>NW_027411755.1:206241935-207441935 GCF_047663935.1 Musca autumnalis
TTCAAACTTGTAGTGGCCACAGACTAGTTAACCGTGCATGAACGTATAATGCAAGATCACCATGTTAAATACCGTGAAATAGAGGCATCCTTGGGCATTTCTACCACCAACTAACATTTGATATTAGATCCAGCACAATTTGTCAATCGCTCAAATCGGCTGATACTTTTTTACTTGTTTTTTGTTGTTGTTTCAATAAAATTTTCAGAAATTGGCTCATTGTTATCATCGTCGTAGGAACAGACTTTCAACGATTACGAAAAGTTCTCTTTCTAAAAACTGAGCCCCCTATATGCTTGTTGTTATAGAAGGATGTGATTGTGGCAAATCTATGATGTTGTTCAGGGACGTACGCAGGATTTCATTTCGGGGGGGGGGCCCAACTTGACCAAAAATCATGAAAAATTCAAATGTTGTGTAGCGTTACGTAAAGCTATTTTAAGGGGTTATGGCCACTTATAAGTATCAGAAAAGCCATTTTCATGAATTTTTTATAAGAAATCTATTTTTTTTTTTCTTTTAAATAATCTTTCTGACAAATGCCCGATTATAAAGCACTGTTTTACTAAAGCAGTTTGCGCACGCAGAGAAAAAATATTTTTTAACTGGTGGTGGGCAAAATTTTATTTTGGCTGGCACCAAATAATTTTTGTGGAGCACATATTATTTTGAAGACGATAATGTATGTATATTGCCAATTTTGATTCTGTTCACCATAAAAATCAACAACAAATCAAAAAATCTTGATATATGGTAATATTCTCATAATTAACTGATGGGCAATCCAACCACAATCTGCTTAACTTTCTCATTTTGACATATGAAGTGTCAAAAACTAGGAACAGCTGTTCACTGCCAAAAGCAAATACATATTCTCTCATTAGTTGTTCTGTCGCTGAGTGAAAAGGTTGTAAATTTTGTTTAATTTTCCTTTAAAAGAATGGTATAAAATTAGTAAAAACAGATTCCAAACAAAAAATGAAATAGTTCGAGTATTTGTTGACGGTATTTATGACAACAATTTATTTGTGAATGAAGATATGAAAATGTGTAGAAAGAAAAATCAAAAAGTGACAAAAAGATATCAGTGCCAGTGTTTCATTTTCTTTCACTTGTTAAATAAAAAGAATCTTCAAATGTTTTGTGCATTATTTCATTTTGTAATTAATAAAAATCGTATGCAAGTGATCGAAATAACAAGAAAAAGAATGTATGTATAATGCCATGTTCATACTAGAATTTGAATCACGTAGTTCGTTCTCATAATTACGTACACGAATTAACCCGTTCATACGACATGGTACACAATTCATAGCAACATGATTCATATTTTCATACTTTTTATTTTCTGATTTTAAAGAAAGTTTCATCCAAAAGACGAGTAAAATTAATTGATATGAACTGAAAAACTATTTGTCCTTCTTTCAGATATATATTTAATATTTAATTACATTATTTTCATTCATCTTTTCTATTTTTTCTCACAATTTTGGTGTTTTCAGCAAATAAAAATATTTTTCTATTTTCAAAATTAACGAGAGAGACGCCTGCCAAAATAACATTTTGGTATACAGACTTTCTGGCAGGCATTTGATTTTTTTGTTTTTAAATTTTATTTTTTTTTTTGTTTTTAAATTTGTACGCGAATTTGAAACGATGGACAAGAAATGCAACTGCAATAAACGAAAATAGAAAATTTGCTATGATTTGAATGTTTATTAGTCCTTAAACCGTTTACTTTTCATTCAGCTTTTGCAGTTTTACTAAAAATTTTTGGGTTTTTAATAAATTTTAAATTTTATATTTTTCCTGTCATAATTAATTTATTTCGATAAATTCTCTCATTTGTTAGAGATGGGACATATTTTATCGTCGTTCTGAGAGTAATTTAAATTGAACAAAGTACACAAATCGTTGTTCGTTCTCAAAATTTTGTATGGGAAATGAAGTAATTATATCGTAATTTGGGGTCGAACAACGAATAGAGAACGAATTACCGTCAGTCTGAACAAGGCATAACATAAACATCTGTTGTTGTTTCGTAATGTTCTCCAACATAAACATGTCTTCGGTATAGGTATGGAACAAACGTAGAGACAACAGAGAGAACTACATGGTGTTTAATGTTATAAAGTATAAGTGTATTTATTCTATATTATACTTATTTATTCTATTATACCCAAAGTGTTCTTAAATAAATAAAACTTTTATTTAAAATATATACAAAAATCTTTTAATGGACAATTAATCACAAAGGTACAGTATAATTCCAATAAAAATACTACTTATTACAGGCAACCACAACATGTTTCGGCGGCTACCACATCATTTTAAAATATTTCAAAAATTGTATTATTAAAATATGATAGAGGTTACCATATATCTATAATATATATATTTCTTTCAAAATATGGTGCCATGAATTATATTTTTTCTCTGCGTGCTGTACCCTCTGTTGTTTAAAAAAGAATAAACCAATCAGTAAATATTTTTGTGGGATTATTACGAACCTAATAATCTTGTCCATTATCGAAACGGAATTAAAAAATCAAATTTTAAAAATTTTGAACAGTTAAAATCAAAATTTTGATTTAAAAAGCACACTGTAAAAAATTGATATTTTTCGGACTCCGTCAGCAGTTTTTTAAATATTCTCTCGTTAAGCACATGATTTATGTGTATAATAGTCCCACAAAAACATATAAAGACCGGAGCATCCGTTTTCGAGCTACAGTGGGCACCGTTTTCAAAAGTGCCATTTCGAGGAAAAGACTTTTTTAGATTCTATGCTACATACAGAACACAATAAATGTTTCCCTTCGATAGCTAATATCTCGGTAAATTTTTGTCCGATGGACTGAAAATTTTGGCACATATTCTATTCTACATGTACTTTAAAATGAGCCAAAAAAATTTCGATTTTTCGAATTTTATATGAAATATTGGTACAAAGTATATAAATTCAATAGAAAGAATTCATAATATTTAGGATACAATTTAAAAATTTACAGAGTAGGATATTTAGAATTGAAAATAGACGAACGTAGCCCGGATCGGTGAAGTCGCCCCATTTTCAGTATATTGAAGTTTTTAATCATGCGGCACAAGCTATAGTTTATCGCAGACTTTTACAACCACAAAGAATTGCCGTTGTCTTTGCTATAGCAAGATTTTTACTATTTCGATGATCTTAGCCTAATTTTTAAGAATATCGGCTGCCGTTGTCGTTGATATGTTTCCAAATGAAAACATTAAGAAAAATTTAACAGCTTTGGAGATATGGTGCGAAATCTATACAAATTATGGAATTTTTAGATATATTATAAAATTTAAGGTAATAAATTCAGTTTTTCCAGTTCAATATTTGTCCAAATATTTTATTCTGACCCTTATCTACAAATTTTCTTCAGAGGTCAGAAGAAGATTTGCATTGGTTTCAGAGATATAGCCGGAGTTGCTTAAAAAGTCGATAATTAGCAATGTTTAGAGGGGGCCATAAAATCCAAGCTGGATCTGACTCAACAAAACGCAACTAGGGCTTTTGTACTTTGGGTCTGTACTTTCAAAAAACCTCACTTCAAATTTTTTGCATAAGAATACCTTAAAAATGCTGCACAGTGTTATTTACCGGAAGAGATAGAGTCTGATTCAGGATTATTTTTTACTTTTATTATAATGTTAAAGAAGAAGCATTATAATTTTTTTTAATTGGACTCGACACTTTGACAAGCACTTTGATGGACTTAGTTCTATATAGTTTTGACAAATAACAATCGATCCTTATTGAACCCCACTTAATTATTCGGTTATAATAAGCTAAATAATTTTAGAAATGGATCTTATTTTGAGAGACGCTCCTCTCGATAGTTACCGCGCCCATAAGCTATTTTAGTTGGTTACCGTAGCAATTAGGGCTTTGTCAGGAAGCATGAACTTGTCCACTAAAAATAGGATATCGCTGTAAACAAGACTACAAAATGTCCAAAGGATCCTCAAACAGTCTTTAAACTGCGGTTATGTTCGACTTGTATGAGTGACCTGAAGATGTTGTCCAAACATATTCTCTTGGAACTGGATGTACTTTTGGAAGTAATTTTGCGAGTGGGCCAAGATAGTCCATATTAGGTTCGATTTTGGACCGAATCGGTTAGTCCCTTCGACCATTTTAGTGAAAATGACTTATATTTAATTTGGACAAAACATTACGAGATCCATAACTTGGACCAAATCGGTTGATCCGTTCGAGAGTTATCATGAGTTCCAACCTGCCAAACAAAGAGAGATACAGACGGATGGACGGTGGTAAGTACTTCCATCATGTCTGAAACGGATTTTGTCTAAACATATTTATGTGGAGTCTAAAATCATTATTTTGATGAGACGTACATATTTGTATCGTATCCTAGTGTATATAATCTCGTAACCTTAAAGTCTGAGGCTACAATTATACTTCGGTGATGATAAGGAAAAAAATGTGACGCACAAAAATTCATTTGTCTTCATTATTTTCTCATACTGTTTAGCAGCAAATTTGTCTAAAATAGAATAAAAAAATTTTGGCGATGGCCGTAAAACTAATTTCTAATTGGTTTTCAAGATGTAGTCCACGAAGGACCGACCCTTCATACGTTGTATCCAATAGACATTGTTTCATATACTTCCATTCCCACAATACTGAACTCGTTATTTTTGTTGTTACAGGGTGAGTTTTAAACCTCGAGAGCTCTATATAGTTCGAATATGACATAAACTTGGAGTACATTCATTAAGGATTCGCATTTGATAGTGGAATGATATGACATGAAGAAGTAATTCAGATTTCATTGGAAGTTTCTCTCAAAAACAGCATACTAACAAAAAAATTTTTAAATATTTTCTTACAAAACTTGTTAATGATGTTCATTTTCTGTTCAGAAACTTAAGAAAATATAAGCTTTAATTTGAAATCTGTAAACATACAAACATTTTTATGATAAAAAATATAATAACTAGTTACAGCAGCTTAACAAATTTTGTTCGACCAAACCATTTGGGGGTGGGGGGGGGCCGGGCCCCCTGTGCCCCCCCCCCCTGCGTACGTCCCTGATGTTGTTGATACAACAGTATTTATTATTATGTTTGTATGTTCGTTCTTCTGTTCAATCTGGCTCCGGGTCTATCTCCAGTTCCAGGAAAGTGGCTACTTCGATAGGATGTAACCACAGATCCACTGGAGTTAGATGAGAAGGTTTGGCGGGGCAGTTGAATAGGTGTTTAGTATCGTGCGGGCACATGCCGCAGACTGGGCAGATGTCTTGCAGGGCGTGGTCGATTTCCGCCCAATAAAAAATTTAGGCGACTGCAATATCCCGAGCCTAGTTGAGCCAAAACTACTCTAGTTTGTCGTGGCAGCTGACGCTCCTCACCTGCGATAGATGGTGGATGTATTTCGAGGACTTTATTCACACTATATTTGCTTATGGCCTTAGCAACTGCATCCGTGTGAATACTATTTAAACCTGTTTGATATGCCTGTTGATCTAGGGGTTCTCTCCTATATTGTTGGACCTCCATCTTTAGATCATGAATATCCTTCCTGATATGCCTGGATGTGTCAGGCCTAGCCAGCAGATGGTGATCGGGATGGCACTTACGGTAACATCCAAGCAAATACTGCAACGAAAGCATCTCATTTTGTTGCTTTACTGGAAGAATCTTTTCCTTCTCATGTAGATGGTCCACTGAAGACTTAAGGAGCCACCCTGTTGCTGTTCTCAGGGCGGCATTCTGGCAGGTTTGAATTTTTTTCCAATTCGTATCACATAATCCCGGGGACCAAACTTGCGCCGCATAGCTTACCACAGACCGACCTATAACGCGATATTCAACAAGGTTTCTACATAATATCTGCACCCCAAGTGCAGCCGGCTAGGGACTTGACGACTTTTTTCCTACTTTTCAGTTTGTCGCAGATTGATAGTAGTGTCGAATGTGACCCCTAAAAGGTTGGGGCAGTTTGAGGTCGGAATTCTGCTACCGTCGATCACGACATTCAATTCTCTTCCAAACTGCGCTGTCCATGTGGTGAACAGAGTGGATGTAGATTTTGTGGCGGAAATCTGTATATTCCTCGCGTGGAAAAATGTGGTAAATAGGAGTTCAGTCTCTCACAGATGTCATCAGGGAAGGTATCTGACGCCGGGATTGTGCAATCATCCGCATACGTTACGACCACGATACCGTCTGGAGGGGGCGGAATACAGGAGAGGTAGAGGTTAAACAGTTCCGGAGGTATCACCCCACCTTGGGGAACTCCCTTTTTTACTCTACGGGGTTTGGACTTATTGTTCCTGAATTCCACGTACGACTGGCGTCCACACATATAGTTGACTATCCAACGTTTCAAGCTTGGCCGGAGGGTTGCTCCTCAATGTCCTCAAACAGCGTGGAGTGCCTGACTGTATCTAAGGCTATTGATAAGTCAAGCGCCACCATCACTGTTCTATCACACGGCTGTCTCAGGATGAGTCTTTGACAAATATATGTATGTATGTGGAGATGCCGTGCAGCGCTGTTGTCGTGCCGTGCTGCTTACGGCATCCATGCTGATGATCAGCAACTTGATAGCTATCCCTGATACTGGGGAGGACTGTACGACCTGTACGGCCTGTACGATTCACTTTTGCTGGCATCCTTGCCTGGCTTTCGTAGCAAGACCACCCTGCCCATTTTCCAGACTTCGGGAACAATGAGGGTGGCTAGCGACAAGTTGAGAACTTTAATGAGATACTCCACTCCCGGCTCATCCAGCTGCTTCAGCATTACCATGGAGAATCCATCAGGGCCGAACGCTTTGGATGATTTAGCGTTCCTGATGGCATTTGCAACATCATCCTTTGTAAACTGCGGTGGTTCATTCTCGGCAGCAAGATATCTGATGCGACGTAATACTCTCCTCTTCGCCCTGTCACCCTAGGGGTGCTCGACAAACTGTCGATTGAAATAACTTGCGCATCTCTTCGGGTCAGTCAACGTAACATCGCCATATGTGACTGAAGTCCTATCTTCCATCCTTCCAGGGTTCGAGATTGACTTAACCGTTGCCCAAAATTCACTTGTATCGGCTCCAATGTTGCAACTCTTCAGATGATTTAACCACTTGTTCCGCTTATGTTCGCCGTCCTGCCTGTTAACTTCCAGTGGGGTCATTGGGGTTGGCTCGACGAAGCTCATTACGCTCATTTGCTAATCCCGTCGCCTCTGCTGGGAAGTTTGGTCTTACTTCGGGTATTCGACCAGCAGGGATATGGCGAGCGGCTGCAGCAGTGATGATGTCTCGGAAGGACATTTCCGCTACCCGAACATCAGAAGGAACCAAATTTACCTTGGATCAGACCATCTCCCCATAATTGTATCCATTAACAGACCACCCGATTTCATCATCTCTGAACGCCACACGTTTGTCAAACATATGAAAGCTGATTGACTGAGTTTAGGAGAGTTCACTAATCACCGCTTCAGAGAACTGCCCAAACATATGAAAGCTGATTGACTGAGTTTAGGAGAGTTCACTAATCACCGTTCTCTGAAGCGGTGATTAGTGAACTCTCCTAAACTCAGTCAATCAGCTTTCATATGTTTGACAAACGTGTGGCGTTCAGAGATGATGAAATCGGGTGGTCTGTTAATGGATACAATTATGGGGAGATGGTCTGATCCAAGGGAAATTTGGTTATTGTCTGGCGAACTGTGACACTCTCCTCTAATTCTGACAGGGTCTTCCTCTTTGATCGTGCAAAACGTAGAGCTATCAATCTGCTCAGGCAGCGCTGTACCCCTCTGGTCGTTTCCGAGGGCCGAATGCCATATATCATGATGCGCATTAAAGTCCCCCAGAATTATGACCTTCCACAAGCGGGCTAATGACAGGCTCGTAATCTGCGATACAGCTATTTCAGCAACTCCATCTCTGCAGTTCCACACCTGACTGCTACCCCCATACATTCATTAGAGACTGGCTCAAGCGAGACAGGTCTGTATTGGACAGACTGGTGCAATAGGAAAGTTAATCCCTCACCTCCATTTCTGGTGCGATCCTTCCGTAACACGTTGTAACCATCACAACCTTGTAAGCTACAATTGTTGTTGAGTTTGGTTTCTTGCACCGCCGTGACCTTGATGTTTTTCTGACTCATGAAATCTACTAAATCTTACCTCGGAGTCCATTGCAATTAAATTGCAAAAAGGATGCATTTTCTGGGATTGGGACAACAAAGGCTGGTGTTAAAGGCTGCGTGTACGTATGATGTCAAGGGGTCTGCGGGGGAGTTTCATAATCAGACGACGAGAGAGTTTCGTAACCTGATGACGACTCACTGGGGACTGTATCCAGCATGCAGTAACATAGTCCCTGTCGTAGTGCCTCACGTGGACAAGTCCAGAGCAACCAACCCCTTAGATGCACGCACTCCTGACATATATTGCATCTCACCGAAGTTTGGATATGGGTGAAGATGCGAATGTGACAAACTGAGCACAAATAAATTGGTTCTCGGTTTTCCTCCGTCCCGGAACGGACCAAAAGAATTCGGGTCAATCCGCTACCGTGGGATTGAGCAAAACTGTAATTCACTTTTTTGCAAAATTTTCAGGCATAATTCTGATCCCTGCCCATCTCTAGAAAAATTCAAGAAATCACCTATCTACAAAAGTTCTCAAGACGGATTCTATCTAGAGAAAATCGCAGAAGGTCTTCTGTTGTCCATAAAACATCCCCAAAAGGGTTTCTGTCTCCTACAGAATACCTCATCCAGACAACCTCAACAGACGACATGTTTTTTATAGAAGAACTCCGGTCTATATTGCCTGTAAAATAAATCATGACATTTTCTGTCTTTGGCAGTCCCAAGAAGAACTCTGTATGTCAAGAACTCTTCTGTATTTAATAAACTCACCAAAATATATGAAGATAGGTCCATATCGTTGGCACCGATTTCAAAAAAGCTTTTTATAGAAAAACGCGTTTTCAATTGCGCCTCTACATAGAAAACACAATGGGTTCTTCACTTTAAACGGTCATATCTTAGCCAATTTTGCTCCGATCGACGAGAATACTCTATGCTACCTGTACTTTAAAATAATCCAATATTTTTTTTTTCGATTTCGACCCATTTAATAATCTACTCTCCGGTGTATGATGTATTCGTCTATTCTAATCACCTAAGCCATCTCTGATTCGAAGTTAGAACTTAATTGTGGTTTTCACCTATGGTTATGATCCAGGAATTTTGTTTCAGTTACCAAAACATCAGTAGGAATACTTCTATATCCTCCGCAATTGGTTACCGAGGGTCATATTCGTTATCTTATTCATGTAATTTTAATTCTTTTAAAAAACTAAGCAAACAATATTTCTCTTCCTTCCGTTTTCGTCTAATGTCAATTTCATAGTGTCTTTTGTTCGTCAACATTGCTTTGGCGCCCGCTCCGTTTCTTTGAATAAAAATTCACTTTCTTTCGAAACTAGGTCAACATTTCCTCCATCCTCTTTTGTTCTATTCACTTTGCCAAGTGAGAGTGTCATTTACTTTAATTTCGAACAAACTTTTCTCATTCCTTTTGCGAGATTTTTTAAGTTATGGCAATTCAATAAATTAATTCACAGCCTACATTCCGTCGCATCCTTCAACAACTACTTCAGCAAACTGGGGATAATGCAGCAGTTTGTCAGCTCTTTTCTCTCTCTCTCTCTCTTTCCTGAAATTTCCTTACAAAGATAATCCTGTCAATATTGAAATATTTCATTACTTAACTAAAGCGATTTTTTTTCTGTTTCTTCCTTTTATATCCCTTTTTTGGGGTCTTTGTTCGCGTTTCTAAATTAGTAGCAAAGGACCTGAAAAGATGATGATGATGATGAAAGCGAAGGAGCGAGGACGGGAGGTAAGTAGAAGGCAATGGCATGCCAAATGTTGGAAAATGAAAAACTCGAATTTCTTTGTGGTCTTAATTGTTGCTAAATTGTTGAAGTGGTACTTTAACTGTCATTGATTGTGCTTCTGGCATTCCATGCCGCCACAATGACTGCCAGGCAGCAGCAGCATCATCGTCGTCGTCCTCGTCATCGGCAAAAGCAACAGACTCATTCTCACAAGCATGGCAATTTTAAAACTATGTGGCCTCAGAGTATGCCATGGCATGTTACTGTGTCAAGTCAGTCATGTCTTTTAACTGACTGGCTGGTTGGTTGGTTGCCTGACTGACTGACTGACTGACAAACATACAAATGATGCTGTTTTGCTTTCTTAGATTCGACAACTTAAGCTACTTATATTCAATCTTAAATATACAACGCACATCAAGGAAGAAATTCAGATATCTTCACGGATATGCAGACGGACGAACAGCAAGACGGACAGACTGACAAGCAAGAAACCAAGTAGCGGATATCCATTGAAACATACACACATTTTCAACTCGTTATTACACAAACCATTTGGGTAAAGAGACTGACTGGCTGATTCCATTGCCAGTTACCAGAAGAAATCCTTTTCCTTGCCTCCACCAACCATCAGCTATGCCGCCCGAACAGAAAACTGTTTATAATTCTGCTGACGTTAGACAAGTTACTCTTGCTAAACATTTCTCAAAGGTGTCATCATCATTTGAGCTTCATTGGATTTGATATTGGCCCAAGCATAGCTTTAAATATACCTCTGCCTCCAAACATAACATTTGTGGGATATCTAAAAAAAAAACCCATCCACCCACACCCATCGCATACAACTGAATAATTGCCCATCTTGCCACCCATTAGAAACGCCCACTCACGTACAAACATCAATATATGCTCTAACACCACACCATACCGTACCACACTTTAAATACACGTTTGCTAAAGCGTTTTGTAGCAGTCAAGTTCTGCAAATAACGAAAAAAATCCTTTGAAATTGAAACCAAAACTAAAGCCGGCTGTTAAATATTTTCACTGCAAACTTAAATTTTTTTAAGCTACTGCTGGTGTTGGGTCTTAAACTTGAACGTCGTCTGTCCAATGTGCCTGCTGTTGCTGCTGGTATATTTTTTTGGTTGAGGCCAGATGATGCGCTCACACATTGTGGCTCACTTCGGGAGTTAGATGACGCACAGTGGAGTTAAGAGACCAAACGTGGTTTTTTAAAGGACATTTTTCTGAGGACCAATAGACCACAAAACGTGGATTTTTTAAAGAATATTTTTTCAAGGACCACTAGACCACAAAACTTGGATTTTTTAAAGAATATTTTTTCAAGGACCAATAGACCACAAAACGTGGATTTTTTAAAGAATATTTTTTCAAGGACCAATAGACCACAAAACGTGGATTTTTTAAAGAATATTTTTTCAAGGACCAATAGACCACAAAACGTGGATTTTTTAAAGAATATTTTTTCAAGGACCAATAGACCACAAAACGTGGATTTTTTAAAGAATATTTTTTCAAGGACCAATAGACCACAAAACGTGGATTTTTTAAAGAATATTTTTTCAAGGACCACTAGACCACAAAACTTGGATTTTTTAAAGAATATTTTTTCAAGGACCAATAGACCACAAAACGTGGATTTTTTAAAGAATATTTTTTCAAGGACCAATAGACCACAAAACGTGGATTTTTTAAAGAATATTTTTTCAAGGACCAATAGACCACAAAACGTGGATTTTTTAAAGAATATTTTTTCAAGGACCAATAGACCACAAAACGTGGATTTTTTAAAGAATATTTTTTCAAGGACCAATAGACCACAAAACGTGGATTTTTTAAAGAATATTTTTTCAAGGACCAATAGACCACAAAACGTGGATTTTTTAAAGAATATTATTTCAAGACCAATAGACCACAAAACGTGGATTTTTTAAAGAATATTTTTTCAAGGACCAATAGACCACAAAACGTGGATTTTTTAAAGAATATTTTTTCAAGGACCAATAGACCACAAAACGTGGATTTTTTAAAGAATATTTTTTCAAGGACCAATAGACCACAAAACGTGGATTTTTTAAAGAATATTTTTTCAAGGACCAATAGACCACAAAACGTGGATTTTTTAAAGAATATTTTTTCAAGGACCAATAGACCACAAAACGTGGATTTTTTAAAGAATATTTTTTCAAGGACCAATAGACCACAAAACGTGGATTTTTTAAAGAATATTTTTTCAAGGACCAATAGACCACAAAACGTGGATTTTTTAAAGAATATTTTTTCAAGGACCAATAGACCACAAAACGTGGATTTTTTAAAGAATATTTTTTCAAGGACCAATAGACCACAAAACGTGGATTTTTTAAAGAATATTTTTTCGAGGACCAATAGACCACAAAACGTGGATTTTTTAAAGAATATTTTTTCAAGGACCAATAGACCACAAAACGTGGATTTTTTAAAGAATATTTTTTCAAGGACCAATAGTCCACAAAACGTGGATTTTTTAAAGAATATTTTTTCAAGGACCAATAGACCACAAAACGTGGATTTTTTAAAGAATATTTTTTCGAGGACCAATAGACCACAAAACGTGGATTTTTTAAAGAATATTTTTTCAAGGACCAATAGACCACAAAACGTGGATTCTTTAAAGAATATTTTTTCAAGGAACAATAGACCACAAAACGTGGATTTTTTTAAAGAATATTTTTTCAAGGACCAATAGACCACAAAAGGTGGATTTTTTAAAGAATATTTTTTCAAGGACCAATAGACCACAAAAGGTGGATTTTTTAAAGAATATTTTTTCGAGGACCAATAGACCACAAAACGTGGATTTTTTAAAGAATATTTTTTCGAGGACCAATAGACCACAAAACGTGGATTTTTTAAAGAATATTTTTTCAAGGACCAATAGACCACAAAACGTGGATTCTTTAAAGAATATTTTTTCAAATGCCAATAGACCACAAAACGTGGATTTTTTAAAGAATATTTTTTCAAATGCCAATAGACCACAAAACGTGGATTTTTTAAAGAATATTTTTTCAAATGCCAATAGACCACAAAACGTGGATTTTTTAAAGAATATTTTTTCAAATGCCAATAGACCACAAAACGTGGATTTTTTAAAGAATATTTTTTCAAGGACCAATAGACCACAAAACGTGGATTTTTTAAAGAATATTTTTTCAAGGACCAATAGACCACAAAACGTGGATTTTTTAAAGAATATTTTTTCAAGGACCAATAGACCACAAAACGTGGATTTTTTAAAGAATATTTTTTCAAGGACCAATAGACCACAAAACGTGGATTTTTTAAAGAATATTTTTTCAAGGACCAATAGACCACAAAACGTGGATTTTTTAAAGAATATTTTTTCAAGGACCAATAGACCACAAAACGTGGATTTTTTAAAGAATATTTTTTCAAGGACCAATAGACCACAAAACGTGGATTTTTTAAAGAATATTTTTTCAAGGACCAATAGACCACAAAACGTGGATTTTTTAAAGAATATTTTTTCAAGGACCAATAGACCACAAAACGTGGATTTTTTAAAGAATATTTTTTCAAGGACCAATAGACCACAAAACGTGGATTTTTTAAAGAATATTTTTTCAAGGACCAATAGACCACAAAACGTGGATTTTTTAAAGAATATTTTTTCAAGGACCAATAGACCACAAAACGTGGATTTTTTAAAGAATATTTTTTCAAGGACCAATAGACCACAAAACGTGGATTTTTTAAAGAATATTTTTTCAAGGACCAATAGACCACAAAACGTGGATTTTTTTATAGAATATTTTTTCAAGGACCAATAGACCACAAAACGTGGATTTTTTAAAGAATATTTTTTCAAGGACGAATATTGTTTAAAGAATAATTTTTTAAAACCAACACAAGTAGTGGATTTTTTAAAGAACAATTTTTCAAGGATTACTTTGAAACCATGCAAATACATCACTGTACCACCACTGTCCAATCAAGACGACAAGCCATCACATTGATACGTATAAAATATTGTTGGCATATCAAATGTTATGTTGTTGTCACATGTGCATACGGGTATAGCCATCCTTCTATGCTGCTGTTTTTCGTTTTTGGAGGATGCGACAAGGCATGCTGCTCTATTGGTTTTTATACGTATTTGTCGGTATTTTAAGAATTTTTTTCGGTCACCATTTCTTCACTCATGGCAGTCTATCTAAACTCTATACACAAACAAAAATATCAGAAGGCGATAGCGCAACATACGGCTAAACTAAAAGCAGCAGTATTGCCATAAGTTTTAATAGTAGAAGAAGTAGTTAAAGAGTACGAAAAGCGAATTGATAAAAGCAAGCAAAAAAAACTAAAATATTCACGTACTGTTTGCTGCCAAAGTGCAATATCCAGTGACTGAGTAACTGAACGTTGCAGAGTTCAGAATAAACAGCGCACTCTTTAAGATGATGCCAAAAATATAAACTGAAAATACCACCACATATAGCCAAACATTTAGAAAGCATAGCGTAAAACAGTTCAACACTAATAATTTGTTAGTCACTCAGGCAGTTATTCACTCATTCACTGGTTCACTGTCTATTTTGTCATTGAGCGTACGCTGCTACTGGTAGTTTTTCGTTTCTTTTTAGTCTGTATTTTAAATCCTGTATGTTAAATGGTCATTGAAAAAAAGAAAATATTCTTTAAAAAATCCACGTCTTTTGATGGCCCTTGAAAAAATATTCTTTAAAAAATCCACGTCTTTTGATGGCCCTTGTAAAAATATTCTTTAAAAAATCCACGTCTTTTGATGGCCCTTGTAAAAATATTCTTTAAAAAATCCACGTCTTTTGATGGCCCTTGAAAAAATATTCTTTAAAAAATCCACGTCTTTTGATGGCCCTTGAAAAAATATTTTTTAAAAAATCCACGTCTTTTAATGGCCCTTGAAAAAATATTCTTTAAAAAATCCACGTCTTTTGATGGCCCTTGAAAAAATATTCTTTAAAAAATCCACGTCTTTTAATGGCCCTTGAAAAAATATTCTTTAAAAAATCCACGTCTTTTGAGGGCCCTTGAAAAAATATTCTTTAAAAAATCCACGTCTTCTGATGGCCCTTGAAAAAATATTCTTTAAAAAATCCACGTCTTTAAAAAATATTCTTTAAAAAATCCACGTCTCTACAAAATATTCTTTAAAAAATCCACTTCTTTAAAAAATATTCTTTAAAAAATCCACGTCTTTAAAAAATATTCTTTAAAAAATCCACGTCTTTAAAAAATATTCTTTAAAAAATCCACGTCTTTAAAAAATATTCTTTAAAAAATCCACGTCTTTAAAAAATATTCTTTAAAAAATCCACGTCTTTAAAAAATATTCTTTAAAAAATCCACGTCTTTAAAAAATATTCTTTAAAAAATCCACGTCTTTAAAAAACATTCTTTAAAAAATCCACGTCTTTAAAAAATATTCTTTAAAAAATCCACGTCTTTAAAAAATATTCTTTAAAAAATCCACGTCTTTAAAAAATATTCTTTAAAAAATCCACGTCTTTAAAAAATATTCTTTAAAAAATCCACGTCTTTAAAAAATATTCTTTAAAAAATCCACGTCTTTAAAAATATTCTTTAAAAAATCCACGTCTTTAAAAAATATTCTTTAAAAAATCCACGTCTTTAAAAAATATTCTTTAAAAAATCCACGTCTTTAAAAAATATTCTTTAAAAAATCCACGTCTTTAAAAAACATTCTTTAAAAAATCCACGTCTTTAAAAAATATTCTTTAAAAAATCCACGTCTTTAAAAAATATTCTTTAAAAAATCCACGTCTTTAAAAAATATTCTTTAAAAAATCCACGTCTTTAAAAAATCCACGTCTTTAAAAAATATTCTTTAAAAAATCCACGTCTTTAAAAAATATTCTTTAAAAAATCCACGTCTTTAAAAAATATTCTTTAAAAAATCCACGTCTTTAAAAAATATTCTTTAAAAAATCCACGTCTTTAAAAAATATTCTTTAAAAAATCCACGTCTTTAAAAAATATTCTTTAAAAAATCCACGTCTTTAAAAAATATTCTTTAAAAAATCCACGTCTTTAAAAAATATTCTTTAAAAAATCCACGTCTTTAAAAAATATTCTTTAAAAAATCCACGTCTTTAAAAAATATTCTTTAAAAAATCCACGTCTTTAAAAAATATTCTTTAAAAAATCCACGTCTTTAAAAAATATTCTTTAAAAAATCCACGTCTTTAAAAAATATTCTTTAAAAAATCCACGTCTTTAAAAAATATTCTTTAAAAAATCCACGTCTTTAAAAAATATTCTTTAAAAAATCCACGTCTTTAAAAAATATTCTTTAAAAAATCCACGTCTTTAAAAAATATTCTTTAAAAAATCCACGTCTTTAAAAAATATTCTTTAAAAAATCCACGTCTTTAAAAAATATTCTTTAAAAAATCCACGTCTTTAAAAAATATTCTTTAAAAAATCCACGTCTTTAAAAAATATTCTTTAAAAAATCCACGTCTTTAAAAAATATTCTTTAAAAAATCCACGTCTTTAAAAAATATTCTTTAAAAAATCCACGTCTTTAAAAAATATTCTTTAAAAAATCCACGTCTTTAAAAAATATTCTTTAAAAAATCCACGTCTTTAAAAAATATTCTTTAAAAAATCCACGTCTTTAAAAAATATTCTTTAAAAAATCCACGTCTTTAAAAAATCCACGTCTTTAAAAAATCCACGTCTTTAAAAAATATTCTTTAAAAAATCCACGTCTTTAAAAAATCCACGTCTTTAAAAAATATTCTTTAAAAAATCCACGTCTTTAAAAAATATTCTTTAAAAAATCCACGTCTTTAAAAAATATTCTTTAAAAAATCCACGTCTTTAAAAAATATTCTTTAAAAAATCCACGTCTTTAAAAAATATTCTTTAAAAAATCCACGTCTTTAAAAAATATTCTTTAAAAAATCCACGTCTTTAAAAAATATTCTTTAAAAAATCCACGTCTTTAAAAAATATTCTTTAAAAAATCCACGTCTTTAAAAAATATTCTTTAAAAAATCCACGTCTTTAAAAAATATTCTTTAAAAAATCCACGTCTTTAAAAAATATTCTTTAAAAAATCCACGTCTTTAAAAAATATTCTTTAAAAAATCCACGTCTTTAAAAAATATTCTTTAAAAAATCCACGTCTTTAAAAAATATTCTTTAAAAAATCCACGTCTTTAAAAAATATTCTTTAAAAAATCCACGTCTTTAAAAAATATTCTTTAAAAAATCCACGTCTTTAAAAAATATTCTTTAAAAAATCCACGTCTTTAAAAAATATTCTTTAAAAAATCCACGTCTTTAAAAAATATTCTTTAAAAAATCCACGTCTTTAAAAAATATTCTTTAAAAAATCCACGTCTTTAAAAAATATTCTTTAAAAAATCCACGTCTTTAAAAAATATTCTTTAAAAAATCCACGTCTTTAAAAAATATTCTTTAAAAAATCCACGTCTTTAAAAAATATTCTTTAAAAAATCCACGTCTTTAAAAAATATTCTTTAAAAAATCCACGTCTTTAAAAAATATTCTTTAAAAAATCCACGTCTTTAAAAAATATTCTTTAAAAAATCCACGTCTTTAAAAAATATTCTTTAAAAAATCCACGTCTTTAAAAAATATTCTTTAAAAAATCCACGTCTTTAAAAAATATTCTTTAAAAAATCCACGTCTTTAAAAAATATTCTTTAAAAAATCCACGTCTTTAAAAAATATTCTTTAAAAAATCCACGTCTTTAAAAAATATTCTTTAAAAAATCCACGTCTTTAAAAAATATTCTTTAAAAAATCCACGTCTTTAAAAAATATTCTTTAAAAAATCCACGTCTTTAAAAAATATTCTTTAAAAAATCCACGTCTTTAAAAAATATTCTTTAAAAAATCCACGTCTTTAAAAAATATTCTTTAAAAAATCCACGTCTTTAAAAAATATTCTTTAAAAAATCCACGTCTTTAAAAAATATTCTTTAAAAAATCCACGTCTTTAAAAAATATTCTTTAAAAAATCCACGTCTTTAAAAAATATTCTTTAAAAAATCCACGTCTTTAAAAAATATTCTTTAAAAAATCCACGTCTTTAAAAAATATTCTTTAAAAAATCCACGTCTTTAAAAAATATTCTTTAAAAAATCCACGTCTTTAAAAAATATTCTTTAAAAAATCCACGTCTTTAAAAAATATTCTTTAAAAAATCCACGTCTTTAAAAAATATTCTTTAAAAAATCCACGTCTTTAAAAAATATTCTTTAAAAAATCCACGTCTTTAAAAAATATTCTTTAAAAAATCCACGTCTTTAAAAAATATTCTTTAAAAAATCCACGTCTTTAAAAAATATTCTTTAAAAAATCCACGTCTTTAAAAAATATTCTTTAAAAAATCCACGTCTTTAAAAAATATTCTTTAAAAAATCCACGTCTTTAAAAAATATTCTTTAAAAAATCCACGTCTTTAAAAAATATTCTTTAAAAAATCCACGTCTTTAAAAAATCCACGTCTTTAAAAAATATTCTTTAAAAAATCCACGTCTTTAAAAAATATTCTTTAAAAAATCCACGTCTTTAAAAAATATTCTTTAAAAAAACCACGTCTTTAAAAAATATTCTTTAAAAAATCCACGTCTTTAAAAAATATTCTTTAAAAAATCCACGTCTTTAAAAAATATTCTTTAAAAAATCCACGTCTTTAAAAAATATTCTTTAAAAAATCCACGTCTTTAAAAAATATTCTTTAAAAAATCCACGTCTTTAAAAAATATTCTTTAAAAAATCCACGTCTTTAAAAAATATTCTTTAAAAAATCCACGTCTTTAAAAAATATTCTTTAAAAAATCCACGTCTTTAAAAAATCCACGTCTTTAAAAAATATTCTTTAAAAAATCCACGTCTTTAAAAAATATTCTTTAAAAAATCCACGTCTTTAAAAAATATTCTTTAAAAAATCCACGTCTTTAAAAAATATTCTTTAAAAAATCCACGTCTTTAAAAAATATTCTTTAAAAAATCCACGTCTTTAAAAAATATTCTTTAAAAAATCCACGTCTTTAAAAAATATTCTTTAAAAAATCCACGTCTTTAAAAAATATTCTTTAAAAAATCCACGTCTTTAAAAAATATTCTTTAAAAAATCCACGTCTTTAAAAAATATTCTTTAAAAAATCCACGTCTTTAAAAAATATTCTTTAAAAAATCCACGTCTTTAAAAAATATTCTTTAAAAAATCCACGTCTTTAAAAAATATTCTTTAAAAAATCCACGTCTTTAAAAAATATTCTTTAAAAAATCCACGTCTTTAAAAAATATTCTTTAAAAAATCCACGTCTTTAAAAAATATTCTTTAAAAAATCCACGTCTTTAAAAAATATTCTTTAAAAAATCCACGTCTTTAAAAAATATTCTTTAAAAAATCCACGTCTTTAAAAAATATTCTTTAAAAAATCCACGTCTTTAAAAAATATTCTTTAAAAAATCCACGTCTTTAAAAAATATTCTTTAAAAAATCCACGTCTTTAAAAAATATTCTTTAAAAAATCCACGTCTTTAAAAAATATTCTTTAAAAAATCCACGTCTTTAAAAAATATTCTTTAAAAAATCCACGTCTTTAAAAAATATTCTTTAAAAAATCCACATCTTTAAAAAATATTCTTTAAAAAATCCACGTCTTTAAAAAATATTCTTTAAAAAATCCACGTCTTTAAAAAATATTCTTTAAAAAATCCACGTCTTTAAAAAATATTCTTTAAAAAATCCACGTCTTTAAAAAATATTCTTTAAAAAATCCACGTCTTTAAAAAATATTCTTTAAAAAATCCACGTCTTTAAAAAATATTCTTTAAAAAATCCACGTCTTTAAAAAATATTCTTTAAAAAATCCACGTCTTTAAAAAATATTCTTTATAAAATCCACGTCTTTAAAAAATATTCTTTAAAAAATCCACGTCTTTAAAAAATATTCTTTAAAAAATCCACGTCTTTAAAAAATATTCTTTAAAAAATCCACGTCTTTTGATGGCCCTTGAAAAAATATTCTTTAAAAAATCCACGTCTTTTGATGGCCCTTGAAAAAATATTCTTTAAAAAATCCACGTCTTTTGATGGCCCTTGAAAAAATATTCTTTAAAAAATCCACGTCTTTTGATGGCCCTTGAAAAAATATTCTTTAAAAAATCCACGTCTTTAAAAAATATTCTTTAAAAAATCCACGTCTTTAAAAAATATTCTTTAAAAAATCCACGTCTTTAAAAAATCCACGTCTTTAAAAAATATTCTTTAAAAAATCCACGTCTTTAAAAAATATTCTTTAAAAAATCCACGTCTTTAAAAAATATTCTTTAAAAAATCCACGTCTTTAAAAAATATTCTTTAAAAAATCCACGTCTTTAAAAAATATTCTTTAAAAAATCCACGTCTTTAAAAAATATTCTTTAAAAAATCCACGTCTTTAAAAAATATTCTTTAAAAAATCCACGTCTTTAAAAAATATTCTTTAAAAAATCCACGTCTTTAAAAAATATTCTTTAAAAAATCCACGTCTTTAAAAAATATTCTTTAAAAAATCCACGTCTTTAAAAAATATTCTTTAAAAAATCCACGTCTTTAAAAAATATTCTTTAAAAAATCCACGTCTTTAAAAAATATTCTTTAAAAAATCCACGTCTTTAAAAAATATTCTTTAAAAAATCCACGTCTTTAAAAAATATTCTTTAAAAAATCCACGTCTTTAAAAAATATTCTTTAAAAAATCCACGTCTTTAAAAAATATTCTTTAAAAAATCCACGTCTTTAAAAAATATTCTTTAAAAAATCCACGTCTTTAAAAAATATTCTTTAAAAAATCCACGTCTTTAAAAAATATTCTTTAAAAAATCCACGTCTTTCAAAAAAATTCTTTAAAAAATCCACGTCTTTTGATGGCCCTTGAAAAAATATTCTTTAAAAAATCCACGTCTTTTGATGGCCCTTGAAAAAATATTCTTTAAAAAATCCACGTCTTTTGATGGCCCTTGAAAAAATATTCTTTAAAAAATCCACGTCTTTTGATGGCCCTTGAAAAAATATTCTTTAAAAAATCCACGTCTTTTGATGGCCCTTGAAAAAATATTCTTTAAAAAATCCACGTCTTTTGATGGCCCTTGAAAAAATATTCTTTAAAAAATCCACGTCTTTTGATGGCCCTTGAAAAAATATTCGTTAAAAAATCCACGTCTTTTGATGGCCCTTGAAAAAATATTCTTTAAAAAATCCACGTCTTTTGATGGCCCTTGAAAAAATATTCTTTAAAAAATCCACGTCTTTTGATGGCCCTTGAAAAAATATTCTTTAAAAAATCCACGTCTTTTGATGGCCCTTGAAAAAATATTCTTTAAAAAATCCACGTCTTTTGATGGCCCTTGAAAAAATATTCTTTAAAAAATCCACGTCTTTAGATGGCCCTTGAAAAAATATTCTTTAAAAAATCCACGTCTTTTGATGGCCCTTGAAAAAATATTCTTTAAAAAATCCACGTCTTTTGATGGCCCTTGAAAAAATATTCTTTAAAAAATCCACGTCTTTTGATGGCCCTTGAAAAAATATTCTTTAAAAAATCCACGTCTTTTAATGGCCCTTGAAAAAATATTCTTTAAAAAATCCACGTCTTTTGATGACCCTTGAAAAAATATTCTTTAAAAAATCCACGTCTTTAAAAAATATTCTTTAAAAAATCCACGTCTTTAAAAAATATTCTTTAAAAAATCCACGTCTTTAAAAAATATTCTTTAAAAAATCCACGTCTTTAAAAAATATTCTTTAAAAAATCCACGTCTTTAAAAAATATTCTTTAAAAAATCCACGTCTTTAAAAAATATTCTTTAAAAAATCCACGTCTTTAAAAAATATTCTTTAAAAAATCCACGTCTTTAAAAAATATTCTTTAAAAAATCCACGTCTTTAAAAAATATTCTTTAAAAAATCCACGTCTTTAAAAAATATTCTTTAAAAAATCCACGTCTTTTGATGGTCCTTGAAAAAATATTCTTTAAAAAATCCACGTCTTTTGATGGCCCTTGAAAAAATATTCTTTAAAAAATCCACGTCTTTTGATGGCCCTTGAAAAAATATTCTTTAAAAAATCCACGTCTTTTGATGGCCCTTGAAAAAATATTCTTTAAAAAATCCACGTCTTTTGATGGCCCTTGAAAAAATATTCTTTAAAAAATCCACGTCTTTTGATGGCCCTTGAAAAAATATTCTTTAAAAAATCCACGTCTTTTGATGGCCCTTGAAAAAATATTCTTTAAAAAATCCACGTCTTTTGATGGCCCTTGAAAAAATATTCTTTAAAAAATCCACGTCTTTGATGGCCCTTGAAAAAATATTCTTTAAAAAATCCACGTCTTTAAAAAATATTCTTTAAAAAATCCACGTCTTTAAAAAATATTCTTTAAAAAATCCACGTCTTTAAAACATATTCTTTAAAAAATCCACGTCTTTAAAAAATATTCTTTAAAAAATCCACGTCTTTAAAAAATATTCTTTAAAAAATCCACGTCTTTAAAAAATATTCTTTAAAAAATCCACGTCTTTAAAAAATATTCTTTAAAAAATCCACGTCTTTAAAAAATATTCTTTAAAAAATCCACGTCTTTAAAAAATATTCTTTAAAAAATTTTCTTTAAAAAATCCACGTCATTAAAAAATATTCTTTAAAAAATCCACGTCTTTAAAAATATTCTTTAAAAAATCCACGTCTTTTGATGGCCCTTGAAAAAATATTCTTTAAAAAATCCACGTCTTTTGATGGCCCTTGAAAAAATATTCTTTAAAAAATCCACGTCTTTAAAAAATATTCTTTAAAAAATCCACGTCTTTAAAAAATATTCTTTAAAAAATCCACGTCTTTAAAAAATATTCTTTAAAAAATCCACGTCTTTAAAAAATATTCTTTAAAAAATCCACGTCTTTAAAAAATATTCTTTAAAAAATCCACGTCTTTAAAAAATATTCTTTAAAAAATCCACGTCTTTAAAAAATATTCTTTAAAAAATCCACGTCTTTAAAAAATATTCTTTAAAAAATCCACGTCTTTAAAAAATATTCTTTAAAAAATCCACGTCTTTAAAAAATATTCTTTAAAAAATCCACGTCTTTAAAAAATATTCTTTAAAAAATCCACGTCTTTAAAAAATATTCTTTAAAAAATCCACGTCTTTAAAAAATATTCTTTAAAAAATCCACGTCTTTAAAAAATATTCTTTAAAAAATCCACGTCTTTAAAAAATATTCTTTAAAAAATCCACGTCTTTAAAAAATATTCTTTAAAAAATATTCTTTAAAAAATCCACGTCTTTAAAAAATATTCTTTAAAAAATTTTCTTTAAAAAATCCACGTCTTTAAAAAATATTCTTTAAAAAATCCACGTCTTTAAAAATATTCTTTAAAAAATCCACGTCTTTAAAAAATATTCTTTAAAAAATCCACGTCTTTAAAAAATATTCTTTAAAAAATCCACGTCTTTAAAAAATCCACGTCTTTAAAAAATATTCTTTAAAAAATCCACGTCTTTAAAAAATCCACGTCTTTAAAAAATATTCTTTAAAAAATCCACGTCTTTAAAAAATCCACGTCTTTAAAAAATATTCTTTAAAAAATCCACGTCTTTTGATGGCCCTTGAAAAAATATTCTTTAAAAAATCCACGTCTTTTGATGGCCCTTGAAAAAATATTCTTTAAAAAATCCACGTCTTTTGATGGCCCTTGAAAAAATATTCTTTAAAAAATCCACGTCTTTTGATGGCCCTTAAAAAAATATTCTTTAAAAAATCCACGTCTTTTGATGGCCCTTGAAAAAATATTCTTTAAAAAATCCACGTCTTTTGATGGCCCTTGAAAAAATATTCTTTAAAAAATCCACGTCTTTTGATGGCCCTTGAAAAAATATTCTTTAAAAAATCCACGTCTTTTGATGGCCCTTGAAAAAATATTCTTTAAAAAATCCACGTCTTTTGATGGCCCTTGAAAAAATATTCTTTAAAAAATCCACGTCTTTTGATGGCCCTTGAAAAAATATTCTTTAAAAAATCCACGTCTTTTGATGGCCCTTGAAAAAATATTCTTTAAAAAATCCACGTCTTTTGATGGCCCTTGAAAAAATATTCTTTAAAAAATCCACGTCTTTTGATGGCCCTTGAAAAAATATTCTTTAAAAAATCCACGTCTTTTGATGGCCCTTGAAAAAATATTCTTTAAAAAATCCACGTCTTTTGATGGCCCTTGAAAAAATATTCTTTAAAAAATCCACGTCTTTTGATGGCCCTTGAAAAAATATTGTTTAAAAAATCCACGTCTTTTGATGGCCCTTGAAAAAATATTCTTTAAAAAATCCACGTCTTTTGATGGCCCTTGAAAAAATATTCTTTAAAAAATCCACGTCTTTTGATGGCCCTTGAAAAAATATTCTTTAAAAAATCCACGTCTTTTGATGGCCCTTGAAAAAATATTCTTTAAAAAATCCACGTCTTTTGATGGCCCTTGAAAAAATATTCTTTAAAAAATCCACGTCTTTTGATGGCCCTTGAAAAAATATTCTTTAAAAAATCCACGTCTTTTGATGGCCCTTGAAAAAATATTCTTTAAAAAATCCACGTCTTTTGATGGCCCTTGAAAAAATATTCTTTAAAAAATCCACGTCTTTTGATGGCCCTTGAAAAAATATTCTTTAAAAAATCCACGTCTTTTGATGGCCCTTGAAAAAATATTCTTTAAAAAATCCACGTCTTTTGATGGCCCTTGAAAAAATATTCTTTAAAAAATCCACGTCTTTTGATGGCCCTTGAAAAAATATTCTTTAAAAAATCCACGTCTTTTGATGGCCCTTGAAAAAATATTCTTTAAAAAATCCACGTCTTTTGATGGCCCTTGAAAAAATATTCTTTAAAAAATCCACGTCTTTTGATGGCCCTTGAAAAAATATTCTTTAAAAAATCCACGTCTTTTGATGGCCCTTGAAAAAATATTCTTTAAAAAATCCACGTCTTTTGATGGCCCTTGAAAAAATATTCTTTAAAAAATCCACGTCTTTTGATGGCCCTTGAAAAAATATTCTTTAAAAAATCCACGTCTTTTGATGGCCCTTGAAAAAATATTCTTTAAAAAATCCACGCCTTTTGATGGTCCTTGAAAAATATTCTTTAAAAAATCCACGCCTTTTGATGGTCCTTGAAAAAATATTCTTTAAAAAATCCACGCATATTCTTTAAAAAATCCACGTCTTTTGATGTCCCTTGAAAAAATATTCTTTAAAAAATCCACGTCTTTTGATTGCCCTTGAAAAAATATTCTTTAAAAAATCCACGTCTTTTGATGGCCCTTGAAAAAATATTCTTTAAAAAATCCACGTCTTTTGATGGCCCTTGAAAAAATATTCTTTAAAAAATCCACGTCTTTTGATGGCCCTTGAAAAAATATTCTTTAAAAAATCCACGCCTTTTGATGGTCCTTGAAAAAATATTCTTTAAAAAATCCACGCCTTTTGATGGTCCTTGAAAAAATATTCTTTAAAAAATCCACGCATATTCTTTAAAAAATCCACGTCTTTTGATGTCCCTTGAAAAAATATTCTTTAAAAAATCCACGTCTTTTGATTGCCCTTGAAAAAATATTCTTTAAAAAATCCACGTCTTTTGATGGCCCTTGAAAAAATATTCTTTAAAAAATCCACGTCTTTTGATGGCCCTTGAAAAAATATTCTTTAAAAAATCCACGTCTTTTGATGGCCCTTGAAAAAATATTCTTTAAAAAATCCACGTCTTTTGATGGCCCTTGAAAAAATATTCTTTAAAAAATCCACGTCTTTTGATGGCCCTTGAAAAAATATTCTTTAAAAAATCCACGTCTTTTGATGGCCCTTGAAAAAATATTCTTTAAAAAATCCACGTCTTTTGATGGCCCTTGAAAAAATATTCTTTAAAAAATCCACGTCTTTTGATGGCCCTTGAAAAAATATTCTTTAAAAAATCCACGTCTTTTGATGGCCCTTGAAAAAATATTCTTTAAAAAATCCACGTCTTTTGATGGCCCTTGAAAAAATATTCTTTAAAAAATCCACGTCTTTTGATGGCCCTTGAAAAAATATTCTTTAAAAAATCCACGTCTTTTGATGGCCCTTGAAAAAATATTCTTTAAAAAATCCACGTCTTTTGATGGCCCTTGAAAAAATATTCTTTAAAAAATCCACGTCTTTTGATGGCCCTTGAAAAAATATTCTTTAAAAAATCCACGCCTTTTGATGGTCCTTGAAAAAATATTCTTTAAAAAATCCACGCCTTTTGATGGTCCTTGAAAAAATATTCTTTAAAAAATCCACGCATATTCTTTAAAAAATCCACGTCTTTTGATGTCCCTTGAAAAAATATTCTTTAAAAAATCCACGTCTTTTGATTGCCCTTGAAAAAATATTCTTTAAAAAATCCACGTCTTTTGATGGCCCTTGAAAAAATATTCTTTAAAAAATCCACGTCTTTTGATGGCCCTTGAAAAAATATTCTTTAAAAAATCCACGTCTTTTGATGGCCCTTGAAAAAATATTCTTTAAAAAATCCACGCCTTTTGATGGTCCTTGAAAAAATATTCTTTAAAAAATCCACGCCTTTTGATGGTCCTTGAAAAAATATTCTTTAAAAAATCCACGCATATTCTTTAAAAACTCCACGTCTTTTGATGTCCCTTGAAAAAATATTCTTTAAAAAATCCACGTCTTTTGATTGCCCTTGAAAAAATATTCTTTAAAAAATCCACGTCTTTTGATGGCCCTTGAAAAAATATTCTTTAAAAAATCCACGTCTTTTGATGGCCCTTGAAAAAATATTCTTTAAAAAATCCACGTCTTTTGATGGCCCTTGAAAAAATATTCTTTAAAAAATCCACGTCTTTTGATGGCCCTTGAAAAAATATTCTTTAAAAAATCCACGTCTTTTGATGGCCCTTGAAAAAATATTCTTTAAAAAATCCACGTCTTTTGATGGCCCTTGAAAAAATATTCTTTAAAAAATCCACGTCTTTTGATGGCCCTTGAAAAAATATTCTTTAAAAAATCCACGTCTTTTGATGGCCCTTGAAAAAATATTCTTTAAAAAATCCACGTCTTTTGATGGCCCTTGAAAAAATATTCTTTAAAAAATCCACGTCTTTTGATGGTCCTTGAAAAAATATTGTTTAAAAAATCCACGCCTTTTGATGGTCCTTGAAAAAATATTGTTTAAAAAATCCACGCCTTTTGATGGTCCTTGAAAAAATATTGTTTAAAAAATCCACGCCTTTTGATGGTCCTTGAAAAAATATTGTTTAAAAAATCCACGCCTTTTGATGGTCCTTGAAAAAATATTGTTTAAAAAATCCACGCCTTTTGATGGTCCTTGAAAAAATATTGTTTAAAAAATCCACGCCTTTTGATGGTCCTTGAAAAAATATTGTTTAAAAAATCCACGCCTTTTGATGGTCCTTGAAAAAATATTGTTTAAAAAATCCACGCCTTTTGATGGTCCTTGAAAAAATATTGTTTAAAAAATCCACGCCTTTTGATGGTCCTTGAAAAAATATTGTTTAAAAAATCCACGCCTTTTGATGGTCCTTGAAAAAATATTGTTTAAAAAATCCACGCCTTTTGATGGTCCTTGAAAAAATATTGTTTAAAAAATCCACGCCTTTTGATGGTCCTTGAAAAAATATTGTTTAAAAAATCCACGCCTTTTGATGGTCCTTGAAAAAATATTGTTTAAAAAATCCACGCCTTTTGATGGTCCTTGAAAAAATATTGTTTAAAAAATCCACGCCTTTTGATGGTCCTTGAAAAAATATTGTTTAAAAAATCCACGCCTTTTGATGGTCCTTGAAAAAATATTGTTTAAAAAATCCACGCCTTTTGATGGTCCTTGAAAAAATATTGTTTAAAAAATCCACGCCTTTTGATGGTCCTTGAAAAAATATTGTTTAAAAAATCCACGCCTTTTGATGGTCCTTGAAAAAATATTGTTTAAAAAATCCACGCCTTTTGATGGTCCTTGAAAAAATATTGTTTAAAAAATCCACGCCTTTTGATGGTCCTTGAAAAAATATTGTTTAAAAAATCCACGCCTTTTGATGGTCCTTGAAAAAATATTGTTTAAAAAATCCACGCCTTTTGATGGTCCTTGAAAAAATATTGTTTAAAAAATCCACGCCTTTTGATGGTCCTTGAAAAAATATTGTTTAAAAAATCCACGCCTTTTGATGGTCCTTGAAAAAATATTGTTTAAAAAATCCACGCCTTTTGATGGTCCTTGAAAAAATATTGTTTAAAAAATCCACGCCTTTTGATGGTCCTTGAAAAAATATTGTTTAAAAAATCCACGCCTTTTGATGGTCCTTGAAAAAATATTGTTTAAAAAATCCACGCCTTTTGATGGTCCTTGAAAAAATATTGTTTAAAAAATCCACGCCTTTTGATGGTCCTTGAAAAAATATTGTTTAAAAAATCCACGCCTTTTGATGGTCCTTGAAAAAATATTGTTTAAAAAATCCACGCCTTTTGATGGTCCTTGAAAAAATATTGTTTAAAAAATCCACGCCTTTTGATGGTCCTTGAAAAAATATTGTTTAAAAAATCCACGCCTTTTGATGGTCCTTGAAAAAATATTGTTTAAAAAATCCACGCCTTTTGATGGTCCTTGAAAAAATATTGTTTAAAAAATCCACGCCTTTTGATGGTCCTTGAAAAAATATTGTTTAAAAAATCCACGCCTTTTGATGGTCCTTGAAAAAATATTGTTTAAAAAATCCACGCCTTTTGATGGTCCTTGAAAGAATATTCTTTAAAAATTCCACGTCTTGTGATGGTCATTGAAAAATGCTATGGCTTGTGGTTTGTTGGTCTTTGAAAAGAATCTTAAAAAATCCACGTTTTGTGGTCTAAACTGCCACAAAATTGTGTTTTCGTCGCTTCTTCATTTGTAAAATCCTGACCCCCACTAGCTATGTAAAAACAGTGTGTTCGAAAAATTGTTTGCTTAGTGGTGGTAGTGCCTTGCCTTATATTTTTTCAGATTTTCTTTTTTCGCTTCGCTGATGTGGTTTTCCTCTTGTTGATCTTTGACCTAATTTTTAGTGCATTGTTTTGGGGCAATGCTATGTTTGTGTGTGTGTACATACACCCATATGTGTTGGTTGACTTGTTGTGAACTCTCTCTGAAAATGAAACTGCCAAACGTTCGAAAGACACATCTAGGGGTGTTGTCGGTGGTACAAAATCCAAAAAATAAACATCAACAACAAAAAAACCTCCAACTGCACTACAGGAAAATCTCTTCGCTTGCAAGCTTTTCAGCTTAATTTTCTGCTCGACTCAATCCACTTTAATTCTTTATTTTATTTTCATCTTCATTTATAGTCATTGACTGACTCTGACTACATACATATAGCCGGAATGCTGCTATAAGGAGGAAATATTTGTTAGAGAGCGTGGATGTGTGTCGGTGCAAATATCATCGTAGTTTCATGCAAGCTGGTTTTTATGCACAACGTTAAATCAACGTCATAGTCCATAAAACGTACTAACAACTCGCACCAATTTTCAGTATTTTTTTTTTTTTTTTTTTTTTTTTTTTTTTTTGGAGGCGGTGCTTGCTTTTGTCTTTGTTATTGCACACACATTTGGCCAAAGGCATGCAGTGGAGTGCAAGCAAAAAATTTCGAGGAAATACAAAAATGTCAATGGAACACCGTTTCAATCAAAAACAGATAGGATTTTTTCACAAAGGGTGTATTTTTTAAAGAATATTTTTTTAAGCTCAACAGGCCAAAAAACGTGGATTTTGTTTAAAGAACATTTGTTCAAGGCTCAGTTGGACACAAAACGTGGATTTTTTAAAGAATATTTTTTCAAGGCTCAGATGGACACAAAACGTGAAAACAGTGTAATTTACTCAACAAAAACCATGTGGCGCTGATAAGATGCGTTTCTTTTTCTGTGTGCGTATAGAGTGAAAAATATTTGTGCGTATCCGCCGCCAAATACTTGTAGGAATATTTTGTCTTTTTTTTTTCTTTTTTGGTATCGGCTTTATGGTGCACTCACTCAGCTGTTGCAAATCTTACTGCCGAGGATACTTGTTACAGTTCACATTTGAAAGGAATGACAAAGGCATGGCTTGGCAAGCAGCACAGAAAGACTATTTCCCCTTCCAATGAAAAACAACGGTGAAGAAGATTGACACATATTCTGAAATCCTTTAACGACATCGAAAAATTGTAGACATTTTAAAATGTTTTGGCACAATACTCCATTTGCACAAAGGGATAAGTGATTGTGAAGGTTCTTGCTGATTTTTCGAAGGGACGTGTAAATATGTCAGTCATATTCCAGATGAACTTTTATAGGTCACTACTCGAAAGGCTTATTTTTGATGTGAATCGCAGAGTGGCAGAAATGTACTTTCCAATAGGAGGATTGTCAGGATAGAGTGGTTGTTTCAGTTGTTCGTAGAGTAAAGGTGTATATTAATCGGTACCAAAATTTGTTTACTTACCTTGAGTTAAGTAAAGATTTATAGTCTGTAAATGAAAAAGGAAATATTGGTTATTAAGTTAAATAAAAATCCTTGAAATTTTTCTTTAAAAAATCCACGTTTCTTAGTCTGATGGTCGATGGAAAAATATTCTTTAAAAAATCCACGTTTCTTAGACTGATGGTCGATGGAAAAATATTCTTTAAAAAATCCACGTTTCTTAGTCTGATGGTCTATGGAAAAATATTCTTTAAAAAATCCACATTTCTTAGTCTGATGGTATATGGAAAAATATTCTTTAAAAAATCCACGTTTCTTAACCAGATGGTCTTTGGAAAAATATTCTTTAAACAATCCACGTTTCTTAGGCCGATGGTCTTTGGAAAAATATTCTTTAAAAAATCAAGGTTTTTTAGGCCGATGGTCTTTGGAAAAATATTCTTTAAAAAATCAAGGTTTTTTAGGCCGATGGTCTTTGGAAAAATATTCTTTAAAAAATCCACGTTTCTTAGCCCGATGGTCTTTGGTCTCTTTAAAAAATCCCCGTTTATTGCTGTGATGGATGGTCTTTGGAAAAAATATTCTTTAAAAAATCCACGTTTATTGCTGTGATGGATGGTCTTTGGAAAAAATATTCTTTAAAAAATCCCCGTTTATTGCTGTGATGGATGGTCTTTGGAAAAAATATTCTTTAAAAAATCCACGTTTATTGCTGTGATGGATGGTCTTTGGAAAAAATATTCTTTAAAAAATCCCCGTTTATTGCTGTGATGGATGGTCTTTGAAAAAATATTCTTTAAAAAATCCACGTTTATTGCTGTGATGGATGGTCTTTGGAAAAATATTCTTTAAAAAATCCACGTTTATTGCTGTGATGTTGTTTGGAAAAATATTCTTTAAAAAATCCACGTTTATTGCTGTGATGTTGTTTGGAAAAATATTCTTTAAAAAATCCACGTTTATTGCTGTGATATTGTTTGGAAAAATATTCTTTAAAAAATCCACGTTTATTGCTGTGATGGTGTTTGGAAAAATATTCTTTAAAAAATCCACGTTTATTGCTGTGATGGTCTTTGGAAAAATATTCTTTAAAAAATCCACGTTTATTGCTGTGATATTGTTTGGAAAAATATTCTTTAAAAAATCCACGTTTATTGCTGTGATATTGTTTGGAAAAATATTCTTTAAAAAATCCACGTTTATTGCTGTGATATTGTTTGGAAAAATATTCTTTAAAAAATCCACGTTTATTGCTGTGATATTGTTTGGAAAAATATTCTTTAAAAAATCCACGTTTATTGCTGTGATGTTGTTTGGAAAAATATTCTTTAAAAAATCCACGTTTATTGCTGTGATGTTGTTTGGAAAAATATTCTTTAAAAAATCCACGTTTATTGCTGTGATGTTGTTTGGAAAAATATTCTTTAAAAAATCCACGTTCATTGCTGTGATATTGTTTGGAAAAATATTCTTTAAAAAATCCACGTTTATTGCTGTGATGTTGTTTGGAAAAATATTCTTTAAAAAATCCACGTTTATTGCTGTGATGTTGCTTGGAAAAATATTCTTTAAAAAATCCACGTTTATTGCTGTGATGTTGTTTGGAAAAATATTCTTTAAAAAATCCACGTTTATTGCTGTGATGTTGTTTGGAAAAATATTCTTTAAAAAATCCACGTTTATTGCTGTGATGTTGCTTGGAAAAATATTCTTTAAAAAATCCACGTTTATTGCTGTGATATTGTTTGGAAAAATATTCTTTAAAAAATCCACGTTTATTGCTGTGATGTTGTTTGGAAAAATATTCTTTAAAAAATCCACGTTTATTGCTGTGATGTTGTTTGGAAAAATATTCTTTAAAAAATCCACGTTTATTGCTGTGATGTTGTTTGGAAAAATATTCTTTAAAAAATCCACGTTCATTGCTGTGATATTGTTTGGAAAAATATTCTTTAAAAAATCCACGTTTATTGCTGTGATGTTGTTTGGAAAAATATTCTTTAAAATATCCACGTTTATTGCTGTGATGTTGCTTGGAAAAATATTCTTTAAAAAATCCACGTTTATTGCTGTGATGTTGTTTGGAAAAATATTCTTTAAAAAATCCACGTTCATTGCTGTGATATTGTTTGGAAAAATATTCTTTAAAAAATCCACGTTTATTGCTGTGATGTTGTTTGGAAAAATATTCTTTAAAATATCCACGTTTATTGCTGTGATGTTGCTTGTAAAAATATTCTTTAAAAAATCCACGTTTATTGCTGTGATGTTGTTTGGAAAAATATTCTTTAAAAAATCCACGTGATGTTGTTTGGAAAAATATTCTTTAAAAAATCCACGTTTATTGCTGTGATGTTGCTTGGAAAAATATTCTTTAAAAAATCCACGTTTATTGCTGTGATGTTGTTTGGAAAAATATTCTTTAAAAAATCCACGTTTATTGCTGTGATGTTGCTTGGAAAAATATTCTTTAAAAAATCCACGTTTATTGCTGTGATGTTGTTGGGAAAAATATTCTTTAAAAAATCCACGTTTATTGCTGTGATGTTGTTTGGAAAAATATTCTTTAAAAAATCCACGTTTATTGCTGTGATGTTGCTTGGAAAAATATTCTTTAAAAAATCCACGTTTATTGCTGTGATGTTGTTTGGAAAAATATTCTTTAAAAAATCCACGTTTATTGCTGTGATATTGTTTGGAAAAATATTCTTTAAAAAATCCACGTTTATTGCTGTGATATTGTTTGGAAAAATATTCTTTAAAAAATCCACGTTTATTGCTGTGATATTGTTTGGAAAAATATTCTTTAAAAAATCCACGTTTATTGCTGTGATATTGTTTGGAAAAATATTCTTTAAAAAATCCACGTTTATTGCTGTGATGTTGTTTGGAAAAATATTCTTTAAAAAATCCACGTTTATTGCTGTGATGTTGTTTGGAAAAATATTCTTTAAAAAATCCACGTTTATTGCTGTGATGTTGTTTGGAAAAATATTCTTTAAAAAATCCACGTTCATTGCTGTGATATTGTTTGGAAAAATATTCTTTAAAAAATCCACGTTTATTGCTGTGATGTTGTTTGGAAAAATATTCTTTAAAAAATCCACGTTTATTGCTGTGATGTTGCTTGGAAAAATATTCTTTAAAAAATCCACGTTTATTGCTGTGATGTTGTTTGGAAAAATATTCTTTAAAAAATCCACGTTTATTGCTGTGATGTTGTTTGGAAAAATATTCTTTAAAAAATCCACGTTTATTGCTGTGATGTTGCTTGGAAAAATATTCTTTAAAAAATCCACGTTTATTGCTGTGATGTTGTTTGGAAAAATATTCTTTAAAAAATCCACGTTTATTGCTGTGATGTTGCTTGGAAAAATATTCTTTAAAAAATCCACGTTTATTGCTGTGATGTTGTTGGGAAAAATATTCTTTAAAAAATCCACGTTTATTGCTGTGATGTTGTTTGGAAAAATATTCTTTAAAAAATCCACGTTTATTGCTGTGATGTTGCTTGGAAAAATATTCTTTAAAAAATCCACGTTTATTGCTGTGATGTTGTTTGGAAAAATATTCTTTAAAAAATCCACGTTTTTTAGCCCGATGGTCTTTGGAAAATTTTTCTTTAAAAAATCTACGTTAATTCTTTTGTTAGTCCTTGAAAAAATATTCCTTAAGATTATTGGTCTGTTGGTCCTTGAAAAATATTGTTTAAAATAATATGAACCATTTATTTATTTTATTAACTGACGTTAGCATAATTGAAGAATCCCCTCGCTCTCTTCCACAAAAGCTTATAGTGTTAATATATTTGCCACGTTGATTGCCATGTGTACCCTGTCACCAATCAACCGTTTCAATGACCAACTTTTTTGCAAGCTCCTAAATGAATGAACAGTTTGAACAAACAATTTACATTGTTTTATTGTGAAATGCCTAACAAGCTACCCCTCAACCTTCCAGCATAGTATAATTCCGATATATTTATTATTTGTTTGGTATTCCTCCTCATATGTCAACTCTAGTTGACATTACTCGAATGTAAAATGAGAAATTATTGTAACGAGCAGGAATAGTTGTAGCAGCAGAAGAGATTGCGATATAAAAGTTTCTGTTGTCGGTATTAATTTGTCATTTATTTATCCAATATGCAAACACACGAAGAGCAGACAAACACACAAACATGCACACAGACACTCAAATGTTTTCCTATGAATTCTTTGATTGGTATATATTGTGGTACTACAACACTATATGGAACAGGGTAATAAAAGTGTGTTTCAGTTTAAATGTTGAAAGAATAAAACAGCATTATCCTGAATATTTCCCCCGGAATTTTCCGCACGAAAAATAATTTTAAAAAGTGAAAAAAGGAAAACATTCCGCACAGAATTTTTATTCATGATTGCCCCGATTGTATTCACTGATAGTCCCTGGAGAAATATGTATACTTTCACAGGTGTAGGGTATCTAATTGTCGCTCATAATATTGGCTTCCACTTCTCTCTTCATTTGTAAATAATACAAAATTACTATTTGTATAGAATTGACAGAAGAGTGATGTTCCGTCACAGTTAAAGCTAAACTCAACTACAAAAAAATCTTGTCCAGGATATAAAAAACAAACACTTGTCTCATTCAATGTATTTGTGCGTTTGTGTGTGACAAGTATTGACACATGTCACATAAATCTGTTATCACAACTGCAGTCATCATCATCATCGACATCAGCATCATAGACGTCGACTGAAAGCGACAGTTGCCTCATCAACATTGACAATAACAATCACAATATGGTCACGGAACAGTGGTGTGGATAACATCAACGATAATTACAGGAATGTTTGTATTGGTTATTAATACCAATCAATCTACTAACAATAATCCGATTATTGCGGCGAATGTTTAGCAATAGGAAGGTTACAATTAAATCAGATACCAAATACTTAGGTCAAATATTCCCTTAGTTAACTGTGAAAGTATGTAATAGGCAAACAATACTCTTTGACTAATAAAGACCATCAGACCACTAATTGTGGATTTTTTTGAAGAATATTTTTTTCAACCACGTGGATTTTTTAAAGAATATTTTTTCTAACAACGTGGATTTTTTAAAGAATATTTTTTCCAACAACGTGGATTTTTTAAAGAATATTTTTTCCAACAACGTGGATTTTTTAAACAATATTTTTTCCAAAAATGTGGATTTTTTTAAACAATATTTTTTCCAACAACGTGGATTTTTTAAACAATATTTTTTCCAACATTGTGGATTTTTTAAACAATATTTTTTCCAACAATGTGGATTTTTTAAACAATATTTTTTCCAACAACGTGGATTTTTTAAACAATATTTTTTCTAACAACGTGGATTTTTTAAACAATATTTTTTCTAACAACGTGGATTTTTTAAAGAATATTTTTTCCAACAACGTGGATTTTTTAAACAATATTTTTTCCAACATTGTGGATTTTTTAAACAATATTTTTTCCAACAACGTGGATTTTTTAAACAATATTTTTTCCAACATTGTGGATTTTTTAAACAATATTTTTTCTAACAACGTGGATTTTTTAAACAATATTTTTTCTAACAACGTGGATTTTTTAAACAATATTTTTTCTAACAACGTGGATTTTTTAAACAATATTTTTTCTAACAACGTGGATTTTTTAAAGAATATTTTTTCTAACAACATGGATTTTTTAAACAATATTTTTTCTAACAACGTGGATTTTTTAAACAATATTTTTTCTAACAACGTGGATTTTTTAAACAATATTTTTTCTAACAACGTGGATTTTTTAAACAATATTTTTTCTAACAACGTGGATTTTTTAAACAATATTTTTTCTAACAACGTGGATTTTTTAAACAATATTTTTTCTAACAACGTGGATTTTTTAAACAATATTTTTTCTAACAACGTGGATTTTTTAAACAATATTTTTTCTAACAACGTGGATTTTTTAAACAATATTTTTTCTAACAACGTGGATTTTTTAAACAATATTTTTTCTAACAACGTGGATTTTTTAAACAATATTTTTTCTAACAACGTGGATTTTTTAAACAATATTTTTTCTAACAACGTGGATTTTTTAAACAATATTTTTTCTAACAACGTGGATTTTTTAAACAATATTTTTTCTAACAACGTGGATTTTTTAAACAATATTTTTTCTAACAACGTGGATTTTTTAAAGAATATTTTTTCTAACAACGTAGATTTTTTAAAGAATATTTTTTCTAACAACGTGGATTTTTTAAAGAATATTTTTTCTAACAACGTGGATTTTTTAAAGAATATTTTTTATAACAGCGTGGATTTTTTAAAAGAATATTTTTTCAACACTTTTACTCAATTATTTTTCCAAACACCCTTATACTACAAACGTGACAAAAAGCCTTTCAACCACTGTCACCACAATAAACCATGTGACTTGGAGGAAACCAAATGTTTGCAAAGGGCTGATCTCCTGGCAAAAATCTATGGAATTTTGTCATCAGCAAAAAACAGAAAAACGAAACAACAAAAATGATACCCAATGACACAGATATGCTGCACATCGACCCCTTACACATGCACATATACATATGCCTTTTTGCCCAGTAAATTTGGATCAATTCACTTCCCCGAGTTTGTTTCAAATAAGACCAGAAAACAATGGCATGAGGAATCCCAACATCACATATGGCAGACAAAAACAATTTCAGCAGCAACACCAGGAATTGGAGATGCGATAACAGGAGTAGCAGCAGCAGCATCAACATCAGTTCGAGTTCGAACTGAGCTTTATGCAGATGAGCACCATCTGTTGTTGGATATTAGCGTGTGAAATATAAACAACTCAGCAACATAAACAACAACAAAAAATTGCAGCAGCAACAGCAACATCAACAACACAAATAACAAACTTTAAAACTACTGAAATAAACAACAAGGCCCGGAGCTGATACGAAAAACACGATAAAATATATGAGTGTATTTGAGCACCTGTGTATGTGTGTGAATGAGCTTTTTAACAAACCAGGATATAGAGATATGTATGCTGCAGTTGGATTAGCAGTAACAGTATCGGGACTTGCAAATCGTATTTGTTTTGATGTTTTTTGTATATTGCCGAAAGGAACAAAAATACATAACTTAAAGTAATTATTAGAAAAGTTTACGAAATTTATTCTCAAGTCCTTTCTAGTCTAGATTTTTACATATAATTATAGGTCAATTTTTATTTGTTCTATTGAAGAATACATTGCATTCCATCAGACACCATGACTGTCTGAAAAAAATGGTACATCTGAAAACAATACCACCGCTACAATGAACCGATCAAATATCATAAGAAATCCTCCCATCACACGATGGGGCCAATGGCAGGTTTTTGAGGCAAAAAGTCATTTTTTCAAGTCAACGATTGAAATCAAATAACAACGGAATTATATTCTTAACACTTTCAAACCTACAAAACCAAAAACAAACAATCTGGCAACGACCCACGGCGACATGCCAAGCTGTCAAAGATGTCATAATTATGATTCCGTTTATTTCTGACATTCAGTCGTAATTAAACAATTTAAGTATTTTGGCGTCAAAACCTGATCTGTTGATATTATCTATTTTTTAAAAATGTAAAATACGGGTAATGGTATGTAAATTAAGATTATTATTAAAAGTGTAAATGTAATATTAGATGTGGTCAATAATTTGTTGTGTCAGTAAGTGATGGTTTTTGATGTAGTCTGTGGTATCGTCCATGTGTTCTTTGGAGTAGAACTTTCGGCTTCAGGGTGCTTTCTCGTAAAAATATGTATCTGGTGAAAGGTGACAATGTCGGCTAACAGATTTTGAAAACAATTTTTGCGTATACTTGCGAATAAAAAAATTATCAACTTCCAGATTTCGTAAAACTTAAAAATTTGGATATTTTTTATTTTTGGTTGGAAAATCAGCGAAAACCTAAACACCTTATATAATGGATTTCTGCAAAATTTAATCGAGGTGTCAAAGACAACTTCATGACGGAAGTTAAAAAGCAAATTTATAATATTTGTGCACGCCTTAACCAAAAATGGATAAAAAATTGGAGGTCAAAAAGTCGTGTATAACAATTTGAAAGCTTATGGTTAGCTAGCGACACAGTATTTACGCTAGAACAAGGTAATGATAAAAAGAAGAGAGGGCGCCCTAATGTGGATTATAGCGAAGGAAGAAAACTTGCTTCGGAAGTCTGCTATGAACACGGCAACAATGCCAAACCCTTGATTCATGCCGCCTCTGTTTCGGCCAATTTGTCAAAAGAAAAATATTTAAACTATGTTCTCAAGGAAGTTCGGTATCAACCAACTAAATTGAGAAATCAATTAACGTCGACAGAGAAAATTTTTGAACGATATATCCAAATCTGAACCGATTTAGATATAATTTGGCAATTTTTTTTTCTAGACGTAATTTCGTCACACATTTTAAATTTCATCGAAATTGGACAGAATTTGCGTGTTTGTTGCACCAAATACCTAAAATCGGGTGAAAATATATATGGGAGCTATATCCAAATCTGAACCGATTTCAATATAATTTAGCAAACATATTTCTAGAACAAATCCTGTCACACGTTTCAAATTTATTCGAAATTGGACAGAAATTGCGTGTTGGTTGCACGAAATACCTCAAATCGGGCGAAAATATATAAGGGAGCTATATCCAAATTTGAACCGATTTCAAAATAACTTGGCAAACTTATTTCCAGTCCGAATTCCGCCACATATTCCATATATCATCATAATTGGACAGAATTTTCGTGTTTGGTCCATCAATTACTCGAAATCGGGCGAACATATATATGAGAGCTATATCTATATATGAACCGATATCAACCAAATTTTGCAGATTAGCTTCTAGGCCGATTATAAACATCTGCACAAAAATTTGAAGGTCTAGCTTGCCCCTGTGATTTTTTGCCTCAAAAACTTATCATCGGCCCCATCGTGCATCACTTGGAAAAAAATATTCTTTACACTTCACGCCTTAGGCAGTAATGACGTAGGATGCAAGATATCAAGCATAGGTTCTGAACTTTAACATGTGAACACTGAGAGGTCACGGTGAGCCTTAACTAATTTTATATGGAAGGTGCTTACACCTCGGAAGTTTTTGCTGATTCTGAAACTACAATGCTCATAGATGAGAAATATCATGAAACAAAAAAAAATCGCCTGAGGTATTTTAAAATAAATCGCGATTTAAGTTCACATTTTTAGGTGTTCTTTAGGTTTTCACGATTTTGCTTGGAAACCGCGAGTTCTATGTAAATGGCACTAAAGCAAATGTTGTAGCAGAGACAATTCTCCACAAGATTGGCCTTTATGATATTTTCGTATATTTTACCGTTTTAAGATATGGAAGTTCAAATTGGGACAATGCACTGACTGTATCGCCCCCTTATAAAACAATACACTATGCAACACTGAAAATGCAAACAACTTCTAGTATTAATTTTTTGAAAGTACATATTTAGACTACAAAAACCCTAGTTGGGTTTTGTCCTGTCAGATCCAGTTCGGATTTTATGGCCTCATCTATACCGGGCTAAATCTACTCTTTTTTGCATTTATCAGGCCTTTATCTCAGAAACGAATAGGAATTTGGCATTGGAATTTGGCATTGCAATATTGTAGCCATAAACTAGTAGAACTTATCTTTTGAAGAAACCACATAAGAAAAACTCCATCTAGGGCATCAAAATCTATAAAATATAGAAAATTTTACATAATTGCTGAAATTCTGTTCAGTATCGGCTAAACTATTGGGAGTTGAACCAAGTAACCTTTTGCAAAAATCTTCCAAATAAAGTTCTCAACAATTCTTTAGAACATTCTGAAACTCTAAAATGCTTACTTCATGTTGTTTCAGCGGTATTTTGCATCATATCTTTTACAACAAGTATTTTAAACACAGTTCACACCAACAGTTTATTCTCGCATTTCGGATTTCACTACATTATTGACATTTTTATTAAATCGTCGTTGAGAAATGTACTGAAAACAACGGGACAGAGGCATTTTACAACAATGACATGTTCTGAAGAGTTGTGTATTACATTCCAGGGAATATTTTTCCAAAAGAAAATATTCAGAAAAAATTAACGGTTTTGGAGATACGGTGCGAAATATATAAAAATTGTGGTATTTTTGCATATATTTTGAAATGTGAGGCAATAAATGTAGTTCATTATTTCATTATTTCTCCAAATATTGTTTTCTTGTCCTTATCTACAAATTTGCTTCAGAGGTCAGAAGAAGATTCGCATTGGTTTCAGAGATATAGCCCCGAATTTCTTTAAAAACTCAATATTTAACCATGTTTAGATGGGGCCATAAAATCCGAGCTGGATCTGACACAACAAAACCCAACTAGGGTTTCTTGGCGTTTGGGTCTGTACTTTCAAAAAATCTTCAGTTCGAATTGTTTGCACAAGATCACCTTAAAAATGTTGCACAGTGATATCATGCACAGTGTCCCTTAACTAACTTTTAATGAAAACGGCTTACACATGGGATGTTTTTGCGGATTCTGAAACAGCAATGTTCATAGATGAGAAAAATAAAAAAGAGACAAAATCGCCGAAGGTATTTTTAAAAAAATCGCGATCAAAATTCACAATTTTAGGGTTTTTTTGGTTTTCACGATTTTGCATGGAAACCGCAAGTCGTATCGAAATGAGTCTAAAGAAAATGTTGTAGCTGTGAAAATTCTCTACAAGACTGACCTTTAGGTTTTTTCGTAGGTTTTACCATTTTTGAGATACAGAGGTTCAATTCAAAATTTTAGGTTTTTATCTCATGTCTTCACGATTTTGCTTGGAAACCGCAAGTCGTATCAAAATGGGACTAAAGAAAATGTTGAAGCTGTGAAAATTCTCTACAAGATTGGATGATTTATTTTTTCCTAGGTTATACCATTTTTAAGACATATACGTTTAATTTAAAAAATTGCAGTGATGACATTGTTTTATAAGGAGGCGATACAGGCAGACCATTGTCTCAATTTCAACTTCTATACCTCAAAAACGATAAAACCTACGAAAATATCCTAAAGGCCAATCTTGTGGAAAATTTTCACAGCTACAACATTTTCTTTAGGCCCATTTACATAGAACTCGCGGTTTCCAAGCAAAATCGTGAAAACCTAAAGAACCCCTAAAAATGTGAACTTAAATCGCGATTTATTTTAAAATCCCTCCGGCGATTTTTTTTTGTTTCATGATATTTCTCATCTATGAGCATTGTAGTTTCAGAATCAGCAAAAACTTCCGAGGTGTAAGCACCTTCCATTTAAAATTAGTTAAGGCTCACCGTGAGGTCCGTGGTGATTGAGAAAGACGTCACACCGAAACCTAAAGGTGACGAATTGTATTTGCAGTTAGTTGGAGGTTAAAACGCATAATATCCAGTTTCACACCGATTAATGAAAGATTTTCTAACATTCGTATAAGAGCAAAATCTTTCAACACCAGTCAGTCCAACCGAGCACAAGGACGAGCAAACCAAGCATACGACAGGTGTCCTGTCCATTAGAATCATTCTGAAATTTTAATCCCAAAAATAGAATAACTTTAGTCAAACTACTTGGAATTTCAGTCTACGAGCACACAATGAAACACCTAACAACCGTATTAGACTGATAGACTTCGCAGCGGCAAACACCTAGAAGGTAAGGGCACGTGGAGGTCACCACATCGAAAAATAATACAGTCGATCTGGAGAGCAAACATCGACAATGTTGCAACAAAGTTACGTATCCGATAAAACGTTGCAAATAAAGTACGAACTAACACAACATGGAAGTTGGACATCTGCGAAAGCTGCAATAAGAACAAATAGCCACAGCATATTCCTCTCAACTTGTCAAATTGCTTAATGAGAGTACACCTCGTTTCGCTAAGACATCAGCACAAAGTAGTGTACATTCTGTGCAAGCAGCCGCAAAAGCCATACTTGGAGACCAAAAGACTTCACCAAGGAATCCCATTCCAACGACAATTTGATCTTCGCTTCAGAACGACCCGGTTCTTTTCTCAAAAAAATCCATTTTTTTAAAGGCATCACAGAGAGCTTAAATATTTTTTTAATAAATCCACGCCTAGAGGCATCACAGAGAGCTTAAATATTTTTTTAATAAATCCACGCCTAGAGGCATCACAGAGAGCTTAAATATTTTTTTAATAAATCCACGCCTAGAGGCATCACAGAGTGCTCAAAAAATAATTTTTAAAAATCCACGCCTAAAGGCATCACAGGATTCCACATATAAATAAATCACAGAGTCTTCATAAAATTCTTTTTTAAAATCCACGCCTAACGGCATTACAGAGTCATCAACAAATTATGTTTTAAAATCCACGACTAAAGGCATCACAGACAGAGTCCTCATAAAATTCCTTATTACAAAATTCGTTTTTAAAATCCATAAAATTCCGGAACAACTCTAGATTAGTAAAAACTCTCCGATTTTTTTGAAATTTTTTTCCATAGGTAGATATTGTTGCGCTGATCATGATATTGTATAATTTTCTTGAGGGACGGATCCGGTTTCCCGGTTATTGGACCCGAAATCCGGGTACAAAACCCGTTTTAGACCCGGATTTACTGAACCGATTGTTACAAAGTGGGTATCATTTGAAAACTCATGGAAATACCTATCAGGTGGTCACGTATTGTAACCCAAAAACTGATTTTTGGACCTGGATTTTTCCATAAAACCCTCAAAAAGTCGAAAATGGACCCATTATGGGTTTCCATTTAATGTAAGCCAGATTGTAGCTGGAACTTACCCCATCATATGACCACTTGTTACATAGGTATTTCTATCTTCTTCTTCTTTATTTGCATAAAAATGCATCTCTCGCCAATTCTATTCGGCATCTTATTTCCTTCGAGGAGTCCCATTGTTCGGTAATTGTAGCTCCAAGATATTTAAAACTCTTAACTCTCTCTCTACGTTTGAATTGTGTATTATACCCTCCACCATAGGATGGGGGTATATTAAGTTTGTCACTACGTTTGTAACTACACGAAATAATCATTGTGGACCCCACAAAGTATATATATTCTTGATCAGCGTGCAATTCTACATCGATATAGCCATGTCCGTCCGTCTGTCCGTCTGTCTGTCTGTCCGTCTGTCCGTCTGTCCGTCTGTCCGTCTGTGGAAATCACTCTAGCGTCCGAACGGATTGACGTAGGTTGATGAAATTTTGGGAAAATATGTTATATTTACGTAGGACTTTTGGTATTGAAAGCGGGCTTTGTAGGTCCACGCTTTCGTATAGCCCCCATACAAAATGACGCGTGACGCGTCGTCGTTTTAAAGAATTTTTAAGATATTTGGCCCATTTTACCACCGAATTGGTTGTAATTTGGTACTTTGTGTCTCCAGAGGCCAAAAGTTGGGTCCTACCAAAGTTGGGTTATATAGGTCCACGTTTTGGTATAGCCCCCATATAAGGCCCCATATAAAGTACGCGTCATTTTAATATATTTTGAATGTATTAGACCCATTTGACCACAGAATTGGTTGTAATTTGGTATTTTGTGTCTTCAGAGGTCAGAAAACATTCCTACCAAAGTTGGGTTATATAGGTCCACGTTTTGGTGTAGTCCCCACATAAGACCCCTTATAAAGTACGCGTCATTTTAATAGATTTTGAATGTATTAGACCCATTTGACCAAAGAATCGGTTGTAACTTTGTATTTTGTGTTTCCAGAGGCTAAGAAACATTTCTACCATAAAATGTTTATATAGGTCCACGTGTTGATATAGCCCCCATAATACAATATCTCCCTATTTTCGATATTTTGAACGTTTTAGCCTCATTATCACACCGATATGGCTGAAATTTGGTATTTAGTCTTCTTTAGGCGTATAAAACTTTCCCCCAGAAATTTGTAGGTATAGGTCCATACCATCATATAGCCCCCCATAGAACGGTACCTTCCGAATTTCGGTATTTTGAAGGTAGTGGCCACATTAATCCACCGAAATGGCTGAAATTTGTGGTGGAGGGTATAAAAAGTTCGGCCCGACCGAACTTAACGCTTTTCTTACTTGTTTTTAATATCGCGTTATTGTGTTCTTGTTTTTTGCTTATAATCATAAATTTTGTTTTCTGGACATTAATTTTTAAGCCGTATTTTTCACTGCATGTTGCGAGTGTATCCACAAGGTTCTGAAGTTGGGATATGTTATGTGTTGTTTAAAACCGAACAGCCTATATAGATGCCATTTCGCAATCTATTGATCGATTCATGAAATATTTGTTCTGAATAAATATTGAAAAGCAATGGAGACAGTATACACCCCTGCCTGACTCCTTTGGATATAGATATATTCCATACCCATTTTGTAGATACCCGTTTTGTCAATTCAGTAGAGCCGGGTCTTTCGGGTTCAATAACCGGGTAACCGTGTTCGTCCCCCAAATTATACATTTCCGTGATCAGTGCAATAATATCAACCTCTGGAAAAAATTTCAGAAAAATCGGAGAGTTTTTACTAAACTAGAGTTAAGCCAAATTCCTATTTAAAATCCACGCCTAAAGGCATCACAGAGTGCTCAAAAATTTTTTTTTTAAATCCATGCCTAAAGCCATTACAGAGTCCTCCAAAATTCTTATTTTTAAATAAGCGCCTAAAGACATAACAAAGTTCCCTGTAAACCTCTTTTTTTAATTCACGCCTAAAGGTGCCGCAGTGCTCCGGTGATACGGATCATCACTGTGTATTAGAGTTTGGGAATTCCCGACTTTTTTCATTCCCGGGAAATCGGGAATACAAATTTCTCATTCCCGGGAACCCGGGACTATGAGAAATCGAGTTTGTGGGGCATAAACCTGACAGAGAGCAAAGATAAAGGAGATAAATACTCCTTATATGTATAGTTGTATCATTAGTTATCTCTTTGGAACAATTTTAACGACGATACGCCAAAATCTTGAACGTACCAATACATCATATATGGCAGCTGTTCAAGCCAACCAATTCTTCCTGACTAATTTGCGGAGATTATATAAATTGCTGTTTCACACGACCATCCTCGCAAAGGCTTCCTTCATATCAAAGATTGCTGTTCGAGTCTATTTTTTACAGTGTTTTATTTAACTTGCTTTGGTGTCCGTTTATTTCAAATCTGGTAACTCATTTTTAACACAGTTGCAGTTGACCAATCGAAGTAAAACTTTGCGCACTTTTCAGATTTGGATGCCAATACATGAATAGAAACCAAAACCAATATGGGTCCATTTTTTCCTACCGCCCCATATAACGGTATCACCCGATTTCAGGTAATTTGAGAATTTTGTCTTCATTTTAGCCCGAATTGGCTCTAACTTGGCATTTGGAGTTCCCAAAGGTTCAGGAATTTCCCCACTAAAAATTGTGGACATAGGTCAAGGTTTTGTTTAGTCCCCATATAGCGGCTCCACCCGATTTAATTCAAATTTAGTAACTCATTTTTAACACAGTTGCAGTTGACCAATCGAAATGCAGGCGTTTTATTTAAGAGACTCCTTTGTGACGAAGAATATACTTATTGAGGCTAAGCGACAAATTATTTTCTAGTTTTAAGTGCATTTTTAAATAAAACACTGAAACTTAATTTATTTTAATAATCTTTTATTAGGTCAATGATATGGGGAGTTCTTTTTATGGTTCGAAGGTCGTGTCGATCATAGAATAAATCCGTTGATAAAGGATTTTTACTAGGTTGACCTTTTGTGTGCAAAGCTTCATAATTGCACCACGGTGGCACAAAAGATATAGAGGCGTACTTATATGAACTTACATACTATAGTTATTACTGACTTCCATTCCTAATATACACGATTTGCCACTTACACATTATACATTTTTTAATATTACATACAATAATTTTGGAGAAAACAACAATTGGAATCGACCACAGAGTTTATATCTTAGCAAATTAATATACTTCAAGAATGCCATTAATAAAAATATTGACTAAAACAACAAGGAAATGGCTGCAAAAAAGTTCAGAATTATGTGAGGTTATACAGACTTCGAATTCCAAAAAAAAAACAATAATTATTAAGAGGACCAAAATGTATGTACTTTACACGAATTATCGCGATTTTTACTATGGACCCTAAGTTTGTTACAAATGATCGGGAATTACGAATTTTCGGAACATGCATAATCGCTAGTCCACTATATTTTCAACATTAAATAAATATAAGACAAATAATATAAGACTTATATATGGAAAATACAAATACCCCTATATCTCGGGAAGTATGGACTACATCTAGACAATATATATATTTTTGTGATCAGGGCAACGAGACCTACCTGTGTTAAAAATTTCAAAAAAATCGGGCGTGCGAGTAAAGTTTTTGATAGTTAATCCAACTGATAAATCCGTTTGTTAATAGTTTTTTAAATATTTTATTTAAATTCAATATTTTCAAATATATTTTCAGAAACAAGAACTTATTTATTTGAAGGGAAATATAAAAGTGACAAAATATGAAAAATATGTTTTACAGGAAATGGAAATTATGAATAACAGTAAATTCAAATATGTCGGTTAAAGAAATTATGTAAAGTATTAATATTTTAATAATGAGGAACATAAATCATAAGATAATCAATTTGATATAAAAGTATGTGTTATGTTAATATAAACAGATATTGAATAATTGTAGGAAATGGGAAGAAGGAATGATAATTAGTTATTAAAATTATTAAATTAAATTATTAATTATATAAATATAATTATTATATTCGTAATGATAATACTATCATTACTTGCGCGTGTAAACCCGTCTTTAGCCCAACATTTTTCATCTGTCCCCAACTCATTGCTACGTAGTAGCCTGGGAGTAATTATGATATATGCGCATTGCAGAATTTGTGGAATAATTTTATCTAGTTCCGGAGATTTGTGGGGAGAGTAGCTGTTATTTGCTCATGTGACTTTAATCGAACTTATTATTTTGCCGGCTTCAATGTTGTTTTTATTAATGGTAATATTGGCTTGCTAATTGATTATTATATCCGTGCAAACCGGAAAATGCATCGCATGAAGTGTTTCGAGGTATTCGGATTCGGCCACTGTATATAAAAGTAGTCACTGAAATAATTGAAATTAAAGAGGTTTCCGACATGGAGGCAGCCTTTCGTGTGATCTTTTCAGCATTCTGCTGGAAGAGTATAAATGAGATGCAGTATCCCCAAGGTATAGTGTATTTCCACTTAACTATTATCACTGAGTAATCCATGTGCAAACTAAGAGTAACCTTTTATACAACAATTTCGAATTTATCGTGGCTTGTTTACTTCTTGCTATTTCCGCGGTGGAAAAAAGGCTTCTCTAACATATGTATGTCCCAAACATACACGGAGGAAAAAAGGCCTCTCTAACATTTTGCAGCAAACATATATTTGTTTGCAATCAGTCACAAACATAACATATGTATGTTCTGCACACAAATGTATGTTTGAGTGCAAATGATTATATAAGTTAGACCTACGAGAGCTTAGGTCTGAAAAAAAAATTAAGATCGTCTAGATCCTAATTAAGATCTTCTATATCTTGTACGCGTTACTTTGTCGAAAAAGGACCGCGGACCCTTTTAAAACCGGAGTTCAATTATCAAAATTGAACTTAAGTGACACTTATCAAAAGTTTCGCCGCTCCCGAATTAAAAAAACCGTTTGTTGATTTAAGACGACTTTATTCACTGACAGTTGGTAAAAGAGTGAAGTTAATGTTGTGTTACAATCATAAACTAGATTACAAATATTTGCTTATTTGACATTATGATTTTCCATGAAATCATGTCACTTAACTTTTAATAATTTGTTGTTACCAAATTCTATTAAATTTGTCTGCACGCGTCGAGCGTTGCATTGGTTGACCGGAAATTGCATTTCTTGGGTTTATTGAAATCGGACAGACGAAATGTCTGCAAAGCAGTTTCATTGAGTTGGCTGCTTTTGCAACGGAAGTGTATTTTCTGATATATTAAAATAATTAATTGGAATTTAATATTTGGGGCAGATGAATGTCTGCAATGTGCTTTTGCAACGGAAGTGTATTTTCTGATTTATTAAAATAATTAATTGGAATTTAATATTTGGGGCAGATGAATGTCTGCAATGTAGTTTAATTGGAATTGAGTTTAACAGAGTATGCAACTTTATTGTTGCTGAGCTTTAGTTTTATTAGGTAAAACAACATATTATGTGTTAACTCCTCCCCCTTTAAAAACGATTGTCCTCAATCGTTAGAAATATGGTAGGTCATCCACTTTTTGTGGCCCTGGTACTTGAACTTTGTTTTGAGTGATTGGGAGGATCTGTGTTAACCCGTGACTAGGGGCAATTGTATGAAAGACTACGTTTTGTCGTTTTTTCATGAAAAACCCAGTTATCAATAGACATATAGCAAAAATTGAAAATAGAGAGAAAATTGTATATTTGGTAACAACTGCTTCTGACTTGAGTTCATGGATGGACTTAGTATTATTAATATGCAAATGGTTTAACATTTCCAATGATAAAAGATTTATAAATTCATCTTCGACAGGCGTTTGTTGTATTGCTGGTGGATTAATTCTTGATAATGGAGCTTCTAAATTTTTGTACAATTTGTCATTAATGCGTAACGTTACATTGTGGAATTCTATCAAAAATGTTCCATTTAAAGTCTTGTTATTTACTGTTCCACTGAAATCATTAAGAAAAATGACACCGGGTGAAATATTTTCTATCGGAGGAATATGATACGCGTTAGTTATTGGACAGGATGAATTCGATCCGTGTAGTAACGGTGGGATGCAAGTATCGTTGGAAATATTTACCAATTGGTCATTTTGACAAAATTTTACATGTTTTGTTCCAACGCATTTGCTTTTTACGCCAAATATACTGTTATTATTTTTTATAATTTCATTAAACTTAGTACTTATAATTCTATTATTTCTTTTTACAGGTCTGATTAAAAAATTATGGAATATTTCTTTGCTAGTTAGAGGGATTACAATAATATATAAAAGTTTTTTCTGATTGTACAATACTTTAATTTTTGCAAATTCTAGGGCTTCTTCTATTGATGTAATAATAATGTTATCTTCTTTTATTTTTTCGAATGCAATTTTCATTTCTTCTTTATTTAACAAAAATGAGTTTACAATATTTTGTTTTGCCCATTGCATTGCGAATTTAATATTAGTTAGTTCTTCTTTTGTGAATCTAAGTTTTATCTGCATGCTGAGTGCAGCTTCATTTACATAGTTAGTATCTTGTTTTACTACTTTTGATATTTGATTTGTAATTTGGGTAAGGTTTTGTAATCTCTCTGTGAAAATATCATTTATGATTATTTGTTGATTATTATTTCGGATTGTTTGGTCTAAATCATTTTTAATCAATTCAAAATCGTCGTGATCTGGAGATCCCGCGATATATTTCCAGGCTGTGCCTATCATATTAATGGCTCTTTTTTTCCTGTATGCTTCCACAGGCTCTATGGATTCGAGGATACCGTGTATTTGTGATATTTCGTGCGTAAGGAGTGGGAAAAAAGGATTGGATTTAGGTATGGCTTGTGTTATTTTCCATTGTATGTCATTAACGAGGTTCCTGTATCTGTCTATGTCTATGATGTGGATAATGTTAACCCTCCGTTGGACACCAGAGTCTGGCCAGGCCTTTTTCATTTTATTTTGTATTTTAAACTGGGTTACGATAAAGCTATGAACCTGAGATTCCAGCTAGCTTCATGAAATTTTCTTGCCTTTCAAATGAAGGAAAAATGAAGTCAAAAGGATCACCAGAAAAGGAGCTACAAGGATTTTTTGACATACATATCACATTCGTAACACATGAGTCTGGTCAGACCCCACCCATTTTTTATTGAAAATTTTCAGAAATTTTTCTTAAAATTTGATTTTTCCTACATTATTTGACAAAATGAATACCATTTTATGAAGCTTGTCGCATTTCACCCTACCATGTCTTCAAAATTGCACATAAAAAGGTCGCAAAAGCAGGATATGGGTTTGAAATCAGTGAATCTACCACAACCTAAAATAATCCCTTGCAAATAGGGTTACGCTTGTATTCTAGACAACTATACACGTAACTGGACTAATAAAACCCATTACTTAGCTTTTCTGCTCTTTTTGTGGGATGGATTGGTCCAAATATAGGATTCTCCACATGAATTATAAGAAAATCCTTAGGATATATGCCTTTATTTACCTCTTGATATCATCGTTATTGCACTGCAATAAGCTGTAAAGTTATAAAATAGACACTCTTCATTCTGAATAATAGGTCAAAACTAAAATATAGTGCTTCAAAATGAAATATAAATAGGATTTTCGAGCATAGAGACAAGAAAACTACGAATTTTTTACTTCGTAGGCATATGTCCTGTTTTACTAACTTCATAATATCATTTAAATGCATAGTTTTTCGGCATGTTTTTTGACAAATAAGGATTATTTATTAAAGATTAGGGTCCTTTAAACATATTCTACAAATTTTTATTTGAAAATGTTAATTAAGTTTCCTAAAAAAATAAAAATAATTATATGGGTCTGGCCAGACTCATGTGTTACGAATATGACAAACAATATTGGTATCCAACGAAGGGTTAAATGTTCCATCCTGTACTTTAGCTGGACCATTGTGAATTGGTACAAGATATGACTGTGTGAAGTTAAAAACATGCATGTTGATTTCTGAAGAGGTGCAAAGAAATGCTAGGGTTCTGTAAAAAGAAATATAAAGAAGGTCTCAGTTTTTAATGTTGCTTTTATGTACTACTTTTCCTGATTCTGTAAGAATAGTTGTAGAATGGTTTTCTTTTACTATCTCTTTTTTAAATCTTGGAGACAATTTGGTCCCTAGACGCTTATGGATTTTTACATAAATTTCGTCACCTGGGTCAAATTGTTTGATTGGTTCCCGATTTTTATTATGGGTTTTAAGGTCAGCTACCTGTTTGTCTCGTAATCTTTGGATATTATCTTGTCTTGCTTTATCATACATTTCGGGGTCTATGCTAACTCGTCGTCCGAAAAATACCTCGAGTGGTCTTTGTCCTGTTGTGCTATGTATAGTATAATTGTATTCGTAAATTGCTCTGTCCAATAGTTCAAGAAACGTAGGGTATGTCCGTTCAGTTCGAAGGCAACGCATAATTTCAGCTAGGGTTGAGTGAAATCGCTCAACCTGACCGTTCACGACACTCGCGTATGGTGGAGCTTTGTAGATTTCTATTTCCAATTGGTCTTGTAACATAAAAATTATTGATGCCGAATTAAAGGATTTCTCATTGTCAAAAACTATAATTTTTGGAACACCGAATAAAAATACTAATTCTCGTAAAGGTTCTCTTATATCTTATGGCTCTTGACTTAATAATTCTACCCTGCGCGTATTTTGAAAATTTATCCAATGCTGTGAGGACAAGTTTATTCTCCGTTTTGAAAATATCAATGTGAAGGATTTCTCCAGGATATGAAGGTATTGGTGTTTCCCTTAGTTCAGGCTTCGGTGGATGCCTGTCGTATTTGTTTTCTTTGCAAACAGTACATTGCTTTACGATCTTGTTAATTTTATTGTTCATACTGGGAAAATAATATTTTTCGAGAATCTGTATTTTATTTTCTCTGGCATTTCTATGAGCTCTTTTGTGTGTGCTTATAATTATTTCATCCTGTTGGTTACTATCTTTAATATCTTCAACTTGGAGGTTCGTAAATCTAATGCGGTATTTTGCAAAGTGCTGTGGGAAAATTTCTTGAATTTTTCCCATTAATGTCTCGGGTGCTTTGATGCCATTGATTACAGAGGGATTTAAGTAATTTTTCAGAATTTGGATTAACTGATCAGGGGTATAATCTATTCCTGGAAGTATATGCCTGTGGATGGTTGGGAATACTATATCGAACTGATAGGAGTTTGTTGCACTAGGGTCAAAGATTATCTGATTCTTAAAAACGTTTATTGGTGCTTCGACACTATAAATAAGGTTATGTGAGGAACTATCGTCACTATGTGTCATTTCCGACATAGAATTAACTTGCGATACTTCAGGCACTCTGGATAGGGCATCTGCCACCACGTTACTTTTTCCTGGTTTATAAAAAAGCTCGTAGTCGTATTCTTCCAATATGGCTTTCCATCGCTTCATCTTGTTATTATTATTTTTATTACTGAGAGCGTAGGTGAGTGGCTGGTGGTCCGTGTATATTTTTACTTTTGCTGTTCCATATAAAAAATTCCTAAGACTGTCAAGGGCCCAGACGATAGCAAGCATTTCCTTTTCGTTCGCCGCGTAATGCTCTTCTGCCTTATGCAGAGTTCTTGATATAAAGGTAATGGGCTTGTCTCCTTGAGACAAAACTGCTCCGAGAGCATAATCTGACGCATCAGTTGTTAGCTCGAAGGGATTGTCATAATTTGGATAGTACAACAACGTATCTCTTGATAGTAGAGAATTTTTTATCTTTGTAAATGCTTCCTCCTCTTCGGTATTAAATTTTATAGAAATTTTAGACGACTGTTTTTTTGATATTCGACCCTCTTCACCTCTCAAAAGTGACGTCAGTGGTTTTGCCAATTTTGCAAAATCTCTTATAAAACGGCGATAATATCCCGCAAGGCCTAGGAAGGATCGAAGTTCTTTAATAGTTCTGGGTTGGGGAAAGTTTGCAATGGCTTCAACTTTTTTTGGGTTAGTTTTTATACCTGCCTCGGATATTATAAATCCGAGAAATTCCACTTCTTGTTTAAAAAAATGACACTTGTCCAATTGGACTTTCATATTTGCTTCTTCTAATGTTTTGAAAACATTATGAATATCACGAATATGGTCCTCTTCGGATTTGCTGTATATAACTATGTCATCGATATATACGTAGCATATTCTCCCTATATGTTCGCGGAGAATATCATCGAGAGCTCGTTGAAATATCGACGGGGCATTTTTTAAACCAAATGGTAAGCGAGTGAACTCGTATTTGCCATTATTAATAGAAAATGCAGTTTTTTCCACATCAGAGTCTTTTAACGGAATTTGATGGAAGCCGCTTTTTAAATCCAACACAGAAAAGAATTTGCTATTTCCTAACTTCCCTAAAATATCGGATATTTCAGGAATCGGATATCTATCTGAGATTGTGACAGAATTTAGTTTCCTATAGTCTATTACCATCCTGTATTGTTTATTCCCTTGGGAGTCAGGCTTTTTATCAACTATCCATACAGGTGAATTGTATGGTGATCTTGATGGTTGTATGATTCCATCGTTTAGCAACTTTTCCACTTGCATCTCGACTTCACGTTTTAATGAAGCCGGATAAGGGTAAAATTTGGTATACACTGGAGAATCATTTGATGTACGGATCTCTCCAACTACCTTAGTTGTGTAGGTTAATTTCTCGTCTGGCTCTGCGAAGAGCTTAGAGAATTTATCTATTAAGAGATTCATGGCTTCCATTTGCCTAGGGTTCATATGGTCGTCAAGTAATTTTATAGTATTTACACTTTGGCTAACATGTTGTTTAAGTCGAACCTTGGTATGCTGGCGAACGATCATATAATTTTTATTTGTGTAAATGACTGCGTCTAAGGCTTTAAGACTGTCATTACCTAGAATGCCATGGAAAGATTTTAGACTAGGCATTAAGTAGAATTTAAGTTTATCATCTAATTTGAAAAGGTTTATGTACGTGTGTGATATAATTTTTACATCGCCTGCTACAGATTTTGCGAAAAACGGAATTTTGTTTGGGATTATTTTTTTTTACTAAGTCCGGTTGGATGTAATTTTTACTAGATCCTGTGTCAATTAAAATTTTTAAGATTTTTCCGCTCTCCGTTCGACATTCAAAATATGGAAGCGAAGAGCTTGTCATTCTAAAAAATGAATGTCATCAAGCTCCAAATCTGTTTCATTGTCTGGTATATTACTTTCAGAATAAGGGTCATAGGAATAGTTTTCCTGATCTTGGTCGTAATTTTGTGACGTTTCTTGTTCTGTAAAATAATCCTCATAACTAATGTTGTCGGGCTCGAACGTATCTGGTGTATCTGTATTTATATGGAATGTTCGTTGTGCCTTCGGTGGACTAACGTTATGGTTTGACGATGGATTAGGGGGTCTTTTACCGAGGAATTGATGTTGATGTGGTCTATTTGAATAATTGATTTGCTGTGAACGAATACTACGATCGACATCCATTGGTTCCGCTGGCTTTTCGGGAGGCTGTTTCGGGTGGCCGAAACTTGGTGTACCAATATTGTAATTATTGTTCATTTTAGGAAGATTATGTGGGTTAGGTATGTAGGCTATGCTTGGGTGGAACTCTTGTTTGTTCTTTTGAAAATTATATTTCTGGTCGGAGATGTTTGATGATGGCTTTTTTTAATTGGCTGAATATTTTGATTTTGGGCATGATTAGTGCGGAATTTCTGGTTTTCCAGTTTGAGGCACAAATGAAGAGCCTGGGGTAAATCCGCAGGTTCTCTCATTCCTAGCAATCTTGGTAGATCCCCATTTAATCCTCTTACAAATGTATCGAGGGCTTTGTTTCGATAAGTTTGTGTTAGTAGACTTAGAGCCTCATTTCCAGCCTCTAATCCTCCTAGTTTGTTTAGTATCAAAGATAAATGTGAATAAACTGCCTGATAAAATTCTTGAACCGTTGAGTTTCCTTGAATTAGACCTGTCATTTGGTATTCTAACGTTGATACATCTCGTTTGTCGGCGTAGTGTAAGGTAAGGCACTTGGAAATTGCTGGCCAATCTAAAGGAGTGTTGTACGACTCTAGTGCTATGTCTGCATTACCTACAATTTTATTCCTAATTATGTTCAAAATACCATAGTATTTCGGAGTACCTTTCAGATTTTCATAGATTTTTAAAATTCTTTCCACACTTTTTCTCCAGGAGTTGAACTCTCCTGGTTTTCCCGAGAATTCCCTTAGACATTTAACAATGTCAGGGATTTTGTCTAAATCTCCTATATTGCCTAAATGTTCCGCGTCGATAGATTGGTCTACCGTGCTTGTATGAATGGCGTGCGGGTTTAACGCAGCCTGTATCTGGTTATTAACAATTTCGAGAATAAGATTTTTAAGGTCTGTCAAGTTTATTTGTCCTTCGTTCCTGTTAGGTTGTGTTGGGGGATGTGAAGGATTTGGGGGGGGGGGGACATTTAGGATGGGTGGTCGCACTAAATTATTGGGATTTGTCATCTTAATAAGAAGCTAATTTTGCCAAGTACAAATTTAGGATATTTCACAGAGATTTTTATTGTTTATTTTAAGATGAATCGACTATTTTCTTTTTCTTATTTTTTCAGAGAGGACTTGAGATTGTATTAATTCAAATATATATGGTTTCTATTTCTATATCTATTATTGTAAATAGTAATTATATCTTACGATAATAACAGCAAAGTTGTCATCTTGGGACTGTGGGTATATAGTGGGTTTCGCTTCAATATCTCGGCTTCTTAGATTTCTTCCCTTCCTTCAATATTTGGCTTATTGTGGCACTGCCTCGTTTTAATATCTCGGCTTATTAGATTTCTTTTCACTTTTTTAATATTTCGATTATTGTGACACTTTAGATTTGTTTCCACTTTTCACACTTTTTACTTTTTAGTTTAGGTTTTTGTTTTCAATGTTTTTGTTCTTTAAAACATTTACTTTTTTGCACTTTTTTTATTTTTACTTTTTAATAAAGGTTTCGCTTTTTTTTCAATGTGTTTATTTATTAGATGTTTTTTTTTTAAGTGTTCACTTTTTTTGCACTTTTTGTACTTTTTAGTGAAGGTTTTGCTTTTTCAAAGTTTTTTTTCTAATTATTAAATGTTTTCTTTTTAATGTTCACTATCATTTATTTTCACTGGTGAAGCGGCTTGCGTTCAACGCGTCCCTTTCCTTAAGTACTCGGGGGCCTCTTTCTTCACACTTTTTTTTAATTTTGCTCGGGCGCCAGTTAGACCTACGAGAGCATAGGTCTGAAAAAAATTAAGATCGTCTAGATCCTAATTAAGATCTTCTAGATCTTGTACGCGTTACTTTGTCGAAAAAGGACCGCGGACCCTTTTAAAACCGGAGTTCAATTATCAAAATTGAACTTAAGTGAATTAAAAAAACCGTTTGTTGATTTAAGACGACTTTATTCACTGACAGTTGGTAAAAGAGTGAAGTTAATGTTGTGTTACAATCATAAACTAGATTACAAATATTTGCTTATTTGACATTATGATTTTCCATGAAATCATGTCACTTAACTTTTAATAATTTGTTGTTACCAAATTCTATTAAATTTGTCTGCACGCGTCGAGCGTTGCATTGGTTGACCGGAAATTGCATTTCTTGGGTTTATTGAAATCGGACAGACGAAATGTCTGCAAAGCAGTTTCATTGAGTTGGCTGCTTTTGCAACGGAAGTGTATTTTCTGATATATTAAAATAATTAATTGGAATTTAATATTTGGGGCAGATGAATGTCTGCAATGTGCTTTTGCAACGGAAGTGTATTTTCTGATTTATTAAAATAATTAATTGGAATTTAATATTTGGGGCAGATGAATGTCTGCAAAGTAGTTTAATTGGAATTGAGTTTAACAGAGTATGCAACTTTATTGTTGCTGAGCTTTAGTTTTATTAGGTAAAACAACATATTATGTGTTAACTTATAATGTAATAAATAGCTACGCACTATGAAACACTGAAAATGCAAACAAATTCTAGTATGCATTTTTTGATAGTACATATTTAGACTACAAAAATCTTCCAAATAAAGTTCTCAGTAATTCTTCAGAACATTCTGAAACTTTATAATGCTTACTTCATGTTGTTTCAGCGGTATTTTGCATCATATCTTTTACAACACGTATTTCAAACACAGTTCACACCAACAGTTTATTCTCGCATTTCGGATTTCACTACATTATTGACATCGTTGAAAAATGTACTGAAAACAACGGAATAGAGGCATTTTCAACAATGACATGTTCTGAAGAGTTGTATATTACATTCCAGGGAATATTTTTCCAAAACAAAATATTCAGAAAAAATAACGGTTTTGGAGTTACGGTGCGAAATGTATAAAAATTGTGGAATTTGTGAATATATTTTGAAATTTGAGACAATAAATGTAGTTTTTCGAGTCATTATTTCTCCAGATATTTTATTCTTGTCATTATCTACAAATTTGCTTCAGAGGTCAGAAGAAGATTCGCATTGGTTTCAGAGATATAGCCCCGAATTTCTTTAAAAACTCAATATTTAACCATGTTTAGATGGGGCCATAAAATCCGAGCTGGATCTGACACAACAAAACCCAACTAGGGTTTCTTGAAGAACACTATAGGATAATGGAGGTTCCCGGATAATCGATTCGATAATCGAGGTTCGACTGTATCAGTACAAAACAATTTTCACTGTTCGCCATTTCCATTTTAAATATGCATTGTTTATTTCTATATATCCCCTTTCCGCATACGAAGTTGCGGGCACTTTGCTAGTATTTCATAAATAATGTATGGATGTTTCTGTCGAAAGCAAAGAGAGAGAAAAACAAGTAAAAAAGCATGAGTCGGCTTTGCCGACAGAGATATCTGAGGGTATATCTGTGTATATTGAAACAATTTTTTCCAAAAAACGCATGTATTTAGTTAGTTTTAAAATTTTTTGGCGTTTGAACTGACACAAATGTTGATTAGGATTAGAGATCAAAAGTTTTTCGGAGGAGATACTAAAAAGAATGGATCTCCAGCCACTACATATGGTACCATAGGGGTTTTTTACAACTTCAGGGATGTTTGCTCAACAAGTATGGACTTGCCCCTGAAACAATTTTTACAATCGCAATTGAGGCAGCGAATGCAAGTTGCTTCAACAAAAATCAAAGTGATTCGAAAGCAGGTCTTAAAGTGAACATGTATCCGAAATTTTGTGTGGGAGGTACCGGATGGAGTGCACAAATATAGTCCATATTTGAACCTGATCTATATCCGGTAGATGTATTAGGGTGTGTAAAGTATGGTCCAATTCGGCCAGTCTCTTCAAGAGTTATAGTACGCACAATTTTTCCGAACATTTTTGAACTTTTGTGGGGGAGGTACCTGAAGGGGTGGACCGAAATGGCTTATCTTCGAACTTAAACTATATTTGGACAAAATATTACTAAGGCCAAACTTTGGACCGAATCGGCAGACCTGTTCGAGAGTTATTCTGCCCTCCAACCTCCTCACACGGTGTCATAGGGGTTTTTTTGCAACTTTCAGGCTATTTTCTCCAGAGGTATGGACTTGCCCCTGATGAAACTTATACCGTCGTATGGAGGGCAGTGAATACAAGTTGCTAAAGCAAAAATCAAAGCGATTCGAGAGATGGTCCTAAACTGAACTTTTCCAAATTTTTGTGTGGGAGGTACCCGACGGAGTGGACCGATTGGGTCCATATTAAAACCTGATCTAAGTCTGGTACACGCTCCACGATGGGCAAAGTATGGACCAAATCGGTTACTCCCTTCAAGAGTTATCGTGCGCACAAATTTTCCGAACATTTTCGAACTTTTGTGGGGAGGTACCAGAAGGAGTGGACCGATATAGCTCATCTTCGAACTTAAACTAAGTTTGGGCAAAATATTACGAAAGCCAAAATTTGAACCGAATCGGTTCATCCGTTCGAGAGTTATCGTGCGCTCCAGCCAGCCAGACAGACAGACAGACGGACGGACATTGCTCAATCGACTCCAAATTGTCTGAAACACATTTCGTCCAAACATACTTGGGGTCTAAAACCATTATTTCGATGAGGCACATTTTGCCCGTATGAAAGTGTATATACCCTCGTTAGCATAAATGCTGAGGGTATAAATATGCCACATCCATTAGCAATGTCATAATCTACAACTTAACTGGAAAGTAGTGGTACATTTTTTTAATATAATTTTTTTCAAAGATAATTTATATCTCATTTTAGAGTTTATATAATGGATGATAGATACAGTAGCAAAAATAACTACACACGCATTTACACATGTAATGGACTTTTTGGATGGACTATCACAAACATAAGAGTGGACTTCTGAGCTTATTTTTTCGTCAGACACATCTAAACCCATGGATTTTAAGGAATATTTTTGTAAGAGACTGAATTCCCCCTTGAAATGTAAAATATATCCAAAAATAAAAAAACATCATTTTTATTCCCACAAAAACTGTCCCATCTCATTAACTACAACCTCTTGTCCTCATCAACTGCTATCACATTCAACGATCTCCGGGCTAATTATAAATTAAAATTACACATAAAAGGGTTTGAATATTTTCACAAAAAATAATCCAATGTAACAATTGGAAAACCATAACATTTTCCCCAACTTCATACAAACGTTACATGAAATAAATTTTCATAAATTTAGGATACTCCATACCACATCACGCCGCTTGTTATCTCAGCGGGATATGAATGAAGAGCACGTGAATGGGTTAACAAATATGATTTATTATTATTTTATAAATTAAAGTTGGGGGAAGAAAGAAGGAAGACGGAGCCGCAACAACAGTAATAATAACGTGACAGCTGAAACAATTGAAATTAACATAACTGATTAAAAATGCAAAAGTGTGTGTGTGTGCAAGGTATTAGCCATAAAAATTTATTATGGAAAATATTTTGAGCCTTTGAAAACATGTCTGTAGGCATTATTTATGAGAGGAGCCAGTTATAAAATTCTTACATATTTTTTTTTTTTATTTTTAATATAATTTTATGTTCAAAATAAGCAATAAAATTATTTCGAAGAAATTTTTTCTGTTTTCAAACTTTGAAACGTTAAAAAATATGTTCTGTTTGAAATAAGTTGTGTTTGTTAATTAATTTAAAAATCTCTTGTTTGTGTTCTTTGTGATTTAGTTTAAACGGAGAACTTCATACAAGGATGGGAATGTTAAATGTATCATTTTGAAATATTTATATGTATGTTGAAATATTTATTATAATAAAGAATTATATATAAATAGCATTAGCACCCAAAGCTATGGACTAAAAAAATTGTCTTTCAAAATCAAATTGTTGGCTTTAGGTCCTTAAAACACTTTAAAATCCACATACACTTCTTTGTGAAAGGATCCCTTTTTTAGAGTAACAACACTTCCATCCCTTTTTTAAATTAAAGCGTGCACACACACTAAAATTGCTGATGCGGGTGTAAATATTAAAGGAAAATAACTCCTTTATCTCTCAAAACAACAGGTGTCCCCATTTAACTTAAATGTTAATTAAACGAAGATGTTGCATAAGGCCAACAAAGGCGATAAATGAGTGAAGTATATCGTTGCGTAACTATGGTTGTAGTTGTATTTACAACCCCACATATTTATAGATGACATAATGAAATTTATAATATCCTTTAGTAGCAGGATATCTACAGTTGCAGCACCCATACGGAGATAAGACGAAAGAAAAACACAAAAGAAACAATGCCTCCTTGCTTTGGATTGAAGAAATACAGTATAAAGGGTTAAAGTTAAAACTTTAAAAGAATTTATAATGGCCGTTGTAAATAAAGGTGATAAATTGTTTCATTTTTCCTCTATAAAAAGTATACCTTCATTTCATTAAGGGAGAGCGGGGCGAACTATATGATTAACAGCTTGAAAGTTTTAAGGCCGTGCAAATAAATATTGTGTTAATTGTCTAATTGAACATCTGTGCTAATATTTCATTGCAAAGAGGAAGAAGAGATGGTGAAGAAATTACCGAAGACATTTAAATCGACACACATAATCCATGTGGACGCGAAAGAACACATTGTGTTGAATTTTTACATATACCTAAAATAAAAATATCTAATATATCAAATGGAAAATAAACAAATAAAAAAGTATCAGTCGACTTTGTCGACAGAGATGGTTAGGTTTAGGTTAGGATGCGTAGCTGCTGTGATGGCAGCCACTCCACTCGGAGACCTTGGGGTCCATTGCGATCATCCTGAATGTTGAAACGGATTATAGATGTGGTTGTGATATAAAGGAGATGTAGATGTGTGATGGTAGTTGTGGATAGATTGTGAGTGATGTGGTTGTAGATGCGTAGAATCCAATGGTTCAGGTGTGGTGCTGATGTGAAGGTGATGGCGGGTGTGAACTGATGACAGGTGAGATGTAAAGATGTATAGGCGATGTCTGTAAGAGTAGAAAGAGGTTGTAGATGAGAGTTTAGATGTGGTAGTTAGATATAGATGTAGTGAAGATTGTAGTTGTGAAGTTAATTGTAGCTGGGACGTGGTTGTTGTTGTAACCCCTACAGGAAAATATTGTATCGGTAGGAAAGAGAATAGAAAAAGAGAAGAAGAAAATATGAAATTAATAGGTGGACATCTAAGCATCTACTTCCAGTCCAAGGAAACGGGCCGCTTCTACTGCATGTGTCCAAAGTGACTCAGGTGTCAGGTCTGTCGTTTGTGCAGGACAAGCGAAGAGGTGCCGTGTGATATGTGGAGATTGGCCACATTTTGAGCATGTGCCAGTTATCTCAGGATTCAGGAGGGAGAGATAACTGTTGAGGTACCTAGAGATACCAGACCTGAGCTGTGATAGAGTCGATCTGGTCTCCCTAGGTAGGACCCTCTCATCCTCGCTTACAGGAGGGGGTCTCCCACCGAGCACAACACTGCTCGTATACGAGGAGATTTGGTCATCAACAGCCTTTGTGTGAACTTGCTTAAGGGCGTTTTTTATGTCATCATCTGATGGATATTGGGGGATTGGGAGGATATTTGCCAGCTCTTTACGAAAGTCGTATCAAATTGGTACGTGTCTTTCAGAGGGGGGTCTAATGCAACTCTCATGGTTAGGGTGGTCTTGTTTCTTACATTTAATCACATATTGTTGTGTTAGGAGGGTACAGTGTGATTTTACCGGTAAGAGTTTGGATTCATGCTGTAGCTGGTTTTCTGGGGCCTTGGAGTGGCACCCAGTGGCGATACGCAAGGCCGTGTTCTGGACCGTTTGGAGATTCTTCCATTGGGTGTCGCTAATGGCCGGTGACCATATTGGGGCTGCATAATCAAGGAGGGGACGACCTATTGCCTTGTAGGTGGTCAGGATGGTCTCCTTGTCTTTCCCCCATGTACTTCCTGAGAGGGCTTTAAGGATTTTATTCCTTTTCCCTACATTCTCAGCCACCATCTCAGCATGTTTACAGAAGAGGAACAAATTGTAGAAGATTACGCCCAGGGTTTCTTTATAGCTGGAATGTTTTGTCCTCGGATGTTAATATTAAGTACAGTGTTGACCTCTTTTGTCCACGATGTAAGGATGGTGGCTGAGGACTTTGGGGCAGATAGTTGAAGGTTGCGGCCTTCAAAGAAATCCTTGAGTATGGGGAGGTAATTGTTGATGCGGTTTTCTATTTCTGGAATATCCCTGCCGGTGGACATAACAGTGCAGTCATCAGCATATGAAATTAGCTGGACGTTACCGGGGGGGTTGGGCAATTTGGAGATATAGTAATTGAATAGTAGTGGGAATAGTACGCCCCCTTGGGGGACTCCCTGTTTATTCTTTCTGGGTTTCGATTTGTGTCCACGGAACTCGACGTATGACTGTCTGCCTGCCATGCAGTTAACCAGCCATCTCTTGAGGTAGTTGGGGAGTGTTGTTTCCATAATGTCCCTTAGGAGAATGGCGTGGTTGACCGTGTCAAAGGCTTTGGACAGGTCCAGAGCCACTAATATGGTTCTGTGGTGTGGCCTCTTGCTGTTTAGGCCTTCCGTTATCTTAGCCGTGACTTCACTGAGAGCTGTTATAGTGCTTCTTCCAGTTCTGAAGCCGTGCTGATGTTCGGCAAGGTGGAAGTGTTCAGTGAAGCGCGGTAAGATAATGGATTCCAGCATTTTTGCAACTGGCGATAGTAGAGTGATTGGGCGGTATGAATTTCCCATATGGGCTGGTTTGCCTGTTTTTTGGACGGGAATTATTTTTCCGATTTTCCACATGTCCAGGACCTCGAAGGTGCTGAGACATTGGTTAAATGTGTGGGCAAGGTAATTTGCGCCGTTTAGTCCAATGTGTTTCAGCATCTTCGTAGCCAGACCATATGGACCAATTGCTGTGGAACTCTTGGCGGCTTTTATGCTTGTAAGCACATTATCCGTTGTGATGGTGGCTGGGTCCACTGTTGTTCTGAGGACACGGAAGGCTCGGCGTAGTTTTCTGCTATCGCGGTTCGGAGTCGGCGGATGTTCGACAAATTGTCTGCAGAAGGCCGCTGCAGTCTTAGCTGGGGTTTTTGGGACAGTATCTCCGTACGTTATTTTTATGCTCTCTGTGCGTCTTGGATTAGACAGTTTTTTTATGGTATTCCATAGTCTTTTTGTGCCAGGATCTGACTCTTCTAAGTGCTTGTGTCATAGCTCTTTTTTATGTTTTGACACCAATTTGTTTATATCTTTGTTGAGGGCCTGTATTATAGCATCAGACGGGTCTGCTTTCCTGATGGAGTCCCTCTGGTCGGCAAGCTTCGCGGCTTTCATCGGTTGGGTGCTAGGGGGAGTTGGGGGGAGAGGATGATGATGACATTGAGGCCTGGTTGGTACATGGTGGACACCTGTATGTTCTGGTGTAGTCACATATCCTCCTGAGTCCTGAGCATTTAAGGTGTGTCCATTCTTTACACTGGTTGCACATCACTGAGCATCCTCGAGTGACCCGCCCCAAGCAGACTGGACACACGTATTGCACTGGACCTGGATTGCTTTCGATGTCACCGGCGCAGAAGAGGAGGAGGCTGCTACCTCCTCATCACAGGAAACAAAGTACGTATCACTATCCCTTTTTATTTTCTTACTATCTCCTACTCCTATCCCAATCATTTTTCCCTTAACTGAACAGACAACACCGGCCTGTCTGCTCAGTTAAGGGAAAAATGATTGGGATAGGAGTAGGAGATAGTAAGAAAATGAAAAGGGATAGTGATACGTACTTTGTTTCCTGTGATGAGGAGGTAGCAGTCCTTGGGCAAAGGGTTCCTTGCGTCGGTCCCGGAAATAGATCCAACTGCTATGAGGACGGACGTGGTTGACAATGCTACTGTGTAGAGATGGTGTTTGTCTTGTTCTCAGCTCGTTGGAGCCATTTCAGGCCTTTTGCCATGTGTAGTAGATCCGATTCCAATGGTTTGTGACTCCGATCCACAGCGTGCCAGTTCGTCGGCTGCCTCGTTTCTTTCGATGTTGCAATGCTCTGGGATACAACACAAGGTGACGATTGATTTTAGTGGCTCCAAATTGTGTTTGCAGTCTAGAACAGGCGCGAACTTGATGTAATGGGACTTGAGGGATTTTAGGGCCGCTTGACTATCGACGTAGATAGTCACCGGTCCAACTATTTCCCCTCTCATGTTATTTATCAGTTCCGCGGCCTTTCTGATCGCAAAAACTTCGGCTTAGAAGACACTACAATATTCGTTCAGCTTGTATGATTGTCGTAGACCAAGGGATTTGCTGTAGACGCCTGCTCCCGTGCCTGTTTCCATCTTAGAGCCATGAGTATAGATCTCTATACCGTCTAGAGGTTGGCTGCTGTGTGTCCATTCATCCCTGTAAGGTATGTGCACCTTCGTTGGCTCGAAGCACATTTGTGGTGATATATAATCACTAATGTTCCCCCAGGCCGTTGATGGTCGGAATCGACGTAGAATTGCAGTTCTCCCGTGTTCGGAACTGCGCCATGAACCTAGATCCTTAAGACGAAGTGCACTCATTGCTGCCACTTCCTGTACTGCTAGGTCTTGCGGGTGTAGATTCAGTAGAACATTCAGGGCTGCTTGTGTAGTGCTCCTCATGGCACCAGTGATTAGGATTGATGCCGCTCTTTGGACGCTGTTCAGTTTGTTTAGATATGTCGCTTTGTTGAGAGCATTCCACCATACCAGAGAGCCATATGCAAGAATTGGGCGTACAATGGTCGTATATATCCAGTGGATGACCGTTGGTCTTAGACCCCAGCTCTTGCCAATGAAATTTTTGCAGGAGTATAGAGCTATTAGACATCTCTTGGTGCGTTCCTCGACATTCATTTTCCACGTGCGTTGGTGGTCCAGGATAATGCCGAGTTTGGCTTCCGAAGAGAGTTCAAGAATAACTCCGTCCAGCACTGGTAGGGTGAATGGTCTGACCTTCCTTTTGTTTGTAAATAGAACTAGCTCAGTCTTTGATGGGTTCACTCCGAGGCCATTGTTGAGTGCCCATCTTGATAACTTGACCAGAGCTCCTTGCATAAGTTCTGATAGTGTCTGTGGAAACTTCCCGCTAAACATGATGACATCGTCATCAGCATATGCGATTGTCCTTATACGCAGCCTATCAAAATCCTTGAGTATTTCATTTATCACTAGAAGCCACAGTAGTGGTGATATGACACCACCTTGGGGTGTACCTCTGGTGACATCCTTCTGAATGGAACTACCACCGATATTTGAATTGATTATTCGACTGCTAAGCATACCATCAATCCAATTGACCAGTGTGGACGAGACACCTAGGTTGATCAGAGACTTGTGTATGAATTCGAGCCTAACGTTATTAAAGTCACCCCCTATGTCAAGGAATGCAGCTAGCGTATAGTCCGAGTCCTCCATATTTCTCTCAATATATCCTACTACTACGCTGTTTCTACCGATTTTCTTTTTATGTAGGCATGTTGGGCGGAACTTAGGTCTGTGGCTAAAAGCCACAGATCCAGCAGCCTTTCTAAAGTTTTCAATAAAAAGAAGGAGAGACTAATTGGTCTTTAGTCTTCTGGAAGTGTGTTGCTTGACTTCCCCGCTTTAGGGATACCACAGTTACTTCTCTCCAAAGAGCCGGTATGTATGATAAGCACAGACAAGCCCTGAAGATAAGTTCCAGGTTTGGAATCAGTGACTGCAATGCGTTGTGTAGCATTGCAGGTATGATTCTATCTAGTCCGGGTGATTTAAATGGCTTGAATGTGTTTATTGCCCATTTTATTTTTGGTTGACTAATGATTTCCTCTACAACACTTACATCTACGGTGGTATGGTTGTATATCCTTGGAACGTCAGGGTGTTCTGATACATCCATACAATTGTGGAAGTGAGTGTTAGCAAGGAGATCTAGAGTCTCTAGGCCGGAGTTAGTCCATGTATCGTCGGCCCGTTTGATACTACCAATGGTTTTCGGGTCCTTTGATAGTACCCTACGGAATCTGGCTACGTTCTTTACTCCTTCTATTGTCTCACTAAAGCAAATCCAAGATTTGCGCTTAGCCTTCTTAATTTCACTGTTGTATTTATTGAAAGATACTTTGTAGTTCTCCCAATCGTTTGACAATTTTGATTTGTTGGCTTTGTTGTATAGCCTTCTGCTGATCTTTTTTAGATTGGCGAGATCTTTTGACCACCAGACCGGTTGGCTTCTCCTGCCAGGGTGGGTTAGTTGGCAGGAGGCAGCATAGATATTCACCATAACCTCTGTTACATGTCACTGCATTATCAACCTCTTCGGCTGTTGTGGGATAGTAAGGAACCCCCAGCATTAAAGTTGTTAATTCAGCAAACTTGCTCCAGTCGCTCTTCCGTGGATTCCTATGTGGTGGTTGCCGAATTCCTTCAACAGATACCTTGAAGAGTATCTTTCGATGATCGGAAAAGGAGCACTCTTTGGATACCTTCCAGTCAGTGATATGGGATTCGTCTTTATTAATGAGGGTTATGTCAATAACTTCCTCGCTGATACTGTTTTGAAAAGTACTTTCATTTCCCCTGTTACATATTCTCATATTATATTTTAGTATAAATTCGAAAACGGACTCACCCCTAGGATTCGTGTCACTGCTTTCCCAGTGGAAGTGATGGGCGTTGGCATCGCACCCCATGATGATGAGACAGGTGCTGCCCATATTTTCAACGAGTCTCACTACGTGTTGGCCAGGTGGGTAAGGCATGTAAATTGACGCAAACCTGGTAGATTTTTGTGACCTATCTTGCATTTTTACAGCCGTTATATCTCTTAAGCTAAAATTGGAGAGATACATTAAATTTAAATTCTTCTTGGCAACTATACAGGTTCTTACCTTGTCACCGCTGGATGTGGCGAAGATGGTATATTTGCTATCGCTTAGCCCAGCAACGTTATTTTTATATAAATAAGGTTCCTGGACTAGAGCGATATCAACTTCGGACTTTGAGAAAGAGAGAGAGAGAGTAGAAGTTCAGCAGCAGCCGCTTTGCAGTGATGCAGATTGATCTGCATAATGCGAAGCGCCTGCTGCTGTCGTTCCTTTATTGTCTTTGACCTAGACGGAACCTTATCCATCCTAGGCCAAAGTGCAGTTTTCCCTCACGAGCCCGCAGGTATTCCTGCCCTCGTGTGTCAATTGACACCCTTATAGCCATACCCTCCTGACTGTGGCTGACGAGCTTCCATGAGCTGGTCTGGATGTTAGGGTTCTGTCTACCGAGTATTGTGAGTAGCCTTGTTGAGTCAACCGCGGGCGGCGGCACCCACGCCGACAATAGAGTTATACCCTCAGCTTATGTCAATTTAAACTTTCATCTACGGACAGATTGAATGTATTTAGGGTGTTTTCGCAATTTTAAGACCCATTTTTGGACCTTTGAGCTTGCCTAGACACATGTGGATTAGGATTGAAGTGCAAAAGTGTTGCGGAAGATGTACTTAAAGGAATGGACCGACATGGTCAATTATGGAAGTGGATCTAATTTTGGGAGTCATCGTATAACTCTTGGACCAGTATGCCAGGAAGCATGGACTTGTCCACGGGAAACATTATATCGCTTTAAACAGGACCACAACGAACAGCATCGGTATACATTTCCAAAGGATCTTCTCCCTAAACTGCACTTAGATGCAAATGTTAAACTCTTATAGGAAGATACCGTAAGAAGAGGACCCATATGGGTCATTTTAGAAGTAAAACTTAATTTGAACAAAATATTAGGAGATCCAAAGTTTGGACCAAATTAGTTGCCCCGTTCAAGAGATATCGTGCATACCATTTTAGTGACATTTTTTTAAATATTGGGGGAAGTACCGGAAATTGTGGAGCGGTATTTTATTGACTGGTGTATGTAAGAAGTATGGACCTGCCCCTGAAAAAACTTTTATTGTCGTAATTGAGGCAGCGAATGCATGTTGCTTCAAAAAAATCAATGCGATTCGAGAGCAGGTTGTAAAGTGAACTTAACTCAAATTTTGTGTGGGAGGTACTCGAAGGAGTGGACAAATATAGTCCATATTCGAACCTGATCTATATCTGGTAGATATATTAGGATGTGTAAAGTATGAACCAAATCGGTCACTACCCTTCAAGAGTAATCGAGCGCAAAATTTTTCCGAACATTTTTGAACTTTTGTGGGGGAGGTACCTGAAGGGGTGAACTTAAACTAGGTTAGGTTAGGTTGAAAAGAGGGGTGATTCAAGATTACGCATGTCCTTAAAAGAATGGACATACACTTAAGCCAGAAGAGGCCTGTTGTGCGCTCTAATTGTATGTGTCCTGGAAGTTGTTGTTGTTGTTTAAAAAAATTTGTTTAAAAAAAATTTTATTAGTTTAGAAGTTCCGTCCCATTGATGTAGTCCCTCAAGTTTTTGAACCCGATGTCCTTGATATGGCCGAGTCCTGTAATTATGTCGTTTCCTATTAGTTGAGTTCTAAGTTTGTGAAAGCCTAGCAGTGGCAGAGATAGTGTTTCAACGTTTCGTTGTCCTCGCCACATGCCCTGCATTCACTATTCGCACAGCCTATCCTGTGCAGATGCGCTTGTAGTCCTAGATGCCCTGTAAGGACACCAATCAGTCTACTGATATCCTTTTTACTCATCACTAGGAGGTCACTTGTTTTGTCCTGGTCTGGGTTTCCCCATAGGATTTTTGTAGTTTTTCCCTTTTCCTGGTTATTCCATAGGGATACATGAGCATTCTTTGTCCATGCTTTTAGTTCTATACGCGCCGCCTTTAAAGGTTTGGCATTGTCTAGACTTACTGTAGGTAGCTCCCTGGCATGTTTTGCTAAGGAGTTTGCTACATCGTTTCCCGTAATCCCTATGTGTCCTGGTACCCATATAATGTTTACCGAGCCATAATGGGAATAGTCGTTAATTGAATTTTTACACTCTAAGACAGTTTTCGATGTTGTTGCCTTACTTATTATAGCTCTAATTGCTGCTTTACTATCCGTAGGGATGTTACCTGTGAGTGGCCTTGTAAAGGGTGTTTTTTTAAGCGCGATAGAACTTGAAATTGTAAAAAATAACACAAAAAATTAAATTGTAATCAATTTTTTTTTATTCGAAAGATCAATACGTGACATTAACATTTGAAAATGATTTCGGGCATATGGGCACCGCGGCTGTTCTTGACGAAGTGCATTCTGGACGTCAAAATTTTTGGCCACTTTTTCGAGCACTGCTGGCCGTATGTCACGAATAACACGAACAATGCTGGCCTCCAAGGCATCAATTGTTGCTGGTTTATCAGCATAAAACAGTGACTTCACGTAGCCCCACAGGAAATAATCGAGAGGTGTCAAATCGCACGACCTTGGAGGCCAATTGACAGGTCCACTTCTCGAAATCAACTTATCGCCAAATTTTGATTTCAATAAGTCGATGGTTGCGTTCGCCGTATGGCACGTAGCGCCATCCTGTTGAAACCACATCTCCTCCGGATCAATGTCATCCATATTTTCAAACAAAAAATCATTGATCATGGTGCGGTAACGATCTCCATTGACCGTAACGCGAGCTCCGGCCTCATTTTTGAAGAAATAAGGTCCGATGATGCCACCAGCGTGAAAACCGCACCATACGGTGCATTTTTCTGGATGTAATGGAGTCTGTAGGGTCTCTTGTGGATTGGTCTCACTCCATATGCGGCAATTTTGCTTATTAACAAACCCGTTAAGCCAAAAATGCGCCTCATCGCTGAACACAATTTTGCGATAAAACAACGGGTCGAATCGACGACTGATTTTCAAAGTAAATTTGGATAATTTCGAAGCGTTGTTTAAGCGTGAGTCTATTCATGATGATTTGTCAGAGTATACTGAAACAAATAAAAAAAGTTTCATCAAAATTTAATTTTTTGTGTTACTTTTTACAATTTAAAGTTCTATCTCGCATAAAAAACACCCTTTATTTGTTTTAAACCAGCTCAGACATTCTGTGATCGCTCGGATTTCGGCCTGGAGGATCGTGTTATGATCCGGCAGCCGAAGAGAGATCCTCGTTTCCGTATCTACGATATAAAGACCCAGTTCCGTTCTCCCCCCTAACACAGCCCCGTCCGTAAACCAGCAGCTTCCAGCGGCAATCTGTGCTAGGGTTCCATCGATCCACATATCTCTGTCCTATATTAGAACTTCACACAGAGCTACTTCACTTGATTCTGGTATCCAGTCCGATACTATTTGATTTATAGATTCAACCGTTGTGAACCGTAATATGCATTGGTGGTATGTTTGGTGGTCTCTTTCGATCCACTCGCTCATCGCTTTCAGTCTTTTAGCCGTGATGGCTGCTTCATACCTTACCTGTATTTTTATCGGGTGGACAAATAGAATTGTCTCTAAAGCCCTAGTTGGTGTAGTCCTCATCGCCCCGCTAATGCCTTGGCATCACATTCTTTGGACTCTTTGCAATGTTTCCACATTGTATTTTTTGTCCATAGCTTTCCACCATACAACAGATACGTAAGTAAGAATCGGTCTTATTACGCTTCTGTATAGGCAGTGTATCATTCTAGGATTAAAACCCCATATTGAGCCTATAGCCCTTCTACAACTTGACCAAAATCTGTGCGCTTTTGCAGCCCTTTCCTGAATATGGTCTTTCCATTTGAGTTTCCTATCTAGAATTACCCCCAGATATTTAACTGTTTGAGATATAGTTATTGTCTTATTCGCAAAAACTGATTTCTCGACGGAGCCCAATTTCGTTTTCCTAGTGAAAAGACACAACTCTATTTTTTCCGGGTTAACATTAAGACCTCTTGGTCTAGCCCAGTTGTAAGCTATATTTAGAGCCTCTTCGGCTCTCCTACAAAGTAGATTTGGATTCTTTCCCCTTAGGAGTATTATAACGTCGTTTGCATAACAGACTGGTTCAAATCCTTCCTTGGTTAAGGACCTTAGTAGACTATTTATGGTAGTGACCCACAGAAGCGGCAATAAAATCCCCCCTGTGGTGTTCCCTGCCCTACTTTGTCTCTTCTTGTTACGTCATGTAGCGCGCAGCTTATCCATCTGTTCCTTAGCATGTCGTCTATCCAGTTCCTCAGCGTTCTGTCTACACGAAATTCGTCTAAGGAGTGGATCAGCGTTTCCGTGCTGACGTTGTTGAAAGCACCTTCTATGTCGATGCAAACTGCGAGTGTGTACATCTTCATTTCGAAAGTCCTCTCTATGTGGTGTACTACCTCATGTAATGCGGTTTCCACTGATCTACCTTTCACGTATGCATGTTGTTTTATTTCAACATGTCGTTGGGAATTTTGCTCTTGATCATGGTATCGACTGTCCGTTCCATTGTCTTGAGTAAAAAAGATGTTAAACTTATCGGTCGATAAGATTTTGGTACTGCGTAACTTGCCTTACCTCGTTTGGGTATAAAAACCACCCGTGCCTCCTTCCAGGCTATAAGAGTATACGCAAATTTTAAGCACGCGTTAAAAATTCTGACCAGCTTGGGCGAAATGTAGTCCACTTCCCTTTGAAGTAAGGCCGGGAAGATCTGGTCGGGTATTGCTGCTTTGTTTGGTGAGAAGCTCATTATGGCTTGTTTAACCATAGAGTTGTCTATTTTTGGTACTTCTTCTGATGCGTGGGCATTTTCCGTCGAAAGCACTGTTTGGGCCGCAGTGCTCGAAGGGAAGTGTTTTCTCATCAGAAGGTTTAAGGTTTCCTCGCTTGTTTCCATCTTTCTTCCCATTTCATCAACCAATAGCTCGGCTTGTGTATGGGCTTTCGGATAGAAACTTTTTAATTTTTGATACGTCGTTTACGCTATCTACCTGTTCGCAGAAAAGTTTCCAGGAGTTGCGTTTGGCGTTCCTTGTCCGTTTGTTGTATTCTATTTTTTTTGTTTTGCCCTATTGTAAAGTCTACAGGGGAAATTCGTAACAAAGGTAAAGAGGTCACCTTTGTTACGATTTTCCCCTATCATCCATGGTTTTTCGTAGGCAGACTTCCTTTCTCTTAGGGGACAACTATCCTCGAAAGACTTTACCAAGGCTTCGGCTAATTTGTTGACTTTACTCTCTATGTCCTCTTTACTTAGGCATTCCTCATCTTCTCCTTGCCCTAGGCTGTACATTAATTTAATTCCGAACTTGGTCCACTTTGTTTTGGATTTGTTACGGCATGTTATCGGGTTTGGCGGTGGCCTTGATATCTTGAACCTAATATACCTGTGGTCAGAGAAGGAGCGGTCATCTGAGACACTCCAGTCATATGCCTCGTTTATTAGATTTTCTGAACATATTGTTATATCTAGTACTTCCTCCCTAATTCTGTTAACAAATGTAGGTTTATTTCCTACGTTAAGAGTTATTAGGTCGTTAGTATTCAAATAATCTAGAAGGGCTTGACCCCTTTTGTTAGTGTTAGTACTACCCCACGAAATGTAGTGTGAGTTAGCATCGCTACATACTAGTACTTCGTTACCTGTTTGCTTGATTTTCCTCACCAGCTGCTGCAATTCCGACGTAGGTGGTAATGTTGGGGAGTCGAACAGTAGTTATATAGACGCTAGGTATTTATTACCATTCCCTTGCTTCAATACTGTGGCGTCCGACGATGACAACTCTGGAGAGAAAAGAAAGCATAAATTTTTATGGACTATAATACAGGTCCTCGGGTGGGTACCTGTACTAGCGTAGAAAAGTTGATCATTTATATGGTTCAATGTTCTTCACTGTCCAAGGTTCTTGGATTAGACCTATATGTACATATATTACTTTTGTTCATTTTCTCCACCAGCGCATGAGTCGCCGTTTCGCTCCGATGGAGGTTGATCTGGATGACCTCAATCATTGTTCGTCCAGTAGACGGTTTTCTTGGGAGGCGCTGATGGGTTCGTCTCCCTCTGTGTCTTCGCTCGGTAGGTTTTTCTCCCGGCTATGTGGTTGGGCATCTTCCTCCTCTCCGACTCTTGCCCTTCCAGTCTTGAAGGTGACTGCGTTGCAGATATAGAACGCCCTGCCCTTCGTCTTTGAGAGACTGGCTAATGAAAGGTCATCAATTCCCACCACAAGGAGAGTACCCTCTTCTTTCTCCTCCCTGTGGAAGACTTCCCACCTCTACACTTCCAAAGTCTCATTTTGCTTTTCAAAGACTTCGAGCATGCGCTCTGTCTCCAACTTGCAGCCATAACCTTTTACGAAAACTGCCGCTTTAGTCAGGTGGGGTACGTTCTCTTTCCTCACCAGCTTCAATTTACCGCCTTCCCAAGGGGTGGTTACTCCACTTATTACCTCCTCGAGAGCGGCCGGTTTTGCTTTTGGGCCGAAGTAGAACCACAGGAAGTCCCCCATGAGCTCGCTGCTAATTATATTTATTGGGCCACTTCTTAGGATGTGATCCAATACTTTGTCACCGATCGTTTTTTCGATGGCTTCCTGGTGTTCTTTTGGCAATCTGTCGGACCCTCTACTGGTATCGATCACTGCAAAGCACTGTTCGTCCCGGTAGTACTTCCTGGCTACCTTGGAGTAAGAAGTTGGCGGCTCCGCTCCGCTTTCTGCGATCATCTTCCTCTTCTGGAAGGTCTTGGACTTCTTAATTGAGTCACCGGGTCTTCCAGAAGACTCTGCAGTCGCATCACTTCTTCGCCCTCCTTCGAAGGGTTCTTTAGGCAGTCTCCTTCGTGTGGGTTTTGAATTGGCTTGCTCGGGCATTCGAGTGTGGAAAGCTCTTTTTCTTCTTACTCGGCTTAGCGGTGTTCTGTTCCTCGAGAGACCTTATCCTCTCCCTGTAGTACTTCCTGGCTACCTTGGAGTAAGAAGTTGGCGGCTCCGCTCCGTTTTCTGCGACCATCTTCCTCTTCTGGAAGGTCTTGGACTTCTTAATTGAGTCACCGTGTCTTCCAGAAGATTCTGCAGTCGCACTCACACCCTTCATGTCCGAGCTCACTTCTTCGCCCTCCTTCGAAGGTTCAGTCTCCTTCGTGTGGGTTTTGAATTGGCTTGCTCGGGGCATTTGAGAGTGGGAAGCTCTTTTTCTTCTTACTCGGCTTAGCGGTGTTCTGTTCCTCGAGAGACCTTATCCTCTTCGCCGCTTCCGAGGAAGTGGAGGGAGTGTCATTGGTCTCTTTTGGAGCATCCCGTTGTTTTTCTGTTAAGCCGCACGTGGTTCTTCTTATATCTTCGTCTTTGAGCTCCAGTCCACCGCACTTTATTTGTTGTGAGTTTTGCGATGTTATCGCTTATTTCTTCTACCATATTTTGGACCTGGGTTTTTCACGACGGTAGTATTGTTTTTGCTGTTGCTGTCGGATTCGGAGTCAGGGTCGCTCCCATACTCTGATGGTTGGCTCAAGTTTAATCTATCCCTAGGCTTCCCTGTCTCCTCCTCCATTTTACCTTTAGGTTGTGTGCTTGTAGCCGTACCTTCGACCACAGATGCCAAGGCACCCACATCTGTGGGAGATGTTTGCTCATGATCGCTTGATGACGACGAGGTGTGACTCGCAGGCAGATCACTGGTCCCCGCCGGTACTGGGTTATTTAGGCCCTGCACCGTAACTTTTGTCTCATATTTGTTTTTTGTTTTAGGGGAACACCCCCGTAGTCAGTTTTTGGTCCGCGGGAAACTCGAGGTTTCCAGAGGTAGGTGATCTACCACTCCACCTCAGACAGTACAGTCACTAGTGATTTCCTAGTTTGGGGTAGAGTGATACGATCGTCCTCCTCCCCCTATCCGCCGGTGGGGACGCGTCCGGTAGGAGAACTGACAAACACTTAAACTAAGTTTCCGAACATTTTCGAACTTTTGAGTCGGAGGAAAGAATGGACCGATATAACCCATCTTCGAACTTAAACTAAGTTTGGACAAAATATTACGAAAGCCAAATTTTGGACCGAATTGGTTGTTCCGTCCGAGAGTTATCGTGCGCACAAGCCAGCCAACCAGACAGACGGACAGACACACGGACGGACATCGCTAAATCAACTCCAAATTGTCTGAAACGGATTTCGTCCAAACATACTTGGGGTCTAAAACCATTATTTCGATGAGGCACATTTTGCCGGTATGAAAGTGTATATATTGGAGTGGGGCGATTTGAACAGCATCACGGGCTCCTGGAGTTTCTAATTCTTGGGATTGTACTGAGCAAAAAAGTCAACTAGACCATATGTCTACAGTGAAAATCGAGTAGCTGAAGTTTGACCCATGGGATAATTGTTGGTTGGTTTTTGTGTTCTAGCATCGGAACCAACAAAGTTGTAATCAGCTACTTGCTGTCATGTGATTGACAAAATTATATCAGCTTTCTAATGATATACATATACGGTTAATCGGTTACTTAAAACCGGTTCAAAAATCGGGTTTAATATCAGAATATCCGGTTCAAAATTTTAAATAACTGGATCTATCCTCCAATAAAATTTGTTATTAACGTACTCGTCATTACAAGAGCTGTTGATGGTAAGTATTTTAGAAGCAGCGCAGACCAATAACGAATATACATAAAAGCAAAACATAGTTTTCTGAACAAAAACCGGGTAAAAGTCATAAAAGACCATGAAAACGGGGAAATATCGATTAGTCATCAATGAAAACCGTACCCAAAATCGTCTGTAGAATATTTGGATGCTGAAAAATCTCGTCTGGGCGACGTAGGGGATGGAAGATACCAAGCAACGGTCCTGACCGGTTTTAACATGGCAAAGCCCAGGATTTATCTTGGTCCCTCTTTCATCTCAAGTGGATACTGACCTCCCCTTGGTGTCACCAAGGGAACTGCCTTTAACACCCGTTAAAGGTAGTGAGCTAACATGTGCCGCGCGTTCTCCCATAAGAACGTTAAAAACTTGGGTTTGGGCGTCGGGTTAGTAACCCTTCCCTAGAAAAAACAGCATACTATGAAAAAACGAAAGAAAAGAAAAACAACCCCCTCTAAAGTTGACGAACCCAGCAAACGTTTTAAGGACCATGATCTGCGAATCTGCACCTGGAATGTTCGCACTCTTTATAGAAAAGGTGCAGTCTTGGCATTGGCAGACGTACTGCCATACAGGAAATACGATGGATTGGGAAAGGCGTCACAACAACACCTAAAGGTGACGCACTGTATTATAGCTGCCATGACGTAAAGCATGAGTTTGGTTGCGGATTTGTAGTTAGTCGGAGACTAAAACATCTGTTATCCAGCTTCACTCCAGTGAATGAAAGACTTGCTGCAATTCGAATAAAAGCTAAATTCTTCAACATCAGCTTTATTTACGCTCATGCTCCCACTGAAGAAAAGGACGAACAGATCAAAGTTATATTTTACGAGCGCTTAGAAGAAACATATGACAGTTGCCCTGCCCATGACATTAAAATCATTCTAGGCGATTTTAATGCCAAAATTGGAAAGGAGAATATCTTTGGCCCAACAGTCGGGAAATTCAGTCTCCACAGTGAAACATCTGACAATGGTATGAGGCTGCTAGAGTTTGCAGCTGCAAAAAACATGGTAGTTAGCAGTACCAGATTTAATCATCTCGATATTCATAAGGGCACCTGGCTGTCTCCAGATCAGAAAACAAGAAATCAAATTGATCATGTTGTGATAGATAGAAGACATTCACCGAGGCGCAAACATTGATTCGGACCACTATCTTGTTGCAGCAAAGGTACGCACCCGCTTAAACGTAGCAAACAAAGTACGAACAGACACAACACGAAAGTTAGACATCGGTAAGCTGCAATCACAACAGATAGCCACAGCATATTCCACTCAACTAGCCCAATTGCTTAATCAAAGCACTCCTCATCCCGATAACATATCAGCGCAATGGCAAAGCATTGCCCACTCCATGCAAACAACCGCAAAATCCATACTTGGATACCAGAGGCCTCCACCAAGGAATCCATGGTATGATCAGGAGTGTCGTGCTGCCACCGAAGAGAAAAATGCGGCATATAGGGCTACTTTACAATCCGTAGCAACGCGTAGCGCACGAGAGAGATACAGGGAGAAAATGAGAGAGGAGAAACGTCTTTTCCTCAGGAAAAAGAGAGAGATGGAAAAGCGGGAGTGTGAAAAAATCGAGATGTACAGGAGCCAGAATAAAGTCCGAAAATTCTACCAAAGAGTCAAGCATCAAACTGATGGCTTTGGTACAGGCACATCCCCCTGTAGCGACCAGCAAGGTAATTTGGTAACTGATACAGATAGTGTACTCAGGATATGATAGCAGCGAAGACGACGAAGATACCACAGTCCCAATCCCAGAAGATGGTATTGAATGTATACCGCCCAGCCAAGATGAGGTAAAGACATCAATAAATCGGCTGAAGAATAATAAGGCAGCAGGAGCTGATGGCTTACCAGCCGAGCTGTTCAAAACCGGAGGCGACACGCTGATAAGGTGTATTCATCAGCTAGTTAGCACCATCTGGCAAGAAGAACGAGTACCTGACGATTGGAACCTGAGTATCCTGTGCCCCGTCCACAAGAAGGGAGATAAGACTGTATGCTCTAACTATAGGGGCATAAGTCCCTATTGCCTACAAGATCGTGTCAGGGATATTGTGCGAACGACTAACGCCTGTGGTCAACGAGATAATTGGACCATACCATGCGGCTTTAGACCTGGCAAGTCCACCATTGACCAGATATTTACCCTGCGGCAAATCCTGGAGAAGACCCAAGAGATGCAGATCGACACCTACCACCCTTTTATCGATTATAAAGCAGCCTTCGACAGCCCACTGCGTTCAAAGGTATTCCAAGCCATGTCTGAATTTGGTAACCCCGCAAAGCTCATCCGGCTTTGTAAGATGACTTTAACTGATACTAGGTCCTCAGTTAAAATTGGAAAGAACCTCTCCGAAGAATTTTGTACCAAAAGAGGTTTCAGACAAGGAGACAGCCTTTCGTGTGACCTATTCAACATTTTGCTGGAAAAGGTAATACGAGATGCAAATGTCAAAAGAAATGGCACAATTTACACCAATAGCCACATGTTACTTGCCTATGCTGATGACATAGACATCATGGGACAATCAGTAAAGGAAGTAACTGTTACCTTTAGGAAGGTCGAAGCAGAATCTGCGAAAGTGGGTCTGGCGGTAAACGGTGAGAAGACCAAGTTGATGGTGTCGACGCGCAATGCGTTCATTGAGCTCGGACCGACTGTGGAAGTTGGTTCCTATAATATTGAGGTAGTAAAAGACTTCGTCTACCTCGGCACGTCCGTAAACACAACAAACGACATCAGTTGTGAAATAAAAAGAAAAATTGTATTGGCAAACAGATGCTACTTTGGTTTAAGTAAGCAGTTTAATAACAAAGCCACATCTCGTCAAACAAAAATAACGCTCTACAAAACACTGATACTACCCGTGCTGATGTATGGCTCCGAAGCCTGGGTACTTGCGCAAGCAGACATGGCAGTGCTTGGTGTGTTTGAGAGAAAAATTCTCCGAAAGATCTACGGACCAATCTGCGTTGACGGTGAATATCGACGTCGCATGAACCACGAGCTGTATCTGCTGTACAACGATATCAATATTGTTAAGCGTATCGAGATGCAGCGATTGCGTTGGCTAGGCCATATCATAATAATGAGCGATGATGACCCCGCTAAAAAGGTGTATAAACACGGACCGCTTGGCGGTGCACGCAGAATTGGCAGGCCAAGGAATATATGGCGCAAACAAGTGGATGATGAGATGAAAAGGCGCGGTATTCCAGAAAGCGAAGCAACAAATACAGAGAATTGGAGATATTTTCTTAGTTCGGCCTATAGAACAAATGTCCTGTAATGGGCCAGCTAAGTAAGTAAGTAAGTAAAATCTCGTCTTTTGGTACTTTTACAGCGGTTCAAAAAATAAAGGACGAAAAGGACATGGACAGAATTGAGTTAGAGGGATGAAATATTCTACAAAAAGATTCACCATTCGATTTGATGACATGTAATATGAAAATGAAGCTACAATAACGCTTTACAAAGATATAAAGCTATGTTCTCACAAATTAAGAGGCCAAATTTAAACCATTAATCAAGCGATATCTCGGAAACTTGACCTATAGGGAAAATTTCCTTTTGGATTCTTAGTACACTCATCTAAAATCTTTCATCCAAAAATACTTTTCCACCCACTGGCTATGAGTCGCATTTTGTAGCACAGTGTCATTTATCGATATTTCCCGAAAAATTTGCACCTTCTCGAGGACATAACTACCTGAAGGATCGTTCCAATGCTTTTGCGATGCACCAGAGAGTTCTTAACTATTGTCTTGGCTACAATTCTTGTCTTTGTGTTGGATCGAAAATCTCAGTGATTTGGCTATTACATGCCAAAATATCCAAAAAATCTTCAAACAAAACTTCAAGTCAAAATCCGGGAGCTCGATTTTCACAGTGTACATATGGTATATTTGACTTTTTTGCTCAGTACAATCTCAAGAATCAGAAACTCCAAGCGCCCGTGGTGGTGTACAAATCGCCCCACTCTATTACACACAGCTCTTTATTATAAAACAGCATTCCGCAGCCGTAAAACATCAGCGAAAACGGTTCTCGGTACTAAGCCCAAAAATATAAAACCTTGGATTGGGCCAGAAACGTGGAATGAAATACAAAACCGCAAAAAGCTCCGCAATGCTATTTTTCGTTCTAAATGTCCAGCCACCAAAACTCAAGCGCGAATTGCATACCGTGAATCAGCACGCAAAGTAACGTATATGATCCGTATTGACCGTGAGAGATATTTAAACGAAATAGCAAACGATGCTGAACAAGCATCGAACACCGGCAACCTAAGAGGCGTGTACACTGCCATTAAAGAGCTGTGCGGTAATAATATCAGAGGTACGGCAATCTTGAAGGCCAATGATGGATCAGACCTAACGACCACCGAAGAACAATTAGTCCGGTGGTGTGATTATTTCACATCACAATCAACTAACAGGATCGTATCTGAAACTGATATACTAATTACCAGACGTAACCCGAGAAGAGCTATTTCAACGGATCCCCCAACAACAACGGAAATTATAGCTATATTGGACAATATGAAAAATTGTAAGTCGGCAGGCCCAGATAACATTGCCGCAGAGCTTTTGAAGTATGGGTCCAATACGATAGGGGAATACTTAACTCCTCTTATTCACAATGCATGGGTCAACAACAACATTCCAAATGACTGGAAAGAGGGTACTGTTATTACTATTCCCAAAAAAGGTGATTTAACACTCTGCAAAAACTGGAGAGGTATAACATTGCTGAACTCGATCTGCAAAATTATAGCTACACTAATTCTACAAAAAATCCAACCTGTAATTGACGAGACGTTGCGTAAAGAGCAAGCAGGGTTTAGGCCGGGGCGATCGTGTGTAGATCATGTTAACACCCTGCGTATTATAATTGAACAATCGATAGAGTACAACTCCCCCCTTTATCTGCTTTTTATTGATTTTGAACGTGCATTCGACACCGTTTACCGTGATGCTATCTGGTTAACACTGTTAACATACCAGAAAAAATAGTTGCTCTAATACAAGAACTATACAACGGAGCAGAATATAAAGTACGTTTTAATGGTAAGGAGAGCAACACTTTTAGTACCTCAGCTGGAGTGAGACAAGGATGTGTGTTATCCCCCACATTTTTCCTTATATTGTTGGACTGGGTAATGGAGGAAACAAATTCACAAGTTCCTGAGGGTATAATATGGAATATAAACAGTTTTCTTGGTGATATTGACTACGCCGACGACATCTGTCTGATGACTCATAAACAGTCTGTTATGGAAGCAAAACTTAAGAAATTATCCGAAAACGCGAATAAGGTCGGATTACGAATAAATTTCACCATATGTATATGTTCCGAAAACTCAACCCCAATGACAATCAATGGTACAACTATTGAAGATGTGTCTTCATTCAATTACCTAGGATGTACAATATCTAGAGTGGGCGGTTCAGCGAAAGACCTAAATGACCGTATCAATAAGGCGCGATCAGCATTTATGAAATTATATAAAATATGGAGATCCAACACCATATCCAAGAAAACTAAACTTAATATATTCAACAGCAGCGTCAAGTCTGCTTTGCTATATGGATGTACAACATGGAGCTTTACAAAAGCAACGCAACAGAAATTACAATAATTTGTGAACCGCTGTCTGAGGCAAATATTACGCATTTATTGGCCCAACTGGATCTCAAACGAAGCTTTATGGCAAATGGCAAACTGCAGTCCATTATCCGTTGAAATAAGGAAGAGAAAGTGGACATGGATTGGTCACACGCTTAGACGACCACCATCAGAAATATCAAGATCATCATTTGAATGGAATCCTCAAGGGCGCCCACGTAATACATGGATACGATGTGTGAAACAAGAATATGAAGCAGCTCAACTTTCATGGAACCAAGTCAAGATGCTAGCAAGACATAGAGAGAGATGGAGAGATTTTGTTAATGCCCTATATTCTTCGTGAACGTTTTGTTTGTGTATATAACAATTGTATTAGCAAAAATTATACATAAATAAATAAAGGACATATATATATTCCGCAGCAGCGAGATCCTTGTTGTTACTCTCTTTGACAAAAATCCTCTCTACACCCACAAAAAATATGTTCCAAGATAAAAAATATGTTGGTACCCAAACATATATATTTGTTTGGACACAAACAAATTATGTTTGGATCCAAACATATAGTTGTTTGCAATCAGTCCCAAACAAATATTTGTTTGGATCCAAACATATTTCTAACATATATTTTTCTGCGTGTAAATATGTAGGTAAATGCCAGGCAAATATCAACTCACAATGTACCTTTAACGAGTGTTTATGGTAGTTCTTCATGTGACAAATGTCAGTGTCCACTTGACAAAGAACCAAACTACATAAATCCTGGACTTCACATTTGGTGCAGACGATCAGGAGGATAGTTGATTTGTATCTGTCAATCCTCTACGTGACTTACATAGATTAAAAAAAAAAATAAATTTATTACACACCAAAACTGAAGCTATTTAAAAATTTCATAAATTCCGAACAAGTGATAAAAATAGACCAAGCACAAATCAATTGTCATGGAAATCAGACAGCTGTGTCTTGGCTCAAATAAAGTCCTCTTTTGTCAGTTGTACACCCCGTAAGTCAGACAGTCAACCAACTATCCAACCAACCATTCTGTCTGTCATTCATTTCTACATTTGATTAATTACCATAATTAACTGTGAACGTTTAGCTTCCTTTTTTATTAACGTTTTTTGTTTTCCCCCCTTAACTTGGTTGGGTGGCCTGGGAAAATCCATAAAAAGAGTTATGAGTTGCAAGAATGAAACAAAACTGACGAAACCAGGGGTGGGAGGTAAAACATATGTGTTAATAAAATATTTATACGTTTTTATGATTATTATTTTATTTCTTTCATTTTTTGTTTCTGTGAAATTAATTTATCTTTTTTTGTTCAGTTTCGGTTTGGGGCATAACAAATCATTTTAAAGTGCTGAGTGTAATGTTTTTCTGTCAGACAATACATTCAGCACTTTAGACACAGAAAAAAGTGGAATAATGGTAGAAAAAAGTCGTTAAAAAGACAAAAAAGAAGAAGAAAAATTATAAATTTCAAGATTTATAATATTTGATAAACGCAACCGGTAGTCACGCATTTTCAGTTAGTTGGGTGAGCTGAATATGTAAAAAATCTCAACAACAACAACAGCGAGAATGTCACATAAAAAGTTAATGCTGCTGCTACTGCAACTTACACACAAACGACGTGACCTGGTTAGATGTTGCCTTTGATTTTTTTGTTTAGTGGATTAACTCTGTTGAAGAGTTAGTTGTTCATCAGTCGCCTGTGTTGTTGAACGTCGTTCATATTTTGTTCATTTAATTGAAAATGTCGTACACGGAAGGAAGGAAGTGCCATTAAATTGCTATACTTATGTCTGTAGGCTTTAACATATTTTTCTCCCTCACTTTGTGTTGGGAAAATCGTGATCTGTTTTCATATTCATTTTTCTTTGATATATGAATTTCAATTGAATTTTTTTCTTTTTTTGGCTGCCACAAAAGGCCATGACTAGACATAGTGACGTTAATTTGATGTTTGGAGAAAAAGTTGATCATAAAATTGTATGCATATTGTTTATGACCTTTTTGGTAGATTGACAGTAGCATTATAATTTGGAAAACAAAATTCATGATTTATTCCAGAAATTTAATATGTTACGGGCGTTTTTACCAGAGACACTTTTTATTACTTTTATTTAATAATTTTTGATTTAAGACATTTTCCATATAATATTTCATTATTTTTATGTTTGGATAGTGTATTTGAACATTAAAAATTGAAATATGACATCCATTTGAATTTAAAAATTGTGATTTTAAATCAAATAAAAAGAAAATATAAATAACAAAATATATAGAAAAAATACAATATATATTATATATATTAAATATATTTTATATTTCATATCTTATATTTTATATATTTATATAGTATGAGTAGTAGTATTTTTTATGTTTCATATTTTATCTACTCTTATAAAAGAGTTGAGTAATGATGACTCACTGATTCACTGACTGACTGATAATCAACGCCCAGGCCAAACGGCTGGAGCTAGAATCTTGAAAGAATGGGAAGTGATGTTGATATAAGGAAATGGTTTTGAAAATTCGTACTTATGTGTACGAAAAGTACTAAATTTGGTACAATTTGGATTTGGGTGAACGGATAGAACTGGAAACCTGACATTTGGATTTAAGATTACTGTTGAAGTATAAGATTGAGATATGGATGTAGTTTTGGAAATTCGTACTTATGTACGTACTAAATGGTACTAAATTTGGTACAATATGAATTTGGGTGAACGGATAGAGCTGGAAACCTGAAATTTTGATTTAAGATTACTGTTGAAGTTAATGATTGAGATATGGATGTAGTTTTGGAAATTCGTACTTATGTGTACAAAAGTACTAAATTTGGTACAATTTAGATTCGGATTTAGGATTACTGTTCGAGTGTAAGATTGAGATATAGAGGCAGTTTTGAAAGTACTAAAGTATTAAATTTGGTACAATGTGGATTTAGGTGAACGAATAGAGCTGGAAACCTTCAATTTGGAATTAAGATTCCTGTTGGAGTGCAGAATAGAGATATAAATGTAGTTTCGGAAATTAGTAGTTATGTGTACGAAATGGTACTACGTTTTGCACAACTTGGATTTGGGTAAACGGATCGAATTGAAATCCTGAAATTGGGATTAAAACTACTGTTGGAATATAAGATTGAGGTAGTTTTGGAATTTTGTACTTATGTGTACGAAAAGTACTAAATTTGGTAACATTTGGTAATATATAAATACAATAAATACTACAATTTGGATTTAGATGCTGGAATCCTGAAATTTGGAAATATATGGAGCACAGTGGTGGTTCAGAATCGTTTTTTCCTGGTCAAATTTTCATATTTTTTTGTTTGACAGATAACATAATCAGCTTTCCGATACATTAAAAACATTCGAATTCGATCTAGTAATTGCAGAGGAATTCAAGGTAAAAGTTACAAATTTGAGTTTTTTATTTTGCATTAAACTAGTTCTAGTTTTTTATAAGTTCTGACTACTTAAAATTTTTGAAATACCTCAAATATGTACCGTTATGTAGCAGCTACGTCAAAGAGTACACATTAAGTAAAATTTAAGTAAAAATTGTCTACCATGTCATACCACAAATTCCGAAATTACAGCTACTTCCGTTGGGAAATGTAGATAAAATCTTCACAATACCCTAAACTGAAGTTAATTTTTTTTAATTTAAGGTTTTATGTCGTCTGAGAATTCAAAGCCCAAATTTTCAGACGATTAGAAAATGAAGATTTATTCCATTTTTAAAATAGCCTATGTCAAGTGTATATAGTTAACGTGACTTCTATGGCCATTTCGAATACCGAGTTATTGGCAAAACCGTTGAAGCTAGAACCTTGAATTTGGAATGTGTATTACTGTTGGCGTGTAGGGGCTAGATAAGGTTGGGTGTTTGGAAATTCTTATTGGAAGGGTATGAAAAGTACCAAATTCTTTGCTAATGAAAGGGTAAATCCAGAATTCTAAAATTTCCAACGTAAATCACGGTAGGTATGTTTCTCTGATATAAGGCCGTAGTTTTGGAAATTGGACTTAAGGGAATTAAATGCTGTGCGATTTTCAGCGAATGGGTAAAGCAATAAATCTGAAATTTATAATTTGGGGCGCTGATGGTGTGTAGTCGTTACATACTGCGATTTCTCGGAAATCCAACTAAAGGCGAACGAACATTACTTAAATGAAATTAAATAGAAATCAAAATAGCTATTAGTATACAAAATCCAGTATTCATCATCAGTGTTGTTTATTTGTATTCTATTCCCTTTCCGCATACGAAGTAGCGGGCACTTTGCTAGTATTCTATATTTTAAATTTTATAATAACTGACCCAGGCACGCGTAGCCTGCCCGTTATTATAGTTTTCCATGTAAACCCTAGTAATCAATCTATCTATGTTTTTTATACCCCACCATAATATGGAGAGTATTATTTACTTTGTAATTCTGTTTTTAACACATCGATACCCTATAATGAATATGCATTATTGATCAGCATAAAATTCTAAGTCGATATAAAGATGTACGTGTAACCATCCGATTGAAGGTCAGTTGAAATATACACCCAGAAAAATATATGTTAGAATATGTTTGGATCCAAACAAATTTATGTTTGGGACTGGTTGCAAACAAATATATGTTTGCAACATTTTGTAACATATCTAAATTTAATTTTTTTGCATAGACTAATGAATTTATAGACGACGGATTACTCAATTTTACCTTGTTCAATTAACTCAAAACCGAAAACTCAAAAAAGTTCGAAGACGATTTTTGGGCAAAATTACAATATTTTCTTGGATATTTTTATTTGAGAACATAGTTCCCATCAAAAACTAACCCCATGTAGTCTTTTGTCAGAACAAAATATTTATTAACTTGTGTTTTTTGGCATTTTATATTGAGTTTCTTGGTCACCACACTCCATTCGAACATACTCGTTGAGAGCATTCCGTCGTCTATAAATTCATTAGTCTATGAATTGGGTACCAACATATTTTTTGGGTGGAGAGAGGATTTTTGTCGAAGAGTGTAAAAACAGGACTCTCGCGTCGCCGGAATGCTGTTTTATAATAAAGAACTGTGTATGTAATAGGAGACGCAGAAGCGAAGAAGGGAGGGTGAAAATGTTTTTTGTGCTTTGGTGGTGTGATGCTGTCCACACGTGTTTGGTACTTTGTTGTTGTTAACCAACGTAGCAAGTGAAGAGGAAAAGAAAAATAATGGTATTAAGTATGTTGTTCTTTTTACATCAGTTTTCTAAATACAATCGTTGAGTAAAGACGGTAAAGTGAATGAATAAATAAGTGTTTTGTGTTTTCTTAAAGAAATTGTGCTTTTTAGTCAATTAAATGTCCAATACATTTTATAATTGGAACTTTTATAACCCTGTGTGTCATTTTTTGAGTCTAGGTTTATTAACCACATTCTGACACGCAAGCGTGATAGAAGACCAAAAATAAGAAGACACGTATCCCGGCGTTTTTCCCTATCACTTCAACTTTCGCGGTTATGGGCCCACAGAGACCTGAGGCTTTGATGTGAAAAGGGATCATTTTGTCAGACACATATCTTCTAAACCGCTTGGAATTTGGGATTACTCGTGGAGGAAAAGTTGTAGCTCTCACCCTAAAGAATAATAATTGTGAACACATAAAATCCGTTCGACCTCATCTTCAAGGTCAAAAGAATAATAATTGTGAACACATAAAATCCATTCGACCTCATCTTCAAGGTCAAAATCGTCAAGGTCCAATTCCAATTATGGGTTTTTCTCGGATTTTAGTCTGTAGATATCAACGGTTCTTAATGACAAAAACAGCTAAACAAATGCGAATTTTATCGTCTTTTCTTGGTTTCCGCTCCATAGATACTAAACCGTTCAAAATTCAAGAAAACAATGAACCATGTAGCTAAGATAGTAGCAAACAACTTTCTGGAACATACGAAATGTCTATGAACGGTTCTTAAATGCGAAAATAGCCAAAAATATTAGATTTTTATACTTTTTTCTCCTATTTTGGTCCACAGATATCGAACAGCCCAAAAATGTACCTAAGATTCAATTAACAACTTTCTAGAACATAAAAAATTCTAGGAATGATTCTTTAAGCTGAAATTTGCAAAAAAAATATTATTATTTTTAATGTTCCCCCTACTCAGGTCGGGAAATAACAAACTGTTCAAAACTCAAGAAAATTTGAAAGGTTTTTTATTTACGGACCTGAACAGGAAATGGTGGTTTAAAATAATCGAATTTTTAACTTGATGAACCATTCCTAGAATCTTTATATGTTCTAGAAAGTTGCTTATTGAAATCTTAGGTACATGTTTGTGACTGTAACTTAATTTTTGGGCGGTTTGGTATTTTGGCTATTTTCGCATTTAAGAACCGTTCATAGACATTTCGAATGTTCCAGAAAGTTGTTTGCTGATATCTTTATTATTACATTATTGTTGTTAATTGTTTTCTTGAATTTTGAAAGGTTTAGTATCTATGGAGCGGAAATCGAGAAAAGAGGATAAAAATCACATTTGTTTAGCGGGTATGGCCATTAAAAACCGTTTCTACAGAGTTCATATGTTTTAGAAAGTTCTTTACTGATATCTAAGGAACATTTTACTAGTTGGTTGTTTGGTTCAATTTTTATCGTTTTGATATCGGCAGTCCAAAATCCTATAAAAATATAAAGGACATTTGACCTTGACGATTTTGACCTTGAAGTTGAATGGATTTTATGTGTTCCCAATTATTATTCTTTAGGACGAGAGCTACAACCTTGCCACCACGAGTTATCCCAAATTCCAAGCGGTTTAAAAGATATGTGCCTGACAAAATGATCCCTTTTGACATCAAAGTTTCAGGTCTTTTGGGGGCCCATAACCGCGAAAGTTGAAGTGATAGGGAAAAACGCCGGTCTTCCATCGCGCTGAGGTGTCAAACTATGGTTAATAATTTTCGTGTCGCATAGTATAATTGAATCAAACATGTGAACGGAAATATTTTATTGGACAAAGAAGAAATAGCATTTCATATTGGTAATAACATTAATACATTTTTAATATACATGCATATATTTGAAATATGGATGTACCTATTTATAACATTATATAATCATTTGATTTCAGTTGCCGATTTCCCGTTGGTGATTTCAATTTTGAGGAAAATGTGTTTTATTTTACAACTAACGAGAAGCGTTCAACTATGTTTCAATATTTTACAATTAATAGTTTTTATTTGCTTGTCTTTTTAAAAGTGTGACAGTATTTCTTTTATTTGCAATTGTTTATGTATCCACTAAACAATTTTTGACAAAGGGCTCTGATATTAGATTCTTTTACGAGGATTTCCAAAATTTTGCCAGAAAATTTACGAATTTCTCAAAATTTCCCTTAGAAATTGAACAGAATTTCAGCAAGATTTCTTTTAAGAATTTCTGCGCTCACTTTCCTGTGTTTGTTTTCGAAAATGTTCCGAGTAATCTGCACATACTCTAATAGGAAATGTTGATTCGTTTATCTTTCTCTCGAAGAACTTTGCCGAACTTTCGTTGAGAGTTGATTTAAAGGCAAGGGAGAGTTTTTATTGTGTCTTCACGCTGTTGCTTGTTTTTTTTTTAGTTATTTCGCAGCTGCTAAGTGATAAAGACGTAACGGAACAAGTTATTTTGTGATGAAACTCGCACATGTCTTACAATAAATGAAAGTGTAAGTCTGTATACACATTTTCTAAAACGTTCTTTATAATATTCTTATTTCTATTTTAGATAAATCTAATAATAACATATGGAAAATTTGTTAGGAAGGACTGTGTTTAAAATTTTATAAATGTCCAATCCAGCGGATGCGAATGCTATTTAATCCATATTGCAATAATACAAATTTCAACAAACATTTTAAATCTCTATTTTAATTTTATTTAATTTAATTAATATAATAATTAATAATAACAAATTCGAATCATATCCGAATAAACATTAAACATTTTGGAAGAAAATATTCAGAATATCTAATCAAACATCAGAATAGTTTCCGACTTTAGAAAAGAATTCAATTTTTGCAGGTTTTCGAATATTTGTTCAGAGTGTTGTCCGAGATTGTTGCGAAACTCAAAATTTCCCTTAGAATTTTTCACAAAATTTCTTTCGAATTCTAAACGAAATCGTGTGGAAACTCGAATACTCTTTTCGAATTTCCCTCGACAAAACGTTCAGAATTCTGTGACACGCTTCACACAAAAAAGTACATGTTTTGCATGCGAATACGGAATCTGAAATGGAAACTTGTGCAGAAATTTCGTCCGAATTCGGTACCATCTCGGCAAAAAATTTTTAGTGGGTATATACGCGTCTGTTGTTGCTTTTGTGTTTGGTATTTCTATACATTTCAATAAAAAAAAAACACCACCATTTATTTATATGTCGGAGTACGACAATGGGTCTCCCGTGAGCGTAAATTTACTCTCGGTTACCACCAGTGAGAGTCTACACAGGTTGTGAGCGAGAGTAAATTTACGCTCACGGGATACCCATTGCCTTACTCATGTGAATGTGTTTTTGAGGATTTTGGGTTTGTATTTATATTTCATCTATATAGATCATTGTTGATCACTTCCTTACGGTAGCGTAAAAACAAACCACACGTATTCTCTCTTTATTTCTCATTTGCCATTGCTTAGTAATGGGGAGAGTGTCTTACCACTACTAAACAACCACGAACTATTCTGAGCACCCCTGATATAGATTCTGTACCCTTCCCTGTTGTGACATTTTGAATCTTCGAGAGATGATAACACTGTTTTTTTATTTCTTCTAATAGGTTTAAAATCTCTCGAGATTATTCTCCCTATTTATATTTTTCTAACACTGTAATAGGCAAAAGGACAACCCTATGAATGATTTCACGGAAATATTGGTTATAAATACAATATTGTCAATATGTTTTCCGTTACCTCTCCAATTGCGACACCGTACATTATAATGATGATGATTCGTAAGAAGTTAATAACAACTTAATACAATGTTGAATCGGGAATATCAAATTTCATATTGGATCCATTGCTGTTTCTCCTGAGCCTTTCGGACCTTATTTTTTCGCGACTTCATAGATTCCTATAAGATTATATATAATTGTTCCACAAACATCCCAGAAGGGACAAGCGAGACTTCTCTCACATCAATGAGTGCACCCCGATTCATATTAGCTCAATGATATGGGACCTACTGTTTATCGCCGAGTCCGAACGGCGTGTCTAAGACAACACTTTTAGAGAAGTTTTACAAGGGGGGGGGGGGGGGGGGTATTTTGCCACCGTTGAAAAGCGTTTGATGTTGACTGGCCGGGGAATCGAACCAACGACCTTTAGCGTTCAAGGCGGGTGTGCCTACCATTGCACCACGGTGGCACCCTATAAGATTAAGCCCAATCAAATTTGATGTTTCTCACTCTTATAGGGAGTCTGTTACATTATATTTATTATTTGCATACATAATGGGGTACCTTCCCCATTGGACTACCCGCTTACTTCTCATTTAATGACATTACAGACTGTAACCGTTATAAAAAATAAAACGAAGTGATACAAACGAACTAAAGGCATTGTCGTTTTCCATGGATCCCAACACGATATAATTTTGCATCAGAACGCTGGAATATTTTTCTGGTCAACTTTTGTAGCACAGTGCCATTTATCGACATTTTTCTAAAAGTTTGCACCTTATCAAAGACAAAACTACCTGAAGGAGCGTTCCAATGCTTTTGCGATGTATTAGAGAGTTCTTAACTACTGTCTTGGCTACAATTGTTGTCCTTGTGTTCGATCGAAAATCTTAATGGTTTGGCTGTTTTATGCCAAAATGTCCAAAAAACATGGATAAAAAACTTAAAGTCAAAATCGGGAGGCTCGATTTTCACGATAGACCTATGGTCTAGTAGACTTTTTTGCTCAGTTCAATCCCAGGAATAAGAAACGCGAAGGGCCCATTAAGGTTTTCAAATCACCCCGGCCTAGTATATACGCTTCCATACGGGTAAAATGTGCCTCATGGAAATAATGGTTTTAGACCCCAAGTATGTTTGGACGAAATCCGTTTCAGACAATTTGAAATCGATTTAGCAATGTCCTTCCGTCTGTCTCTCTAGTGCTCACGATAACTCTCAAACGGATCAACCGATTAGGTCCAAAATTTGGCTTTCGTAATATTTTGTCCAAACTTAGATTAAGTTCGAAGATGGGTTACCTACCCCACAAAAGTTCGAAAATGTTCGGAAAATTTTTGCGCACGAGTAACCGATTTGGTCCAAACTTTGCACATCGTGAAATTCCTACCAAACTTGAGGTTCCAATATGGACTCAATCGGCCCGCACCTTCGGGTACCTCCCACACAAAATTTCGGAAAAGTTCAGTTTAGGACCAGCTCTAGAATCACTCTGATTTTTGTTGTAGCAACTTGTATTCACTGCCCCTCATAAGGCGGTACAATTTTCATCAGGGGCAAACCCATACTTCCAGAGAAAATAGCCTGAAAGGTTCAAAAAACCCCTACGACACCGTGTGTAGTGGTTGGAGCGCAAGATAACTCTCGAACGGATCTTCATAATATTTTGTCCAAACTTAGTTTAAGTTCGAAGATAAGCCATATCGGTCCACTCCTTCCGGCACCTCCCCCACAAAAGTTCAAAAATGTTGTTCGAACGATAACTCTTGAAGGAAGTGACCGATTTGGTCCATACTTTGCACATCCTAATATATCTACCAGATATAGATCAGATTAGAATGTGGACTATATTTGTCCACTCTTTCGCACAATTTCGGATAAGTTCACTTTAAGACCTGCTCTCGAATCACTTTGATTTTTGTTGAAGCAACATGCATTCGCTGCCTCAATTACCACGGTAAAAGCTTTGTCGGTGGCAAGACCATACCCCCTATGGGACCATATGTAGTGGAGAGCACTATCTCTCGAACTGATTTGGTCAAAAATTCGGCCTTCGTCATATTTTGTCTAAACTTAGTTGCAGTTCGAAGATGGGCAACACCGGTCCACAACTTCCGGTACTTCCCCCCAATATTTAAAAAAAGGCACTAAAACGGTATGCACGATATCCCTTGAAGGGGGCAACACATTTGGTCCAAACATTGAATCTTCCAATACAAAAGTTCAACATTTCTGTCTAAGTGCAGTTTAGGGTTTGTTCGAAGATCTTCTGGAAATGTATACCGATGCTGTTCGTTGTGGTCCTGTTTACAACAATATTATGTTTTCCGTGGACAAGTCCATGCTTCCTAACATACTGGTCCAAAAGTTATACGATGACCCACTGAAATGACAAGTGGGCGCGAAATCTATCGAAAATATATGAACCCCAAAATAAAATCCACTTCCATAACGGATTATGTCGGTCCGTTCCTGAAATTACCTCCTCCGCGCAACACTTTTGAACTTCAATCCTAATCCAATTTTTTTTCGGCAAATTCACATGTCCATGAAGGGCAACAAAATTCTACTTATATATATATATATATATATATATATATATATATATATATATATATATATATATATGACGCATGACGCAAAATATAATAAAAGTTACGAACTTCATATCTTGTATAGTTCGGAAAAAATGGAGGTTGAATAAAATTTTGCAGGGGGGTTCTATTCAAGTGAGCGGCAGTGTATATATATATATATATATATATATATATATATATATATATATCATATTTTATATCCTAAAACCCTTCATTACAAAATGCCCCCCATTTGAGAAAATATGATTATGAAAATTTTCCTTTCAAAGATCTGTAGCTTAAATAATGAGTCCCACCTTTTATGTTAACCGCAAAAATGTATGAAACTTATAATTATGTACATACTATCTCCCCCCCAAAAATGTAAACCCCCTCATTCTTCTGGTAATAATTAATTTTTTTATTCTTAAGTGTTCTCATTAAATTCCATCAGATTTGTTTGTAGAATGTGTTTATTTGTTCCTCTGCACATTCTAAGTCGTGAATGGGAGAGAGCGAGCGAGTAGCTAGATTATATCTAAATTTGAACTAATTTCTTATCGCTGGCTGGCTTGCTGGCATGAATGGTGGAAGAAGAACCATAGAAGGAAGGGACAAAATAGACACATGGAGGAACCAAAGAGAACCAGCGCATGAAACATTTATGTCGACATCAACAACTAATCGTCTTCATCAGAATTGACATGGGGTATGCGGTAATGAACAGAACGTTGTTTGGTTGTTTGTTGTTGTTGCCGGCGGTTATGAGTGGTCGCATACTGTCACCTGGATGGACTACAAGTGTAGCGAGTGTGTGTGCGTACAATACATCCGTGTATGTCCATCATTTATGGTGCCTATGTTCGATGTGCAGTCAGCACTTCTTGGCTACGTGAATATTTCTAGACAATGCGCAGTGGTGCTGGCACGGCTAGCTACCTCCCTATGAACGTATGTCGCAGCTATTTAGCCAGCTGAACCTTTGTGTAGCTATCTTGATTTGTATTGTAACTCCTGGTTGGATGTTATGAATTTATCATTCATGTGGTGTAACTGGTAAATATTTGTGGTTGAGTTTTTTTTTCGTTCGGCTTTGTTTTTGTATCATTTTTTTAAATAAAGAAATATAAATAGCAACATGAAACAGAAACAACAAAATGCAGTTGAATTGAAATACCTGTGTAACTGGTAGTAGAGGTATTTGTTTTGAAGATGATTCATTTGTGTGGTCTGCATTTCATCTTTATTATGAAATTGAGTCAAGACTCAGTCTCAGCACAGTGGGTGATTTTAAAGATATGTTTCACCCAATGTGGATTTTTTAAATAATATTGTTTCTAACAACGTGGATTTTTTTAAAAATATTTTTTTATAACAACGTGGATTTTTTAAAGAATATTTTTTCTAACAACGTGGATTTTTTAAAGAATATTTTTTCTAACAACGTGGATTTTTTAAAGAATATTTTTTCTAACAACGTGGATTTTTTAAAGAATATTTTTTATAACAACGCGGATTTTTTAAAGAATATTTTTCTAACAACTTGGATTTTTTAAAGATTATTTTTTCACACAACGTGGATTTTTTAAATATTTTTTTTTCTAACAACGTGAATTTTTTAAAGAATATTTTTCTAACAACTTGGATTTTTTGAAGAATTTTTTCAAACCACTTGGATTTTTTAAATATTTTTTTTTCTAACAACGTGGATTTTTTAAAGAATATTTTTTCAAACAACGTGGATATTTTAAGGAATATTTTTTCTAACAATATGTATTTTTTAAAGAATATTTTTTTATAACAACGTGGATTTTTTAAAGAATATTTTTTCATCCAACGTGGATTTTTTAAAGAATATTTTTTCATCCAACGTGGATTTTTTGAGAATATTTTTTCATCCACCGTGGATTTTTTAAAGAATATTTTTTCTAACAACGTGGATTTTTTAAAGATTATTTTTTCTAACAACGTGGATTTTTTAAAGATTATTTTTTCTAACAACGTGGATTTTTTAAAGATTATTTTTTCTAACAACGTGGATTTTTTAAAGATTATTTTTTCTAACAACGTGGATTTTTTAAAGATTATTTTTTCTAACAACGTGGATTTTTTAAAGATTATTTTATCTAACAACGTGGATTTTTTAAAGATTATTTTTTCTAACAACGTGGATTTTTTAAAGATTATTTTTTCTAACAACGTGGATTTTTTAAAGATTATTTTTTCTAACAACGTGGATTTTTTAAAGATTATTTTTTCTAACAACGTGGATTTTTTAAAGATTATTTTTTCTAACAACGTGGATTTTTTAAAGATTATTTTTTCTAACAACGTGGATTTTTTAAAGATTATTTTTTCTAACAACGTGGATTTTTTAAAGATTATTTTTTCTAACAACGTGGATTTTTTAAAGATTATTTTTTCTAACAACGTGGATTTTTTAAAGATTATTTTTTCTAACAACGTGGATTTTTTAAAGATTATTTTTTCTAACAACGTGGATTTTTTAAAGATTATTTTTTCTAACAACGTGGATTTTTTAAAGATTATTTTTTCTAACAACGTGGATTTTTTAAAGATTATTTTTTCTAACAACGTGGATTTTTTAAAGATTATTTTTTCTAACAACGTGTATTTTTTAAAGATTATTTTTTCTAACAACGTGGATTTTTTAAAGATTATTTTTTCTAACAACGTGGATTTTTTAAAGATTATTTTTTCTAACAACGTGGATTTTTTAAAGATTATTTTTTCTAACAACGTGGATTTTTTAAAGATTATTTTTTCTAACAACGTGGATTTTTTAAAGATTATTTTTTCTAACAACGTGGATTTTTTAAAGATTATTTTTTCTAACAACGTGGATTTTTTAAAGATTATTTTTTCTAACAACGTGGATTTTTTAAAGATTATTTTTTCTAACAACGTGGATTTTTTAAAGATTATTTTTTCTAACAACGTGGATTTTTTAAAGATTATTTTTTCTAACAACGTGGATTTTTTAAAGATTATTTTTATAACAACGTGGATTTTTTAAAGATTATTTTTTCTAACAACGTGGATTTTTTAAAGATTATTTTTTCTAACAACGTGGATTTTTTAAAGAATATTTTTTCTAACAACGTGGATTTTTTAAAGAATATTTTTTCTAACAACGTGGATTTTTTAAATAATATTTTTTCTAACAACGTGGATTTTTTAAACAATATTTTTCTAACAACGTGGATTTTTTAAACAATATTTTTTCTAACAACGTGGATTTTTTAAACAATATTTTTTCTAACAACGTGGATTTTTTAAACAATATTTTTTCTAACAACGTGGATTTTTTAAACAATATTTTTTCTAACAACGTGGATTTTTTAAACAATATTTTTTCTAACAACGTGGATTTTTTAAACAATATGTTTTCTAACAACGTGGATTTTTTAAACAATATTTTTTCTAACAACGTGGATTTTTTAAACAATATTTTTTCTAACAACGTGGATTTTTTAAACAATATTTTTTCTAACAACGTGGATTTTTTAAACAATATTTTTTCTAACAACGTGGATTTTTTAAACAATATTTTTTCTAACAACGTGGATTTTTTAAACAATATTTTTTCTAACAACGTGGATTTTTTAAAGATTATTTTTTCTAACAACGTGGATTTTTTAAAGATTATTTTTTCTAACAACGTGGATTTTTTAAAGATTATTTTTTCTAACAACGTGGATTTTTTAAAGATTATTTTTTCTAACAACGTGGATTTTTTAAAGATTATTTTTTCTAACAACGTGGATTTTTTAAAGATTATTTTTTCTAACAACGTGGATTTTTTAAAGATTATTTTTTCTAACAACGTGGATTTTTTAAAGATTATTTTTTCTAACAACGTGGATTTTTTAAAGATTATTTTTATAACAACGTGGATTTTTTAAAGATTATTTTTTCTAACAACGTGGATTTTTTAAAGATTATTTTTTCTAACAACGTGGATTTTTTAAAGAATATTTTTTCTAACAACGTGGATTTTTTAAAGAATATTTTTTCTAACAACGTGGATTTTTTAAATAATATTTTTTCTAACAACGTGGATTTTTTAAACAATATTTTTTCTAACAACGTGGATTTTTTAAACAATATTTTTTCTAACAACGTGGATTTTTTAAACAATATTTTTTCTAACAAAGTGGATTTTTTAAACAATATTTTTTCTAACAACGTGGATTTTTTAAACAATATTTTTTCTAACAACGTGGATTTTTTAAACAATATTTTTTCTAACAACGTGGATTTTTTAAACAATATTTTTTCTAACAACGTGGAGTTTTTAAACAATATGTTTTCTAACAACGTGGATTTTTTAAACAATATTTTTTCTAACAACGTGGATTTTTTAAACAATATTTTTTCTAACAACGTGGATTTTTTAAACAATATTTTTTCTAACAACGTGGATTTTTTAAACAATATTTTTTCTAACAACGTGGATTTTTTAAACAATATTTTTTCTAACAACGTGGATTTTTTAAAGATTATTTTTTCTAACAACGTGGATTTTTTAAAGATTATTTTTTCTAACAACCTTGATTTTTTAAAGAATTTTTTTTCTAACAACCTTGATTTTTTAAAGAATTTTTTTTTCTAACAACGTGGATTTTTTAAAGAAAATTTTTTTAACAACCTCGGATTTTTTAAAGATTTTTTTTTTTATAAAAACGTGGATTTTTTAATGAATTTTTTTTATAAAAACATGGATTTTTTAAAGAATTTTTTTTATAAAAACGTGGATTTTTTAAAGAATTTTTTTTTATAAAAACGTGGATTTTTTAAAGAAATTTTTTTTTATAAAAACGTGGATTTTTTAAAGAAATTTTTTTTATAAAAACGTGGATTTTTTAAAGCAATTTTTTTTATAAAAACGTGGATTTTTTTAAAGAAATTTTTTTTATAAAAACGTGGATTTTTTAAAGAATTTTTTTTTATAAATACGTGGATTTTTTAAAGAAATTTTTTTTATAAAAACGTGGATTTTTTAAAGAATTTTTTTTTGTAAAAACGTGGATTTTTTAAAGAAATTTTGTTTATAAAAACGTGGATTTTTTAAAGAATTTTTTTTTATAAAAACGTGGATTTTTTAAAGAATATTTTTACGGAATCATTTTTTTTACCCAATGTAGATTTTTAAGGAATCATGTTTTCACCCAACGTCTACCTTTTATGCTAATATGCTCACCTGCCTTGTATGCTGAAGGTCGTGGGTTCGATTCCCCGGCCAGGCAACATCAAATTTTCAACGGTGGCAAAATACCCTCAGTAATGTTGGCGACATTTCAGCCATGGGACTCGGCGATAGGGGTACACTCATTGATATGAGAGAAGTCTCCCTTGTCCCGTCTGGGATGCTTGTGGAACAATTATATATTATGTATATTTTTATACCCTCAGCCTTTAGGCTAAAGAGGGTATTTACACTTTGATACGACCAAAAATGTGCCTCATCGAAATAATGGTTTTAGACCCCAAGTATGTTTGTACGATATCCGTTTCAGACAATTTTGAGTCGATCTAGCAATGTCCGTCCGTCTGTCTGTCTGTCTGTCTGTCTGTCTGTCTGGCTGGCTGGTGCGCACGATAACTCTCGAACGGATCAATCGATTCGGTTCACATTTTGGGTATCGAAATATTTTGTCCAGATTTGATTTAAGTTCGAAGATGGGCCATATAGGTCCACTCCTTCAGGTACCTCCCCCACAAATTTTCAAAAATTGTCGCAAAACTTGTGCGCACGATAACTCTTGTAGGGAATAACCGATTTGGTCCATACTTTGCACATCGTGTAATTTCTACCAAACTTAGAATAGGTTTCAATATGGACTCAATCGGTCCACTCCTTCGGGAACCTCCCACACAAATTTTCGGAAAAGTTCAGTTTAGGACCTGGTCTCGAATCGCTTTGATTTTTGTTTACGCAAGTTGTATTCGCTGTCCTCTATACGACGCTGTAAGTTTCATTAGGGGCAAGTCCATACTTCCTGAGAAAATGGCCTGAAAGTTAGAAAAAACCCTATGACACCGTGTGTAGTGGTTGGAGCGCAAGATAACTCTCGAACGGATCTGCCGATTCGGTCCAAAATTTGGCTTTCGTAATATTTTGTCCAAACTTAGTTCAAGTTCAAAGATGGATTATATCGGTCCACTCCTTCCGGTACCTCCCCCACAAAAGTTCGAAAATGTTCGGAAAATTTGTGCGCACGATAACTCATGAAGGAAGTTACCGATTTGGTCATTACTTCGCACATTATAAAATTTCTACCAGACTTAGATGAGGTTCCAATATGGACTCAATCGGTAAACTCCTTCGAGTACCTCCCACACAAAATTTCGGAAAAGTCCAGTTTAGGACCTGCTCACGAATCGCCTTGGTTTTTGTTGTAACATCTTGTATTCATTGACCCCTATACGAAGGTACAAGTTTCCTCAGGGGCAAGTCCATACTTCCTGAAAAATAGCCTGAAAGTTGAAAAACAAACCCTCTGACACCATGTTTATGGGTGGAAGCGCAAGATAATTCTAGAACAGAAATGCCGATTCCGGCCAAAATTTGGCCTAAGTAATATTGTTTCCAAACTTAGTTTAAGTTCGTAGATAAGCCATATCGGTCCACTCCTTCAGGTACCTACCCCACAAAAGTTCAAAAATATTCGGAAAAATTGTGCGCACGATAACTCTTGATGGGAGTGACCGATTTGGTCCATACTTTACACATTCTCATAATATCTACCAGTTATAGATCAGGTTCGAATATGGACTATATTTGTCCACTCCATCCCGTACCTCCCACACAAAATTTTGGATAAGTTCACTTTAAGGCCTGCTATTGAATCACTTTGATTTTTGTTGAAGCAACTTACATTCGCTGCCTCAATTACGATGGTAAAAGTTATTTCAGGGGCAAGTCCATACTTCTTGAGAAAACAGCCCGAAGGGTGTAAAATCCCCTATGGCACCCCCATGGTCTATGTCGGTCCATTCCTTTAAGTACCTTTTCCGCAAAAATTTTGAACTTTAATCCTAATCAACATTTTTGTCGGTTCATACGACCAAAATTTTGAAACCCCCTAACTACATAACTTTTTTGTGAAAAAAGTATTTCAATTTGCCCATGCTGAGGGTATATCTCTGTCGGCAAAGCCGACTGATACTTTTTTACTTGTTTCACCCAATGTGGATTTTTAAATTTTTTTTTCAAACACCTTCAGTCCACAAAACGTGGATTTTTTAAAGAATATTTTTTCAAAGACCTTCAGATCACAAAACGTGGATTTTTTAAAGAATATTTTTCATAGACCTTCAGGCCATAAAAAGTGGATTTTTTAAAGAATATTTTTCATACACCTTCAGGCCATAAAAAGTGGATTTTTTAAAGAATATTTTTTCAAAGACCATCAGACCAGTAATATTTTTCCCCACTGTGCCCGCCAACGAAGTGCTCCCCGACTAGCTGCTTTTGCCTTTTGTAAGTCAAGTTGGTGAGCTATTTATTGCTTGATGTTGATTTTTATAGACACTTTTAGCTGTTATCAGTGGTCATAAATTAAATTTATCACCTTTCGTTTTGTTGTTTTTCTTAAGTAAATATTGAAGGTAAGTAAGACGATGTCTATGCGGATGGATGGCCCTTTGTTTGTTTCTCCAGTGTGGTGGATCAAGTATGAAAATTATCTCATTTAGAATGCAAACATTCTTGGCATATTATCTGGGCTGCGTTTTATGGTTAACAAATATGGAAGGGATTTCCTTTAGATGGCATGGAATTGCTTTATTTCATTATTATTGGTGGCTATGTCAAGGCATGGCATGGTGAAGTGCTGCATTTTATCTTTTAGGCAATTTATGTGTCCCATATGAGTCAATTTTATTTGTGATGTAGAGCATCGTAGTGCGGAAGAAAAGGTTGGGCCCTTGTAAACAGCAACAAACAAAAGCAAAATGGAACACAATTTGTTGACGACAAATTTTGTTGAAATTTCTGGGTGGTGATAAACGTCAATGTTCGTGACACACAATCACTTGCTGTTGCTGCTGCATTTTGTTGTATTTTTAATGACCAAATGATGGCGATGATGATGTCGGTGATGATGCCCTTTTTTATGTTGATCGCCGTCGTGTTGTATAAGTGATCATTAATATCATATAAAAATTATAGACTTGAGAAGTTTTCGAGGTAGCAGCACTTTGGAATTTCAATAAAAATTAAATTTAATAGACAACAACTGGAAGCCATCGATGGACAAGTTCATTGCAGCCACCAATGTAGAGATTATGCATATTGCTGGAATTTTTTTATGAATTTATTTATTTCATTTTTTATCTTTTAATGGGAAATGCCATTGAGGAAAATCTAATCGAATCAATTAAGCTTTTGAATTCATTAAAGATGGGTGTTCGAATTAGAGAAATCATAAAAGAAATGTAAGTTTTTGAGTTTTATTTATAAAAATTATATTTCAATAGAAGCACATGAAGATTCTTGGAATGACGGCCGGTAGTTGGCCCGATAATTGGACCGGTTCCGTGTTCCGAAGTTTTGAAAATTTGCGTCGGGGCATATCCAGTGTTAGATTCGCGAGTCACTATATGTGGGGATATGTAATCACTTATCTCTCCGAGCTCAATCCATCAAAAATTCGAATCCGTTATTCATTATGTGACCCATTACAAAGTAATGTAAACAAAAATAACTGCTTATATTACTCCTTATTAACTTATGAATACGGTGGCACAGAGCGTGTGTGTCCCACTACCGATCCTAGGGTTGTGTTTTCATAGGTTTTACCATTTTTGAGATACAGAAGTTCAAATTGATACAATGCACTGACTGCATCACCTACTTATAAAACAATGTCATGTACGGTGCGCCCTAACTAAGTTTATATGAAAACCGCATACACCTGGGAAGTTTTTACGGATTCTGAAACTGCAATATTCATAGATGAGAAAAATCCAAACACAAAAAAACCGCTGGAGGGATTTTTAAATAAATCGCGGTCAAAGTTCACATTTTAGGTTTATTATACCGAAAATCGGGAGGTACCGATTTATGGGGGCAATATTATTGCGTGGATCTGTACCGACAAATTTATGGGGGAAAGTTTAATACCCCCAACGAAGTCTAAATGCCAAATTTCAGCCATTTCGAAGGAATATTGAGGCCACAACTTTCAAAATACCTAAAATCGGGTGATACCGTTCTATGGGGGCTATATTAATGCGTGGGAAAATGTTTCGTACCCCCAACGAAGACTATATACCAAATTTCAGCCATTTCGGAGCAATATTGAGGCCAAAACCTTTAAAATACCTGAAATCGGGTGGTACCGTTCTATGGGGGCTATATTCATGCTTGGACCTGTGCCGACAAATTTCGGGGGGAAAGTTTTATACCCCCAACGAAGACTAAATACCAAATTTCAGCCATTTCGGAGGTATATTGTGGCCACAACCTTCAAAATACCGAAAATCTGGAGGTACCGTTTTATGGGGCTATATGAAGGCGTGGACCTATACTCACAAAACTTTGGAGGAAAGTTGTATACCCCCAACGAAGACTAAGTACAAAATTTCAGCCATTTTAGTGTGATAATGCAGCTAAAATCTTCAAAATACCGTAAATCTGGTGGTACCGTTCTATGGGGGCTATATCAAAACGTGGACCGATATAGCCTATTTGCAATACCAAACAAATTTATTTATTCTGGTGGAGGGTATAATAAAATAAAATAAAATAAAATAAAATAAAATAAAATAAAATAAAATAAAATAAAATAAAATAAAATAAAATAAAATAAAATAAAATAAAATAAAATAAAATAAAATAAAATAAAATAAAATAAAATAAAATAAAATAAAACAACAACAATAAAATAAAATAAAAAACAAGTAAAAAAGTGCCAGTCGGCTTTGCCGACAGATATATACCCTCAGCCAATGTGAAGTGAAACTTTCACCTACGGACAGATCGAATGTATTTAAGGTCTCTTCAGAATTTTGTGGCCCTTTTTGACATTTGAACATGCCGACAAAAATGTATATTAGGATTTAACTGCACTTAGACACAAATGTTGAACCTTTGTGGGGGAGTTACACTAAGGAAGAACCGATATGGGCTATTTTAGAAGTTCAACTAAATTTTGACATAATATTTGGAGATCCAAAGTTTGGACCAAATTGGTTGCCCCATTCAAGTGATATCGTCCTAGCATTTTAGTGACATTTTTTAAATATTGGGGAGAAGTACCGGAAGTTGTGGACCGGTATTGCCTCAAGAAACTAAGTTTGGATATAATATGACGAAGACCAAATGTTGGACAGAATCGGTTGAACAGTTCGAGAGTTATCGTGCTCTCCGGCAGCCACCTATGGTGACATAGGGATTTTTTACAACTTTCGGGCTGTTTTCTTAAGAAATATGGACTTGCCCCTGAAAAAACTTTTACCTTCGTAATGGAGGTAGCGAATGCAAATCGCTTCAACAGTTATTCAACAGTGATTCGAGAGCAGGTCTTAAAGTGAACTTATCCGAAATTTTGTGTGAGAGGTACCAGAAGGAGTAGACAGATATAGTCCATATTCGAACATGATCTATATATGGTAGATATATATGGATGTGCAAAGTATGGATTACATCGGTCACTCCTTTCAAGAGTTATCGTGCGCACAATTTTTCCGAACATTTTTTAACTTTTGTGGGGGAGGTACCTGAAGGCAGGGACGTACGCAGGGGGGGGGGGGGGGGGGCACGGGGGGCCCGGCCCCCCCCCCCGAAATGTTTTGGTCCGACAAAATTTTTTGAGCTACTTTAACAAATTATTACGATTTTTTCTCTAGAAATTTTTTTTTTTTTAAATTTCAACTGAAAACTGATATTGTTCTGAAGGTTCTGTACTGAAAATGTACTTTATCAACAAACTGTCTGAAGAAATATTTAAAATTTTTTGTTTGAGTACGCTCTTTGAGAGAAACTTCCAGTAAAACTGAATTCCTTCCTTATGCCATGCCTGTGTTTTGGAATTCGTATTCAAAAGGATTACAAATTCATTATCGTGCGGTTTAGAAGTACATAAAATGAAGTGTCTATTGGACAATATGTACGACATATCAAGGGTTTTACGTGGAGTATATCTCGAAAACCAATTAGAAAATTGATTTACTGCCTTAATCAATATTTTGTATTCCTATTTTATATTTACTTATTGCTAAATAGTGGGAGAAAATAATGGAGAAAAATTTATTGTTGTGCAAAAATGTTTTAGCAGAGAAAACTGTTTTTGAGATATAGAAATTCAAATTGGGCAATTCACTGACTGTATTGTCTCCTTATAAAACAAGGTCATGACTGCAATTTTCCAAACCATTATAACTCTCGAACAGATCTACAGATTTTGTCCAAAATTTGGATGTCACAATATTTTGGACACTTCCCTTGCCAGACTTCAAAATATTTCTCTAAAATCTTCAGCAAAGCCCAATTCGATTTTTTCGAGACCTACAGTAGGTTCGAATATAGATCGATTCACTTGAGGTCTTGTTTACAGCGATATTATATTTTTCGTGGGTGAGTCAATGGTTATAACAGGATTGGTCCAAAAGCTCTAAATCTTACGCCGACCAACTAGTTTGACTTCCAAAATTAGCTCCACTTCCAAAATGGACTATATCAGTCTATCCTTTCATGTATCGTCTGTACAAAAGTACAAACTTTTGCGCTTTCATCGAAGTCACATTTTTGATCATACCCAGCAAAATGTTTGTAGCCAAAGAAGTAGTTGAATCATGAGTGCAAGTGATTTCGGACTACATATTTTTACGTGAAAGAAGTCTTGATTTTTACAGGGGCATGGTGCAGTGAGGATACTGTCTAATTTGCTTCTTAAGCACACATTTTGCATTAGTTTTTTGTAGTGGGTAAATATACATTTCATGGAATGTATTTTGTATTGATTTTTCGATTAATTTAAAAATTGATTCGCAAGCATGTATTTTGAGGATATAGGAGAAGTTAAAATCTATTAAGTGCGGATTTTTCATTGATTTGAGACCTCAGGGCCATTTGGAAAAGAGTATTTAAAAGTGTTGTGGTAACTTCTAATTAATATTTATGGCCTCTTTCTCTAATTTCGTTCAAATTACTAACAAACTCATGTTTTTGTAGAACATTTTTGTTTGAAAAACAGTTGTTTGATAATAGTTCGATAGTCTTAATGAAATTGAAATATAATGAATATAAAACAATGGAATATCTCAAATAAATCATTTTAAAAAGCGACTGAGTGCAAATAAAAATCAAATAATTTTATTCTAGAAAGTTAGCTTTTATTACTTAAAAATACCCAAAAACATCTTAAAACGCTTCTTGCATAGAGTCATGCAAAATAGGTGATAAACATCTAAAATTGATTGCATCCTAGCTGCACCATGCCCTTGTAAAAATCATGACTTCTTTCACTTAAAAAGACATAGTTACTTGCACTCATGATTTAACTAATTTAGGCTACAAACAAATATACAGTCTGATATTTCTTGCACCTATGATTATGTTTTTGGATACAATCATTTTGCTGAATATTTAAAATACCATGAAATAAATTGATTCTTGTGTTCTTGAGAATTTTTTTTTTGCAAAAAGTTATTATACATAAATCTAAGCATTGCTAAAATGTAAAAATTTTATGAAATGGATTCAAATCGGACATTGTCAAAATGTGAAGAACGGAATGCATTTTTCATGACTCTGCGTAGATTGCTTCTAAAAAAGCTATTCAATCTTTACTTCACATAGAACAACTTCAAATAAATTTTGCTGGGTAACGCCAATAATCGAGAAGTTGTACACCCAAAATATTTCGAAGTAATGTCGGAAAATGTATACGTCCAAAAATGGAGACAAAATTCGGAAACATCCTGGCTTTACAATTTACAGAACAAAAATTGGCTATGTAGTCCGTATTCTATATACCTATATATGTAGGCAAACCCGACTGCTACTTTTTCTTGTTTTCCAGAAATCAAAAATTATGAATTTTCATAACTTTGCCTCCGCTGTGCCGACAGAAGTGATTGGTCATTGGAAACCGTTGATGTATCAGACGGAGTTTTTCGACTCAACCTATTTTTTTCAGGATATTTTTAAAACTTATGCTAATAGCCACAACAACACAACACATGGTCGTATGTCAAACTGTCCTGAGTTTGCTTAGGCTAAACACTGACAAACTTTGCAAAAAAATGTCAAATGACGTTTGGCGACACTGCGTGTTGCCTAGACCAGAAGGTTTTTAGTGCCCCTCGTGCATAAAATCATCAAAAAACCCTTTAAAATAGCTTTACGTAACGATACATAACATTTTTAATTTTCATGATTTTTGGTCAAGTTGTGCCCCCCCCCCCCCCCCCGAAATGAAATCCTGCGTACGTCCCTGCCTGAAGGAGTGGACCGATATGGTCCTGATGAACCTTGTACCGTCGTATAGGGGGCAGTGAATACAAGTTGCTACAACAAAAATGAAAGCGATTCGGGAACAGGTCCTAAACTGAACTTTTCCGAAATTTTGTATGGGAGGTACCCGAAGGAGTGGACCGATTGAGTCCATATTGGAAGCACCTCAAAGCCTAGTAGAAATTTCACGATGTGCAAAGTGTGGACCAAATCGGTTACTCCCTTCAAGAGTTATCGTGCGGGGAGGTACCGGAAGGAGTGGACCGATATAACCCATCTTCGAACTTAAACTAAGTTTGGGCAAAATATTGCGAAGTGCAACATTTGGTTCGAATCGGTTGATCCGTTCGAGAGTTATCGTGCGCACCAGCGAGCCAGATAGACAGACGGAAGGACATTGCCAAATCGACTCCAAATTGTCTGAAACACATTTCGTCCAAACATACTTGGGGTCTAAAACCATTATTTCGACTAGGCACATTTTGCCCGTATGAAAGTGTATATGGCGAATAACAAAATTTCCTTTAAAAAAAAATTAAAAAATTTTTTTGCGAGCACACCCAGCAAAATTTGACGGAAGGGGTTCTTTGCGATGACGTGATTTCATGTCATCTTTTGCATTGGTTCAAAGGAAGTCGTGAAAGATCCGATCTTTTCATTAGGATTTGAACCAATGCAAAGGAAGTCGTGAAAGATCCGATCTTTTCATCAGCATTTGTACCCATTCCATCGATCCAATAGAGATGATGTTTGTGTTTTTATTTACACACCTGTTTATTTTCATTTTGGTATGTTCCAGTACTGCAAAAATCTACTATTTTTTACTATTTTTTCCGATAACATAAAGGAAAAATTGTTGTTTCTGGAACAGACCAAAGTTGTTAGAACTGTCGTCGTGATGTTGTCTTACATTTCCTGCATATCAAACAACTAAAACTTCTATACAATTGGTATTATATGAAGTCCCAACCATCGAGCTAAAAATAGAATCGGACTGCACACATTGCTATTTTAAAAGTTCCCTTGTCTGTTCTAAATCTGACATATGTAGAATGAAATCAATCAAATCCCACTTCTTGGAATTTGAAAAAAAGTCCGAAACGAAGAGTAACAAGAATCTGAAAATAAAGAAGAAACTACTTTTGGAAAGAAACAATTAAAAATAAATTAATTAAGCATGAATGGTATTTTCCATAAAAAGTCTCTCCTCCCCGTTCGTTACATTTTGTTCTTAGAGATCCCTAAAGCAAGCCGGGTTGTAGATCCCTACATATTTCCGTCACTAAACAAAAAGTATAAATTACCATAATGTTGTTATAAAATAACAAAATTATAAAATAAAAGCAATTTACGAAATTAAAATACTTAAAGGAGTGCATGTTGAAATCTGAACTGGTGATGGGAAGATAATTGAAAAAACCTTTTGTAAGATGAAAGAATATCAGTTGCGGAGAACGGAGGAAGTAATCTTTTGCGTTGCAGCGGTGGTGATTACATTGCAATTTTGGATGTAAACTTTTGAAAAACTAAACTGATAAATTAATTGTAGCTATTTCATGAATTCGTTTGAATTAATAAAGAGTTCTGTTTATCATGAAAACCATATTTCAATACAGCATTTCCATTTTCCAAACAAGACATGAAAATTTCATGCCAAGGGGTTGGTGAAAATGACATGTCAAAGCATGGGTGAAAATGACGTGTCAAAGCATTGTTGAAAATGACATGTCAAATCATTGGTGGAAATGACATGTCAACGCATTGGTTAAAATGACATGCTTAGGATCCAGAAAAGAACGTCATCTTTTAGGGTCCACGCTCATATAAAATTCATCGATGAAGATGCTAAAAAGATGACATGCTAGATCACTTGCACCCATGATTGAATGTCATCTTTGGCATCGAACATTTTGCTGGGCATCTACGATTTTTGGTATAGAGGTAAAGGAAAAAAATCCGGTTTCAAATCTGCTCGCGTTCACGAAATTGGCCAATGCGCGCAAAAGTTATAGCGGTTTTTATTCTCATATAAAGAAAAAATATTTGAAAATATCTTCATTGTTGTTATGAAAAAATGTATGCATAAATCGTTAACAGCATTCCATATCTATTCGTAGATGTTTAAATAGTTATTAAATTTATTATTATTTTCGCGGAAAATCAACAAATAATAAAAAAATTTTGAAGTAAATCCAAATTATCCTGTCCCAGAATCCCTACAAACCCTCAAAAAATAAATAAAAGAATATATGCGGAATCTAGACAATGCGTAGAAAAATATGATACCAAATTTATAGAGATTGGGTACATAAATTGCATATTATAGCAACAACAAAAGAGAAAAACTTATTGTTGGAAAATATTGTTGCAAATATTTTTTTGGTTTGATTCTCAAAATTAGAAAACAATATTTGGGAGTTATCCAACTATTTTGCTAAAATTCCGTAGAATAATGAATGTATACTGTTAAAACTTCATCAAAAAATCTGGTTTACCATCGCGAGAGTTTAACTGATTTCTGTGATAACTTATAAGGGTAGGAAATTAAGAGTAATATTGAAATTACAATCATTCAATTAATATTAAAATTAAAAAGCCTGTTATTCGCGAATTAGTTAAAGTCTGTTGATGCGCATCCGTTTTTGGATACAGCGAATCAATCTCTTTCAAAATTTATGCATATTTCGATGTTTCACTCAGGGGCCATTGTGTGCCGCCAGTTGCATCATACACTGCAAAAAACCTTAAAGTTGGTAAAAGTCGCGCAATGTGCATACGATTTTGATGCGCATCCGGTTTCATCAGCGCCTATCAAAAATACGTCAAAATATACCAATTTTAATTAGATTCTTCAAGAACCGCGGATGTGCTCCACGCTCAATTTTTTGTGAAAGGCCCATATTACTCGCGTATCTCTTTTCTTTTATGACACGCGTTTTCGCAAATATTATAATCGCCAGTAAAGGATTCCATTTATGTAAAACATTTTAAAGAAAATCGCGGTTTAGTTCGCGGATTTGTCAAAATATATTTTTGTTGATTTTCCGATTTTCAAGGTATCTATATCCGCGGTTTTAGTGGATGGATTCGATCGCGGAGTGTCTCATTAGATCCGTCGCGTAAAAAAACTAAATTCACGCGGGTTTCAAAGGAAATGGAATGACAGTTGTAAATTTTACACGCAAAAAATAGGTTTTGTAAGAAAATTCACGCATCAAATTTTGGCCTTTCGACTCCAATTACTAGGATGCTGTAAGGAGCACACTCATGAGATATGCATCAAACGACGTAAAATCACGAGTTCTATAATCGTGTTAAGAGTTTGGAATATTATCTTCTTGCGCGTCCGGATTATTAAAAAAAATCAAAAAACCCCGACTTCAATATGTCAGCATAAATTTTAGGTGGATGCAGTGGATACATCGAAAAATGGTAAACTAGTATCATATTGCCCATTCTGTGATTCTTTCTTTGGGGATAGTTCCATAAAATGTAAGGTTAAGCCAGAAATCGTATAGGAACATAAAAAAACTTGTTGGCTTCAACCCACTTTTACCCATTTTTCTACATTGATGCCAACACAGCTTCCACGAAAATTAATTTTAATGGTCGACATTATGGAATCCCTCCTAAAACACTTCATTTTAAAGAATTGTGGTCATACTTTATAGAATATGTTAACAATTCGCGAATTCTGATAGGGTGAAACTCGGATTCATCGATTGCAAAACATTTTTGTTATTTACCATATACCCTTTCTAGCCTAAAGGCTCAGAGTATAAAAATTGAATTGATATTATTTATGTAATTAATAAAACAACGTATTTATACCTAAAAGTCACTATACATAATATAATTTTACCTCTTTTAGAAATATCGTTTATAACGACTATCGCTTATAGCGTCCGATTTTGGCCGGTCCCTTGACCGACGTTATAAGCGATTTCGACTGTATATATTTTGTATAATTATGTTTGTGGACACAAAATATGTATGTGATTGCAGCAACAATATACATATTTTTGATGCAATATTTTGGTCTAAAACATGTTGGCAGCAACAATCCTGCCTGAATGTGTGAGTGAGCGGAAGGCCTCTTAGCTATACACTAGAACCATAAGTATGGTCCGTATGACCCCTGAATTTTGGGTTTCGCAATTGTACATGACAAAATGCAAAACCAATGTCAACCAATCGTGCACCCAAGTAGAGTGAAGAAAAAACCCACATATTGCTTTGTTGGTCGTTGAAAAATATCCCTAGGAATCTACCGTTCCATAGCCGCTCATAAAATATTCTTAAAAAACACGGTTATTTATGTCTGTTTGAAAAAAAATATATTCTTTATATGTATATTTCCACATCAATGTTTTTCCCAGACAAGAAAACGGAATATATTAATAGACTACTTTACATCATTAAGAAGCTTTTAGATTTTCCACGGAATTGTTTTTATGTGCGCATAATTTGTTGCGGTTGGTTATTTGTTTTCTAGCCGCCCACCTCACCACAAGAAAGGAAACATATGTTTCCATTTGATTATCATAAATTGGCAATTTGTTAAATTTTTAGCTACCTACATTTAGATTAGCATATTTTCATAGTTAAACACAATTTAAGAATTAGTTTAAATTATTTCCTATTGTGGTGTGGCTATCTAATCGACCAGAGCTGATAACATGTATCCGTGTATTTGTTTAACGCACATGCCCCATTTTGTGGTGTTTGAAAACAAATTCTGGGTAATGGGAGGAAGGATGGTGTTAGAGAATGGTGTGAACAAAACTATGGTCATCATCATCAACACTGCTGGTCGGTCAAACAAAGCCATTAACTTCATATTTTTGAATAGAGAGACACACAACATTTCTATTTTACGAGTTGTATGTAGATTTGGAGGTGTGTTGTTATATACCGCACACCACTTCAGCTAACGACGAGTGCAACATTTTATCCTCGTTGACATATTTGTTTAATGAAAATTTCACTTAAAATCATCAAATGTTGTTGTCGAAAAAAGTTAGCTGTTAGTTAGATGTTATTGTTGCTCTATGAGGGCGATGTTAGTTGTGAAATCAAAATCATAGGGTGGATATGGATACTACTGATTATAACGATTATTTTTAGAATAACGGTGAATTTAAGGAAAATTTTTTGTGGACTTTTTAAATTTTATATCACTGTGCAACATTTTTGGGCCAATCGCGTGCAAACAACTTCTGTTCAGAATTTTATGAAAGTAGAGGACTAATAGGCAAAAACCATATTTGGGTTTTGTTTTCTTAGATCGGGTTCGGTTTTTATGGCCTCATCTAAACATGGTTAAAGATCGAATTTTTAAAACAATTCGGGGCTGTATCTCTGAAACCAATACCAATCTTGGTTTGACATCTGCAGCAAACTTGTAGATAAGAACAAGAAGAAAATATTTGGAGGAATAGTGAACTCGAAAAACTGCATTTATTGCCTCAAATTTTATAATATATCTAAAAATTCTGTAATTTGTGTATATTTCGCAGCGTATCTCCCAAAATGTTAAATTCTTCTTAATGTTACCTTTGGGAAAAATATTCTCTGGAATGTAGTACACAACCCTTCAGATCATTATATTGTTGTAAAATGCGTCTATCGCCTTGTTTATAGCAAATTTTTCAAAAACAATTTGGTAAATATTTCTATAATTCATTGAAGTCCCCAACATGAGAATAAAAAGCCTGTGTGAACATTGTTTGAAATAAGTTCTGTAAAAGGTATGTTATGAAATACCCCTTAAACAACGTGAAATAACCATTTTAGAGTTTCAGAATGTTCTGAAGAATTGATGGTCACGTTATTTGGAAAATTTTTAGAATGGCTACTTGTTTCAACTCCCAACAGTTTAGTTCTTACTGACCAGAATTTCAGAAATTATGTAAACTTTTCTATATTTTAACGAGTTTGATGCGCTAGATGCAGCTTTTCCTAGTTCATCTGTTTGACACATATGTTTTACTACTTTAGGGCTACAATATTGCTGAAGACTGCAGAGCAAAATTCTTATAAGTTTCGGAGATAAAGGTCCGATCACTGGAAAAAAGGCTCATTTTAGGTCGGTTTAGATGAGGCCATAAAATCTGAACCCGATCTAAGAACACAAAACCCAATTAAGGTTTTTGTAGTCTCAATATGTACTTTCATAAATTGCCCATTAAAAGTTGTTTGCATTTCCAGTGTTGCACAGTGTATTTTAATAATCGTGATTTTTTTAAATTATTTTTTCAATAATCGTGAATATATTTAAAATTATATTTTCATACGTCTAGGTTTTTTAAAAATTATTTTTTCAAAAATCGTGGATTTTTTAAAAATTATTTTTTTTAAATGTGGATTTTTTAAATATTATTTTTTCAATAATCATGGATTTTTAAATTAATTATCAATAAATAATAAATCAATAATAAATCAATAATCGTGGGTTTTTAAAACATATTTTTTCAACAATGGTGGATTTTTATTTATTATTTTTTCAATAATCGTAGATTTTTTTAAATCATTTTTTCAAAATTTTTTTAAAGTTTTTTTGTCAATATCAGTGGATTTTTTAGTTTTTTTCAATAATCGTGGATTTTTTTTAAAAATTATTTCTTCAATAATCGTTGATTTTTTAAAAATTATTTTTTCAATAATCATGGATTTTTTAAAAATTATTTTTTCAATAATCGTGGATTTTTTAAAAATTATTTTTTCAATAATCGTGGATTTTTTAAAAATTATTTTTTCAATAATCGTATATCTTTTAAAAATTATTTTTTCAATAATCGTGGATTTTTTAAAAATTATTTTTTCAATAATCGTAAATTTTTTCAATAATCGTGGATTTTTTAAAAATTATTTTTTCAATAATCGTAAATTTTTTCAATAATCGTGGATTTTTTAAAAATTATTTTTTCAATAATCGTAAATTTTTTAAATTTTTTCAATAATCGTAAATTTTTTAAATTTTTTCAATAATCGTGGATTTTTTAAATTTTTTTTTCAATAATCGTGGATTTTTTAAATATTATTTTTTCAATAATCGTGGATTTTTTAAATATTATTTTTTCAATAATCGTGGATTTTTTAAATATTATTTTTTCAGTAATCGTGGATTTTTTAAATATTATTTTTTCAATAATCGTGGATTTTTAAAATATTATTTTTTCAATAATCGTGGATGTTTTAATTATTATTTTTTCAATAATCGTGGATTTTTTAAATATTATTTTTTCAATAATCGTAGATTTTTTAAATATTATTTTTTCAATAATCGTGGATTTTTTAAATATTATTTTTTCAATAATCGTGGATTTTTTTAAATATTATTTTTTCAATAATCGTGGATTTTTTAAATATTATTTTTTCAATAATCGTGGATTTTTTAAATATTATTTTTTCAATAATCGTGGATTTTTTTAATATTATTTTTTCAATAATCGTGGATTTTTTTAATATTATTTTTTCAATAATCGTGGATTTTTTAAATATTATTTTTTCAATAATCGTAGATTTTTTAAATATTATTTTTTCAATAATCGTGGATTTTTTAAATATTATTTTTTCAATAATCGTGGATTTTTTAAATATTATTTTTTCAATAATCGTGGATTTTTTAAATATTATTTTTTCAATAATCGTGGATTTTTTAAAAATTATTTTTTCAATAATCGTGGATTTTTTAAAAAATATTTTTCAATAATCGTAGATTTTTTAAAAATTATTTTTTCAATAATCGTAGATTTTTTAAAAATTATTTTTTCAATAATCGTGGATTTTTTAAAAATTATTTTTCGATTAATCGTGGATTTTTTAAAAATTATTTTTTCAATAATCGTGGATTTTTTAAAAATTATTTTTCAATAATCGTGGATTTTTTAAATATTATTTTTTCAATAATCGTGGATTTTTTAAATATTATTTTTTCAATAATCGTGGATTTTTTAAATATTATTTTTTCAATAATCGTGGATTTTTTAAATATTATTTTTTCAATAATCGTGGATTTTTTAAATATTATTTTTTCAATAATCGTGGATTTTTTAAATATTATTTTTTCAATAATCGTGGATTTTTCAAATATTATTTTTTCAATAATCATGGATTTTTTAAATATTATTTTTTCAATAATCGTGGATTTTTTAAATATTATTTTTTCAATAATCGTGGATTTTTCAAATATTATTTTTTCAATAATCGTGGATTTTTTAAAAATTATTTTTTCAATAATCGTGGATTTTTTAAAAATTATTTTTTCAATAATCGTGGATTTTTTAAAAATTATTTTTTCAATAATCGTGGATTTTTTAAAAATTATTTTTTCAATAATCGTGGATTTTTTAAAAATTATTTTTTCAATAATCGTGGATTTTTTAAAAATTATTTTTTCAATAATCGTGGATTTTTTAAAAATTATTTTTTCAATAATCGTGGATTTTTTAAAAATTATTTTTTCAATAATCGTGGATTTTTAAAAATTATTTTTTCAATAATCGTGGATTTTTTAAAAATTATTTTTTCAATAATCGTGGATTTTTTAAAAATTATTTTTTCAATAATCGTGGATTTTTTAAAAATTATTTTTTCAATAATCGTGGATTTTTTAAAAATTATTGTTTCAATAATCGTGGATTTTTTAAAAATTATTTTTTCAATAATCGTGGATTTTTTAAAAATTATTTTTTCAATAATCGTGGATTTTTTAAAAATTATTTTTTCAATAATCGTGGATTTTTTAAAAATTATTTTTTCAATAATCGTGGATTTTTTAAAAATTATTTTTTCAATAATCGTGGATTTTTTAAAAATTATTTTTTCAATAATCGTGGATTTTTTAAAAATTATTTTTTCAATAATCGTGGATTTTTTAAAAATTATTTTTTCAATAATCGTGGATTTTTTAAAAATTATTTTTTCAATAATCGTGGATTTTTTAAAAATTATTTTTTCAATAATCGTGGATTTTTTAAAAATTATTTTTTCAATAATCGTGGATTTTTTAAAAATTATTTTTTCAATAATCGTGGATTTTTTAATTTTTTTAAAATATTTTTTTCAATAATCGTACATATTTTAATTTTTTTAAAATATTTTTCAATAATCGTGCACTTTTTAATTTTTTTTAAATATTTTTTTTCAATAGTCGTGGATTTTTCAAGAATCATTTCTCCAATAATCGTTAATTTTTAAAATTTTTTTCCAATAATCGTAAATTTTTTAATTTTTTTAAAAATATTTTTTCAAAAATCGCGAATTTTTTAAAAATTATTTTTTCAATAGTCGTGGATTTTTCAAGAATTATTTTTCCGATAATCGTGGATTTTTAAAAATTATTTTTCAATAATCGTGGATTTTTTAAAAATATTATTTTCAATAATTTTTGATTTTTTAAAAATTGTTTTTTTTTTAATAATATTGGATTTTTAAATTTTTTTTTTCAATGATCTTGGATTTTTTGAAAATATTTTTTTCAATAATCGTGGATTTTTTAAAAATATTTTTTCAATAATCATGGATTTTTTAAATATTTTTTTTTCAATAATCAAAGATTTTTTTGAAACTACTTTTTCAATAATCGTGGGTTTTTTAAAAATTATTTTTTTAAAAATCGTGAATTTTTTAAAAATATTTCTTTCAATAATCATGGATTTTTTAAATATTTTTTTTCAATAATCAAAGGATTTTTTAAAACTACTTTTTCAATAACCGTGGATTTTTTAAAAATTACTTTTTTAAAAATCGTGAATTTTTTAAAAATATTTTTTCAATAATCATGGATTTTTTAAATATTACTTTTTCTATAATCAAAGCTTTTTTTTTTTAAATTACTTTTTCAATAATTAAAGAATTTTTTTAAAATTACTTTTTCAATAATCGTGGATTTTTTAAAAATTGTTTTTTAATAATCGTGGATTTTTTAATAATTGTTTTTTCAAAAATCGTGCATTTTTTAAAAACAGTTTTTTCCATAATCGTGGATTTTTTAAAAATTGTATTTTCAATAATTTTAGATTTTTTAAAAATTATTTTTTCAATAATCGTGGATTTTTTAAAAATTAGTGTTTTAATAACCGGATTTTTAAAAAATTATTTTTTCAACAATCGTGGATTTTTTAAAAGTTACTGTTTTAATAACCGGATTTTTTAAAAATTATTGTTTTAATAATCGTGGATTTTTTTTAAAAAATTATTTTTTCAAAAAATGGTGAATTTTTTAAAAATTAATTTTTTAATAATATTGGATGTATAAAAATTATTTTTTTCAATAATCGTGGATTTTTTTTTTAGAAATTATTTTTTCAATAATCGTGGATTGTTAATTTTATTTCAGAACCCCACCCTAATAAAGTCCATCTCTTCACTCTCATCGAGTTTTTTAAAAACATAAAACCACAGGGACCGCTGACATTTTGAACTTCAATAGCCACTGAAAAACTACGAATACAACCAAAAAAACCACGAAGAGCTACTACAGTGGCCAGCAAGCTAGCTATGGCCACCGCCAACCTGAGTATAGAGACTGTTATCATCATCATCATGGTCATCTGCATAGAAGAGGCAATGAATGAATGAAGAAGAAGAAATAATAATAATGTTATTGCTGCTGTTATTTTTTTCAAAGTGCGGGAGGTTACATGAGGACACCTATGAATGTATCTAATTTCCATAATAGGATAGTAGAGCTTTGTTTGTTGTTGCACATCCCATGGCTACCGTATTTTGTTGGTGTTGTTGTTGTGTGAAAAATTCCATTTGCGGCGAGAGTGAAAATTCGAAACGATGAATAGCCATAAAACAAAGAATGTTATTGTCTGACGATGCTCATCATATCAGTGGATTTGGTGGCCGACAGGCAGCAGGATGTATTTGCGAATGCCCAAACATAAAAATACATCAAACCAAAAAAAGCCAAGACGAGACCACTACTCATTTAGTTAAGCCATAGACATAACGTTTTTTGAGATGGTAATCGGATATGTAGGCATTGGTCAAAGTTGCGAAACGTTTCAGGCACTGTGGTACAATGCCAGCATCTAGCAAATACAGGCTTGAAGTAGTTTAACCGTGGACTACTAAAAACTTTAGTGAAGGAGTGGCCCTAAATTTATGACAGGATGCACTCTCTTGCAGGTCAAGGCCGACCATTTGACAGGTTTGAATATACATTTATTGCGTTGTACTTATGTATATGTACATGCGGACCACACTAGAGACTTGAGAACGCTGTTCCTACATACAAGATGCGCAGATTGTTGTGGCACGAGCAGATGACGTGAGCATACTGTAAAGTAATATAGCTCCTAGAATTTTGGTGTGGTTAGTGCTCGAAATTCTGTTATCACCGACCTCAGTGCTCATATCCGTAGTTCGCGTGGTGAACTGAATGGCCACACGCAGAGAAGAGATATTGTAGGAGCAATCATATTCTAAGAGCAAAACAGTGCATTTTGAAAATGTTAAAATATACATTGTTGTTTCAACCATATAATTTGTGTTAGGAAACATAATGCAACAAAATATATTTCTGCACCAACAATATATATTTTCAGATTTTTAAAATACACTATTTTGTTCTTAGAATATGATTGCTCCTACAATATCTCTTCTCTGCGTGTATTAGCTTTATATGTGATTAACTAGTGCTGTGGGCTAGGGACTTGAGGATATTGTTCCCATATCTCAGCTTGTCGCAGATAGTCGAATGTGGCCCCTTGAGCCTTGGTAGTAGTGGTCTGGTAGCTTACTTACTTACTTAGCTTACTTAGCTGGCCCATTACAGAACATTTGTTCTATAGGCCGAACTAAGAAAAGATCTCCAATTCTCTCTATTTGTTGCTTCGCTTTCTGGAATACCGCGCATTTTCAACTCATCATCCACTTGTTTGCGCCATCTATTCCTTGGCCTGCCAATTCTGCGTGCACCGCCAAGCGGTCCGTGTTTATACACCTTTTTAGCGGGGTCATCATCGCTCATTCTTATGATATGGCCTAGCCAACGCAATCGCTGCATCTCGATACGTTTAACAATATTGATGTCGTTGTACAGCAGATACAGCTCGTGGTTCATGCGACGTCGATATTCACCGTCAACGCAGATTGGCCCGCAGATCTTTCGAAGAATTTTTCTCTCAAACACACCAAGCACTGCCATGTCTGCTTGCGCAAGTACCCAGGCTTCGGAGCCATACATCAGCACGGGTAGTATCAGTGTTTTGTAGAGCGTTATTTTTGTTTGACGAGATGTGGCTTTCTTTTTAAACTGCTTACTTAAACCAAAGTAGCATCTGTTGGCCAATACAACTCTTCTTTTTATTTCACAACTGATGTCGTTTGTTGTGTTTACGGAGGTGCCGAGGTAGACGAAGTCTTTTACTACCTCAATATTATAGGAACCAACTTCCACAGTCGGTCCGAGCTCAATGGACGCATTGCGCGTCGACACCATCAACATGGTCTTCTCACCGTTTACCGCCAGACCCACTTTAGCAGATTCTGCTTCGACCTTCATAAAGGTATCAGTTACTTCTATTACTGATCGACCTATGATGTCTATATCATCAGCATAAGCAAGTAACATGTGACTGTTGGTGTAGATTGTGCCACTTCTTTTGACGTTTGCCTCTCGTATAACCTTTTCCAGCAGGATGTTAAAGAGATCACACGAAAGGCTGTCTCCTTGTCTGAAACCTCTTTTGGTACCAAACTCTTCGGAGAGGTTCTTTCCTATTTTAACTGAGGACCTCGTGTCAGTTAAAGTCATTTTGCAAAGACGGATGAGCTTTGCGGGGATACCAAATTCAGACATGGCTTGGAATACCTTTGAACGCAGCGGGCTTTCGAAGGCTGCTTTATAATCGACAAAAAGGTGGTAGGTGTCGATCTGCATCTCTTGGGTCTTCTCCAGGATTTGCCGCAGGGTAAATATCTGGTCAATGGTGGACTTGCCAGGTCTAAAGCCGCATTGGTATGGTCCAATTATCTCGTTGACCATTGGCTTTAGTCGTTCGCACAATATCCCTGACACGATCTTGTAGGCAATAGGGAGTAGACTTATGCCCCTATAGTTAGAGCATACTGTCTTATCTCCCTTCTTGTGGACGGGGCACAGGATACTCAGGTTCCAATCGTCGGGTACTCGTTCTTCCTGCCAGATGGTGCTAACTAGCTGTTAATACACCTTATCAGCGTGTCGCCTCCGGTTTTGAACAGCTCGGCTGGTAAGCCATCGGCTCCTGCTGCCTTATTATTCTTCGGCCGATTTATTGCTGTCTTTACCTCATCTTGGCTGGGCGGTATACATTCAATACCATCTTCTGGGATTGGGACTGTGGTATCTTCGTCGTCTTCGCTGCTATTGGATACCAACAGTTTTGAAAAATGTTATTTCCATATCCTGAGTACACTATCTGTATCAGTTACCAAATTACCTTGCTGGTCTCTACAGTAGGATGTGCCTGTACCAAAGCCATCAGTTTGATGCTTGACTCTTTGGTAGAATTTTCGGACTTCATTCTGGCTCCTGTACATCTCGATTTTTTCACACTCCCGCTTTTCCATCTCTCTCTTTTTCCTGCGGAAAAGACGTTTCTCCTCTCTCCTTTTCTCCCTGTATCTCTCTCGTGCGCTACGCGTTGCTACGGATTGTAAAGTAGCCCTATATGCCGCATTTTTCTCTTCGGTGGCAGCACGACACTCCTGATCATACCATGGATTCCTTGGTGGAGGCCTCTGGTATCCAAGTATGGATTTTGCGGCTGTTTGCATGGAGTGGGCAATGTTTCACTGTGGAGGCTGAGTTTCCCAACTGTTGGGCCAAAGATATTCTCCTTTCCAATTTTGGCATTAAAATCGCCTAGAATGATTTTAATGTCATGGGCAGGGCAACTGTCATATGTTTCTTCTAAGCGCTCGTAGAATATATCTTTGGTCTGTTCGTCCTTTTCTTCAGCTGATGTTGAAGAATTTAGCTTTTATTCGAATTGCAGCAAGTCTTTCATTCACTGGAGTGAAGCTGGATACCAGATGTGGTCTGGTAGCTAGTGGTTGGAATTCTGTTACCATTGGTCAGGACATTCAACTCTATGCTCATCCCCGCAATCCATTTAGTGAACTGAGTGGCCTTAGATTTAGTGGTGGATATTTTCATATTCCTCTCCCGGAGAAGGGTGATAAGTTCGATCAAATAGGTTTCATCTTTTCCCAAATGTCGTTAACATAACTAACGATATCAAAGACGTGTGAAGCGGGTGGAATAAAGGAAAGATAGAACTAAAACGGTTCCGAAGATATCACCCCACCTTGGGGAATTCCCTGATTCCCTCTACGGGGCTTTGACTTCTTGCTCCTGAATTCCTTGTAAGACAACATTACAACTAGGCCGACGGGTAGTCTGATCGATGTCCTCAAACAATGTGGAGTGCTAGACTGTTATCAAAAGCCTTTGATAAATCAAGCGCCAACAACACTGTCCTCTGGTGCGGCTTGTTCTTCCAGTACTCAACTAAAGTTGGGAGATGGCATGCAGCTCTGCAGTCGTGTTGTGCTGCTTGCGGAACCCATGCGGATGATCGGCAACTGGAAACTATTTCTGACCCCAGGGAGGAGTAAAGCTCCAAGAGCCTTTCTTTACTACGGGCAAAAAAGTCAAAATCGGTCTGTATCTAATTCACCTTTGCTGTCATCCTTGCCTGACTTCAGTAGCGGAACCACCCTGACCATTTTCCAGACATCGGACAAGATTTGCGTGGCTAGCTACATGTTGAGAACTTTGTTAAGATATTCAACTCCCGGCTCATTCACCTATTTCAGCATTGCCATGGTGAAACTGTCAGGACCTAACCCTTTTAATGATTTAGCGTTCCTGATGGCTTCCGCAACATTATCCATTGTAAATTGTGGAGGTTCATCCCCGGAAGGAAGAGATCTAATGCGAAGCAGTACTCTTCTCTTCGGACTGTCACACCCGGGATGCTCGACAAACTGTCGAGGATCAGTCAGTTTTACATCGACAGACTCGACTGACAGAGACAGAGTTCGAAGAGTTCGATAGTAACTTAACCGTTGCCCACAAAGGGACGCGAAAACAAAAATGAAAAGAAAATGGTGTTATTAAAATGAGTAATGAAAAAAATTAAATAAAATAAATTAAAATAAAATAAAAAAAATAAAATAAAAACAAAAAAGGGAATAAAATAAAAAAATAAAATAAATTAAAATAAAAATAAAAACAAAACAAATAAAATAAAAAAATAAATAATAAAATTAAAATAGTAAAAAAAATGAGTAATGAAAAAAATAAAATAAAAGGAAACAAAACAAAATAAAAAAGGATAAAATAAAAATAAAAACAAAATAAAATAAAAATAAAAACGAATTAAAAAAATAAAATAAAAAAAATTTAAATACAAATAAAATAATAAGCGATAAAAGAGGGTTTAGTCTTAGTGTAAAACCGAGAAACATCGATTTGTGGGATGGTTCGGAGTTTGGAAATTCGCAGGGTGGAAATTCTGAGGGCGATGGTTCTTAGGGTGGAAGTTCGGTGAGGCGAAGTTCCGAGGAGGTAGTCCGGTGGGTGGAAGTTCAAAAAAAAAATAATCCATATAATCCTTCAACAAAAAAATCAAAGTGATTCAATAGCAGGTCATTAAGTGAAGTTATCCGAAATTTTGTGTGGGAGCTACCGGATGGAGTGGACAAATATAGTCCATATTTTAACCTGATCTATATTAGGATGTGTAAAGTATGAACCAAATCGGTCACTCCCTTCAAGAGTTACCGTACGAACAATTTTTCCGAACATTTTTGAACTTTTGTGGGGGAGGTACCTGAAGAAGTGGACCGATATGGCTTATCTTCGAAGTTAAACTATGTTTGGACAACATATTACTAAGGCCAAATTTTAGACGGCAGATCCGTTCGAGAGTTATCTTGCTCTCCAACCACTACACACGGTGTCATAGGGTTCTTTTTGCAACTTTCAGGCTATTTTCTCAGGAAGTATGGACTTGCCGCTGATTAAAGTTGTACCGTCGTATGGGGGGCACTGAATACAAGTTGCTACAACAAAAATCAAAGCGATTCGAGAGAATGTCCTAAACTGAACTTATCCGAAATATACAGATTTAGTTTAAGTTCGAAGATGAGCAATATCGGCCCACAACTTTCGGGAAATCCCCACACCAAAAAAATGGCTCTAAAGTTGTACACGCTATATCTATTGAACGGAGCAACAGATTTGTTCCAAATTTGGGTCTCCTAATAGTTTGCCCAAGTGTAGTTTAATTTAGAAAATGGTTCATATCGGTCTTCTCCTTGTGGTACCTCCCCCATAAAAGTTCAACATTTTTTTAAGTGCAGATCCTGACATTGTGCACCGAAAGATCGCAAGTTCAAATGGCACCAAAGGTTCACACAATTCTGAAACTTCCCTAAATACATAATTTTTGGGAAAAAGGATTTTGGTTTTGTAGCCAGTATTCGATCCGTCCGTAGATGAAGGTTTCAATTCACATAGGCTGAGGGTATATCTCTGTTGGCTAGAAATTAAACATGTAATGTTCAAATATGCATAGAAATGTATTTTAATATTGTTAAATAAATGTTGCCAAGAACAAAAAACCTCCCTACAAGTGTCGTCTTAAGACACACCGATCGGGCTCGGCTATAAACATCAGGTCCCATATAATTGTGCTAATATGAATCGGGATGCACTCAATGATATGCGAAAAGTCTCCCCTATCCTCTCTGGGGTAATTGTGAAAAAATTACGATTCCAACTGATTTAGACAGATATATCGACCACGAATGGAAAATTTGCATTGAAAAGATTTTATAAACTGAAAATATATTTCGAATAATTTGTCACAATTTTCACTGTGCACCAGAAATCACGGTTCCACGACCTTATAGTTGAACTTTTTTTGTCCAAAAACAGATGTGTGCCATAACATGAATGAGGTTAGGAATGTAGGCGACCTTTCAACGCATTGTGGATGCAGGCAAAAGGAAATGAATTGTATTATGGAGTTATTCAAATTGGAAACAACAACAACACACAAAATGTGAGTGTAACAAAGAAAGCCTTTCTTTATGCGACAAACTAATACTCCCACTGATGACAAACCCTATTTGTTTATCACACTGATAAGCGTTAATTTGTTTAAGCTTTTTATTATTATTAGTGTTTATTCTTCATTCAAAAAGTGTCTCATTTTGGGGTACTTAAACCACCCCTCCCCTCTATCACTCTCTCTCACCATATTTTACAGCACATCAATGATTTTTTTTATCCTCTTGGTTTGGTGTTTGGTTCTGACTGACTGTGATAACCTTTTTGGATTATTCCCATGGAACATGCCACACGTTGTCTTCCTCTTTTCCACTTAGCATATCTATAAACATATGAATGTTCGTACGTATGTATGTGACATGTGTTTAAGCAGATGTATTTGTGTGTCATTTTTGTTATCTTTGAGTTTTTGAAGAAGAAATTCAAATATTATTTTAATATATTTATTGTTGCTGTTATAGTTGTAGTTTAACGACACCTTCAAGCTGTTAAAATAATGTTTATTTTTAACGCTTTTTGAGGGTTATTTAGAACAATTGTTGATCATTGTTCCCGAAGCAGTTTGTGTGTACGTTCATACATATTGGGAAGGTAAACATTTACAATTGTAAAAATTAAATTCTTGAAAAACTCAAATAAATAAAAATCAAATGTCGTTCGTTGGTATTTGCATTAGTTGAAAACTGCTGGACCGATTCGGATAACTTTTTTTAATGTTCGTCATAGCCAAACGTAGGTTTTTATGGCAAGAAAAACCACGCCGACTTTTTATACCCTCCACCATAATATGAGGGTATAATTAAATTTGTCATTCCGTTTGTAACACATCGAAATATTCATCGGAGACCCTATTAAGTATATACATTCTTGATCAGGGTAAAATTCTAAGTCGATATAACCATGTCCCTTTGTCCGTCCGTCCATCCGTCTGTAGAAATCAAGATACAGCTCGCAATTTTTAAGATAGAGCTTTGTAATTTGGTACAGAAGTTTCTATTACACCTAGGATATTTGGTGTTGCCAATGGGCTATATCGGTCTACGTTTTGATATAGCCCCCATACAACGGTACCACCCGTTTTCCGTTTTTTTTTTAAGGTTTTAGCCTCATTATCACGTCGATGGTATAAAACCTTCCCCCCGAAATTTGTCGGTATAGTCCACTTCTTCATATAGCCCCATAGAGCGGGTACCTCCCGATTTTCGCTATTTTGAAGGTTGTGGCCAAAATAATCCACCAAAATGGCTGGAATTTGGAACTTAGTCTTCTTAGGTGGTATACAACTTTCCCCTCGAAATTTTTTGGTATAGGTCCACGCCTTCATATAGCCCCCATAGAACGGTACCACAATGATCCACCGAAATGAAAGTTGATATTTGGTTTTCATTTAGGGTATTAAACGCTTCATATAAAATTTGTCGGTATAGGTCCACGCCTTCCATATGAAATTTGTCGTTACAGGTCCACGCCTTCATACAGCCCACATAGAACGTACTTCCGATTTTCGGTGTTTTGAAGGTTGTGGCCTCAATATTACAGCGAATTGGCTGAAAATTGGTACTTGGTCTTCATTTGGGGTACTAAACGTTCCATATGAAATTTGTCGGTATAGTTCCACGCTTTCATATATCCCCCATAGAACGGTACCTCCCGATTTTCGGTATTTTGAAGGTTGTGGCCACAATAATCCAACAAAATGGCTGAAACTTGGTATGTGGTCTTCATTTTGGGTATCAATATAAAATTTGTCGGTACAGTCCCACGCCTTCATATAGCCCCTTAGAACGATACTAACCGATTTTCGGTACTTTGATGGTGTAAGCTTCATTATCACACCGATATGACTGAAATTTGGTACTTAGTCTTCGTTGGAGGTATAAAATTTTCTGCCAGAAATTTGTCGGTATAGGTCAACGCCTTCATATAGAACCCATACAACGGTACCTCAGATTTTCGGTAGGTTGGAGGTTGTGGCCCCAGCCGAAATGGATGAAATTTGGTACTTAGTCTTTGATGTTCACCTCCATCACTTTTCTGACTTCCATCACCTTTCTGACTGAAAGTCTTCGGTATAGGTCCACGTTTCGATATAGCCCCCATAAAACGGTACCTCTCGATTTTCGTAATTCTGAAGGCTGTCCCACCGAAAAACTGAAATTTGTTATTTAGTCTTCCCTGTGGTTATAAAATATTCCAGAAGATAGAAGCGTATCACTTGGTTTACGGTATTTGAAGGTTTTGCCGAAATATCTAAAATTTGGTATTTAGTCTTCTTTGAGTCTTTCCGCCAGAAAACTGTAGGTATAGATCGATGTTTTGATGTAGCCCCCATAGAACGGTACCTCCCGAATTTCGGTATTTTAAAGGTTAGCCACATTGTTTTACCGAACTTGCTGAAATTCGAATATGGACCATATCGGTCCACTCCCTAGGGTACCTCCCACACAAAATTCGTATAAAGTGAACGTTAAGAACTCCTCTCGGATCATTCTGAATTTTTTTCAGTAAGTTGTCCTTGCGACTTCCTTTACGGTACATTTTTTTTCTTGCGCAAGTCCATACTTCCTAATATATTGGCCTAAAAGCTCCAAGAAACCCTGACGGCACCAACTAAAATGGCAACTGCGCAAGATAATTCTCGCAGGGAGTTTCTGATTGATGTAGACTTTGCACATCGTATTATTTCCTCAAGTCATGTATCAGGTTGGAATATGAACTATATCGGTCCACCCCTTCGAGTACCTCCCTAGGAAAAATGAAGTTTAATGGCTACTCTCGCATCGTTTTCATTCTTTTTCATTAGATTGTTCTAGGTCCCTCATTTACAACGGTAAAATTTTTTCTGGAATAAGTCAATACTTCCTGAGATAATGGTCCTGCCGGCACATATTAAAATTACTATTGTGCAAGATAACTCTAAAACTAATTGAATATTTCGAGTCCTTTATGAAGAAGTTTGGTTATTCAAAATGTTTGGTATATGTCAGAGATTTGGTATATATATTTACGGTACCTACAGATTGTAAAGCAAACTCTTGATTCAAAATCGATATATTTTATATACCGCAAAATTTTTGTGTTTGGTTTTGTTTTGGTCAGCGGCTGAGGGTATATCTCCGTCAGCACAGTTGAATGATACTTTCTTTTTTGTTTTGAAATATGTTATATCTACAAGACCTGTGAACCGATTTTCCTGAAATTTTCAGGTTATGGTCAGGGATGGCCACAGGATACATATTTAGTTGAATTTCGAAGGGGGCGGGGTATCTCACATATGACATATTTTAAAAATCGTATATTTATTACAGGGACGTAGCCAGGATTTCATTTCGGGGGGGGCCCACCTGACCAAAATTTTGAAAGTTCGTGTTAGCGAAAATATCTTATTTAGCAAAGATGTAAACCTTATTTTAGACTTATTTTACTGATGAAATAATTTACATTACTATTTTTTAATTCAAATGGCGTAAAGCTTCTTGGCCAATTTTATCTTGTTTTTAGAACTTTTTTGACAATATGTCGCAGTTAATATATGGTTAAAACAATGAATATATTAATAATCCCATATATTTTTGGGCGTATCATTTATCAAATAATTCACAACTACAGTGAATGTTATGAAATTCAGTGATATCACTTCGGCAAGACCAAAAGAAAGCGAATACAATCGGAAAACCTTAGAAATATCATAATATTTAATTTTCAAATATCTTACATTATAATTTTCAAAGATATGCAAAAATCCGATGTCTACTTATCACAAAGAATTTCTGAATGCCGAGAACTTATGCTGAGCAATAGTTAGTCTATCCATCAAGAAATTCTAGCACCTAATCGCGGTTATGTAAATGACAAATTCTGTCGCCAAATCGTGCATCTGTCAATAGACAAATTTTGGCGTCCAATCGTCGGACTTCACTTGTAGAAATTCTGGTTTCCTATCCTGGATCTTCTCATAAATTGTTCAGGAACAAGGTAAACTCTGGAATCCAGTCTTAAATTCTTTTAAAATGAAATCATGTCGCCCAATCCAAGGTCTATAGCTGTATACATTCTTTTGGCAAAAATGCATAAACACAATTTTTCCCAATCTAAATTTTTTATACTCTCAGCCTTTCGCCAAAATGTGCCTCATTTAAATAATGGCTTTAGGGCCAAAGTGTGTTTGGAAGAAATCTGTTTCAGAAAACATGGAGTCGACTTAGCTATGTCCGTTCGTCTGGGTAGCTGCCTGGAGAGCACGATAATTCTCAAACACATCAACCGATTCTGTCCCAAAATTGACCTTCGTGATATTTTGATCAACTTCGAAGATGGACCAAATCGATCTACTCTTTCGGCAAACTTCCGCAGAGTATTTCAAAAATTTTCAGCGCAGTTTAAGACCTCCCTGGATAAGCTGTGTAAGCTTAAGACATCAATGGCCATGGCTTCACTTCCTTTATGCTAATAATTTAGTAATAAGTAAAAATATGAAATAAATAAATTAATAAATAAAAAGAACTCTCTGGAAACGCTTTGATTTTTTGCAACAAGTGTTCTCGGGCCGCCCCTATTACTACAGTACAAGTTTTTTAGAGGCAAGTCTATACTTCCAGAAGAAATGGCCCGAAAGCTGTAAAGAACACCTAAGGCAATCATGTGTTGTGGCTAATGCGCACGACAACTTTCGAACAGGATACTGCGTTGGTCCAAACTTTGTTTATCGCAATATTTCAGCGAGCCTTATATATACAAAATTAGAAGATGGTGCTTTTCGGTCTACTTCTTCTGGTATTTTCCTCCAAATTTCAAGAATTTTAGCTAAAGTGGTATGCGCGAGTTTTCTTGAACGGAGCAACAGATTTGGTCCATACTTTGGATTTAGTAATATTTTTTCCAAACTTAGTTTTTGCTCGAAAATGGGGTACCTCCCTCACAAACCTTCAAAATAGTTGTTTAAGTGCAGTTTAAGGTGTATTTGAGGATCCTTAGAAATTTTTACTGAAGGTATTCCTTGTGTTTAGAGCGGTATTATGTTTTTCGTGAGCAAGTCCATATTTCCTGACATTAGGGTCAAAAGGTGAAAATTATACTGTTGCGAACTGAAATGACTGGTGGGCGCAATATCTTTTAATATGAATGACTCCCAAAATAAGATCTACTCCCAAAATGAACTATGTCAGTCCGGTCCATTTCTCCATACCTCCTCCGCAACACTTGTGATCAATGATACAAATCCATATTTTGTTTACAAGTTTATACGTCCGAAAATGGCTACAAATTTCTGAAAATCTCCTAATACATAGTTTTTGGGTTTAAGGATTTTGGCTGTGTAGCCGCTATTCGATCTGTCTATAGATGAAAGTTTCAATTCACACAGGCACAGGGTATATTCTTGTCGGCAAAGTCGAGTGGTACTTGTTGAGATTTTGACGAAGAAGAACCTGTTTCCGATCAGTTTGTAGATTTCGTTTGTCGTCACAAAGTCCTTTACCGAAGGAAGTACTTATCAAAATACAATTGCTGTGGATTTCTATGACGTTTTCTTCTGGTTTTATTCAAAGAGTAATCGACAGATATATCGCTGAAGATGAAATTCATTGTAATTTTGAAATATTGGAAATGATATGTAATAAATCAATATATATAAAGTAGAAAAATGTTTGTACGTTTACTTGGTTGAAGTTTATGGAATAAAAACCGCTGAACTGATCTTCCTGAAATTTTTAGAGAATATCACTACATGGCCTGAAAGTAACATAGGCTATACAAATTTCTGAAATTCCGCGTTGATCCGGAGATATATCATCAGAATCGGAGGTACCTCCAAAAAATTTAGATTTCTTATGCAAATATCTATAGAATGGTAACAGATAATGTCTCCAAATTTTGGATGTGTGCAGCAGGGACGTAGCCAGGATTTCACTTCGGGGGGGGGCCACCTGACCAAAATTTTGAAAATTCATGTTAGCGAAAATTTCTTATTTAGCAATGATTTAAACCTTATTTTAGACTTGTATTACTGATGAAATAATTTCCATTACTATTTTTATTTGTTTTGTTTTTTGTTGAAGTTCAATCTCATTTTCGATTGTTTGAGTGGAGTATTCCCCCATTGGCTCAACTTCATTTATTACCCTCTATTACAGAGAGTAATGTTTTTCAAAACGAACTGACAGTGTTGCAAAATTTTACTGATCGCTACCAATATCATGATTTCATCCCGGCGAAGGGAATTATCAATTGGCTTCTCAGTTTTTGAAATGATGCCTTTTTTTAGCGAAAAACCGAATACTAGACACTTAAAGAGTTCGGTTTTTCGCTAAAAAAGGCATCATTTCAAAAACTGAGAAGCCAATTGATAATTCCCTTCGCCGGGATGAAATCATGATATTGGTAGCGATCAGTAAAATTTTGCAACACTGTCAGTTCGTTTTGAAAAACATTACTCTCTGTAATAGAGGGTAATAAATGAAGTTGAGCCAATGGGGGAATACTCCACTCAAACAATCGAAAATTACTATTTTTATTTAAAATGACGTAAGACTTCTTGGCCAATTACCCCTCGTTTTCAAAACTTTGGTGTCAATATATCAGAGTTAATATATGTTCAAAACAATGGATATATTAATAATCTCATATATATTTTGGGTGTATCATTTATCAAATAACTCACAACTACGGTAAATGTTATGTAATTCAGTGATATCACTTCGGTAAGACCAAAAGATAGAGTATACAATCGGAAAACCTTAGAAATGTCTTAACATTTAATTTTTTTGTTTACATGGAATGTTGAGGACCTTTCCTTTGTTTCCTACTTCACAAAAGTCCAAAATCGCGGCTTCAATTTTCCATTCCAATTTTATTGAGTAATTTATGGAAGGACTTCTTCTCTGAGAGAAGTCTCCCTTGTCCCTTGTGGGATGTTTGTGGAACAATTATTATTATATTATTATTATTTATGGAAGGAAAATGGGATTAGTAGAGAATTGATTTATGCAGAGGGAACGTTTGGATATTATGGCGTTATCCACTAGTGTTTTTTATATTTACAGGTAGGAGTTATATAAATAAAGGAAAAAACGCCGAGACACGTGTCTTCTTTTCTTGGTATTGTATCACGCTGCGGTGTCAGAATTTGGTAAATTTTTCAATTTAGGAAATTCAGGTGTTCAATCGTTGTTATTATCATAAATAATCCAATTGTAGTTATTTCCGTAAAGATGTTTTGGTGTCCAATCGTAGATCTTATCATAAAGAATTTCAGAAGGCCGATAGTGGTTTTCTTGATAGAGAACTAGTGCTGAGCAATAGTGAGGATGTCCATCATAAAATTCTAGCACCCAATCGCGGGTATGTAAATGACAAATTCTGTCGCCCAATCGTGCATCTGTTAATAAACTAATTTTGGAGTCCAATCGTTTGACTTCTCTTACAGAAATTCTGGTTTCCTATCGTGGTTCTTCTTATAAATGAATCAGGATAAAGGAAAAGTCTGGCAACCTGTCTTGAATTCTTTTAAAATGAAATTCTGGCGCCCAATCCAAGGTCTATACACGTATACATTCTTTTATACCCTCAGTCTTTAGTCAAAATGTGTCTCATCGATATAATGGTTTTAGGGCCAAAGTGTGTTTGGAAGTAATCTGTTTCAGAAAACTTGGAGTCGACTTAGCCATGTTCGTCCGTCTGGGTGGGTGCCTGGAGAACACGATAATTCGAACAGATCAACCGATTCGGTCTAAAATTTGTCCTTCGTGATATTTTGTCCAAATTTTGATCAACTTCGAAGATGGACCATATCGATCCACTCTTTCGGTAACCTTCCACAGAGTATTTCAAAAATCAAAGAAGTGCAGTTTAAGAGTTCTCTGGATAATAAGTAAATATCAAAATTTCAGGGACAAGTCAATACTTCCAGAGAAAATGCCATCATGCGTAGTGGCTGATGCGCACAACTTTCGAAATGGATACTGATACTGCGTTGATCCAAACTTTGTTTATCGCAATATTTCTGCGAGCCTTGCACCCCGATTCATATTGGCTCAATGATATGCGACCTACATTTTATTGCCGAGTCCGAACGACGTGTCTTAAGACACAACTTGTAGAGAAGTTTTTCATGGCATAAATACTCAGGAAATGTCGCCAACATTACTGAGGGGTATTTTGTCACCGTTGAAAATTTGTTGTCGCCTGGCCTGGGAATCAAACCGCAGACCTTTAGCGAGCAAGGCGGGTGTGCATGCCATTGCACCACGGTGTCACCGCTCCTTCTGGTATTTTCCCCCACATTTCAAGAATTTCTGCATAAGTGGTATGTGCGAATTTCCTTGAACGAAGCAACAGATTTGGCCTAAAATTTGGATTTAGTAATATTTTGTCCAAACTTAGTTTTAGCTCGAAAATGGACCATACTGGGTACATCCCTCACAGATCTTCGAACTGAATTGACTGGCGGGCGCAATATCCTTTAAAAGAATGACTCCCAAAATAAGATCTACTTCCGGTCCATTTCTTCAGACACCTCCTCCGCAGCACTTGTGATCAATGATAAAATCCGTCCGTTTGTTGTCTAGTTCATACGTCCGAAAATGGCTACACAATTCTGAAAATCTCCTAATACATAGCTTTGGGTTGAATGATTTTGATTGTGTAGCCACTATTCGTTCTATCCATAGATGAAAGTTTTAGTTCACACAAGCTCAGGGTATATTCCTGTCCGCAAAGCCGACTGATACTTGCTGAGATTTTGACGAAGAAGAATATTTTTTTTATTTCGTTTGTCGTCACAAAGTCCGTTGCCGAAGAAGGAAAAGGGAACATTTCTAGAAAAGTGCATCCATTGAAAGTACTTTCCAAAATACAATTCAAAGAGTAATCGACAGAAAAATCCTTTTTTGTACAATAGACATTAACTAATTGGTAGCAAGAGACCAGTTTCAAAAAATCTCAACGGACGACACTGCGGTGGAACAGAAATTATATCATAAAAATGGTTGATATAGTTTTTTTTGCAAATTTCAAACATAATAAAGAATTTGTAATTGTTATGATGTTCAAAAAAGTTCATTATAAAAACTATATACAAAAGTTTGAAACCACAAAAATTAAGAGATTTTATTTTTTATTGTCGAATTGCTCTTATAAAAAATTTCAAAAACAAAACATCGCAAGAACGTTTTTTGTTTATAAGCCAAAGAATAGGAAGTAATATGCTGCAAACGTTCAATAAATATAAATAAACGTCTTGTACTGAACCCAGTAACACTTACAGTCAGCCTAAAATTAATTAAATGCTTAAACAACACTTTAAAACTTAACAACAACTATGTAGAAAATTGCTCAAAAAAAACTAAATTGTTCATTATATGTATACTCTCAAATATTTTGGACAATAATACCAATGTAGTTAAATAGTTCTCTGTAATACTTCTTGTAAATATTTTACATATTTCTTAAAAAAATTAAAACACTTTAAAAATGTTACTCAAAAATTAAAAAATGTGTAACATAAGCATATAGCCTATGGGAACGAAAATCATTTCGGGGGGGGCCGGGCCCCCCCCCCCTGGCTACGTCGGTGGTGTGCAGGAATTTGGTCTAGAAATACATTTGCCAAATTATATTGAAATCGGTTCAGATTTGGATATAGCGCCCATATATATTTTCGGCCGATTTCATGTATTTGATGGACCAAACACGCTTTATATACCCGATTTTAATGAAGGTTGGAATGAGTGACGAAAATTGGCTTACAAAAAAAAAGTGTCCAACTATATTTTTCCTTATTCGGGGTAGCGCGCTTCGGGTTCAGCTAGTAAAATATAAACATTGACCTCAAGCTCAATAATCTTGATTTTATTAACATTCGAATGGTCGAACAAAACATAAAAATTCGACAGAAAAATCCTTTTGTCCAATAGACATTTACGACACTGCGGTGGAACAGAAATGATGTATATCATAAAAAATGATTGATGTAGTTTTTTTATTGCAAATTTCAAACATAATAAAGAATTTGTAAATGTTATGAATTTCAAAACAGTTCATTATAAAAACGTGTTAGAGAAAATATACAAACACTTAAATCCACAAAGATTAAGCAACGGTTTTATCTTTTATTGTTGAATTGCTCTTATAAAAAATTTCAAAAACAAAATATCGCAAAAATGTTTTTTCTGCATGTTGTTTATAAGCCAAAGTATTAGACGTAATATGTTACAAACCTTCAATAAATACAAATAAACGTTTCGTTCGGAACTCAGTAACACTTATAGTCAGCCTAAAATTCCGATTAAACGCTTAAACAACACCTTAAAACTTAACAAGAACTATGCATAAAATTGCTCAAAAAGCCTAACTTGCTCATTATTTGTATACTTTTAAATATGATAGACAATAAGTATACACCAATGTAGTTGAATAATTCTCTGTAATACTTCCAACTACTTTACATATTTCTTGAACAATTTAAAACATTTTAAAATTTTATTCAAAAATTAAAAAAAAATGTGTAGCGTAAGCTAAATCATTTCGGGCCCCACCCTGGCTACGTCGGTGATTTATTATAAATAAATTTCTAAATAAAACAAGTAAAAAAGTATCAGTCGGCTTTGCCGACAGAAATATACCCTCAGCCTGTATATATTGAAACAATTTTGTCCCAAAAAACGTATGTATTTAGGGGTTTTTAAAAATTTTGGGAATTTGAACCGACAAAAATGTTCATTAGGATTAGAGATCAAAAGTTTTGCGGAGGAGATACTAAAAGGAATGGATCTACATTGACCATTATGAAAGTGGATCTCCAGCCACTACATATGGTGCCATAGGAGGTTTTACGCGCTTCGGGATGTTTGCTCAAGAAGTATGGACTTACCCCTGAAAAAACGTTTATCATCGTAATTGAGGCAGCGAATGCAAGTTGCTTCAACAAAAATCAAAGTGATTCGATAGCAGGTCTTAAATTGAACTTATCCGAAATTTTGTGTGGGAGGTATCGGATGGAGTGGACAAATATAGTCCATATTTGAACCTGATCTATATCTGGTAGATATATTAGAATGTGTAAAGTATAGACCAATTCGGCCACTCCCTTCAAGAGTTACCGTACGAACTAATTTTCCGAACATTTTTGAACTTTTGGGGGGGAGGTACCTGAATGAGTTTACCGATATGGCTTATCTTCAAACTTAAACTATGTTTGGACAAAATATTACTAAGGCCAAAATTTGGATCGAATCGGCAGATCCGTTCGAGAGTTATCTTGCGCTCCAACCACCTCACACGGTGTCATAGGGGTTTTTTTGCAACTTTCAGGCTATTTTCTCAGGAAGTATGGACTTGCCCCTGATAAAACTTGTACCGTCGTATGAAGGGCAGTGAATACAAGCTGCTAAAACAAAAATCAAAGTGATTCGAGAGCAGGTCCTAAACTGAACTTTTCTGAAATTTTGTGTGGGAGGTACCCGAAGGCGTGGACCGATTGAGTCCATGTTGGAACCTCATTTAAGTTTGGTAGAAGTATCACGATGTGCAAAGTATGGACCACGTCGGTTATTCCCTTCAAGAGTTATCGTGCGCACAAAATTTCCGAACTTTTTTGAACTTTTCTGGGGGAGGTACTGGAAGGAGTGGACCGATATAACCCATCTTCGAACTTAAACTAAGTTTGGGTAAAATATTACGAAAGCCAAAATTTGAACCGAATCGGTTTATCCGTTCGAGAGTTATCGTGCGCTCCAGCCAGCCAGACAGACTGACAGACGGACATTGCTCAATCGACTCCAAATTGTCTGAAACACATTTCGTCCAAACATACTTGAGGCATATTTTGCCCGTATAAATGCTGAGGGTATAAAAAATGGTTGATATATCACCAATATTTTTGAAAATTTAACATAGCTGAAGCCAAGGTTTAGCCTTTTAGAGAACGCGACTCGTGATTGTATATTATACAAATTAAATACTTTTGGATAAAATGAAATGTTTTTGGACGTGGCAAAAAATTTTGGCCTTAAAAGATAATTTGCGTGGAAGCTGTGGCTACATTTATGTTAAAAAATTGGTGAAAATGCGTTGAAGCCACCATTTCTTTTTATGTTATCTCTCGATTTGTGAGTAAACCACACTTCTCTCGAGTTTCCTGTCAAAGTAAAAGCAGAAGCAAACTAAATAAGGATCATCTCACTAATGTATTACTTTTCAAAATTTCGTCTGCTTCTACCATTAAATGATGCTGACATTTTGAAGCCAGATTTACCGTGTTTTTTGAAAATTTCTTCTAATTTCATTCCGCAAACAGGTTTTTATAAAAACCATATATAGGATTGTAGTGCTTGCGATTCTGAGTTATTTGATACGAATATTGTGAATGTAGTCTGCACAGCTTCATAGAAATCTGCATCCAAATGCGAAAATTTTGTGCGAACATTTTTCTAAAAATCATATTTTTCGGGCCTAATTTTAACAATTGTCGTTCGATTTCTTCGTACTTGATTGCACATTTTAGTTTTTTACGTTCCTGATCCAATAAAACATTCCCCGTGAAAATCCATCTACTAAAACGCGAGTTACAAGAAATTCCAAAGTAGAAAAATCGTCTAAAATTGTTTTTGGAAATATCGCGTATTTTATCGCGTTTTCTGCGGTTCGTTTCCACTGCAATGAAAGAACTAGTACAGCATCTTCGCTTTAGTGGAAACAGAGATTTGAAAACTTCACTTATGAGGGAGCTACATTCATTTTATCCCAAAAAATAGTGTGTGATGCTACATCCACGGTTCTTGATTGATCGCCTTGAAATAGATATATATCGATGTCGATTTTCATGGTGAACACTGAAATCGGATGCGGACAAAAATTGTATGCACTTTGCGCAAATTAGAGATATTTTATAGGTTTTTTAGTGCTAAGATGCAGCCGATGCTACATCTTAGCCTCCAAATTAAATTTCGAAAAATATATACAAATTAAAAGATATGGTCTTGCTGTACATGAAAATCACATGCGGACAAAATGATTTAGATAGTTACGCGATTTACACCTATTTTAAAATGCATATAAATTAAAATGGGTTATGTTACCTCTATTTCCATTGCAGAATTCTGAGATATATCCTCAGCAATCCAATTATCGCCCTCAATAGGAAATCTGTTATATGAATGTCTATAAAGCAAAATCCGTATATTTTAATGGGAGATTTAAGCAAAATAAAGGAAGTATTCCTATAGATTTTTCCAAAATTTTATACTACATAATGAATGTGAAAAAATATTTTTTCAAACAAAAAATTATTTTTTTAACCAAAATATGTGCTTATTTTGGCTGTGACATCGAAACTATAATACCAATCTGCACGCAGAAAAATTTATGTTAGAAATATGTTTGGATCCAATCAAATATATGTTTGGGACCCATTGAAAACAAATATATGTTTGCAACATTTTGTAACATATCTCAATTTGATATGTTTGTGTAAAACATATTTTTTATGTTAGAACATTTTTTTCATGGGCGGAGAGAGGATGTTTGTCAACGAGAGTAATAACAGTGCTCTCGTGGCTGTGGAATGCTGTTTTTTAATAAAGAGTTGTGTGTATTGTATAATACAATGGATGGCAAATTGCGAGAGACTCATGTATTTTTTACACTTTTGTGTATGAGGTCGAGCATTTCTACCCAACAGTGGTATAATAGAAGACGTAGAAGCGAAGAAGGGGGCTTTGGTGGCATGTATGCGTCAAACTCGTGTGTTTCTTGTTTTGTTGTTGTTAACCAACTTAGCAGCAGACGAAGAAGAAAAGAAGAAATGATATGAATTATATTTTTTCTTTCTTCAGTGTTTTAGATGCCTTTGTAGAGTCAAGACGGTAAAGTGAGTGAATAAATCAGTGTTTTGTGTTTTCTTAAAGAAATTGTGCTTTTTAGTAAATTAAATGCCCAATACATTTTATAATTGAATCGGAAAGTTGAATGGAATTATTTTATTGGACAAGGAAGAAATCGCATTTGATATTGGTAATTACATACATACTTATGTATATTTGAAATATGGCATATCCATATTTATTTATTACATTACATAATCATTTGATTCTAGATGCCGATTCCCCGCTGATGATTTCAACTATGAGGACAATTTGTTTTATTTCCCAACTAAGGAGAAGCGTTCAACTACGTTTCTATATATTTTTGCTTTTTAAAAGTGTGACTATTTACAAATTATTTCAATCAGTTTTTCTTTTATTAAAGTGTTATGTATTTCTTTGGAATTTTTTTATGTACCTATGTGTTTGTTGTTCTTTTGCCTTTTAATAAAAAAACACATTTGTATGTATACTATAGAGATAGCCAGTGAGTTCTTACTGAGAGCAAGTGAGCACACATTTTAAAGTGTTTTACATTGAATTTTACGCTCCCTTGCTCTCAGTAAGCGCCCACTGGTGCATGTGTTTGTTTTTTTTTGTGTCTTTTGGGTTTGTATTTGTTTGCACCCAAACTTATAAAATGTTTGCATACAAACATAAAATTATTTCCACCCAAACATATCTTTGTTTGCACCCAAACATATATATCTTTGCACCCAAACATAAATATCTTTGCACCCAAACATATATATGTTTCCACCCAAACATATACTTGTTTGCAGACCCAAACATATATTATGTTTGGGACTGTTGCAAACATATATATGTTTGCTGCAAAATAAGTTGGGCCTTTTTTTTTGCGTGTGTATGATTTTAGTCTCATTTGATTCGCCGTGAAGTTTTGCTCCCATACGAATTTTTTCGTAATTTTATAGCGGGTAAATGGACCTTTATTTTTAATAGAGTTGACTTACATTCAATAATTTATCAATTTATTATACATTTCGCGAGTACTGAGTAACATTTCACAAATATTATGCAATCTACTAACTCAAGCCACTTCCAGATAACTTTTTAGTATCAATTGCTCGCGGTAAAAAATTAGCGTTTTTATAATAATTTTTTCTTTAAAACGAAAATAAAACCGCCATAACTTTTGTCCGCATCAACAAAAAACTGGCTCGCGAGCGGATTCGTACTGGGAATTTGTTTCTTAACCTATGTACCAAAAATCTTTGATGTAGCGCGAAAAAAATTTAACATTTTTTTGAAATTGAATATGAAATATTTGACAACATTCGTGATATACACTTTCATACGGGCAAAATGTGCCTCATCGAAATAATGGTTTTAGAACCCAAGTATGTTTGGACGAAATGTGTTTCAGACAATTTGGATTCGTTTTAGCAATGTCCGTCCGTCTGTCTGTCTGGCTGGTGCCCACGATAACTCTCGAACGGATGAACCGATTTGGTCCAAAATTTGGCATTCGCAATATTTTGTCCAAAAGATGGGTTATATCGGTCCACTCCCTCCGGTACCTCCCCCACAAAAGTTCGAAAATGTTCGGAATATTTGTGCGCACGATAACTCTTGAAAAGAATAACCGATTTGGTCCATATTTTGCACATCGTGAAATTTCTACCAAACTTAGATGAGGTTCCAATATGGACTCAATCGGTCCACTCCTTCGGGTACCTACCACACAAAATTTCGGAAAATTTCAGTTTAGGACCTGGTCTCAAATCGCTTTGATTTTTGTTTTAGCAAGTTGTATTCGCTGTCCTCTATACGACGCTGTAAGTTTCATTAGTGCCAAGTCCATACTTCATGAGAAAATAGCCTGAAAGGTACAAATACCCCTATGACACCGTGTGTAGTGGTTGGAGCGCAACATAACTCTAGAACGGATCTGCCAATTCGGTCTAACATTTGGCCTTAGTAATATTTTTCCAAACATAGTTTAAGTTCGAAGATAAGCCATATCGGTCCACTCCTTCAGGTACCTCCCCCACAAAAGTTCAAAAATGTTCGGAAAAAATTTTCGTACGGTGACTCTTGAAGGGAGTGGCCTAATTGGACTATACTTTACACATCCTAATATATCTACCAGATATAAATCAGGTTAAAATATGGACAATATTTGTCCACTCCATCCGGTAACTCCCACACAAAATTTAGGATAAATTCACTTTAAGACCTGCTATCGAATCACTTTGATTTTTGCTGAAGCAACTTGCATTCGACGCCTCAATTACGATGGTAAAAGTTTTTTTCAGGGGCAAGTCCATACTTCTTGAGCAAACAGCCCGAAGGGTGTAAAAACCGCATAGGCACCATATGTAGTGGCTGGAGATCCACTTCCATAATGGTCAATGTCGATCCATTCCTTTTAGTATCTCCTCCGTAAAACTTTTGATATTTAATCCTAATCAACATTTTTGTCGGTTCAAACGCCCAAAATTTTTAAAACCCCCTAAATACATACGTTTTTTTGGGAAAAATTTGTTTCAATATACACAGGCTGAGGGTATATCGACTGATCCTTTTTTACTTGTTTTGCTTATGTTCGCCTACTAGCCTATTGACTTCAAGAGTAAGCTCTCTAACTCTGGGTATTCTGGGTTCGTTCGACGAAGCTCATCGCGCTCATTTGCTAATCCCGTCGCCTCTGCTGGTAAATTTGGTCCATTATGTATGTAGCGAGAGGTTGCTGCTGTGATGATGTCCCGGAAAGTTCTCTCAGCTACCCGAGGATCTGAATTAATGGGAGCTCTCTGAAGCGGTGATTGGTAAAATCACTGAACACTTGCCAATCAGCTTTCCCATGGTTCAGGAAAGTTCGGCATTCAGATGTTATGAAATCGGGTGGTCTATTTACGACGATGATAGGAAGGTGGTCCGAGCCCAGGGAAATTACGGGTTGCCAGGATACGTCATTTATCCGCAAACATTACGGTTGTTCTGTATTGCACAGACTGTTGCAATAGGAAAATTCCTCAGAATTTTGTAACCATCACAACGCTGTAAGCTGCAGTTGTTGTTGAGGTAGGTTTCCTGCACCGCCATAACCAAGATTTTTCCAAATCATGAAATCCAACTATTTCCTTGATCATCCGTCGAGTCTATTACAAACATTATGCATTTTCAGTGATTGGGACAACAATGGCTGGTGTTAAGTGGTGCGAGTGCCGGTGCGGCTTCTGTTGGGGGACTGCGGGAAGTTGCGTATTCTGATGACGACGACTCACTGGGGGCTTGTTCATACAGCATCCAGCAACATAAATCCTGTAGTAGTCCCTCGCGTTTACGAATCCAGAACAATTCCTGAGATACACCCACTCCCGACAGCTATTGTATCATACCGAAGTTTGAGTTTGGTGGATGCGGATGTGACAACTGAGCACATAAGAAGTAAGAGCGGTGCTAAGTTCGGCCAGGCCGAAATTTATATACTCTCCACCACGAGTTGTATTGAAGTAAAACGGAGCAATCAGTTTCCTTTCGTTTGTGAAGAAGACTAAATACCAAATTTCAGCAAGTTCGGTGAAACAATATGCCCAACCTTCAAAATACCGAAATTCGGGAGGTACCGTTCCATGAGGGCTATATCAAAACGTCGATCTATACCTACTAATTTCTGGCGGAAAGTTTTTAGACTCAAAGAAGACTAAATACCAAATTTCCGATATTTCGATAAAACCTTCAAAATACCGAAAATCTAGATGAACGCTTATATGGCGGATATATGAACCCGCGGATCTGTACTGACAATTCACTTCTGGAATGTTGTATTACCCCATGGAAGACTAAATAACCAATTTCAGTCTTTCGGAGGGATATTGACGTCACAATCATCAGAATGGACCTATACCGAAAATGGACCGACGAAAACATGGACCTATACCGACGAATTTCAGTCAGAAAAGCTTTTACCTCCAACAAAGACTAAATACCAAATGCCATAATGGTGGGTTGCTATGGCCACAACCCACAGTGTCCGATTTTCCGAAAACCCTAACCAAAACTCTAAAAATGAATGGATTTTGACCTAACCTTTGGTTCTTATGTTTTTCAGGCCGCTGAATACATTTTTAAGGGTTAGGCGGTCACTTAAGGGGTCTTTTTGGTCCCTTCTCCTATAAAATGTAATCTTATCAGATCAAAATATTCTAAAAATTTCTTCGTCATCAATTTTTACTACAGGTCCTAGAATACACCAAAAAACCAAGAAACTAAAATAGGGGTGCAAGCTTCCACAATTTCTACAATTTTGGAAATATTTGAGTTAAGATCACTTGGAATCCTTGCACTTTAGGTGTATAATGTCTTTGGTAACTTTACTGACAAGAATGCGAGGAATATTTGTCTTAAAAAATTAACCCTCGTGCGAGTCCCTTTTTCCACAAATCTTTAAAATCTCCTATAAAATGTGGTCGGATCAGACCAAAATATTTTAGAAATTTGTTCGCCATAAAATTTTACTATAAGTCTTAAAATATATCAAAACTCTAAATTATGCCCAAACGCCAGAAAGTGACCCTATACTGTATTCTGACATTCTGAATGAAAAAAAATCTGTATATACCTGCAAGGCAAAATATCACATAAAAACGAAAAGTGCAAATATGTGAAGGATGTTTCGATGGAAATTGGTAAAAAACCCTTCCTTTTTTATGAAATGATAAATTACACGGCCCAACTCGATCTTACTCACAACTATTTTCATAATTTATTGTGAAAATTGATCTTGAAAAAAATTAACAAGTACGGACATCAATTATTAAAGAACGCACAATTCATTGGCGACACTGAACTTCTTAAATACGTTTCACATACCTTTCATTACATTTACAAAAAGAAAATATTTAATAACCGTTGTTTATTTTGCATATTATCATAGATTTATAAACAACTTAAATATTGAAAAAAAAATTCCAAATAAGGTCATTTCGACCTGCTTTTATACCCACTTATTAAACAAGAAATGTATATATTTTTTCATAACTACACGCACTGGGATCCTATAAACAATATCTGACCCTTTTTAGTGTAAATTGATAAATTTTTTTTCGATTTTGGCCAGGTTTTTTGGAAAATCGGACTCTGTGCAACCGTCAAAATACCGAAAATCGGGTGGTACCGTTCTATGGGGGCTATATGAAGGCGTGAAACTATACCGACAAATTTCATATGGGACGGTTAATACTCCAAATGAAGACCAAATTCCAAATTTCAGCCAATTCGGTGGATTATTGTGGCCACTCCCTAAAATCGGGAGGTACCGTTATATGGTTATATGAAGGCGTGGGCCTATACCGACAAAATTCTGCGGAAAAGTTTTATACCCCCAACGAACACTAAGTACCAAATTTCAGTCATTTCGGTGTGATCATCAAGCTAAAACCTTCAAAATACCGAAAATCGGGTGATACCGTTCTCTTTTGGGCTATATATAAACGTGAATCGATATAACCCATTTGTAATAAGAGTAATAGAAACTTTTATGCCAAATTACAAAGCTCTATCTTAAAAATTGCGAGCTGTATCTTGATGTCAACAGACGGACGGACAGAATTATACCCTGATCAAGAATGTATATACAGTCTGTCGCAAAAGTTAGTATACACCGTTGAAATCAAAATGTATTAGGGATAAATATCACTATAATTATTGAAAACAACAAACAATTAGTTTTATTTGATAGACAAATTGGTTGTCTTCCGTAATAACAATTAAAAGTGCGCAATATTTGCATACATTAGCAAATGTACAGTTCGAATCCCAAAAATACCAAAATTTATGTCGCAAAAGTTAGTATACAACGGAGAATCCTCGTGGAACTGTGTAAAAATTTCTTGATATTTTTGAACAAAGCGAAACTAAATCTGTACTTAAGATCACAAAGAGTATACTAATTGGTTTTAATGGCAGTTATAGTTGGCAGTTGTAGTTGGCAAGTCCACCGTACACTTGATCGTAAAATCCACAAAAATTGGTCATCTACAAATACAACAACTGTAGCGACAAAATTCCGGGTGTTATGTCCTGTTTATGAATTCTAAAGCCATGAAATGCTCAGAAAAGCGCTAAAGTTTCAATATAGGGTGATCTTGATCGATTTTCGACTTGTCGTGTTTGAAAAAAACAGGAATTTCTTGAAGGAAACCCACCCTTTTGAGGCCATTGTCCTTTTGAAAGATGTTATAATCCTTTGTCCTTACACATAAGGACTTTCCTTTTGAGTTAATTTTCTCACAAATGTTGCCCCTTTTCATATTCCCACCAATAGTAAATAGTAGGAGAACCTCAAGGTCCGTTGTAAGCCCTACAGTTATACTGTCCTACCGGCCTTTTAGCAGTATCGGACATGCTTCTCGTGTCCCTAGTGTCTAATGTACTACTAATGTCTAATGAAATTCTTCTAACTGATGCATTTAGTTGTCTTTTGGTCCTAAGTGAAGCGAACACAGCTTTTCAGAACGTTTTTGCACAATCCATGCGTTATAACAGCAGAGAAAGCTCTGTATTAAAATTTTAAATTGCCTATCATATCCTTCTGTGGTGGTGGAGTATCACTGTAGGGCTTACACCAGAACTTGTGGTTCTCCTACTATTTAGTTTTGGTGGGAATGTGAAAGGGACACAATTTGTGAGAAAATTAACTGAAAAGGAAAGTCCTTATGTGTAAGGATTAAGGATTATTACATGTTTAAAAAGGACAACGGCCACAAAAGTATGGGTTTCCTTCAAGAAATTCCTGTTTTTTTCAAAAAGGACAAGTCGAAACTTGATCTAGATCGCCTCATATTGAAACTTTAGAGCTTTTCTGAGCATTTCATGGCTTTAGAATTCATAGACAGGACAAACCACCCTGAATTTTGTCGCTACAGTTGTTGTATTTGTAGATGACCAATTTTTGTGGATTTACATCAAGTGTACGTTGGACTTGCCACTATAAGAACTATAACTGCCATTAAAACCAATTAATATACTCTTTATGGTCTTAAGTACAGATTTAGTTTCATTTTGTTCAAAAATATCAAGACTTTTTTACACAGTTCCACCAGGATTCTCTGTTGTATACTAACTTTTGCGACATAAATTTTGGTATTTTTGCATTCGAACCGTACATTTGCTAATGTATGCAAATATTGCGCACTTTTAATTGTTATTACGGAAGACAACCAATTTGTCTATCAAATAAAGCTAACTGTTTGTTGTTTTCTATAAGTTAAAGTGATAATTATCCCTAATACATTTTGGTTTCAACGGTGTATACTAACTTTTGCGACAGACTGTACTTTATAGGGTCTCCGATGAATATTTCGATGTTTACAAACGGAATTACAAATTTAATTAAACCCTCCATATTATGGTGGAGTGTATACGAGGGCAGTTCGAAAACTTCTTAGCCTAGCACAAAAAGCGCGGTATAAACAGAAAAAAGTTAAGTGTTTTGGAAACTTCCATCTTTGTTATGAACACATGTTAAATTTTGTTTCGATCTGGCAACTCTTTCATATAGAAACAGGTGTTCAAAAAAGACGCATCCCCAATTTTTTACAATGGAAAAATTAGAAATGCGTTCTGTCATTAAATATTTACATAAAAAAGGTTTATCGGGACAAGAAATTCATAATGATATGTTGAATGTGTTAGGTGAAAGTGCTCCTTCATATGCAACAGTAAAAAATTGGGTTGCTGAATTTAAACGTGGTCGTACAAGCATTGAAGATGAACCACGCAGTGGACGTCCATAAACAGCAACAACAACAGAAATTGTAGCCAAATTGCATGATATGGTATTAAATGATCGACGAATAAAAGTGCGTGAAATTGCTAATATCATGGGCATCTCAAATGATCGAGTCCATTTAATTTTGCATGAAGAACTACAGATGAAAAAGCTTTCTGCAAGATGGGTGCCGCATTTGTTAACAGTCGATCAAAAACGCATAAGAATGAACATTTCTCAAGCTTGTTTGGATCGTTTTAAGCGAAATAAAATGGATTTTAAGCGTCGTTTCATAACTGTTGATGAGACATGGATCCACCACTATACTCCAGAGACAAAAGAACAATCCAAACAATGGACTGAAGCTGGAGGAAGTGCTCCAAAGAAGGCAAAAACAATTCAATCGGCTGGTAAGGTTATGGCAACGGTTTTTTGGGACTTCAAAGGTATTTTATTGATTGACTATCTGCAGAAGGGTAAAACAATAAATTCAGAGTACTATTGCAACCTTTTGGATCAATTAAATGTACAAATTCGAGAAAAACGTCCTGGCTTACAACACAAAAAAATAAGCACAAGAGTGTTTTAACAATGGCTAAAATCAACGAATTAAAGTACCCACCCACCTTATTCTCTTGATTTACTTTACTTGTTCCCAAATCTAAAAAAAATTCCTTGCTGGCAAGCGTTTTACCTCAAATGAAGATGCAATTACAGTTGTAAACCACTATTTTGAAGACCTTGAGGAAAACTATTTTAATCAATGGATAGAATTGCTAGAAAAGCGTTGGACAAAGTGTATTGAAGTTTCAGGAGATTATATTGAAAAATAAAAATATTTTTGAAAAACTAACTATTCTCTTTCATTGATAGGCTCAGAAGTTTCCGAACCGCCCTCGTAAAAATTGGTCATGCGGTTTTCTTCGTCTCGGCACGGACCATAAGAATCTGTAGCAGGCACACAGGGATATTCTACTCCCTACACAGAAAAACGATACATAAACAAACATTTGTGTACTGGGGTAGCAGCCGGTACGAAAGAACCCGCTGTCATGCAATTGGGAATTGATAAATAGGGCCCCCATCTTAGAACTTTCCTCCAATCCAATCCTCCAAACAAATTCCGAAACCATAATTTCGATGAGGCTGAAGGTAAGGTCACATTAGGCAAATATTGACTCCAGTGTGCGCTTACTGAGAGCAAGTGAGCATACATTTCAATGCATTATTTACGCTCACTTTCTCTCAGTAAGTGCACACTGCCGGTCGCTGAGGCAAATAAGTCTGTGCGATATGACCTCCAATTTACTCAAAACAATCGAGAATTGAGGATGAGTTGATGATAAGAACTGCATTTCATAATTTCTCGCTAATGCAACCAAGCCACTAAACTATTGTTGCCCCGCTTATTTTATTGATAAGCAAATTAGTATATTTTTTAAGTTTTTCAAAACAAATTAAATTATCATAAATGGGGCAATTAAAATAAGTTGACCTCTTACCTTAGTTGCTTGATAATCGTTTACATTTTAAACAAACAAATTTTAATAGGCTTTGACAATTCCAAAACAAATTTTCGTTTGAAATGTCAGCGAATGCAATGACAACAAGAAGTAGGGTAAATAGTGGCAATAATTTAGGGGGGAAGGGATAGTCAGTGGGTCATCAATGAAAATGTTCAAGCGATAATAACTAAGCACTTTGTTTAATTAAATTTGTAATACATGATAATTGAATTAAACAGAAAAAAATGGTTTATTAAATATGATATATTATTAAATGGACTTAAATAATTATAGGGAACGTATGTCACGTTTCCCTTTCAAAAAATTAGTGAGTAGTGAATAGCTAATCGATGGTGGGGGAGAGTTACTCGGAACAAATGACTTAGTAACTGGGATCCGAACATCGATAAGGGTGGTGTTGGGGTCCTAACAAGACACATATCACGTTAACTCATAAGACCGTTAAAAACGTGAATTTATGAATTGGGTTACTAACGGACCCACATAGGGGAAACGTATCTCAAAAGTGGATTTAAGCAGTTATTAATCGCTGTTATTTTGCGATTAGTATAAAATTTCGTTGCCTTATTTTCAACTAGACAAATTCGGCTGAAAAGAATTTGGCAGATTGTTTGCGTGCATCTGATTAGCTGATACCTCGATATTAACTTCCCCGCTAGATTTTTTCGCATTTCAAGAAATTTTTATCTCGGCTATTTTTTGAATATTGTCAATGTCATCTTATTTTTATTATTTAATGATAAAAAACAAGACATAGTTTCACAATTTTAGGTCTTCTTAGAACAAAGAAACAGAAGCCACTATGCGTGAGCACATGTTATTTGTCATTTGTCATTCTTCTTCGGAAATAACACCCACTTTTTTTGTTTTGTAATGTGATAATGAATTTGATTTTGAGTTTAACTTCGAACACGTTCTCCAGTTTTTGCAATAATTTCATTTAAAAAATTGAGAATTTCTTCATATTGCACGATAACATCTTTATAATAAGTTATTATACCCTCAGCCTTTAGGCTAAAGAGGGTATTTACACTTTGATACGACCAAAAATGTGCCTCATCGAAATAATGGTTTTAGACCCCAAGTATGTTTGTACGATATCCGTTTCAGACAATTTTGAGTAGATCTAGCAATGTCCGTCCGTCTGTCCGTCCGTCCATCTGTCTGTCTGTCTGTCCGTCTGGCTGGTGCGCACGATAACTCTCGAACGGATCAATCGATTCGGTTCAAATTTTGGGTATCCAAATATTTTGTCCAGATTTGATTTAAGTTCGAAGATGGGCCATATAGGTCCACTCCTTCAGGTACCTCCCCCACAAATGTTCAAAAATTGTCGCAAAACTGGTGCGCACGATAACTCTCGAAGGGAGTAACCGAATTGAACCAAACTTTGCATATGGTAATACTACCTCTAGGCATATATCAAGTTCGAATATGGATTATATCGGTCCACTCTTTCGGGTACCTCCCACACAAAATTTCGGAAAAGTTCAGTTTAGAGCCATCTCTCGAATCGCTTTGATTTTTGTTTTAGCAACTTGTATTCACTGCCCTCCATACGACGGTACAAGTTTCATCAGGGGCAAGTCCATACTTCCTGAGAAAATAGCCTGAAAGTTGCAAAAACCCCCAACGACACCATGTAAGGTGGTAGGAGTGCAAGATAACCCCCGAACGGATCTTCCGATTCGGTCCAAAATTTGGCCTTAGTAATATTTTGTCCAAACATAGTTTAAGTCTGAAGATAAGCCATATCGGTCCACTCCTTCAGGTTCCTCCCCCACATAAGTTCAAAAATGTTCGGAAAAATTGTGCGCACGATAACTCTGGATGGGAGTGGCCGAATTGGTCTATACTTTACACCTCCTAATATATCTACCAGTAGTGCGATTCTCTAACTCATTTTTTGAGTTACCGACAAAAATCGGTAAAATTAAAATGCAAAATTATGAATAACAAGTTCAAATAAAAGTTGACAACACTCTCGCTATCGGTAGAACTTTACGACTCCTTTTTATTCGTCGCTAACTTACCGAAAAACATCGTTAATTACCGAAATTATAAGCATTTTAATTTTACCGACATTCGTCGATAACTCAAAAAATGAGTTAGAGAATCGCATTACAGATATAGATCAGGTTCAAATATGGACTATATTTATCCACTCCATCCGGTACCTCCCACACAAAATTTCGGATAAGTTCACTTTAAGACCTGCTCTCGAATCACTTTAATTTTTGTTGAAGCAACATGCATTCGCTGCCACAATTACGTTGGTAAAAGTATTTTAGGGGCAAGTCCATACTTCTTGAGCAAACGGCCCGAAGGGTGTAAAAACCCCCTATGGCACCATATGTTGTGGCTGGAGATCCACTTCCATAGCGGTCAATGTCGATACGTTCCTTTTAGTATCTCCTCCGCAAAACTTTTGATCTTTAATCCTAATCAACAGTTTTGTCAGTTCAAACGCCCAAAATGTTTAAAACCCCCTAAATACATACGTATTTTGGGAAAATATTGTTTCAATATACACAGGCTGAGGGTATATCTCCGTCGGCAAAGCCGACTGATACTTATTTACTTGTTTTTTTTTTTAATATCAACCAAAAAATTGCATTTATTTTCATAGCAATTTTTAACAAATATTTTTTAGTGTGTATTTTATTAAAATTATTATACCCTCCAGCATAATTATGAAGGGTATAATTAAATTTGTAATTTGTAACACATCGAAATGTTCATCGGAGACCCTTTAAAGTATATATTTTCTTGATCAGGGTAAAATTCTAATTCCATATAACCATGTCCGTCTATCCATCCGTCAGTTGAAATCAGTACACTGCTCTCAATTTTTAAGATACTTACTTACTTACTTAGCTGGCCCATTACAGAACATTTGTTCCATAGACCGAACTAAGAAAAGATCTCCAATTGTCTCTGTTTAGTGCTTCGCTTTCTGAAATACGGCGCCTTGTCATCTTCTCATCCACTTATTTGCGCCATCTTTTCTTTGGCCTGTCAATTCTGCGTGCACCGCCATGTGCCTAGAATGTGTACGCCTTTTTAACGGGTTCATCATCGCTCATTCTTATTATATGGCCTAGCCAACGCAATCGCTGCATCTCGATACGTTTAACAATATTGATGTCGTTGTGTAGCAGATACAGCTCGTGGTTCATACGACGTCGATATTCACCGTCAACGCAGATTGGTCCGTAGATCTTTCGACGAATTTTTCTCTCAAACACGCCAAGCACTGCCTTATCTGCTTGCGCAAGTACCCAGGCTTCGGAACCATACATCAGCACGGGTAGTATCAGCGTTTTGTAAATCGTTATTTTTTTACGAGTTGTGGCTTCGTTTTTAAAGTGCTTACTTAAACCAAAGTAGCATCTGTTAGCCAATACAATTCTTCTTTTTATTTCACAACTGATGTCGTTTGTTGTGTTTACGGAGGTGCCGAGGTAGACGAAGTCTTTTACTACCTCAAGATTATAGAAACCATCTTCAACAGTTGGTCCGATCTCAATGGACGCATTGCGCGTCGACACCATCAGCTTGGTCTTCTCGTCGTTTACCGCCAGACCCACTTTAGCAGATCCTCCTTCGACCTTCAAGAAGGTATCGGTTACTTCTTTTACTGATCGTCCCACGATGTCTATAGCATCAGCATAAGCAAGTAACATGTGGCTATTGGTGTAGATTGTGCCAGTTCTTTTGACGTTTGCCTGTCGCATAACCTTTTCTAGCAGGATGTTGAAAAGATCGCACGATAGGCTGTCTCCTTGCCTGAAAACTCTTTTGGTACAAAACACTTCGGAGAGGTTCTTTCCTATTTTAACTGAAGATCTTGTGTCAGTTAGAGTCATTTTACAAAGCCGAATGAGCTTTGCGGGGATACTAAATTCAGACATTGCTTGGAATACCTTTGAACGTAGCGGGCTGTCGAAGGCTGCCTTATAATCGACAAAAAGATGGTAGGTGTCGATCTGCATCTCTTGGGTCTTCTCCAGGATTTGCCGCAGGGTAAATATCTGGTCAATGGTGGACTTGCCAGGTCCAATTATTTCATTGACCATAGCCTTTAGTCGTTCGCACAATATCGCTGACACGATCTTGTAGGCAATAGGGAGTAGACTTATGCCCCTATAGTTAGAGCATACAGTCTTATCACCCTTCTTGTGGACGGGGCACAGGGTACTCAGGTTCCAATCGTCGTGTACGCGTTCTTCCTGCCAGATGGAGCGAACTAGCTGATACATACACCTTATCAGCGTGTCGCCTCCGGTTTTAAACAGCTCGGCTGGTAGGCCATCAGCTCCTGCTGCCTTATTATTCTTCAGCCGGTTTATTGCTGTCTTTACAACATCTTGGCCGGGTGGTATACATTCAATACCGTCTTCTTGGATTGGATTTGTGGTATCTTCGTCGACTCCGCTACTATTGGATACCAACAGTTTGGAAAAATGCTCTTTCCATATCCCTAGCACACTATCTGTATCAGTTACCAGATTACCTTGCTTGTCTCTACAGGAAGATGTGCCAGTTCCAAAGCCATCAGTTTGATGTTTAACTCTTTGGTAGAATTTTCGGACTTCATTCTGTCTCCTGTACATCTCGATTTGTTCACACTCCCGCTTTTCCATCTCTCTCTCTTTTTCCTGCGGAAAAGACGTTTCTCATCTCTCCTTTTCTCCCGATACCTCTCTCGTACGCTACGCGTTGCTACTGCAGCACGACGCTCCTGGTCATACCATGGATTCTTTGGTGGAGGTCTCTGGTATCCAATACTGACTTTGCGGCTGTTTGCATGGAGTGGGCAATGTTTTGCCATTGTCCTGATATGTTATCGGGACGAGGAGTGCTTTGATTAAGCAGTTGGGCCAGTTGAGTGGAATATGCTGTGGCTATCTGTTGTGATTGCAGCTTACCGATGTGCAACTTCCGTGTTGTGTCTGTTCGCACTTTGTTTGCTACGTTTAATCTGGTACGTACCTTTGCTGCAACAAGGTAGTGGTCCGAGTCTATGTTTGCAACCTCGGAACGATCGTACATCCAACACGCTTGATGCATGTCTTCCATCTATTACAACGTGATCAATTTGATTTCTTGTTCTTTGATCTGGCGACAGCGAGATGCTTAAATCTGGTACTGCTAACTACCATGTTTCTTGCAGCTGCAAAGTCTATCAGCCTCATACCATTGTCAGATGTTTCACTGTGGAGACTGAATTTCCCGACTGTTGGGCCAAAGATATTCTCCTTTCCAATTTTGGCATTAAATCGCCTAGTATAATTTTAATGTCATGGGCAGGGCAACGGTCAAAAGTTTCTTCTAGGCGCTCGTAAAATATGTCTTTGGTATGTTCGTCCTTGTCTTCAGTGGGAGCATGAGCGCAAATAAAGCTGATGTTGAAGAATTTTGCTTTTAATCGAATTGCAGCGAGTCTTTCATTCACTGGGGTGAAGCTGGAGACCAGATGTTTTATCCTCCTACCAACTACAAATCCGCAACCAAACTCATGTTTTGTATCATGGCAGCTATAATACAGTGCGTCACCTTTAGGTGTTGTTGTGACGCCTTTCCCGTTCCATCGTATTTCCTGTATGGCAGTAATGTCGGCCTTATACTTTTCAAGTACATCTGCCAATTTTTAAGATAGAGTTTTGTAATTTGGTATAGAAGTTTCTATTACTCCTAAGATGTTTGGTATTGCAAATGGGCTATATGGGTCCCTGTTTTGATATACCCCCCATAGAACGTTACCACCTGATTTTCGGTATTTTGAAGGTTTTAGCCTCATTAACACACCAAAACGGTTGAAATTTGGTACTTAGTCTTCGCTCAGGGTATACAACTTTCTCCCAGCAATTTTTCGGTATAGGTGTACGCCTTCATATAGCCCCCATAGAACGATACCACCCGATTTTCGGTATTTTAAAGGTTTTAGCCTTATTATCACACCAAGAAACTTGTCGGTACAGGTCCACGCCTTAGTATAGCCCCCATAGAACGGTACCTCCCCGTTTCTGGTATTCTGAAGGTTGTGGCCATAATAATCCGCCGAAATGGCTGAAATTTGGTATTTGGCCCTCATTTGGGCTATTACAAGTTCCATATGAAATTTGTCGGTATAGGTATACGCCTTCATATAGCTCCCATATAACGTACCTCCCGATTTTCGGTGTTTTGAAAGTTGTGGCCTCAATATTCCACAGAAATGGGTGAAATTTGGTATTTAGTTTTCTTTAGGGGTATTAAACTTCCCCTAGAAACTGGTCGGTCTTAGTATAGCCCCGATAGAACGGTACCTCCCAATGTTCGTTATTTTGAAGGTTGTGGCCACAATAATCCACCAAAATGGCTGAAATTTGGTACTTGGTCTTCATTTGGGGTATTAAACGTTCCATATGAAATGTGTCTGTACACGTCCACGCCTTCATATAGCCCCCATAGAACGTACCTCCCGATTTTCGGTGTTTTGAAGGTTGTGGCCCCAATATTCCTCAGAAATTGCTGAAATTTGGTACTTTGTCTTCGTTGGTGGTATAAAACTTTCTCCCAGCAATTTGTCGGTATAGGTCCACGCCTTCATACAGCCCCCATAGAACGGTACCTTCCGATTTTCGGTATAATGAAGGTTGTGCCCACAGTATCCCACCGAAATCGCTGAAATTTGGTATTTAGTCTTTGATATAGCTCACATAGAACGATACCTCCCGATTTTCGTAATTCTGAAGGTTCTGACGTCAATATCCCACCGAAAGACTGAATTTTGTTATTTAGTCTTCCATGGGATTATAAAATATTCCAGAAGAGAATTATCAGTATAGGTCCGCGGGTTCCTATGTCCCCTTCATGATTTTCGGTATTTTGAAGGTTTTATCGAAATATCGGAAATTTGGTATTTAGTCTTCTTTAAGTCTAAAAAACTTTCTGCCAGAAATTTGTAGGTATAGATCGACGTTTTGATATAGCCCCCATGGAACGGTATCTCCCGAATTTCGATATTTTGAACGTTAGCCACATTGTTTTACCGAACTTGCTGAAATTGGGTATTTAGTCATCTTCATAAACAAAGAAAAGTAATTGTTCCATTTTACTTCAATACAACTCGTGATGGAGGTTATAAAGCCGTTCTTACTTGTTATGTTCTCAGTTTGTCTCATCCGCATCCACCAAACTCAAACTTCGGGGAGATGCAATAGATGTCGGAAGTGGTGCATCTCAGAAATTGTTCTGGATTCGTCCACGCGAGGCAGTACGACAGGAATTATGTTGCCGCATGCAGCATAAACACAGTCCCCAGTGAGTCGTCGTCAGAATACGGAACTACCCCGCAGTCCCCCAACAGAAGCCGCACCCGCACCACTTAACACCAACTGTTGTTGCTGCAATCTCTGAAAATGCATCCATTTAATTGCAATGGACTCGGAGGATGATCAAGGAAATAGTTGGATTTCATGAGTCGGAAAAATCGTGGTTACGGCGGTGCAGGAAACCTACCTCAACAACAACTGCAGCTTACAGCGTTGTGATGATTACAACATACTGAGGAATTGTCCTATTGCAACAGTCTGTGCAATACAGAACAACCGTAATGTAAGCGGATAAATGACGTATCCTGGCAACAAGTAATTTCCCTTGGCTCGGACCACCTTCCTATCATTGTCTCCGTACATAGACCACCCGATTCCATAACCTCTGAACGCCGTACTTTCCTGAACCATGGAAAAGCTGATTGGCAGGGATTTAGAGATTTTCCAATCATTTTCAGAGAGCTGTCCATCCCCCAGATCGTGGGGTAGCTGAGAGAACTTTCCGGGACATGATCACTTCATCAGCCGCACGCTACATACCTGGTCGAATAACCGAAATAAGACCAAATTTCCCAACAGAGGCGTCGGTACTACAAATGAGTGTGATGAGTTTCGTCGTACGAAGCCTGACGACCAGAGAGTTAAAGAGCTTACTCTTGAAGTCAACAGGTTAGTAGACAAACATAAGTGGCTAGATCACCTGAAGCAATTCAACATTGGACAGAATCACTCTCGAATCCGGGAAGAAGAGTGTGCTACGCCGTATATGAAAAGCCCTCACAGCCGAAGAGATACCACCACAATTTACGAAAGTCGAGGTTGCAGATGCCATCCGAAACACAAAATCGTCCAAAGCGTTGGGCCCACACCGAATATCGATGGTAATGCTTAAGCAACCTATAGTTAGCAACCCATATTGTACCAGAAGCTGGAAAGTTGGCATGGTGGTCCCGCAACTGAAGCCTGTCAGGGATGTCAGCAGAGGGGAATCGCACAGGCCGATTTCACTCCAGTCGCCAGTAACATAGATCTTAGAGGCACTTCTCCTCCCCACGATGAGAAGCTGTTTTCCAGTTGCCCAACATCAACATGGACTGCATTAGACGCCATGTCCAAACATATCGGTAGAGGACTGAACCAGAACAGGCCGTGCTACCGAACAGTCATGGTGGCTATTGACCTATCGGTGGCTATTGACCTATAGAGAAGACTACTCTCCAGCCGTGTTTGAAACGTTGGGTGATCAACTATATGTGCGGATGCCAGTCGTGGAATTCAGTTCCCCAATGAGGGGTGATATCTACGGAACTCTTTAACCTCTACCTCTCTGAAATTCCACACCCTACAGATGGCATAGAGATCGTAATGTATGCGTATTATTGTTCGATCTTGGCGTCGGGTCCTATCGTCGATGACATATGTGATAGGTTAAATATCTACATAGCTGACCTAGCGCAGTTCCTCCGTCTGAGGAATATGAAAATATCCGCAGCTAAATGCACTGTCACACTGTTCGCCACATGGAAGGCTGGAAGGAGGCTCCCACTGAACATATTGGTCGATGGAGTACTGATTCCGACCACTAACTATCCCAAAATATTGGGTGTAACGTTGGATAGCATGTTTAAGTCGTCCGCGCAAGCCACAACTATTTGCGATAAGATCAGAAGTAGGAACAAGGACCTCAAGTCGCTGGCCGGCAGCACTTGGGGTGCAGACAAAGAAACCTTGTTGACCTCTTACAATGCAATAGGCCGGTCTGTGGTAAGCTAAGAAGCTAAGAAGATTCAAACCTGGCAGAATGACGCCTTGGGGACTGCAACAGGAAACATCGTCATGACACCAGTGGACCATCTTTATGAAGAGGCGAAGGTTTTATTTATTTATTTATTTATTTATTTACAGGTGCGTCAGCACAAAAAGATGTTGTCGAAACAGTACCTGTTTTCGCCCACCCAGGCACGTTGGGAGAGATCTTCACGATCTGGAGAGAGAGGTCCAAAGGTATAAAAAAAGAACCTTTACATCAACGAGCCTATCAGGCAGGCTTGGATAGCATTCACACCATTGCAGCAGAAGAACGCCAGCTACCAAAGCAAACACGAGTGGTTTTTGTCCAGTTAAGATCGTTTTAATATAAAGAACGCGGATGACAACTACCGCACTGATCGAATAGTGACCCTTGCTTTAGGGATGGTTCTGGAATGGCTAAATATTACAAGTTAAGTTTAGTAGTGGTATTCAGTATCTCATTTTTAACAATTAAAATGCTCACAATTTTGGTAGTTAACGAAAATTTTCGGTAAGGTAACGACTAAAATGTAGTAGTCGTTAAGTCCTACCGATATCATGAGTGCTGCCACCTTGAATTAAACTTTACGTTCATAATTTTGCGTTTTAATTTTACGGATTTTTGTCGCTAACTCAAAATATGAATTACAAAATTCAACTGCAGTGTTGCTATTTCGTTTAAATGTACTAATTGGTCTAATAATCGGATACATTTAAATATGTGGTTATTTTAAGCCCACTGATAGGTATTCTCCTAACAATGGTTATGCTGCAACTTTTGGTGTTTTAATTCGCACCATTTATTTTTCTTCTATCATAGCAGTAAGTATCAATAATATCTTTAAAACGAAACATGACGCCAATTAGGTAAATAATTTTTGCCTAGAAATTAAACACAAAACAAATTTTCCAAAATAAAGTGCGGAAATTCCGTACTACAATTTAATGGTACTGCATTATACCCGCCAGTTACATAGTGGATGAGTGGAGATTAAAAATGATTGTGTTACCCTGTTAAATTATTTTCAGTGAAGACAAGAACCGCGGCCTTTGGAGAGAAAACTAAATGTCTCACTGGAGACATCAAAAATAAAATATTTGTTCTCACAACAAGGTGTCGTCGTGTGTACACATTTTGAAATTTTATAATTTCCAAGCAAAAAGTTTGCCTCCAAAGAGATGCAGTTAAATCATATGTACAAGTGTTCTGGAAGTGCATCAAATTATGCATTTTTACTCATGATTTTTACAAGAGCGTGACTACTGAAAGATGTACTCCATTAGCACTGAATTTTAACTAACCCTTCGGCACTGCCTTTTAACTATCCCTTTGGAATCGCATTTTAACTAACTCTTTAGGGTAGAATAGGATGCAGTCCAATTTGCATCCAAAGCACTTATTTTGATGTAGTGCTTTGGATTGAATTTAAAGGCACTCTTCGGAATGTGTTTTTATGCAGTTCAAATTTACAATTTGTGTTGTGTTAAACAAGAATAATAAGAACTTTATTGCATTAACACAGATTATGAAATTTCTTCATTAAATCCAATCGCAACTGAGTTTGCTTGGTCCGCTCTCCATTTAATCAAGCTGCTTCATCTGCTAAAGGGGTTCTTAGGCCATGTTTATATTATAGCTTTTTGCAGGGTTAACCTTCTTTATGAGGATTTGTTTGAAATATAAGCAATGAAATTTACATTTGAAACCCAGTGGGTTCCTTAAATCCGGTTATATATAAACGTACTATTATATTGCCTTCCCATCACCAGTTGAGATTTCGACAAGTACTCCAAAAGCACTTCATTAGGAAATTTTCTTCTCGTGAGTTACCGTAAAAATGTTCCCAACTTTTGGTTGTATGTTTTTATATATACATTTTAGAAATTGATGCACACTTTTTCTATCTTTGAAAAAATTCTGTAGTTGTAGGTATCTACAAATTGGCTTGCTTGTTAGGGATCACTAAGCAACTGCTTGTAAAATGTATCGAACGGAGTGCCTTTTTCACGACTCCGATTGAACTGCATCCAGTAGTGCGATTCTCTAACTCATTTTTTGAGTTACCGACAAAAACCGGTAAAATTAAAACGCAAAAAACGATGATCCTGACGTAATTTTGGCATGATCGTAATTAGTCTCCCTTTGTAGGCAATTTGGTAGAAATTTCCAATTTTTTAAGGTTTATTCCAACATATGGCTATGAAAAATCATTAACGGTTATGTCTAGAGTACTTACAAACAATTTAATGATATATGGAAAGTCCTGTATCAACCAGGCTTGTCCCATATTAGACTAACCTTTAACGGCATTGCACTGATAGAGGAAAAAATCAGGACGTAGAACAAAAGTTTTTGCACTTTTCTTTGAAAATAGTTTTTAGAAACATTGTACACAATGTCCTGACCATGTTTGCTTTATAAAAACAAAAAATTCAACGCCCATTGTTGCCATACAAGCCAAACAATAATACTTCTGACGAAGCGTTTTTATAGCGACAGTTTATTTATTTAAACTCAGGTGTGTGTTGACTTTACACAAATAAAACATTCAATAATAGCTGTGTTTCTTTACTTACGTGAGGTTACCATTTTTACCATTTGTTACCATTTTAACCTGCAAAGCGTTCCTTAACCCCGAAAAGTGGCAAAACTGGAAGCAATTTTTAAGAGAGTGGAGAGAGAACGAAAATGGCTTTCTCTTCTACCACAGGCTACCAGCAAAATTTCTGCAGGTAAAAAATGGCAGAACTGATTTTTCGACTTTTGTTTGACGATTATTTCACAATGAAAAAGAAAATGGACGAAAAACAGAAGAAAAAGTCGAACGCTGACAAAACTAAATTAAAAACTGTGAAATAAAAGACGAAACTTGATTTTTCATGTTTCTTTTTGACATTGCTGCCAGATCTAACCATTTTTCCGTTCCTTTACTTTTCTGGTAAAAATGTTCATAAGAGAGCAATTCATTTTTTACCTGCAGAAATTTGTCTGGTAGCCTGTGGTAGAAGAGAAAGCCATTTTCGCTCTCTCTCACTCTCTTAAAAATTGCTTCCAGTTTTGCCACTTTTCGGGGTTAAGGAACGCTTTGCAGGTTAAAATGGTAACAAATGGTAAAAATGGTAACCTCAGGTAAGTAAAGGAACACAGCTTATTTTGCCAAATAACGGATCATTATCGATTTTTTTCGGCAATCTTATTATTCATTTTAATAAAAGCAGACAGAAGAAGAAAGACGAACGCTGACAAAACAAAATTAAAAACCATGGTTTAATAAAACTCCGTACACACTAGAGCTTTTTGCCGGGTTAACCTTCTTTATGAGGATTTGTTTGACATATAAGCAATGGAATTGACATTTAAAACCCAGTGGGTTTGTTAAATCCGGTTATATGTAAACGTACTATAAGAAAAGTTAGCCAAAGCTTTATGTCAATTTAATTTTTTTCATTCGAGTATGCCTAAAACTTCAAAACAATATAAACAAACTGTGTATGTGTGTGTGGTGTTTGAATAATATGCCAAACAATTTTAAAAACAATCGAATTCAATGATTTTTAAAATTGTTTTTAGACCATTTGTATGGAAGAAATTGGAGAGATTTGCATGGAAACAATCAGTTTATCATATTCACAACTCGATTATGTGGAGAAAACTTAACGCGTCATTCATTTTTCCCGGTTTTTATAAAATGCTCAAAAAATGCATTGTAAACAAACCCAACTTGTTGCTTTTATTTTGAAGTTTTAGGAATTCAAGAAAAACAAGGGTTCTATAGATTTTTTTCATTTAAATCTACCTCTTTACTTATACCATGTTAAAAACTGTGAAATTAAAGAAGAAAATTGAATTTTCATGTTTATTTTTGACATTGCTACCAGATCTAAAATTTTTTCGTTCTTTTACTTTTCTGGTAAAACTGTCGATGAGAGAGCAATTTTGACCGTTTTCTCTTTTACCACTTTTGCTATTAAAAAGTAAAGGAACAAAGCTATAATAGCTTTGTTCCAAGAGACAAGTCTCAAAAGAGCAAACTGTCGAAAATGAGTTCCACATAAACATTTTCCCGAAATGTGCTATTCCTTGTTAGAGTAGCAAGGCTTTGGAGTCACCTGCCTCTTAACTTGCGAAGTTTTGCATATTCACCCAATACATTTAAACGTAATTACATGATGAGCTTAAATACGTAGCCCAGTGCCTGTAGTAGGTGCACTATTATTAACACGGGATTTTAATCCATTACCTTTCATTCTTTTTTGGCAGCGGAGCCGTTTTTCTAGATTCTTTTTATTTTTGTCATTATTTTTGCAAACTATATTTTTTTATTTTTGTATAATGTTATCTTAAGGCCTGCGTACATAAGCTGCCTTGCCTGCTTACCTTGCTTACTTCTGATAAAAGCCTTTACCTAATTAACTGCGTGTTGCGTGTGCGTTCAAAAATACAAAAACAAAATACATGTATTTCAAATTGATAACAAAAACAAATACATGTATTTTGTTGTTGTTTTTTGAACGCACACGCAGTTAATTAGGTAAAGGCTAAAAGAATAAAAAAGAAAAGGGCAACCCTTTAAGGCCTGCGTACATAAGCTGCTCTGCCTGATTGCCTTGCTTTCCTGCTTCATTTTTGACATAATAAAAATAAAAGAATAAAGAAGGCCGAGGAAATTTCGAACTGGGTTGCCCTTTTCTTTTTTATTCTTTTATCAGAAGTAAGCAAGGTAAGCAGGCAAGGCAGCTTATGTACGCAGGCCTTTAGTCATGGATTAATCAGCAAGAAATTTTGTATTTATTTGTAATGCGCACTTTGGTCTTAAAGACTTTTTGTATTACTATGTATGAATAATAAGTAAATAAATGTTCGGGAACGGAAAAATGACAGAAACGTCAAAAAACTGCAACAAATGTGAAAGTCGGCGTATCAGTCAATCAGAAGCCGGCAAACATGCTGCACATTTTTCCTTGCCGAAATTTGTCGTGTAAAAAGTTTCTAAAGAGTAAGCTATTCAGCGCCTTATTTGTTCGAAGAGAAGTGAACATTTTGCAACTTTTTTGGGCTTAAGATGAGTTTAAGCATTAAGCTCGGATCGGGACCAAATTTTTCCCACAGGTAGGTCTCGTTACAATGATCACAAATATATATAACATTTATTGCGGAAGTCCACACTTCCCGAGATATGGGCCTCCAAAGTTCCGAAAATTCCCTTGTTAAAGGTCGTCTACTTAAACGCCGTACACATTAGAGGTATTTTGCCGGGTTAACCTTCATTATGAGGATTTGTTTGACATATAGCCAATGGAATTGACATTTGAAACCCAGTGGGTTTATTAAATCCGGTTATATATAAACGTACTATTAGAAAAAATTTTCAGTTTAAAAGAAATTTTGTTCCCGTGCCCTAGATTTGCACCTGTCCATAGCAGAAAGTCTTAAATCCCCGGCCGAAGGCCGGCTACTTAGAAAAAAATTATAATCTTATCCGAGCTTAATGCTTAAACTCAACTTGATCCATTTTTTGGTGTACGGGAACGCATTTTGGGAAAAATTTTCAAAATGTGTAAAAACTTTTTAGTTCTGGAACGAAGCTAATGTGTTCTACTTTCGTGGTGAAAAACGCTTTGTGAGTACGGGCGTATTTAGGTATGGGTGTTAAGTGGTTTTCGACTTTTGGTTATTATAATCGACTTACGTATCCCTACATTTTACTACTTGCAGTCGATTTATCGACTTACTTATCCCTGTGTTTCACATTAAAGATTTTTTGTGATATACGCTTGCTTTTCAATTTTTTCATAGAATTTTGCTTACGAAAAAAGCATTTAAACATAACTAAATCGTTAAAATACCAAATTAACGTATAAAACTTATAAAGTTTTATACATTTTTCGCGTAGTGCATAAGAAAAAACGCGACGCGATTACATGAGGCGCTTGAGAAAACCATCAGCAAAGGGCAAAAGTGGTGAAGACACAACGACGGCTAGTGCACCTTCTTCAAGTGATACCATTGAAAATACCTCCCGAGAGGATAGCGCGACGCATGGTACCACCACAAATAATTCAGAATCTACATCACCCATCACCACTACCACGAAAACGTTGGTGACAACGACACCAACCAAATCCTCAAAATCATCACGACGCAACGCAATGGATACGACAAATAATGGCGGCGGCGGAAGCAGTACAACAAACAGTCCCATTAGTTCGGATGTGTTTAAGCATTTTGAGAAATCGGGAAAAAGTGAATTGTACGGAATCGTTTTTCTATCTACTTGTCTGTCATAGATCTCCTTATATCTGTCTGTAGTTATAAAGAAAATTTGCTATTCCTGAATGTGAGATGATATTTTTGGGAATTTAACACCCCACACACAACCTTTAATTTCAATTGTTTAAACAATTCAAGAATATTTTGTTGCTACGATTCATCATCCAGCTTTTGCAAAAGAACAGCAGCATACGTATTGCTTTAATGCCTGCCTGTTCCCCCCACATGGAAAATTTAACAAATATGTTTTTTTCATCATCCTACCCAAAAATGAAATAAAGAAACAGACAACAGTAGTGTACTGTAACTGCTTATCTCCTCCAGACAGACACAAAAAAAAAAAAAAAACACATAAAACATAACTAACGCTTGTTGCTTGGCTCTCTGTTGTAAAACAAAAACTTTTGTGTTCTTGAATAATTTTCGTTTTAGTTTGAAATATTTAAAACAACATGTCCGTGAAAACGAAAGTCCATATATGGGAGCCAAGAGTGATTTTAAATTTGGTGTCTCCAGTGCCATATACGATCTGTTGTGGCAAGGTGTTCGCTGTAACTTGAAAAAGGATACCGTCTTGAATACATTGAGTGATGTGGTGGTAAGTAGATAATATTGAACTATAAAAATGAATAATAATAATGTAATTTAAGGATATAAAATGTAGATTGGAAATATTTTGTACTGCAAAAAAAAGGAACATGTTGAGACTTTATTCTAAGTTTTATATTTGTCGCAGATAGCTGTGGTCCGCTAGAGGGTCCAGGGCACTGAAGTGACAGTAATTTCGTTTATTATACAAAATATTCGTTAACTTTTAATCTCTTTAGTAACCTTAATAATCCACCGAAAACAGTTTTCCTTTGAGTTACATTATCAGGCCTAAGTAAAGTTTAAAGCAGGGCCGATCAGGCAGTATACTCAGCGATCCCACTGAGTTGTTTTTGCATTTGTTTTTCTCCCACACGTACACTATGCGTGAACGAAACAAATAAAAACATCATTCGGTTGTTGCTTTTTTACTCACACATTCACACATGTATTTGTTTTCTTTGTATTCCTATGGTCGGCTCTGGTTTAAAGCCTCCCTTGCAAATTTCGTTGAAATGTCTATTGTTAAAAAACTTGGGCCTTGACTACAACTATATACATTATGGGTCTTAAAACTTACGTAAATTCCGCTGATTTGGAATGTTCGTGTTGAAAGACAAAAAATGTTAATCGTGTAGCCGTTATTGAATGAAATCTGTCCATAGGTGAACATCTTAATTTTCCAACTAAATGGCGGCCATCAAAAACTTCCATTTTCTTACCGCGTAGCGGTAAAGCCTTATAAAGGTAACCATATTGCCCTGGTTGTTTTTCAAAGCCCGTATTCCGCTTCCGCAACAAAATATATATCGTCGTGTCACAGGTAGATATGACAAAGAGACCCCAGAGTGGACCATAATTTGGACTTGTTTCGCTTCACATTAAACAAGACTAGGCCCACTCATAGCCAAGAACATCTTCGAATGTCACCATGGCCTCAATAACACGGGTTATCTAAACTTTTCGGGGATAAGAAATACACGTTTAGCTCGCATAAGCTGAAGATAATACATCTTGGGTTAGTTTGTGGTCGAAGTCAGAGCTTTATTTCAGCAGTCCATGCATTGGGCAGTTGATTTAGTCGCGATTATTTTCATATTCTTCAAATGAAAGATCTGCACACGCACCGCTACCCCCAACACTTTTAGTTATGGGTCTCTAAAGTCAAGGTCGAGCTTGACTGCTCGATAGACTGCGGCAATCCTTCACGCCGACTTCTCCTTCTCCACTAATTCTTGGATCTCACCTCAATGTCCATTCTAACTGAGTTACAAAGGGGATGCCTTGGTTTCGGCAACTTTTTGTTTGAGATGTTGTTGTTGTTGTAGCCTCTACAGGTGTAGTATGTTACGTATTGTGTAAACGAAAGAAAGAAAATAAAAATAAGGTAAAATAAGATTAGAGGGACATTAATCATCCACACCCAGTCCGAGGAAGCGAGCTGCTTCGACTGGATGTGTCCATAAAGATTCTGGTGTAAGGTTAGTCGGGTTAGCTGGACATGCAAAGATGTGTCTCGTGATGTGTGGGGTACCTCCGCATTTTGGACAAACATCCGAGATGTCCGGGTTCAGGGTTGAGAGGTAGCTGTTTAGGTACCTGCAGATACCAGATCTGAGTTGTGATAATACCGATCTGGTATCTCTGGGTAGTGACCTTTCATCATCACTTATGGGTGGTGGTCTTCCACCAAGCACAATACTGCTTGTGTATGATGATGTATATTTGTGCTCCACCTCTGTGTGGACCTGTTTCATGGCTTGTTCAATGTCTTCGGGGGACGGGTCTGGGGGCATTTGGGGGATGTTTTTAAGCTCGGCGCGGTAGTCATGTCTTATGGGCACGTCCCTCTCGCTTAGAGGGTTTTTGGAGCTACGGTGGTTAGGGTGGTTTGGGTTTTGACACTTTACAGCGTGTTGCCTCGTGAGCAGAATGCAGTGTTCTTTGACAGGGAGCATCTTGGTCTCATGGTGCAGATGATTTTGAGGTGCCTTCGCGTGGCAGCCAGTGGCTATTCTCAATGCATTGTTCTGGATGGTTTGGAGGTTGCTCCACTGGGTGTCGCTTATGCTTGGGGCCAGACTGGTGCCGCATAGTCCATTAATGAGCGCGCAATGGCTTTGTAGGTGGTAAGGATTGTTTATTTATCCTTCCCCCATGTGCTTCCTGCTAATGTTTTGAGAATTTTGTTGCGTTTCCCCGCATTCCCTGCTATTTTCTCAGCATGCCTGCAAAAATACTGTAGGTTGTCGAAAGTAACACCTAGTATTTTGGGTTTTTTTAACTGTTGGGATGATTTGATCACCAATGTGTATGTTGAGATTTATGTTTACTTCTTTTGTCCATGAAATTATAATTGTTGCTGTAGATTTAGGGCAGAGAGTTGGAGGTTTCGCTTGGAGAAAAAGTCTTTCAGTTGGGGGAGGTTGTTGTTTATATTGCTGCTCTCTCTTCGCTGAGGGGTTGAATCCTTCCGTCAGCTGAGTTAGTTTTCCGTATAGCATCTCTTTGATCCGCTAGTTTGGAGGCTTCAGACGGAAAGTTTGACCCTATTTTTTGATCCTTCCCGCAGGTATGTAACTCTTGCAGGCACGGAGTAGCATTTGTCTGAAGGCTTTTTCCCCTGCTGCGGCGGAAGTTAAGAGGGGTAGGATGGAAAATTCGTCTTCAGTGGTTTGGAGGAAGCTAGACCAGTCTGCCTGCATACTGACACTTTTCTCTTTTACCACCCTTACCATTAAAAAAGTAAAGGAACAAAGCTATAATCTGGACCCGGATTGCTTTCAATGTCACCGGCGTATAGGAGAAGGAGGCTGAGCAGGCAGGCCGGTGTTGCCGGTCCCGGAGTATAGATCCGACTGCTGTGAGGGCTGCTTTGAAATGTTGTGGCAGTTGTTGCTGTTGAACAGACCGCGGGAAGTAGACTTTAATTCTCACAACGATCACGACAACACTGAGCAAGTATGTTTTGCCAAATCGGGAGCATAGGGTTTTCACAAGCCTTATCACTCGATTAGTTGCCATTGTTTTTACATCTTCCCATGTAAGGTTATTTTGTCTTAGTTCTTGGGTTATTAATCCTCGGCAGGAGTTTCTTGCTCAACCTCGATTTCGTGATCCTTGGGAATTCCATTGTTTAAATGGTTATGCTATGGATATGTTTGCATAAGATGTGGCCAGTCCATCCCCACTTCCTACGTTTAATCTGCTATTACATCTCGCCAATGTTGCGCTTTGACCCGAATACAGATATCGTCCGGGGTTTTGCTGCCTCTCGACATGAACGAAAATAATCGGAAAAAGCCATTGGTGTATGCAAAACAACAGCCTCTGGACCGAATTCCATTTGTGCCTTGTTTCAATCACTCAAACCGTATAATTTTTGAAATATTGTCCACAATACTGCCATCTCTCACTTTAAAATGTACACTTCTTTTTTAACAGTCCCTTCATGAAGACTTTCCCTCCCTCATTTTGGATGTGGTCAATGTTTTGGATGCTGAAACTTCTCTGATGACTGATGGCATACAAGAGGAGCGTTTAATGTTCTGTCAAATTCTCAAAGATTTGGAAAAGGTTATACCCGATAAGCTGATAAAGGAGCGATTGGAAATTGACACGCTGCAGGAAGTTGGCATTGTCAAGAACAAGGTGTTCTATACAAAATTTATTAAAATTAAAACAAAATTATAGTAAGTTCAAATATACATACATACATATTTTCAAATCCCCTATGAATACCTACATACATATTAATTTCTGAATTTAACTTTCTTTTAGCTACAAACAACGACGTTTCAATCTATTCCGTGAAGAAAGTGAAGGCTATGCCAAACTAATAACGGAATTAAATCAAGAATTTGAGGATGATGTTACCTCTGATAGCATTATGGATATTATTAAATCTTTGATTGGTAAGTCAAAACATTCTTTTTTTCTTTATTCCAGTCTAATTGAAAATATCATATTGCAGGTTGCTTTAATTTGGATCCCAATCGCGTTTTGGATATCATCTTGGAATCTTTTGAATCCCGTCCAGAACGTTGGCAGTTGTTTATTCCGCTGCTAAGGGCCTATATGCCAAATGGTTCAATTATTTGTGAAGTTTTGGGTTATAAATTTCGCTATTTTGCCGATGCGAAGACACCACGTTCATTATTTCATGTCTGTTCATTGTTACTGAAATATGGTGTAATAGATCTGAATGATATCTATGTGTGGGTAAGTGAAATATTTATAAACGTATCTGCTTTAAATTTTTTGCAATGGTTAAGATGTCCATTTTGTGCCCTCAACGCCGCTCAACGGTTTGGCAGGGTTAAAAAGGTGTTGTGTGTCGTGCGGGCCCATGCCGCATACTGGGCATATGTCTTGCACGGCGCGATCGATTTCCGCCCAATACGAATTTAGGCGACTGCAATATCCCGAGCGTAGTTGAGCCAAAACTACTCTGGTGTGTCGTGGCAGCTGACGCTCCTCAGCTGCGATAGATGGAGGATGTACTCCGAGTACTTTATTCACACTATAATTGCTTAAGGCATTGACAACTGCGCCCGTGTGAATGCTATTCAATCCTGCTTGATATGCTTGTTGATCTAGGGGTTCTCTCCTGTATCGTTAGACCTCTCCCTCTAGAGCATGGATATCCTTCCTGATCTCCCTGAATGGGCCGGGCCTTCCCACAAGATAGTGATTGGGATGGCTCACACGATAACATCCAAGCAGGTACGAAAGCATCTCATTGTGTTGCTTTACAGGAAGATGGTCCACTGAAGATTTGAGGAGGCACACTGTCGCTGTTCTCAGGGCGGCATTTTGGCAAGTTTGAATCTTTTTCCAGTTCGTATCACACAATCTCGGGGACCAAACTGGAGCCGCATAGCTTACCGACCTATCGCGTTATACGTGGCCAACAAAGTTTCGTTATCTGCACCCCAAAGCGCTACCTGCCAGCCAGGAACTTGAGGACCTTGTTCCTACTTTTCAACTTGTCGCAGATAGCTGTGGCGTGTGCGCACGACGTGAATGTAGTGTCGAATGTGACCCCTACAATTTTAGGGCAGTTTGTGGTCGGAATTCTGCTACCGTCGACCACGACATTCAACTCACGTCCAAACTGCGCTGTCCATGTGGTGAACAGAGTGGCTGTAGATTTTGTGGCGGAAATCTGCATATTCCTCGAATGGAAAAAGGTTGTAAGATCGGTTAAATAGTTGTTCAGTCTCTCACAGATGTCATCATACGTCACGATCTCAATGCCGTCTGGAGGGGTTGGAATACAGGAGAGGAAGAGGTTAAACAGTTCCGGAGATATCACCCCACCTTGGGGAACTCCCTGTTTCACTCTACGGGGTTTGGACTTCTTACACCTGAATTCCAAGTACGACTGGCGTCCACACATATAGTTGACTATCCAACGTTTCAAGGTTGGCCGGAGGGTTGTCTGCTCAATGTCCTCAAACAGCGTGGAGTGCCTGACTATATCAAAGGCTTTTGATAAGTCAAGCGCCACCATCACTGTTCTATCGCACTGCCGTCTCTGGTTGAGTCCTTGACAAATATGTGTGGTAATGGCGTGAAGCGTAGTTGTCGTGTTGTGCTGCTTACGGAATCTATGCTGATGATCGGCAACTTGATAGCTATTTCTGATACTGGGGAGGACTAAGGACTCAAGAGTCTTTGCTACGGGCGACAAAAGCGAAATCGACCTGTACGATTCACTTTTGCATCCTTGCCGGGCTTCCGTAGTGGGACCACCCTGCCAATTTTCCAGACTTCGGGAACAATGAAGGTGGATAGCGACAAGTTTAGAACTTTAGTGAGATACTCCAATCCCGGCTCATCCAGCTGCTTCAGCATTACCACGGAGATTCCATCAGGGCCCAACGCTTTGGATGATTTAGCGTTCCTGATTGCATTGGCAACATCATCCATTGTAAACTGTGGTGGTTCCTCCTCGGCAGGAAGAGATCTGATGCGACGTAATACTCTTCTCTTCGCCCTGTCACTGACGGGGTGCTCGACAAACTGTCGATTGAAGTAACTTGCGCACCTCTTCGGGTCAGTCAACGTAACGTCGCCAAACGTGACTGAGGTCCTATCGTCCCCTCTTCCAGGGTTCGAAAGTTACTTAACCGTTGCCAACAATTCACCTATACCGGCTCCAATGTTGCAACTCTTCAGATGATTTAACCACTTGTTCTTCTTATGCTCGCCGACAAGCCTATTAACTTCCAGTGTCAGCTCCCTAACTCTGGGGTCATTGGTGTTGGTTCGCCGAAGCTCATCACGCTCATTTGCTAATCCCATCGCCTCTGCTGGGATGTTTGGTCTTACTTCGGGTATTCGACCAGCAGGGATATGCCGAGCGGCTGCAGCAGTGATAATGTCTCGGAACGTCCTTTCCGCTACCCGAACATCAGAAGGATTGGGCAGTTCTCTTATGATTGACGAATGTGCGGCGTTCAGAGGTAATGAAATCGGGTGGTCGGCTAATGGAGACAATTATGGAGAGATGGTCTGATCCAAGGGAAATGACGGGTTGCCAGGTAACGTCATTTGTCAGACCAGGTGACACAATGGTGTCTGACGAGCTGTGACACTCTCCTCTAATTCTGGTAGGGGCGTCCTCATTGACGGTGCAAACCGTAGAGCTGTCAATCTGATCAGCCAGCGCTGTACCTCTCTGGTCGTTTCCGAGGGCCGAATACCACATCTCATGATGCGCATTAAAATCCCCCAGGACCAGACGATTATGACCTTGCAAGAGCGGGCTAATGTCAGGCCTATAATCAGGGATACAGCTATTTCTCGGCGGGATGTATACATTCAGCAACTCTATCTCGGCAACTCCACACCTGACTGCTACCGCCATACATTCCATGTACGGGTCATTAGAGACAGGCTCAAGCGAGATAGGTGTGCAATAGGAAAGCCAATCCCCCACCTCCACTTCTGGTGCGATCTCTAAGCTGTGGTTGTTGTTCAGCTTGGTTTCCTGCACCGCCGCGACCTTGATGTTCTTCCGACTCATAAAATCTACTATCTCCTCGATCTTACCTCGGAGTCCATTGCAATTCAGTTGCAAAAAGGCTGCATTTGCGGGGATTGGGACAACAACGGCTGGTGTTAAAGGCTGCGTGTGCGGTTGTTACCGAGGGGACTGCGGGGGAGTTTCGTAATCAGACGACGATCCACGTTTTACGCATGTGTGTACATGTGTACATCCAAGTTTTATGACTGCCTGACGTATTCCTAAAATTCTTTAAAAAATCCACGTTTTGTGCCTGCTTGAGGTATTCCTAAAATTCTTTAAAAAGGGTGACGAGGGTGACACTACTGTAAATAACATTTTAACAAAATAACATCGTAGCAATGCGAATGGTGCTCCTAAACATAACATTCTTTATCATCTAATCCTTTTCTTCTCCCTTCTTGGAACAGCTTTCACCAACCGATAGTTCCATTACCAGTGAATGGGAACAAGATTTAGCCGATGCTAAAGAATTTGTACGCAAAATGAATGTTATTGTTACCAATAAAGATAAAGAACCCGCCGAACCAGAACCTGAAAAAGAATATAATTTAGTAAGTAACACCTCAACATCTTTTCTTTCACCTGAGATCACATTTTATTAATGACCCTCTTTTCTTTACAGGAAAAATATCTTGCCAATCAAAAATTCGGTTTATGTGAAGGTCTCCTTAAAGTTGGTGATTGGGATAATGCCTTGAAAATTATCAAAAAATTACCCGAACAATCGGTAGTTGTACATGAACCTATTGCCCGTGCATTAGCTGAATTAATACACATCAGTATCGATCAATTGTATCGTACAAAATGTTTCAAGATTTCACCAGCAGCAACGTTGCAAAAACGACGTCTAGCCGATGATTCAAAGCTATTGCAAAAAATACGAGCCAAAGACTTTAGTGATTTGAGAAATTATGTTATACCCATGGTTATAGCATTGGGTCCATCGCTGCACTATGATACGGTACTTATGTATAAATTGATACGTATAATGCGTACAATTATCATGGATATGGGTGTAGATAGTCAAAATTTACCACCAGCAAATAGTGAATCAGAAACATTATACAATGAAACCATGACCATTATGGATGCTGCCATATTGCCAGCATTATCCTATTTGGATTGTAACTGTCCCATAGCCGAAGAAATATGGACAGTATTGAAATATTTTCCCTATCATTATCGGTAAGTAATAGCGACAAATTTCGCTTCAACTAAGTTTAACATTAGCATAGATTTGAAAGGTCTACGCCACTAGACCTCATCAATTGTCTTAGTTCTTTGAACTGATGAGGTCTTGTGGAGTAGACCGAAACTTATAGTCTTTTCTGGGTTTCCCGAAAAAACTTGTTGTTTTCAAAAATTTCCTTTCCCGAAATTGAAACAATTTTAAAGGCATCCCACTTTCATAAACTTGTTTCTGTTTGTTTCTAAATTTTAAAAACAACAAAGCTGAGATTGATATGCATTACCTTCAAATAAATAAATAAATAAGGAAGACAGATTTTTTATTTCGTGTTGCCGGTCTGGAATCTGTGCATAGTGAAAAATCTAAATTCCGTCAAATGTTTGTTCTCCCAGAAAAGTTTTTTTTTAGAGGGGATCCTCAATTAAATTTGTTTCAAATTATTCTTTCAAGCGGTATGTATTCAATGTTATTCTTAATATATTTTCAGCTATGCTTTATATGCCCGCTGGAAAAATGATACCTATCAGCTACATCCCCAACTCATACGTCGCCGTGGTAAGGCCCAAAAACACATTAAAGCCATTATGAAACGTGTTAGCAAGGAAAATGTCAAACCATTGGGTCGACTCATTGGCAAACTTAGTCATTGTGCTCCCGGGTTCCTTTTTGATTATGTAAGCTATTCTTCATCTAAATCGTACCTTCTTAATAATTGCTATTACTTCATTTTCATTCACAGATCCTCTTACAAATTCAAATCTATGACAATTTAATTGGTCCCGTTGTCGACTCTCTGAAATACTTAACCTTCCTTTCCTTTGATTGTTTGGGTTATTGTTTAATTGAAGCTTTAACAATGGCCGACAGAGATCGTTTTAAACACGATGGCACATCCATATCATTGTGGTTACAATCGTTGGCCTCGTTTTGTGGTGCCATCTTTAAGAAATATAACATCGAATTAAGTGGCCTGTTGCAGTATGTGGCCAATCAATTGAAATCACAAAAGAGGTAAGTCTTATGATACCATAACTTAAAATTCTATTTGTACACAATGTCATGTCCAGACGTCGTCTAAAGTGACCAAAATCAATGGACATAACATCAATTTGAAGTTCACTATGTAACTGAATGTGGCTTGTACCACACTGGAATAATCCTAGTGTCGCTTTTAATTCTCCTATCCCAGTCAATTTTCAACCCCAATTACATCACATTTTTTACTTTCTATTTCAGTTTGGACTTACTGATTCTTAAAGAAATTGTCCAAAAGATGGCCGGCGTCGAGTCTGCAGAGGAAATGACTAACGAACAATTGAATGCCATGTGTGGTGGTGAATTACTAAGGGGAGAAGTAAGTTACACACCCCTTACCTTTAAATTACAAATCATGTTCTTTACTTAATTTCCTTCCAGGCTGGCTATTTCAGTCAAGTACGTAATACAAAGAAATCATCACAGCGCCTCAAAGATGCCTTGGCTAATCATGATTTGGCTGTGACACTGTGCCTGCTAATGGCTCAGCAAAAACATTGTGTTATTTATCGTGAAACGGCTCAAAGTCATTTGAAATTGGTGGGAAAGCTATACGATCAATGTCAAGATACCCTAGTGCAGTTTGGTACATTCCTGGGATCATCATATTCGGTAGATGAATATGTTGAACGTCTGCCATCGATCATTGCGATGTTACAGGATTATCATATCAATTCCGATGTGGCATTCTTTTTGGCAAGGCCAATGTTTACACATCAAATCAATGTGAGTTTAAAACACAGTACACATTGGTCAACAAAACTGACAGCCATCGAGGTCTATTTCGTTAATATCAAAGTCTAGCTGAATAATTATTTTCCTAATCATTCAATAATACTTCACGTAGTGTATTTCAGACATTTTTAGCTGAACAAAAGTTTTTATTTACCAGAAAAATGTCCTGAAAATACGTTGATTGTCAGTTTTGTATGATAGTGTGTACTCCCCTTAAGGGATGCACATTTCAAGAATCATTAAATTATTTTGTGTGTTTGTCTTTGTAGCAAAAATATGATCAATTACGCAAAGCCGATCCAAATGCTAAGAAATTGACCAATAATCAAAAATTACAAAAATATTTAGAGGCCACAAATTTAATTATGAATCCCATTGTTGAGTCTGTGCGCCCTCTGCATGGTCTAAAGGTTTGGGAGGACATTTCACCGCAATTCTTTGTAACATTTTGGTCTCTAAGCATGTATGATTTGCAAGTACCCCATGATAGTTATCAAAAGGAAATTACCAAATTGAAGCAGCTTTCACAAATGGCAGCTGATTCCAAAGATTCGGTAGGTTAACATTGAACTTGTTAAAGAAACTTTTTTTCTCAATTTATCCTCCATTACAGAATGCCTCCAAAAATAAAAAGGAACAGGAACGTTATATTGCCCTCATGGATAAATTACAGGATGAACGTAAGAAACAACAAGAGCATGTCGACAAAATCCTGCAGCGTTTACAGCAACAAAAGGACAATTGGTTTTTGTCACGTTCAGCAAAATCGGCGAAAAATGAAACCATTACACAATTCTTGCAATTGTGTTTATTTCCAAGGTTTGTAAGAATTTGAGTATTGTGTGTGTTTGAAATTTTAATTAGTTTTTATTTGCTGTTCTTTGCAGATGTACTTTCACTGCCCTCGATGCCTTATATTGTGCAAAATTTGTCCATACCATACACAATTTAAAAGCGGCAAATTTTTCAACATTGCTTTGTTATGATAGGGTAAGCATAAAATTGATTTATTTTTAATTATAGTTAGAAACGGAGGGAACTTCAGTCCTAAAAGAAGTGTAGAATATTTTCTGTCGCAACATATCGTTCATTCAAGTAAATTTGATAATAAGTTAGGTTTGGTTATGGTATGCGCAGCACAGGCAATTATTGGAGACAGCTACTACTTCGTCCAGTGACCAACTGTCTATTAACCGCGAAAATAGAATTTTGTGGAAACATATCAAAAAAGAATGTCAAGCTTATTTACGAATTTAACATTCGAATTGATATCAATCTAGAAAAAGGATCTTTCAAACTCCCCCATTGCCATTTAAGGTTCTTGAAATATTTAATTCCAGAAGGAGAGGTAGAAAAGGGTTGGATATCGTAGACAACAAACAGTCTGTACATTTTATCTATATGTCTAGGGCACCGAGATTTGTCCTCTAACCAATAAACGTGGATATTTTAAAGAATAGTTTTTCCACAAAACGTGAATTTTGAAAAAATATTTTTTTCATTGACCGTCGTACCAATAAACGTGTACTTTCAAAGAATATTTTTTATTTACCATCAGGGTTTTAATTAACATTTTTTTCATCCACCATCAGACCAATAAACTTGGATTTTTAAAGATTATTTTTCACCCTTCATCAGACCAATAAACATGGATTTTTAAATAAAATTTTTTATCCACCATCAGACCAAAAACGTGGATTTTTAATGAATATTTTTTATCCACCATCTGACCAATAAAGGTGGATTTTTAAAGAATATTTATTTTTTCCAACATCAGACAAAAAAAGGCGCTTATTAAAATTATTTTTTTTTTAATTAAACGTGGATTTTCTAAAAAATTATATTAGTAAACGTTAATTAAAAAAATTGTTTTTAATAAACGCAGAGTTTTTAAAAAACTTGGATTTTTAAAAAAAATTATTTTTAGTAAACGCGTATTTTTTAAAATAATATTATTTTATTAAACGTGGATATTTTTAAGAAAATATTTTTAATAAACGTACATTAAAAAAATATTTTTAATGGCGTGGATTTTTTTAAGAATTATTTTTAATAAACTTGATTTTTTAAAAACTATTTTTAATAAATGTGGAATTTTTTACGAATTATTTTTATTGAACACAGATTTTTTAACAAATTTATATTAATAAACGTGGATTTTTTAAAAAATTATTTTTAATAAAAGTGGATTTTTTAAAAAAAATATTTTTAATAAACTTGGATTTTGTAAAGAAATATTTTTAATAATCTTGAATTTTTTAAAAAAATATTTTTAATAAACGTGGATTTTTTAAAAAAATATTTTTTATAAACGTGGATTTTTTAAAAAAATATTTTTAATAAACTTGGATTTTTTAAAAAATAATTTTAATAAACGTGGATTTTTTAAAAAAAATATTTTTAATAAACGTGGATTTTTTAAAAAAATATTTTTAATAAACGTGGATTTTTAAAAAAAATATTTTTAATAAACGTGGATTTTTTAAAAAAATATTTTTAATAAACGTGGATTTTTTTAAAAAAATATTTTTAATAAACGTGGATCTTTTAAAAAAATATTTTTAATAAACGTGGATTTTTTAAAAAATATTTTTAATAAACGTGGATTTTTTAAAAAATATTTTTAATAAACGTGGATTTTTTAAAAAATATTTTTAATAAACGTGGATTTTTTTAAAAAAATATTTTTAATAAACGTGGATTTAAAAAAATATTTTTAATAAACGTGGATTTAAAAAAATATTTTTAATAAACGTGGATTTAAAAAAATATTTTTAATAAACGTGGATTTAAAAAAAATATTTTTAATAAACGTGGATTTTTTTAAAAAAATATTTTTAATATACGTGGATTTTTAAAAAGAATCAGCAAACGTGGATTTTTAAAAAGAATCAACAAACGTGGATTTAAAAAAATATTTTTAATAAACGTGGATTTTTAAAAAGAATCAAGAAACGTGGATTTAAAAAAATATTTTTAATAAACGTGGATTTTTAAAAAGAATCAAGAAACGTGGATTTAAAAAAATTAATAAACGTGGATTTTTTAAAAAGAATCAAGAAACGTGGATTTAAAAAAAATTAATAAACGTGGATTTTTTAAAAAAATATTTTTAATAAACGTGGATTTTTTAAAAAAATATTTTTAATAAACGTGGATTTTTTAAAAAAATATTTTTAATAAACGTGGATTTTTAAAAAGAATCAACAAACGTGGATTTAAAAAGAATCAACAAACGTGGATTTAAAAAAAATTAATAAACGTGGATTTTTTTAAAAATTGTTTCTTAATAAACCTGGATTTTTTAGAATATTTTTAATAAACCTGGATTTTTTAAAATATTTTTGTTTGTTTTGTTTATTGTTGAAGTTCAATCTCATTTTTGATTGTTTGAGTGGAGTATTCCCCCATTGGCTCAACTTCATTTATTACCCTCTATTACAGAAAGTAATGTTTTTCAAAACGAACTGACAGTGTTGCAACATTTTACTGATCGCTATTTTTAATAAACGAAAAAAAATATTTATTTGAAAATGTTTGCCTTTTTAGGCGAAGATCATTTTTTTTTTTTTTTTTTAAGATTAATTTTTTAATCGAGCTTTATGATCTATTATGCAAGTGAAAAAGGAAAGCCGACGATTCGAACCCACACACCAACCACTATGTGACATGCATGTTTCGTCTTCGGTAAAGACTCTTCAGACATATCGGATGTGGAGCGGCTTCGATGTCCTCGAACTTTTCTTCTTTCAAATGCATTTTTGTTTTCTATTTTACAACAACAATGAGGATTTTCCCATTTAGTTGTGCTTTCATGACAAACGCATAGCGCTGCCTTTGAAAGTTATGAGTTTGGCTCTGAACGCTAACACGCCGTGACAACACTTTTTTCCTGTGTTTTTCAAGGACGTGGGTTCAAACCCCAGCCTGGCTCAGCTGATTTTATTTATTTGAAAATGTTTGCCTTTTTATGCATGTCATATATATAAGCATACAATTGACATATTTTTAATTATAGTTAGAAAGGGAGGGAACTTTAATCCTTAAAGTAGTGTAGAATATTTTCTGTCGCAACATACCATTCATTCTATTCCAGTAAATTTGATGATAGTTTAGGTTGGTATGCGCTGCAGCCAATTATTGGAGACATCTACTATTTCGTCCAGTGACCAACTGTCCATTAACCGCGAAAATAGAATTTTGTGGAAACATATCAAAAAAGAATGTCAAGCTTATTTACGAATTTAACATTCGAATTCATATTAATCTAGAAAAAGGATCTTTCAAACTCCCCCATTGTCATTTAAGGTTCTTGAAATATTTAATTCCAGAAGGAGAGATAGAAAAGGGTTGGATATCGTAGACAACAAACAGTCTGTACATTTTATCTATATGTCTAGGGCACCGAGATTTGTCCTTTAACCAATAACGTGGATATTTTAAAGAATAGTTTTTCCACAAAACGTGAATTTTTAAAAAATATTTTTTCATTGACCGTAGGTCCAATTAACGTGTACTTTCACAGAATATTTTTTACCATCAGGGTTTTAATTAACATTTTTTTCATCCACCATCAGACCAATAAACTTGGATTTTTAAAGATTATTTTTTCACCCTTCATCAGACCAATAAACATGGATTTTTAAATAATATTTTTTATCCACCATCAGACCAAGAAAGGTGGATTTTTAAAGAATATATGTTTTTTCCAACATCAGACAAAAATCGGCGCTTATTAAAATTATTTTTTTTTTTTTTAATTAAACGTGGATTTTCTAAAAAATTATATTAGTAAACGTTAATTAAAAAAAATTGTTTTTAATAAACGCAGAGTTTTTAAAAAACTTGGATTTTTAAAAAAATTATTTTTAGTAAACGCGTATTTTTTAAAATAATATTATTTTATTAAACGTGGATATTTTTAATAAACGTACATTAAAAAAATATTTTTAATGGCGTGGATTTTTTAAATAATTATTTTTAATAAACTTGATTTTTTAAAAACTATTTTTAATAAATGTGGAATTTTTTACGAATTGTTTTTATTGAACACAGATTTTTAACAAATTTATATTAATAAACGTGGATTTTTTAAAAAATTATTTTTAATAAAAGTGGATTTTTAATAAACGTGGATTAAAAAAAAAATATTTTTAATAAACGTGGATTAAAAAAAATATTTTTAATTAACGTGGATTTTTTTAAAAAAAATATTTTTAATAAACTTGGATTTAAAAAAAAAAATATATTTTTAATAAACGAGCATTTAAAAAAAATATCTTTAATAAACGTGAATTAAAAAAAAATATTTTTAATAAACGTGTATTAAAAAAAAATATTTTTAATAAACGTGATTTTTTAAAAAAATATTTTTAATAAACGTAGATTTAAAAAAATATATATTTTTAATAAACGTGGTTTAAAAAAAAATATTTTTAATAAACGTGGTTTTTTTAAAAAAATATTTTTAGTAATCGTGAATTTTTTAAAAAAAAATATTGTTAGGAATCGTGAATTTAAAAAAAAAAATATTTTTAATAAACTTGGATTAAAAAAAATAGTTTTAATAAACGTGGATTTTAAAAAAAAATAATTTTTAATAAACGTGGATTTAAAAAAAAATAATTTTTAAAAAACGTGGATTTAAAAAAAATAATTTTAATTTTTCAAAAACTATTTTTAATAAATGTGGAATTTTTTACGAATTATTTTTATTGAACACAGATTTTTAACAAATTTATATTAATAAACGTGGATTTTTTAAAAAATTATTTTTAATAAAAGTGGATTTTTAATAAACGTGGATTTAAAAAAAATAATTTTTAATAAACGTGGATTTAAAAAAAAATATATATATTTTTAATAAACTTGGAACAAATTTTTATTAATAACCGTGGATTTTTTAATAAACGTGGATTTAAAAAAAAATATATTTTTAATAAACGTGGATTTAAAAAAAATATTTTTAATAAACGTGGATTTAAAAAAAATATTTTTAATAAACGTGGATTTAAAAAACAAAAAACTTTATCCACCATCTGACCAAAAAACGTTGATTTTTAGAAAGTATTTTTAAAAGAATAAAAAAATATTTTAAATAAACGGGGATTTTTTTAAAAAAATGTTTTTAATAAACGTGGATTTTAAAAAAAAAAAATATTTTTATAAACGTGGATTTAAAAAAAAATATTTTTAATAAACATGGATTAAAAAAAAAAATATTTTTAATAAACATGGATTTAAAAAAAATATTTTTAATAAACGTGGATTTTGAAAAAAGAAAATATTTTTAATAAACGTGGATTTTTAAAAAAAAAATATTTTTAATAAACGTGGATTTTGAACAAAAAAAATATTTTTAATAAACGTGGATTTAAAAAAAAAATATTTTTAATAAACGTGGATTTAAAAAAAAATATTTTTAATAAACGTGGATTTAAAAAAATATTTTTAATAAACGTGGATTTAAAAAAATATTTTTAATAAACGTGGATTTAAAAAAATATTTTTAATAAACGTGGGTTTAAAAAAAAATACTTTATCCACCATCTGACCAAAAAACGTTGATTTTTAGAAAGTATTTTTAAAAGAATATTTTTTTATCCACCATCAGAGCAAAATCGGCGTTTATTAAAAATATTTTTTTTTTTTTTTTTTAAATTAAACTTGGAAAAAAGTTATTTTTAGTAAACGATAATTTAAAAAAAAAAAAACTATTTTTAATAAATGTGGAATTTTTTACAAATTATTTTTAATAAACGCAGTATTTTTAACAAATTTATTTCAATAAACGTAGATTTTTACCAAATTATTTTTAATAAACGTGGATTTTTATAGTAATTTTTAATAAACGTGGATATTTTATAAAATTATTTTTAATAAAATTGGATTTTTCAAAAAAAAAATATTTTTAATAAACCAGTATATTTAAAAAAAATATTTTTAATATACGTAGATTTTTATTTTCTTTTAATAAACGTGGATTTAAAAAAAAAAAATATTTTTATTAAACGTGGGTTTTTAAATTTTTTAATCGTGGATTTTTTTAAATTTTTTTAATAATCGTGGATTTTTTTATTTTTTTTTTTAATAAACGTGGATATTTTATAAAATTATTTTTAATAAACGCGACTTTTTTAAAAATTATTTTTAATAAACGCGACTTTTTTAAAAATTATTTTTAACAAACTTGGATGTTTTAAAATTATGTTTAATAAACGTGGATTGAAAAAAAATAATAAACCTGTATATTAAAAACAATATTTTTAATAGACGTGGATTTTTATTTTTTTTAATAAACGTGAATTTTTACAAAAAATATTTTTAATAAACGTGGGTTTTTAAATTTTTTTAATCGTGGATTTTTTAAAATTTTTTATTAAACGTGGATATTTTATAAAATTTCTTTTAATAAACGCGACTTTTTTAATAATTATTTTTAACAAACTTGGATGTTTTAAAATTATGTTTAATAAACGTGGATTTTTTCATTTCATTTTTAAAGAAATATTTTTAGTAAACGTAGCTTTAAAAAAAAACATTTTCTAATGAACTTCGATTTTTTTTAAAAAAATATTTTTAAATAAACGTGGATTTTTTAAAAATATTTTCTAATGAACTTGGATTTTGTAAAAAAAATATTTTTTAAAAATTATTTCTTTAACAAACGTGGACTTCTTAAAAATTATTTTTTAATAAACGCGGATTTTTTAAAAATTATTTTTTAATAAACGTGTATTCTTTAAAAATTATTTTTTAATAATCGTGGATTATATTAATTTAAATAACATTACAAAAGGTCGAACAAAAAGGTAAAAAAATCTATAATCGTGGATTTTTTTAAAAGTATTTTTTTAAAAAAAAGTGGATTGGAAAAAAGTATTCTTTAATAAAAGTGGATTTTTTTAAAAAAGTATTTTTTTAATAAAAGTGGATTTTATTAAAAAAGAATTTTTTTAATAAAATTGGATTTTTTTAAAGTATTTTTTAATAAATTTGGATTTTTTAATAAACATAGATTTAAAAAAATATTTTTATAATCGTTATTTTAAAAAATAATTTTTAATAGACGTGGATTTTTTTTTTTTTGTTTTGTTTTGAAAATTATTTTTAATTAAAGGAGTGCCATCAGCTTAAAACTCGTTTTTAATTCAAGTGGATTATATTAAATATCAATTTCCTCCTCAGAGCACACAGTCGTATATGACAGAGACCTGGGATGACATCTACAGCAATCCTGAACTCAGATTGTCTGAAGTCATATAAAATCCTTGAGGATTCTCACAGTAGATCCTATTGATGTTGCAATTACCACCTTGCTAGTTAATTTGAAATGTAATTTTCCTAAACATTCAAAAGAGGCCTAGTGTGTTAAGGGCAGCTGGATTGTCCTACCTACATTCTTCGTCCTTCACCTCAACATCTCTACCCCTTTCAATACAATTTCAAAAAAATCTTAATAATAAAAATAATCTAAACATAATTTTCTTATTCTTCCCCCAGATCTTTTGTGATATCACATATTCGGTAACCTCCTGCACAGAGAATGAGGCCACACGTTATGGACGTTTCCTGTGTGCCATGTTAGAAACAGTTATGCGTTGGCACTCGGACCAGGCTACTTTTAATCGAGAATGTGCTAATTATCCTGGATTTGTTACCAAGTTTCGTGTTAGCAATCAATTTTCTGAAGCCAATGATCATGTTGGCTATGAGAATTATCGCCATGTATGTCATAAATGGCATTATAAAATCACCAAAGCCATTGTATTTTGTTTGGATTCCAAGGAATATATGCAAATACGTAATGCTTTGATTATTCTCATGCGTATCTTGCCCCACTACCCCGTACTGGCGAAGCTGGCACAAATTATTGAACGTAAAGTGGAAAAAGTAAGAGAGGAGGAGAAAAATAAACGACCGGATTTGTTTGTTATTGCCTCCAGTTATATTGGTCAATTGAAAACGAAAGCGGCACAAATGATTAAGGAAAGTGATTTCCATCAGGTTACGGAGCGGCCGGTTCGTGCAGAGACTGCACAGGTAACGGTATCGGCGCCCTCTACACCAGCACCAGCTGCTTCTTCGTCTGCTGCATCGTCATCCGGCGGACCAAGTTCAACACCAACATCGTCAGCAGCAACTACAACACCACCGATATCAGCTGTCATTAACTTAACCGGTAATGGCAGCAACACACCCTCGCTGCCGGCTGAAACAAAACAGACCAGCAATGGAGAAATTAAATCGGGTAAGGAAGCTCTTGAACAACAAATTAAATACTTAAAATCACAACTCTTTTCTATTCCTTTCATTTCAGATAAACGTGAAAAGGAACGCTCCGAACGTCCTTCGAAAATTATCAAACTCAACTCCGGCTCCACCAATTCCGAACGTGAAAGGGAACGTGATCGTGGCGGTGGTGATCGTGAAAGTGGACGCAGCACAGCAACCACTGTCATTGATATCAGTAATGACCCTGTTATGCCCACACCCATTATTATATCGGATCGTGATAACGATCGTCACAGTAGCACACGTTCTCTAAAGGATTCTAAAAAAGATGAACGTTCTCGTGATCGCGACCGGGGTGATAGAGAGCAGAGAGATCGTGAACGTGATAGGGAATCACATCGAAGTCAAATATTGGATGATGTTATCATTGAAACAACTTCATCGTCTCGTTCGAAACGGGATAAACGTCGAGAGGAACGCTATCGCAATGAATCACCAGTGGAAATAATTGAGACAACGCCATCGGCCCAAAGCAAAAATGACTATGATCGTAATGTTGGTGGTGGTGATCGAGAGACGCGTGATCGGGACTACGAGCGCAATGAACGTACCAGAGATCGTGATTTAAGTTCAGTTTCGAATGAAAGTATTGGTTCTATGCAACAACAACAACGACGTAGTCAAGATGTTATAGATTATGAAAAAGGTGAGACAAAAAAAAAAAAAAAAAGATTTCAATTTTCCGAGGAATAATATGGGGGAAAGTTAGTTTCAGAAAGCACGCCTTCTTTTTCTTTCAGAAAGGGTCTAAAGAAGCACCCTTTCTTTCAGACAGGGTCTAAAGAAGCGCCCTTTCTTTCAGACAGGGTCTAAAGAAGCGCCCTTTCTTTTAGAAAGGGTCTAAAGAAGCACCCTTTCTTTCAGACAGGGTCTAAAGAAGCGCCCTTTCTTTCAGACAGGGTCTAAAGAAGCAAACTTTCCTTCAGAAAGGGTCTAAAAAGCAACCTTTCTTTCAGAAAGGGTCTAAAGAAGCAACCTTTCTTTCAGAAAGGGTTTAAAGAAGCACCCTGTTTTTGAGAAAGGGTCTAAAGAAGCGCCCTTTCTTTCAGACAGGGTCTAAAGAAGCGCCTTTTCTTTCAGACAGGGTCTAAAGAAGCGCCCTTTCTTTCAGAAAGGGTCTAAAGAAGCACCCTTTCTTTCAGACAGGGTCTAAAGAAGCGCCCTTTATTTCAGAAAGGGTCTATAGAAGCACCCTTTATTTCAGAAAGGGTCTATAGAAGCACCCTTTATTTCAGAAAGGGTCTATAGAAGAACCCTTTATTTCAGAAAGGGTCTATAGAAGCACCCTTTATTTCAGAAAGGGTCTATAGAAGCACCCTTTATTTCAGAAAGGGTCTATAGAAGCACCCCTTATTTCAGAAAGGGTCTATAGAAGCACCCTTTATTTCAGAAAGGGTCTATAGAAGCACCCTTTATTTCAGAAAGGATCTATAGAAGCACCCTTTATTTCAGAAAGTGTCTATAGAAGCACCCTTTATTTCAGAAAGGGTCTATATAAGCACCCTTTATTTCAGTAAGGGTCTATAGAAGCACCCTTTATTTCAGAAAGGGTCTATAGAAGCACCCTTTATTTCAGAAAGGGTCTATAGAAGCACCCTTTATTTCAGAAAGGGTCTATAGAAGCACCCTTTATTTCAGAAAGGGTCTATAGAAGCACCCTTTATTTCAGAAAGGGTCTATAGAAGCACCCTTTATTTCAGAAAGGGTCTATAGAAGCACCCTTTATTTCAGAAAGGATCTATAGAAGCACCCTTTATTTCAGAAAGTGTCTATAGAAGCACCCTTTATTTCAGAAAGGGTCTATATAAGCACCCTTTATTTCAGTAAGGGTCTATAGAAGCACCCTTTATTTCAGAAAGGGTCTATAGAAGCACCCTTTATTTCAGAAAGGGTCTATAGAAGCACCCTTTATTTCAGAAAGGGTCTATAGAAGCACCCTTTATTTCAGAAAGGGTCTATAGAAGCACCTTTATTTCAGAAAGGGTCTATAGAAGCACCCTTTATTTCAGAAAGGGTCTATAGAAGCACCCTTTATTTCAGAAAGGGTCTATAGAAGCACCCTTTATTTCAGAAAGGGTCTATAGAAGCACCCTTTATTTCAGAAAGGGTCTATAGAAGCACCCTTTATTTCAGAAAGGGTCTATAGAAGCACCCTTTATTTCAGAAAGGGTCTATAGAAGCACCCTTTATTTCAGAAAGGGTCTATAGAAGCACCCTTTATTTCAGAAAGGGTCTATAGAAGCACCCTTTATTTCAGAAAGGGTCTATAGAAGCACCCTTTATTTCAGAAAGGGTCTATAGAAGCACCCTTTATTTCAGAAAGGGTCTATAGAAGCACCCTTTATTTCAGAAAGGGTCTATAGAAGCACCCTTTATTTCAGAAAGGGTCTATAGAAGCACCCTTTATTTCAGAAAGGGTCTATAGAAGCACCCTTTATTTCAGAAAGGGTCTATAGAAGCACCCTTTATTTCAGAAAGGGTCTATAGAAGCACCCTTTATTTCAGAAAGGGTCTATAGAAGCACCCTTTATTTCAGAAAGGGTCTATAGAAGCACCCTTTATTTCAGAAAGGGTCTATAGAAGCACCCTTTATTTCAGAAAGGGTCTATAGAAGCACCCTTTATTTCAGAAAGGGTCTATAGAAGCACCCTTTATTTCAGAAAGGGTCTATAGAAGCACCCTTTATTTCAGAAAGGGTCTATAGAAGCACCCTTTATTTCAGAAAGGGTCTATAGAAGCACCCTTTATTTCAGAAAGGGTCTATAGAAGCACCCTTTATTTCAGAAAGGGTCTATAGAAGCACCCTTTATTTCAGAAAGGGTCTATAGAAGCACCCTTTATTTCAGAAAGGGTCTATAGAAGCACCCTTTATTTCAGAAAGGGTCTATAGAAGCACCCTTTATTTCAGAAAGGGTCTATAGAAGCACCCTTTATTTCAGAAAGGGTCTATAGAAGCACCCTTTATTTCAGAAAGGGTCTATAGAAGCACCCTTTATTTCAGAAAGGGTCTATAGAAGAACCCTTTATTTCAGAAAGGGTCTATAGAAGCACCCTTTATTTCAGAAAGGGTCTATAGAAGCACCCTTTATTTCAGAAAGGGTCTATAGAAGCACCCTTTATTTCAGAAAGGGTCTATAGAAGCGCCCTTTATTTCAGAAAGGGTCTATAGAAGCACCCTTTATTTCAGAAAGGATCTATAGAAGCACCCTTTATTTCAGAAAGGGTCTATAGAAGCACCCTTTATTTCAGAAAGGGTCTATATAAGCACCCTTTATTTCAGAAAGGGTCTATAGAAGCACCCTTTATTTCAGAAAGGGTCTATAGAAGCACCCTTTATTTCAGAAAGGGTCTATAGAAGCACCCTTTATTTCAGAAAGGGTCTATAGAAGCACCCTTTATTTCAGAAAGGGTCTATAAAAGCACCCTTTATTTCAGAAAGGGTCTATAGAAGCACCCTTTATTTCAGAAAGGGTCTATAGAAGCACCCTTTATTTCAGAAAGGGTCTATAGCAGCACCCTTTATTTCAGAAAGGGTCTATAGAAGCACCCTTTATTTCAGAAAGGGTCTATAGAAGCATCCTTTATTTCAGAAAGGGTCTATAGAAGCACCCTTTATTTCAGAAAGGGTCTATAGAAGCATCCTTTATTTCAGAAAGGGTCTATAGAAGCATCCTTTATTTCAGAAAGGGTCTATAGAAGCACCCTTTATTTCAGAAAGGGTCTATAGAAGCACCCTTTATTTCAAAAAGGGTCTATAGAAGCACCCTTTATTTCAGAAAGGGTCTAAGGAAGTACCATTTATTTCAGAAAGTGTCTATAGAAGCACCCTTTCTTTTAGAGAGGATATAAAGAAGCACCCTTTCTTTCAGAAAGGGTGTAAAGAAGCACTCTTTCTTTGAGAAAGGGTGTAAAGAAGCACTCTTTCTTTGTGAAAGGGTGTAAAGAAGCACTCTTTCTTTGTGAAAGGGTCTAAAGAAGCACCCTTTCTCTGAGAAAGGGTCTAAAGAAGCACCCTTTCTTTGAGAAAGGTTCTAAAGAAGCACCCTTTCTTTGAGAAAGGTTCTAAAGAAGCACCCTTTCTTTGAGAAAGGTTCTAAAGAAGCACCCTTTCTTTGAGAAAGGTTCTAAAGAAGCACCCTTTCTTTGAGAAAGGGTCTAAAGAAGCACCCTTTCTTTGAGAAAGGTTCTAAAGAAGCACCCTTTCTTTGAGAAAGGTTCTAAAGAAGCACCCTTTCTTTGAGAAAGGGTATAAAGAAGCACCCTTTCTTTCAGAAAGTGTCTATAGAAGCACCCTTTCTTTTAGAGAGGGTATAAAGAAGCACCATTTCTTTCAGAAAGTGTCTATAGAAGCACCCTTTCTTTTAGAGCGGGTCTAAAGAAGCACCATTGCTTTCAGAAAGTGGAAACATTTTTCCTACAGATAATTTTTCTATAGGAAAATAATATTATCCGTAATGAATTTTAGATATTTTCAATATAAACCGTAATAAGAAATGTAACTGATCATTTTCGTAATTTCTTTACAGATTCAAAACGTCGTAAAGTGGATGCCTCATCTTCCAATTCAAAGGTTAGTATTTTGGTGGAATCGTAGTTTTCCTAAGTGTGTGAACGAACGCCCAACTGCAGAGGCACTGCAGCAACGATAACTTCTACCACAATCATAACAGCTACTACAACAACTACTCTTATAACAACATCCAAAATATGTACAACAACAATAGAAACAGCAGTAACAAGAAGAAGAAATCGACAACAACGATGACAATCAACAGGCAAATTTTTGTTGTTGCAGTTTTTCTTTTTGGCAAGCACAAGAGTCGTCAAGAGCAGAAACATTAAATCTTCTTTACCCACCGACCGCGCATGGACATGACAATAAAGTTATGATATTTATCTAAGTGGCCCAGTACTAGTATTAACTGTTTAAGAACTTAGCTAAGTAACAAGGACTCTCAGGATAAATGATATTGAAAAGTGTAGCCGAAAACATATACTATACACACAGACAAACTAACCCAAATTCAAGCACAACTATCATCAAAATGAGAGAAGAAGACACTTAATTATTATATTATAAAATATTGGCTGGTCCAAAATGCAGAAAAGAAAAAAACAATGATTTTATTTTTCAATTTTTTAGGTCGAATACTTTGTTTACAGCATTTTTCGACCAACTTTAAAATTAACTTTTTTTTTTCAATTTCTCAAAATACGAAGTTCTTGAGCATTTATTTTCCAATTTTGCACATTTTTCTTTTCTGCATTAAATTCAAAATTGAAACTATTTTTAAGTATATATATTTTTTTAACGTATACAATAAGCCATTGGCCATAATGGTAAGTACATAACAATGTATGTATGTATTTCAAAATTATTGTTGTAGTTTAGGATACAACAATCATAAAGAAAGAGGAATCTTTTCTACTCAGATATAGGCTGCTGATAGCAATGAAATTGAATATAGTTTTTTTTTGTGTTTTCTTGTGATATATTTTTCAAAAAAAAGAGTAGAATTTAATTTTAAGGTTATGCATCTAATTGGATTTTTTTGTATATTAATACATATTAAAGTTTTAAGTATTTATAAGATTTAAATTAGTTGTAGTTTTAAGTAAATATTAAGTTAGGGGACTTCATCTTCAATGACCAACAACTAACTACTTGTCTCTGGTGGAAGAAAAAAAGGATATCTATGTTTACAACATTACGGAAGAACAACCAACAATTTCAAAATTGTTTATATTGTCGGCAGTAATCTGCAAGTGACAAGTGAAATGAATAACTAAGGAGTAATCGCAACAATTTTCGTTATAATCTTTACAACTACTTCTGGATCACTTGACTTCTGCAGTAGTTTTTGTTTTGTAGATCCGTAATCATCTAGTAAATGTACTTTCATCTGAGGTGTCCACCCAAGACCACAAACCACATTACCAGCTGTTGGCGATTCACATCGTTTATGGCATTTTTCCGATCAGAGTTTTACATTTTTCATAAAAATACGGAAACAAATCTTGGATGATTTTGAAATAATTCAATTTTTGATAAACTATGGAACCAGAAACCTCTCCGTATGCTGCCTGACCATGAGAGCTTTTCTATATGAAGTTTTATAATCTTCAACAACAAACAAATCTTCGATGATTCGATGTATAATTTTGAAATAATTCAATTTTTGACAAACTATGGAACCAGAAACCTCTCCGTATGCCTGATCATGAGAGCTCTTCAATAAGAAGTTTTATAATTTAAAGTAACCAAATGCTGTTGGAGAACTGGAACGAGCTCGACCAAGAAAAATTTCAACAACTATGTCTTGCGAAGATCTGAAAACAACGGAGACCAATTGATGGCGAGGTCTTTTGGAAGCCCTATTCTACCAAGAAGCGTTAAAGAAAAAAGAAAACTGGATGCTGTCCAAACATACATGCAACTATCTACCAATTCTGAAAGCTGTGTATCCATTTAATAAATCGCATTTAAAATTTTTTGCATGGAAAAAAAGTGTAGGAGGATTGTGATGTTATGGGGAAGCGCCCTATTTTCCCAAAAAGAATTAAAGAAAAAAAAACTGCCATGTGAGTGGAGATGAAGAAAATTTTAAGAAGATTATGCCTCGAGCACTTGGAGCATCACTTAATTCATATCACTGGCGTATCAGGCCTTGCTGAAACTCATCATGAATCCTATTGGATGATTGACATTACACTGATTATCAACGGTTTAATAAATCCTAGTGCGTGAAAGTGAAGGAGACGACATGAGCACAACAAACTCAAGCAGACAAATTGACGTGTTTCATCGGTGTATCATCAATCAAGGTGTCATCAGTTAACTTATGCGCGAACTTGTAAAGAATATGAAATTGACATTTCATTTGATTTGATGGCTTATACTCCTTGAAATATGCATGTTGATGGAATCAAGTATATGGAAGTCCACCAAGGGTACTGCTGTAACATTAAGAAAACAACTGTTTGGGCTAACATTTGGTGACAAGAGAACTTATCAATATAGACATCTACTTATCATGTGATACGACAAAAGATCATCTTTAAACTTCCGTGGATAAATGAAGAATTTGCAATCTACAAAACAACTGTAGCACTGAACTTGTGATCACTGAAGGATTTAGAATCTGTAGAAGAATGGATCACAACCACCTAACTCTACTTTATGTCTTAATGTTGCTGTTCGTGATATTCTGTAACAACTATAGCGCTACAACAAGAATAACTTCTATGAGAGATTCAAACATATTGTGCGACAATAAGGGAACTTCTGCCAGCTACTACACTAAGTGCTACTACGCTACTTCTACAATGGGTTATCATTTTTCGACGGATCATTGAAGAATTTGGAATCTAGAGCAAAAGTAATGAAGGAACTTATTCTCCATTAAAATGTTAACTTATTGTACGACGATATTCAATCTAGAAAGGTACTTCGTAATCTTCTGCAACAATTATAGTGCTACAAATACAACAAATTTCATGGACTAATCATTTCCAAGTTAAAGCCTAGAGACTTACAACGAAAGATTACTATAACAACAAGTTCAAGTCTCCTGTTACATCAATCAAGACCTCAACATTTTAATGAAGGAAAACTTCTTCAAGAACGCCCAGATTTTCCTTTTCCACACAAATCATGGAATCATCATTTATCAATGAAAACATCTTAGTCCTTACGAGCGAAGCGGAATAAGGTCATATTATCATAAATGTAAACATATCTCTGGATGCTTTGAAGATCGTAATCTACTGTTTCAAGACATTTTTATGGAAGTCTCTTCAAATTCACATTTTTTACAATTTCCGTCGCTTGCTTTTTTGGAAACATGTTTGCAAGAGAGAGAGATTAACAGGGAGGATAAAAATTTCAACAGAACCAATCCATGCTTTTAGTACCCGATTTGTCAAACTCTTTATGGACATTTGTTTGCGTTATTAACATCTTCGGGCAACTGAATTGGAAGCTTTTCGTCCAGGCTAATTTTAATAACATCTGGCCTACGGTTGTTGGGAAGCTATCACTTAAATTCACCAAAAACTCATTCTGTTCCTGAATTGACTTCAGTTTCTGGACTTCATTTTAAAATTCAACTCTGCATTTTATAATGTTTCGTTCACTGTCCGGCGAAGGAAAATATGAAAACGTCAAGATTGCCAACTCCAAAATCCTATTCCATCACTGCTTTTAAATTGGTTAGCGATCTTCAATTCAATACCAACATTGTTTTCATTCACACTGCAAACAACATCAAACACTACAAACAACCTCTCTATGGGATCGATACTTTAAGACAAGTGGAACAAAATTAAACTGCTTAAACATTGCTTAAATTACAAGCAAATATGCTGTACTTTATTAAACTAACATTGACGACTATGCTGGATTGGGTCGTGGATCGTCCCACGATAATTGGTTCTAAATACCAAAAAGAAACCGAGTTATATTCGGCCACCGATTGTCTACTCAGTAAAAGCTGTATAAAGCAAAGATTTCATTCCAAAAGAAATAACTGTTACAACAACACGCCTGGATCATCTACAATCACAGCTAATCTTCAAGTAGCAGTACACATTTTCTTCATATACTTATGCCGGAAAATAAATTTGCCTAAATGTAAGGCTTAACGTTGAGAAGAACTAAAACTGCAAATGATGTCCTTCAATGTTTTTTCCACCATATTTACCTAATATAATCTGGATCATCTATGCAAGTGATGTCCTCCAATGTTTTTTTCTACCATATTTATACCTAATATAAACTGGATCATCTATGCAAGCTGAGAAAAGGAGACAACGCAACAATAAAAAGCCAATCAGTTGATTTCTCGACTCTCAATTTAATCCTCATAATGGATAAAAAAACTGCGTTTCAACGCTTCGTGCCTTCAACATTCATCTGCTGTCTGTCTTTCCTTCTTCCTTTCATACTCGTGGATGTGTGTGCCTTATTATTTAAGTAACTATGAAAAAAATGGACTATGAGAAGTTGTTTGATCTCTGTAATCTGTAATATGCTGCTCGCTCTCTTGTTGTTGGGGAAATGTTGGTACCTTTAAGAAACAAAATAAATGGTCTGGTCATGGCGGTAAGTTTTTCAAAAATCCCCCTAAACAAATTGAAAGGAAAGTAAAATATTATCAAGAGTTAGGTTAGATTATTTAAAACGAAGAAACTATACAAAAAAAAAAAAAAAAAAATACTGTGTAAAAAAGAAATTAGTTTAGTTCAATATTTTAAGGTTATGTTGGATTGGATTCTATTTTGGATTGGTGGTTATCTACAAATCTGACCTTTAAATTTATTTTAATTGAAATAATTTATCATTACATTTATATTTGCAGAAGCAAAATCTTGATGATCACAATGAACAGTCGAAAAAGGAACGAGGTCTCAAGAACAAAGAACGCAAAGAAAAACTAACCGATGAAGAAAAAGATGCCCGCAAAGAACGTAAATTGGGTCGTAAACGTGAACGTTTGGAGGAAACCAGCGCATCGGAACACAAACGGCGAAGAGATGGTGAGTGTTTATTTCAATTGTGACATTTTAATATGAATAATATCTTTGAAGGATCAACGTGCATTTTTTGAATAATAATTTTTGAGCAGCAAGGTATTTTGTCCAAAAAACTGATTTTTAAAAAATATTTTTTGACCAAAAACGAATTTTAAAATATATGTTTGGGCGAAAGCATGGATTCTTTAAAAATATGTTTTGACCAAAAAACACGAATTCTTAAAGAATATTTTTTACCAAAAAACGTCGATTTTTTTAAAGAATATTTTTGGCAAAAAAACGTGAATTTTTTAAAGAATTTTTAACTCTTGTTTTTAAAAATATTTTTTTTCGATTTTTTTAAAGCGATTTTTTTGGCCAAAAATCATCGATTTGTTAAAGAATATATTTAACCGAAAATCTTTGATTTAAAAAAAAAATTGACAAAAAATCTTTGATTTAAAAAAAAAAGTATTATTTGATCAAAAATCTTTGATTTTTCACAAAATATTTTTGATTAAAAAATATTAAGTTTTGATAACCAATCGTAGGTTTTTTAAGAAAATATTTTGACAAAAAATCATCAATTTTTTAAAGAATATTTATTTACCATCAAAAACGTGGATTTTTAAAAAAATATTTTTACGAAAAACGTGGATTTTCTAAATAACCATATTTTTACCAAAAAAATCGTAAATTTTTTTAAAGAATATTTATTTACCATAAACGTTTTTAATGAATATTTATTTACCATAAACGTTTTTTAAAGAATATTTTTTACCACAAAAATATAATTTAAACAAAAAAATATTTTACAAAAAAAAGTCGATTTTTTAAAGAATATTTTTACCAAAAAACCTTAATTTTTTAAAGAATATTTTCTTATCGAAAACGTGGGTTTTTTGGTAAAAAATATTCTTTAAAAAAATCAAGATTTTTGGTAAAATTTTTATTTAAAAAGTCCACGTTTTTTTTTTTTTTTTTGGTAAAAAATGTTCTTTAAAAATTCAAGATTTTTGGTAAAATTTTTGTTTACAAAGTTCACGTTTTTTCGTAAAAATATTATTTAAAAGTCCTAATTTTGTGTTTAAATATTTTTTTTAAAAATCCATACTTATTGGTTTTTTGGTAAAAAACATTATTTAAAAAGTCCACGTTTTTTGGTAAAAATGTTGTTTAAAAAATCCACGTTTTTTATATTAATTTTTTTTTTGTTTGAAATATTTTTTTCGTAAAAAATATTCTTTAGAAAATCCACGTTTTTGGTAAAAAATATTCTTTGAAAAAAATTTTTTTTTACCAAAAAACGTGGACTTTTTAAAGAATATTTTCTTATCAAAAACGTGGATTTTTAAAGAATATTTTTGTAAAAAAATCGATTTTTGCAAAAAAAAATTCTTTGAAAAATCCACGTTTTGTTGGTAAAAAAATATTATTTAAAAATTCAAGATTTTTGGTAAAATTTTTATTTAAAAAGTCCACGTTTTTTTGTAAAAAATATTCTTTAAAAATTCAAGATTTTCGCAAAAAATTTTTATTTAAAAAATTCACGTTTTTTCGTAAAAATATTCTTTACAAGTCCAAATTTGTTGTAAAAATATTCATTGGTTTTTTGGTAAAAAAAAAACATTATTTAAAAAGTCCAGGTTTTTTTTGTAAAAATATTCTTCAAAAAATAGAGGTTTTTTTTTTATTAAATTTTTCTTGTTTGAAATATTTTTTTGGTAAAAAAATATTCTTTACAAAATCCACGTTTTTTGGTAAAAAATATTCTTTGAAAAGTCCACGTTTTTTTGGTAAAAAATTTTCTTTCAAAGAATATTTTTTACCACAAACGTGCATTTTTTAAAGAATATTTTTTACCAAAAACGTTGATTTTTTAAAGAATATTTTTTTTTTTTTGCAAAAAATGGAATTTTTTACAAAAATAAATTTTAAAAAATCCACGTTTTGGATAAGAAAATATTCTTTAAAAAGTCCACGTTTTTTGGTAAATAATTTTCTTTCAAAGAATATTTTTTTACCAAAAAAGTGTTTAATAAAAAAACGTCGATTTTTTAAAGAATATGTTTTACCAAAAAATATTTAATAAAAAACGTCGATTTTTTAAATAATATTTTTACCAAAAAAACATGGACTTTTTAAATAATGTTTTTTTTTACCAAAAAACCAATAAATATGGATTTTTAAAAAATCTTTTTACAAAAAACTCGGACATTTAAGAGTATTTTTACGAAAAAACGTGAAATTTTTAAATACATTTTTTACCAAAAAAACGTGCATTTTTTTAAAGAATGTTTTTTAAAAAACGACTTTTTTTTACCAAAAACGTTGAATTTTAAGGAATGTTTTTTTTGCCAAAAAACGTGGATTTTTTCAAGAATATTTTTACCAAAAAACGTAAATTTTTATAAGGAATGTTTTTACCAAAAAAAAAATTAATTTTTTAAATATTTTTTACCAACAACATGGAACTTTTTAAGAAATATTTTTACCAAAAAACCAAAAAATATTTTTGGGGGTTATCATGAACGGTAATTCCCCGTGAATTTTTTCACTTTCTCCCTTAAGTTGCAACAGCGGAAAGACGAAACTCACGGGGAAATTTCATTCATGATAACCTCCTTTGGCTTTATACCTGTTTTTTTAAAAAATATTCTTTTTTACCAAAAAAGTGGATTTTTAAAGAATATTTTTACCAAAAAACGTGGATTTTTAAAGAATATTTTTTTACCAAAAACGTGGATTTTTAAAGAATATTTTTTACCAAAAACTTGCATTTTTAAAGAATATTTTTTTTATCAAAAAACTTGCATTTTTAAAGAATATTTTTTTCACTAAAAATGCGGATTTAATAAAGAATATTTTTACTTTCCTTTCGTAGATTTTTTAAAGAATATTTTTTTCCGATTTTTTAAAGTTTTTTTTTAATAAAAAACGTTAATTTTTAGGAATTTTTTTAAATTAAAATTTTTAAAGAATATTTTTTTTACAAAAATCGCGGATTTTTTAACTAATATTTTTAAAAGCCTTTTTTTACCAAAAATTCGTTGATTTTTTAAAGATTTATTTTTACCAAAAAATTGTGGATGTTTAAAAAATATTTTTGGATGGGTCATTTCTCCACAAAAACTTGCTTTTACAAAAAATGTTTTTGAGGGGTCATTTCCCCACAAAACGCGTATTTTTAAGGAATATTTTTGAGTGGTCATTTCTCTAAAATTGTGGGATTTTAAATAATATTTTAAAAATATATGTTGCATGGGTCCACGATTTTGTTATTAATGCTCACTCGATTGCAACATTTTATACATATGATTTCTTTTTCTCTCATCCATTTCGTTACAGTCCAAAATGGTGATGATGATCTACAACAACGGGAACGTGACAAATATCATGCCAGAGTAAGATTCCCCTGAAACAAAAAACAACTGCTCAACGTCTTACTTATTGTCTCTAAAACATTCCAAAACGTATATTTCTCATTAGGATAAATCACCACATGTACGCGATACACGTGAACGTTCCCATGAGAAATTTGAACGAGATCGTGAGCGTGAACGTGAACGAGGAGAACGTGAACGCAGCTCTCGTGATGAACGTAATTACGGTGGTAGTGGTGGAGGCGGAGGAGGTGGTGGTGGCGGAAGCAGCAGTAGTACAAATACAAAATCAACACGATCCCGTATTGCATATTAGGAAGTTTCGTGAAACATACATATAAATATATATTATTAAGGCATTTTCCACAACAAACTCTCAAACAACAATTTTAATATTTGTATCCAGTTCATAAGATGGTCCATATGAAATGAAAGGGAAATAACCCGGCGGACAGCAAATGGAATGGAATTCACATGCACGCACGCACTTCATCATATTAAACAACAACATCAACACTCAAATGTAGAATGTAAAAAAATGAAAAAATAAAATTCTAAATAACCTCCGAATAGTTTTATATAAAACCGGCGCAATCATCTGTATGTGGTCGCTCAAAATTTTAAACTGATTCATACAAATTACCCAGAACACAGAAATTGTCGTATATTGTTTTAAGTGAATTCTTTTTATTATTATTATTTTAAAGATTTGTCTTCATAAATGTAATATTTTTTAAAGAATGAAATAGTTTTTTGATTGTTTATTATTTCTTAAATGATTATTAATTAGTATTCTATAAATAAACAAAACATGATCTTTGACATATTTTGAATGTCTCTAACCCCCAACATTTGGCCATATAATCCATACCAAAACCCCCCCGTTGAAAAAGTATCCTGCAGAGAAAAATACATTTGATTCTCCATTATAACATTAACAATTTTCATAAAAATAAGTGTAAAGATTATTGTTTAAAACATTGTAATTTTTATCCTCTTAATGTTAACAACAACAATCGCAACAGTAACCATTTTTCTAAAAAAAAAAAACAAACAAAACATGAAAATAACATAAATCTTGAGAAAATAAAATATTTTTTGGCTCTTATCTATTAATACAAGTAGAGTAATAATAAAGACGTAACAATAAAGAAGATGAAGACTTTTAAACATAAAACCAAAATTAAAATGAAGTTGTCTGTTTTATTGGGGGTTATATTGAACGTAAATTCCCCGTGATTTTTTCACTCTCTCCATTAAGTTGATAAGGGGTCGATTATGGATAGCAACCCAACTCCAGTTGCGTTGCCGACAACAAATTTAATAAGAGAAATGTCCATTTCCGCATTGAAGTTCATACTTTTTAAAATTAAATTAATAGCTAAAGGTTCACAAAAGAATAAATGAATTTGACAAAAAAAAATTTCGTTTCACTTATTTTAGGGGTCGATCGTCGATAACAATTATCGTTGAGTGACGTTGCCAGTTGTCAAAATTGATCCACGTATTGCAACTCTCAACTGAAGTTGCGAATCTCAGTTGACGAAGCGGCTGTTTTTCAGCAACCACCAATTTTCAGTTGCAGTGAACATTTTCGAAGAAACAAGAAGTAAAATAGAAGGAAAAATAAACATTTTGTTAACAATTATTGATTCTTTGCATCATTAATTAATTTTGTGTATCAATATGGTGAAAATAACGACAAAGCAGCAGTTCGAAATATTAATTGATAAACTGAGTGAAAATCCAAACTTAGCCCGAGGAGTTCGGGAGTTTTGGTGAAACCGAAGCCACAGCGGATGAAGTGTGGAGGTCCATTTCGGACAGTTTAAACAGCCATGAACCTCTAACATGAACACCTGAAGAGTGGCATAGTCTGGATTCACTTTAAAGCAAAGTTGAAAAAGAAAATGCCTCAAAATAAAATAAACTTCAACGACACTGGTGGTGGTCCATCAAAATAAGTGAATTTATCGCCTTTGGAGCGGACAGCAGCAAATCTTTTGCAAATGAATATGGTGACAAATACAGTAGGTTCAGTTTAAGTACAAATGACGAACATCCTCCATCTATATAGCCAACTACACCAGAAAATTTCGTTTTTGAATAAAAATGGTTTTTATTTTGCCTTTTTTCCTCCTCTGTCAACTTCGAAACGATCCAATTTTGGCACAATTTGTCCTCTATCAAGTGGACAACTTCCTTCAATACTCTCGACAATGTAGATTGAGCCATGCAATTGTTGAAATCATTGCCATGGGACTTTTGGAAACTTCCGTCCTCCAAGAATCGCAACGCTGCGCACACTTTTAAAAGTGGGGGTATTCCTGTTGATCTGTAACTTTCTTTGAAATCATACTTTAACGTTTCCACAACGTAAACTACGGCATCCTTTGGCAATCCAAAATACGCCTTAAACCTGAGATAATTTACTGATTATACAGATCTTTCCACATGATCATCAGCTTACAGTGCAGATGGCAATTCCAATGGATTCGACTTGTCCCTAAAATTTCTTCTAATAGATGCAATGTCCTGTACATTTTCTTCATCATCAAAATATAATTCCACCGAACTTATCATTTTTTGGGACAGCAAATAAAACTTGACGATCTGAAGATTCAATGGGCAGGTTATACTCCAATCTTGGGTTGTTTTCCAAATTTGCTCGAAAACTCAGCCAAAATATTAAAATATTTTCCAGAATACAAAAAAATCCAAAGCGCAATTATTTTTAAAATGTTTTTTTTTTGCGAATAGAGGTCACAAGTTTGAAAAAACACTGATCGATAACATGTTTATCGACCACCCAGTTGAGTTGACATTAATGGTACAACATTTCGTCTAAGTCGCGCAGACAACTGACAACGCAACTCAAGTTTAGTGGCAATACAAGATAGACCCATTAATTGTATGATTTTCTCTTCTGGCAACGCAACTACAGTTTAGTTGCCATCCATAATGGACCCCTAAGGTTGATTATTTAAAGCGATAGGTTATGTTGAACTAGTTAAAAAGCCTTAAAGACTTTAGGGTATTTTTTGAGAATGCTAATATTATGTTTACATTTACGAAATCGAGTGGATTTCAACTGTCAGTACCTTTGTGTATACGTCAAATTAAATCTCGTCTGAAAACCATTGGATTTCATTTGAAGTTTATTCAATGGTATTGACAGATGAAATTGAGTGGATTTCGCTAATGTACACTTAGAATAATCTTTTCTTTACCTGCAGTTTGCTGCAAAATATGAACAAATTTCCACAGATAGTGCCGATACCAACAATGTTTAACTTTTGTTGTGGAAATAAAGGGAGTTATTCTGATCGAAAAATCCCCGTGACTTTTCTCACTCTCTCCCTTAAGATGAATCGGCGGAAAGACAAAACTCACGGGGAATTTTTGTTTAGAATAAGCCCTGTATACTTCTCGATATGTGAACCTCAAAAGTTCCAAAAAAACATTTTGTCCGCATAGCCGAAATTTGCACAGGTCCATAGGATAAAGTCATAAATTCCTGGCCGAAGGAAATAGCAAGCCTTCGGCGATTTTAAAAACATTTTTTCTGCGAACTGTCGGTAAAGGGGACCCTGCTCTGAATCATTGGCAATTTTTTCTTCTGGAAATTTTTGCCCTCTCCGAAGGCTAAATTGCACTCCAACGAAATTACATTGCAGTTAATTAATCAATATTGTACGACCAAAAAAGTTTTTTGGTTCTCAATCACAAGGTGGAGCTGGCACACAAAAACCCGGGTTAGTTCCTCAGTTTATAGCAGTATCGGACACTATTACAAGTAAAGACTAAACAAATGCCTCACCCGAACGAAAACACAGGATGCCTCTTATAGTGTACGTGTGCTTCTGTTCGTCTTCCGTATGCTCATGGGTATAGGTCTTGCATATTGCTGGTTAATAGAGATTACACATACACATCACAAACAAGGTTGATATGGTCAGCTATTGCTCTATCCCAAAACCTGAAAAGTTATAAATAGACATCGGATTTTGCATATTTGCATATTTTTTAATATTAAAGATACGAAGATTCTGATTGGACCAAAATTCGTTTCAAAGAAATCTAAATTCAATGGCAGGGTCATATTTCGTATTTATTTTGCATATTTGCATACTTTGCATATGCACAAAATATGCAAAAAATATGCAAAATATGCAAAAAATATGCAAAAAATATGCAGAATATGCAAAAAATATGCAAAATATGCAAACAGATTTTGGCCGAAAATCGTCATAAAAGTCGTAAAATTGTCATTTAAAGTTGGAAAAACCATAAAAAAATACATAACAGTGTCAAAACTAAGACTCTGTTGACCGTATAACGTCGATTTTTTTTCAGCAGATTATTATGTTATTGAGACGTTTTACGACAGTATGGTGTAGGGTATAAAAATTTGGTATCGTAATACCATTTTTTATTATTAAACTCTGTAGAAATATAAAATTTGATAAAATATCAAACGTTTTATGTAAAATTTAATATTTTCTTTTTTGTAGCATCTTAATTTAATTTGTAGCATAGGGCTGGTTTTAACTCAAAGGACCAAATCGATCTCGGATTTTTTAGCCGGGGAGCCGCCTATACCTTTTAGTATTGTTAGATTTTAAAATTGCCAAAGTTTCGAATATGTTAAAACGTGGTACTGGGTCTCGAAGTTATGAAAATCTATTTTTTTTTTTTGCTATTTGGCGACTTCGACGGACCATATTTGTGGAACGGTTAAAGCAACTTGCCCGTATTATGCATTTAATTAAAAGCTATTCTGTTCTTAACATTTTTTGCTGAACAACAAAGTACGTAAGTGTTACTGAATTCGAGATAATAAACCCAATGTCCCGAAAAAGGCCTTAGGGCAAAAATGGTGTCTATTAAAAAAACAACTTTTTTCTTCCTATATTATCAAATTTTTGCGAATGAAAACGAATATATTTTACTTTATTTGAAAATGCTGCCTATTAGGGCGAAGATCTATTTTAATTCATTTCTCGTTGGAGTCGAGCTTATTGACCGATGATGTTTGCAAGTGAAAAAGGAAAGCCGAAGATTCGAACCCCCACAACCACCATTATGTGACATGTTTCGCCTTTTGTAGAGACTCATCAGACATATCGGGCGTGAAATGGCATCGCTATCCATCAAATATTTCCTTTTTCAAATGAACATTCATTGTATGGCTTCAATGACAAATGCTTACATTTTGTTCATACATATTTTAATTTTCTTATGCCCGTAATTTCAACGCCTGGGTAAACGGGTAGGTAGCTACCTATTAGTTATCTTTACCTACGCGTTTGGTAATTTCTACATGCCATTTACCGAGGTGTCTAAATTTTGAAATCATGTGGTAATTTTCTATCTTTGCTTTGTTAAGATTTTTGTCGTCTTTTCGATCTTTACGTTGTTTTGCACTATGAGATCAAACAATGCCAGAGCAATAAGTTCAGGACTAAGGTACCATATATGATTTATCATTTTGTTATTTTCTTTATCTGATATTTGTTTGTGAATGCCTTTCGTATAATGCGGTTTAGGTCTTATTTTGGACCTAAAAATATTTCTGAATATCGTTTTCACTATTTTTTGTATTAAACTCAATCTATTGTCTCTATTTCTTTTTAACCTATTGATAATGTTTACCCAATATATCCTATATTATATCTATACAAACATTATCTTGTTCATTATACGTTATGTAAAATCAATAACCCAAACTCTCACTTATAACACTCAGTTGTTGTCGTGTGGGATACCAAATAAATAAATAAAATAGAAAAAACATTCTGGGGGCGTCCAGTCTCGAACGATTTAAACGCAAGGTGCTTTTACGCCCTCTTGTTCTTGGGAAGTGGGTTGGGCAGTAGTTCTAAAACACTCTCGCCTACTTCGTACTTGGATTTGTCAATCGCAGACTATTCTTATAGAAATCGCTTGAATATGTTTGGTTGATGTCCGGATGTGCTTCCAAACTTGCAGTCAAAAATCCCTCTCAATAATTTTCTAACGAGTTTGTACGGTGGTACAGAAGCTCTCGACCTAATATCTGCTCGAGCTGTTGAGACCCCATTTTTCTAGGCATTTGTACACTGATAGTTCTTGTTTCTCCCATGAGCTACTGTCAGTTTCAGGAACACCTAGGAGTTGTTCTTTACCCCCATGTGATACCAGAGCAGCAACCCGTTTTTTCTTCCCTGTTTTGAGAATATTTGGTAATAGTTCTCCATGCCAGTGCACACAAATAGCTTCGTTCCTTGAAGCTGTTGCGTTTATTTTTCACGGTTTATTCACCGCTGTTCACGGATAAAGCTTCTAGAGATCTTATCCGATAGCTTCTACTGTAGTCATAATGATACTAGTAACGTTCCTATAAACCTTACAGGGGTCCAGCACCAATGGCAATTGCATAGTTACGTTTTTCTTGAAGCCACGCTTAATTGTTTTCAGGACAGATGGTTCTTCAGATTCTACGATACGTTTAGCATCAAAACAAGACCTAGACCTCATTGAGAATGTATTGAAATATGAAAACATTGCCACACAAATTTTCGAAAAAGGAAGTAACAACATAATTAATAATCTGTGGTATCTTAGTCCTGAACTTGCTGACCTGGCATTGTTTGATCCAACGGTGCAAAACGCCGTAAAGAGCCAAAAGGCAACAAAAATCTTAAAAAGCAAAGATTAAAATTTCTTCAGAAATATTCGATCTAAACTTCCAAAAGAGCAACTGCCGAAAATCCTAGAAAAAGGTCTGGCATAATTCTTGTTGTTCAAAAGATTAAACATTAACTCCGAATTTCCAGAAGGCGCAAAGGATGGTAAGCAACTTGAAAGTTGCGAACTACATAGCAGAGCGTTCTTCAAGTAGTCAGCTGTACCCAGATAGCTCCGAAACCACATGATGTCTGGCTACGAATAAATTTAATTTAGAACAAAATGTAAAAGACATTTGTTTTCATTCCAAAAATTGATAAAAATGAAGAAAATGTTTTTTTAATAGTCTCCATTTTCTCACAAAGGCGTACCTAGTCACGTTTTTCGGGACATTGGCTTTATTATCTCGAATTCTGTAATACCTATTTAGTATTAGATTTATTATATATACTTATATTTTGTTGTTCAGCAAGAAATGTTAAGAATAGAATGGCCTTTAATTTAATGCTTAATATGGACAAAAAGCTTTAACCATTCCAGAAAAATGGGTTGCCGAAATCGCTAAATAGCCAAAAAATCGAGATTTGCATAATGTCGAGGCCCCAGTGGCAGATGTTAACATATTCCAATTGTGCTCAAAATTTGGCAGTCTTAAAATCTGATCGAACTAAACACTTTTGCCGCCTTAAAAAATCCGACATCGATTTGTTCCCTTTGCACAATAACCAGCCAAAAGCTACAAATTATAACAAAGAAAATGGCTAGGAAGCTTTCTATGTATTGATTTTTTTTTTGTTAAATAAATAAATAAAATAAATATTGAATTTTCATAGAACGTTTGATATTTTATCAAATTTTATATTTTTGCATAGTTTAATAATAAAAAATTGTATTACAATACAATTCTTTTAAACCCTACACCACACTGTCGGTCTCAATAACATACAAAAATCGACGTTATACGGTCAACAGTCTTAGTTTTGACACTGTTATGTATTTTTTGATGGTTTTTCCAACTTTAAATGTCAATTTCACGACTTTTATGACGATTTTGGGTCAAAATCTGTTTGCATATTTTGCATATTTTTTGCATATTCTGCATATTTTTTGCATATTTTGTATATTTTTTGCATATTTTGCATATTTTTTGCATATTTTGCATATTTTTTTGTATATTTTGCATATTTTTTGCATATTTTGCATATTTTTTGGCATATTTTTTGCATATTTTTTGCATGTTTTTGATATGACCCCAAATATCAAAAAATTGACCCTTAAAACGCCTAGATCCAAAATTTGAGTCCAATCGGATGAGAAATAAAAAACATGCAAAAATCCGATGTCTAGTTATAAAGAAATTATACATATTTCCGTTAAGACAATTTGCGCCAAATGCGTTAATACTTCAGTTCAGAAGGCCATTTTGTCTTCTACGAAAGTAGCATTTGATCTTCTCTGAGATGATCCTTTGGTCTTCTATGAGAATACATTTTTGTCTTCTATAAGGAAAGCCTTTGATCTTCTACAAGAATATTGTTTGATCTTCTCTGAGAAGATCCTCTGGTCTTCTATGTAAAGACCCTTAGGACTTCTATGATAGATCCTTTGGTCTTCTATGAGAAGATCCTTTGGTCTTCTATGCGAAGAGTTTTTGGTCTTTTATGAGAAGATCTCCTAATCTTCTATAAGAATGTCCTTTGGACTTCTGTAAGATGGCCCATGAAAACCCCCTTTTTGAGAAGACCCTTTGATCTTCAATAATAAGATCCTTTGGTATTCTATGAGAAGACTCTTTGGTCATCAATGAGAATACTCTTTGGTCTTTTTAAGAAGACCTTTTGGGTTTTCATCAGAAGACCCTTTGATATTCTATCAGAAAACACTTTGGTCTTCTATGAGAAGACCCTTTGGCCTTCTGTGAGAAAATCCTTTGGTATTCTTTGAGAAGACCTTGTGGTCTTTTATGACAATTTCTTTGGTTTTCTAAGAGAATACTTTACCCTTTTGTCATTTGTTAGGATACCCCTTTGTCTTCTGTTAGAAAACCACTTGGCTTTCTGTGAAAAGCCCTTAGGTCATTTATGAGAAGACCCTTTGATCATCTATGAAAATATCCTTTGATGATATATAAGAACACCCTTTTGTCTCATATTAGAAGATCGTTTGGTCTTCTATGAGAATGTGCTTTGGTCTTCTGTAAGAAAATCCCTTGTATTCTTTGATAAGACTTTTTTAAAATCTGTTAGAAGACCCGTTTGTCTGCTGTTAGAAGACCATTTGGCATTCTGTGGCAAGCCCTTAGATCCTCTATGAGAAGACCCTTTTGTCATCTGTTAGGAGACCCCTTTGTCTTCTGATATAAAACATTTGACTTTCTGTAAGAAGCCCTTAGATCTTCTATGAGAAGACCCTTTGATCTTCTATGCATATATCCTTTGATCATATATAAGAACACCCTTTGGTCTTATATGGGAAGATCGTTTGGTCTTCTATGAGAAGGTCCTTTGGTCTTCTGTAAGAAAATCCCTTTGTATTTGTTATGTTCTTACGGAGGTGGTCGATTGAATGAAAGACGATGTTTAAACATAACAATCAATTCATTTATTGAATAAAACTTTAAGTTGTTTTATGAGTTGAAATAAAGTATTAATTATGAAGAACAATGAAATATAACGAAATATGTACAGATGAGATGTCTATTAATTGGTGGTTGCAAAGTAACTAACTGACTGTGTACTGACAATGAGTAGAGAGAGATAATAACTTAAAACTACTGATGCATGCAACACTGCTATGATGCTGCCAGATTGTTGCATTTTATGTGGTAGTACTAGGGTTACCCTAATATCTCCCCTTTTAAGTTTGAACCGGGCTTCTGGATATTACTTCAACTGGTTGTCTTCTGTGTGTGATCCTTCTTGGTTGATAGTTGATGATGGGTGAACTTGGTGGAGTAATGAAATCTTCACTTGACTGTTGTGATGCTGTATAATCCGTAGGAGGCAATTGAATGTTGAAGTCTTGAAGTAATATATCAAGAGGTAATGCGTTGTCTGATGATGGAGGAACCTCATCTGCTAATCTTGTTCGAAGTTGATCTGCATGAGCCTTGATTAACTTTTTGCGACTTCCGACCCATATTGCTGTGTCGTAAGTGACTGTACCTGTTCTGTTGATTATTTCTCCAGGAACCCATTCTGATTTGTTGTGACGGAACTCTTTTGCATATACTAAATCTCCTGGCTTGAACGATTTAGGCTTAGTTCCGTGTTTGGCATTATACTGATTTTCCATTTTCTCGTTTCTTTCCAGAGCTGATGTTGAAGGCTTTCTAAGAGCGTCGAATATGGTTCTCATTTTGCGTCCTATAAATGCTTCTGCAGGTGATGAACCATTTGGTGAATTTACATTTGGCATAGATCTGTATACTTCTTGAAACTTGCAAAGTATTTCCGGTATCGTTCCTTCCCCTTCCATTTTTTTGAGTGATCTTTTGAATGTGTCAACAAACCTTTCGGCTTGTCCGTTTGAGCTGGGATGAAAACGAACTGTGCGTGTATGTTGAATGGCTCTTTCCTTGCACCATTGCTCAAAATTGTTGGAACAGAACTGTGTTCCGTTGTCTGACACGAGCTGCTCCGGGTTTCCGAATTGTGAAACGTATTCGTTCATTAATTTTATTGTAGACGTAGCTGTGATTGACGATGTTTGATAAATTACTGGATACTTTGAGTATGCATCCACTATTAAGAGGTAGTAAAATCCTTTAATTGGACCAGCGTAGTCGATGTGAACTCGTTCTAGCGGTCTTGTTGTTAATGGCCATGATGATAAGTCTGTCTTGACTGGATTTTTACATACTAATTGACAATTTTGACATCTTTTGACGTAGTCTTCAATATCTTTGTCTATGTTGGGCCAATAGACATAACTCCTTGCGAGCGTTTTGCATTTTTCAATTGCGAAATGTCCACGATGAAGTTGAGTTAAAATTTTCTTCCTGAATTTTTGTGGAATGATTATTCTTGAATTTAAAAGTAGACATCCGTCAACCTGTGATAATTCATCCTTATGTTTGAAATAAGGTGCTACTTGTTGGTCCACTTGATTTTGTTTTTCAGGCCATCCTTTTTCCATGTATGATAAAATTTTCTGAAAAATTTTATCAGATTTTGTTTCTTCTGCAATCATAGCATTTGTTACTGGAAATTTTGATATTGATTCATTTAAATCTTTTTGTATGTCCTGCTCAAAGCTGATTGATGCTATTATGAAATCATCTGAAGGCTTCTCATGAGATTTTATAAGCCTTGAGAGAACATCGGCATGTCCGAAGTCTTGAGTGTTCGTATACTTGATGTCAAAATCATAACCAAGTAGAATTAGCGCCCATCTTTGAAGTCTATTCGCTGTATAAACAGGTATGCCTTTTTTAGACCCAAATATGGCTAATAATGGTTTATGGTCTGTATGAAGAGTGAATTTTCGACCAAGTATCATACGGTGAAATTTTTGTACTGCAAAAATTAAAGCGAGACCTTCCTTTTCAATTTGACTATAATTTCTTTCTGCAGGAGTCAATGACCTTGAAATATGATGAATTGCTTTCATACTTCCATTTGGAAATGTATGATATATAACAGCACCAATACCATGAGTTGATGCGTCAGCTGCTATATGGACTGGTAAATTTGGATCATAGTGTGTGAGCAAGAGATCTGATGAAAGAATACTTTTGAATTTATCTAGTGCTGCCTGGCACTCGGTTGTCCATTTGAAATGAGCTTCCTTCTTTAAAAGGTCATCAAGAGGCTTTCTCAGATTTCTCATATTAGGAACATATTTTCCATAATGATTAATTGAACCTAATAAAGATCTTACCTCGGATATATTTTCAGGCACTTTGAGCTGTTGAACGGCTTTGATTTTTTCTGGATCTGGACGTATTCCTGTTTTATCAATTATTTGTCCCAAATAAATAATTGAGCTTTGAAAGAACGCACATTTTTCAAATTTTAGACGAAATCCGAATTCTTGAATACGTTGCAGTAATGTTTGTAAGGATTGCTTATGCTGTTCAATGTCTGGACTGGCAATCATAATATCATCGATATATGCCTTAACGCCATCTATACCTGTGCATAGTTGATCCATTATTCGTTGAAATGCACCTGGTGCACATTTCACTCCTGGAGGTAATCTGTTGAATTTGAACAATCCCTTGTGGGTGTTGACTGTTAACAACTCCTTACTGTCGTCATCTACTTCTGTTTGTAGGTAGGCGTCTGATAGATCCAAATGGGTAAAAACTGTGCAGTTGTGACATTCTGCAAAAATCTCTTCTGGTGTAGGCAACGGATATTGATTAGGTTCTATGGCATTGTTTAGACCTGTTGAATAGTCTCCGCAAATTCTTACTTTTCCATTGCGTTTACTTACGACTATAGGTGCTGCCCACTTTGATGTGTCCACTGGAGTTATTATACCTAAATTTTCAAGACGTTGCAGTTCGGTTTCTATTTCACTGCGTGCTGCGTATGGAACTGGTCTTTTTGGTATAAAAACTTCTTTTGCGTTTGGAAGTACCTTGATGTTTACTTTTGTTTTGGTACATAAACCCATTGAACTGTTGTCAAATACTTCTTTGAATGATGATTTTATTTTTGATATTTCATCGTTGAAATTTATTTGATGACACCATGCTGTAATTGGAATGTTCCATAGATTAAATTTCTCAATCCAATCTATGCCCATTACATTTAGTGATTCCACGTCTGAAATATAGCATTCCACTATTTCACATTTATCTCCTATTGAGACTTCTGTTGAACATTTAGCTAGAAATTTCATCTCCTCAGCATTTGCAGCATTGGCGGTCTCTGTTGTTGGGGTTGTTTCAGGTTTTCCTATGCGTTTCCAAGTTGACTCAGAAATTATGCTTATGTCGGAGGCTGTATCCACTTGTAATTTCACTTGTTTTGAATTAATACTCACTGTGACATATTTTCTTAATTCCTTGAAGTGTACTTGCTTTGTTGACAATATAGTTTTTGTATTGAATTTTGATTTATTCTTGTTGAAATTCTGATGAGTCACACTGTTCTTCTTAGAATTTTGGTCGTGATTGGTTTTGCTCTGTTGAGGTTTGTTGTTGTTGTGTTTTGATTTGCTCTGCCTGTGCATGCTGTTGCAAAAACCATCTTTGTGACCAATCTGTTGACATTTGGTACACTTGTGCTTGGAGTAGGGGCAATGTTTTGCATAATGCATATCTCCACAATACCAACATGCTGTTTTTGGTATCTTTTGTTTTTGTTGAGGCTTACCAATTTTGTTGCACTGTTTTTGACTTCCCTCAATAAGTGCTGTGTCACTTTTCAAATCCAAAATGCTTTGTGTTTCATCAACTAGCTTTTCTAAGTTGACTACTTCCTTACTTTCATTAAGATGCCTTAATAAACGGATTCTGATGTCACTGTCTTGTGATGATTTAAGACCAAGTATGAAAATTAAACACTTGAACTGGTCTGTAGTTAGGTCATCCAGTTTAAAAAGTTCACACTGAAGATTGACACGACTAGCGTATTCTTTAAAATCTTCATTTTCCATCTTTGTGATTTGGAGACACTTGTATCGTAGACTTACTTGTGTTTCTGTTCTGCCAAATAGTCTTGTAAGATGCTTGATTGTGTCTGCCAATGAAAGTTCTTGAGGTTGTTTTGGTAACACGAAATTCTTGAATCGTTCATGAATGTGATTGGACATTTTTCTCCACAAAAGTCCTACTTTGTCTGCATCGTCCAGTGCACTTGCTTCCCTTTCGAAGATGTGTTTGAAACGATTGTACCACGATTCAAATAATAAACCACTGTCAGGCTCATAGTGAAAATCCGTCATGGAATTAGCTAAAGATTCCATGAGGTGGGCTTTTGCCGCTGATGATTCACCTGGAATTGATGATGAAACTGTGTTTGCACCTTGTTGTCCAGCAATGATTTGTGTGAGTTTGTTGAGCAAATCCTGTTGATTCGCAAGTATTTGTAAAATATTCGCTTGTTCCGACATGTCTAGATTTTTCTAGTGTCTGTGTTTTCAGCCGTTACAATTTTGTTAGAGACGCTGCCGTCGTATGTCTGTATGTGTGCGCTGCAAAAATGATGAAATTTCCCACGTTGCTATGGTGTGTGTGTTGAGCTGAAAGAAAATTGTTGTATATGTGAGACTGCAAACTGTTGTTAGTGTGAGTGTTGATCGCTGAAGATTTCTTGAGAATTCTTGTTAGAATATTACTGATGAACTTGCGCCTGTGCGTTTTTATGTTTTCCTTGAAAATCTTCCTGTCACAACTTTTATTGTGGGCGATGTCTTGATGTTATTACGCAGCCTTGTTGAAAGTTCTGATGAAATTGTGAAATTCCTTTTGTTACTGTGTGAGCGGTTTTTGATTCACAATCCTCGTCGCCAAATTGTTAGCGAGAATGATACATCTTTGTTCCAAAATCCTCGTCGCCAAATTGTTAGCGAGAATGATACATCTTTGTTCCAAAATCCTCGTCGCCAAATTGTTATGTTCTTACGGAGGTGGTCGATTGAATGAAAGACGATGTTTAAACATAACAATCAATTCATTTATTGAATAAAACTTTAAGTTGTTTTATGAGTTGAAATAAAGTATTAATTATGAAGAACAATGAAATATAACGAAATATGTACAGATGAGATGTCTATTAATTGGTGGTTGCAAAGTAACTAACTGACTGTGTACTGACAATGAGTAGAGAGAGATAATAACTTAAAACTACTGATGCATGCAACACTGCTATGATGCTGCCAGATTGTTGCATTTTATGTGGTAGTACTAGGGTTACCCTAATAAAATTAATAGCTAAAGGTTCACAAAAGAATAAATGAATTTGACAAAAAAAAATTTCGTTTCACTTATTTTAGGGGTCGATCGTCGATAACAATTATCGTTGAGTGACGTTGCCAGTTGTCAAAATTGATCCACGTATTGCAACTCTCAACTGAAGTTGCGAATCTCAGTTGACGAAGCGGCTGTTTTTCAGCAACCACCAATTTTCAGTTGCAGTGAACATTTTCGAAGAAACAAGAAGTAAAATAGAAGGAAAAATAAACATTTTGTTAACAATTATTGATTCTTTGCATCATTAATTAATTTTGTGTATCAATATGGTGAAAATAACGACAAAGCAGCAGTTCGAAATATTAATTGATAAACTGAGTGAAAATCCAAACTTAGCCCGAGGAGTTCGGGAGTTTTGGTGAAACCGAAGCCACAGCGGATGAAGTGTGGAGGTCCATTTCGGACAGTTTAAACAGCCATGAACCTCTAACATGAACACCTGAAGAGTGGCATAGTCTGGATTCACTTTAAAGCAAAGTTGAAAAAGAAAATGCCTCAAAATAAAATAAACTTCAACGACACTGGTGGTGGTCCATCAAAATAAGTGAATTTATCGCCTTTGGAGCGGACAGCAGCAAATCTTTTGCAAATGAATATGGTGACAAATACAGTAGGTTCAGTTTAAGTACAAATGACGAACATCCTCCATCTATATAGCCAACTACACCAGAAAATTTCGTTTTTGAATAAAAATGGTTTTTATTTTGCCTTTTTTCCTCCTCTGTCAACTTCGAAACGATCCAATTTTGGCACAATTTGTCCTCTATCAAGTGGACAACTTCCTTCAATACTCTCGACAATGTAGATTGAGCCATGCAATTGTTGAAATCATTGCCATGGGACTTTTGGAAACTTCCGTCCTCCAAGAATCGCAACGCTGCGCACACTTTTAAAAGTGGGGGTATTCCTGTTGATCTGTAACTTTCTTTGAAATCATACTTTAACGTTTCCACAACGTAAACTACGGCATCCTTTGGCAATCCAAAATACGCCTTAAACCTGAGATAATTTACTGATTATACAGATCTTTCCACATGATCATCAGCTTACAGTGCAGATGGCAATTCCAATGGATTCGACTTGTCCCTAAAATTTCTTCTAATAGATGCAATGTCCTGTACATTTTCTTCATCATCAAAATATAATTCCACCGAACTTATCATTTTTTGGGACAGCAAATAAAACTTGACGATCTGAAGATTCAATGGGCAGGTTATACTCCAATCTTGGGTTGTTTTCCAAATTTGCTCGAAAACTCAGCCAAAATATTAAAATATTTTCCAGAATACAAAAAAATCCAAAGCGCAATTATTTTTAAAATGTTTTTTTTTTGCGAATAGAGGTCACAAGTTTGAAAAAACACTGATCGATAACATGTTTATCGACCACCCAGTTGAGTTGACATTAATGGTACAACATTTCGTCTAAGTCGCGCAGACAACTGACAACGCAACTCAAGTTTAGTGGCAATACAAGATAGACCCATTAATTGTATGATTTTCTCTTCTGGCAACGCAACTACAGTTTAGTTGCCATCCATAATGGACCCCTAAGGTTGATTATTTAAAGCGATAGGTTATGTTGAACTAGTTAAAAAGCCTTAAAGACTTTAGGGTATTTTTTGAGAATGCTAATATTATGTTTACATTTACGAAATCGAGTGGATTTCAACTGTCAGTACCTTTGTGTATACGTCAAATTAAATCTCGTCTGAAAACCATTGGATTTCATTTGAAGTTTATTCAATGGTATTGACAGATGAAATTGAGTGGATTTCGCTAATGTACACTTAGAATAATCTTTTCTTTACCTGCAGTTTGCTGCAAAATATGAACAAATTTCCACAGATAGTGCCGATACCAACAATGTTTAACTTTTGTTGTGGAAATAAAGGGAGTTATTCTGATCGAAAAATCCCCGTGACTTTTCTCACTCTCTCCCTTAAGATGAATCGGCGGAAAGACAAAACTCACGGGGAATTTTTGTTTAGAATAAGCCCTGTATACTTCTCGATATGTGAACCTCAAAAGTTCCAAAAAAACATTTTGTCCGCATAGCCGAAATTTGCACAGGTCCATAGGATAAAGTCATAAATTCCTGGCCGAAGGAAATAGCAAGCCTTCGGCGATTTTAAAAACATTTTTTCTGCGAACTGTCGGTAAAGGGGACCCTGCTCTGAATCATTGGCAATTTTTTCTTCTGGAAATTTTTGCCCTCTCCGAAGGCTAAATTGCACTCCAACGAAATTACATTGCAGTTAATTAATCAATATTGTACGACCAAAAAAGTTTTTTGGTTCTCAATCACAAGGTGGAGCTGGCACACAAAAACCCGGGTTAGTTCCTCAGTTTATAGCAGTATCGGACACTATTACAAGTAAAGACTAAACAAATGCCTCACCCGAACGAAAACACAGGATGCCTCTTATAGTGTACGTGTGCTTCTGTTCGTCTTCCGTATGCTCATGGGTATAGGTCTTGCATATTGCTGGTTAATAGAGATTACACATACACATCACAAACAAGGTTGATATGGTCAGCTATTGCTCTATCCCAAAACCTGAAAAGTTATAAATAGACATCGGATTTTGCATATTTGCATATTTTTTAATATTAAATATACGAAGATTCTGATTGGACCAAAATTCGTTTCAAAGAAATCTAAATTCAATGGCAGGGTCATATTTCGTATTTATTTTGCATATTTGCATACTTTGCATATGCACAAAATATGCAAAAAATATGCAAAATATGCAAAAAATATGCAAAAAATATGCAGAATATGCAAAAAATATGCAAAATATGCAAACAGATTTTGGCCGAAAATCGTCATAAAAGTCGTAAAATTGTCATTTAAAGTTGGAAAAACCATAAAAAAATACATAACAGTGTCAAAACTAAGACTCTGTTGACCGTATAACGTCGATTTTTTTTCAGCAGATTATTATGTTATTGAGACGTTTTACGACAGTATGGTGTAGGGTATAAAAATTTGGTATCGTAATACCATTTTTTATTATTAAACTCTGTAGAAATATAAAATTTGATAAAATATCAAACGTTTTATGTAAAATTTAATATTTTCTTTTTTGTAGCATCTTAATTTAATTTGTAGCATAGGGCTGGTTTTAACTCAAAGGACCAAATCGATCTCGGATTTTTTAGCCGGGGAGCCGCCTATACCTTTTAGTATTGTTAGATTTTAAAATTGCCAAAGTTTCGAATATGTTAAAACGTGGTACTGGGTCTCGAAGTTATGAAAATCTATTTTTTTTTTTTGCTATTTGGCGACTTCGACGGACCATATTTGTGGAACGGTTAAAGCAACTTGCCCGTATTATGCATTTAATTAAAAGCTATTCTGTTCTTAACATTTTTTGCTGAACAACAAAGTACGTAAGTGTTACTGAATTCGAGATAATAAACCCAATGTCCCGAAAAAGGCCTTAGGGCAAAAATGGTGTCTATTAAAAAAACAACTTTTTTCTTCCTATATTATCAAATTTTTGCGAATGAAAACGAATATATTTTACTTTATTTGAAAATGCTGCCTATTAGGGCGAAGATCTATTTTAATTCATTTCTCGTTGGAGTCGAGCTTATTGACCGATGATGTTTGCAAGTGAAAAAGGAAAGCCGAAGATTCGAACCCCCACAACCACCATTATGTGACATGTTTCGCCTTTTGTAGAGACTCATCAGACATATCGGGCGTGAAATGGCATCGCTATCCATCAAATATTTCCTTTTTCAAATGAACATTCATTGTATGGCTTCAATGACAAATGCTTACATTTTGTTCATACATATTTTAATTTTCTTATGCCCGTAATTTCAACGCCTGGGTAAACGGGTAGGTAGCTACCTATTAGTTATCTTTACCTACGCGTTTGGTAATTTCTACATGCCATTTACCGAGGTGTCTAAATTTTGAAATCATGTGGTAATTTTCTATCTTTGCTTTGTTAAGATTTTTGTCGTCTTTTCGATCTTTACGTTGTTTTGCACTATGAGATCAAACAATGCCAGAGCAATAAGTTCAGGACTAAGGTACCATATATGATTTATCATTTTGTTATTTTCTTTATCTGATATTTGTTTGTGAATGCCTTTCGTATAATGCGGTTTAGGTCTTATTTTGGACCTAAAAATATTTCTGAATATCGTTTTCACTATTTTTTGTATTAAACTCAATCTATTGTCTCTATTTCTTTTTAACCTATTGATAATGTTTACCCAATATATCCTATATTATATCTATACAAACATTATCTTGTTCATTATACGTTATGTAAAATCAATAACCCAAACTCTCACTTATAACACTCAGTTGTTGTCGTGTGGGATACCAAATAAATAAATAAAATAGAAAAAACATTCTGGGGGCGTCCAGTCTCGAACGATTTAAACGCAAGGTGCTTTTACGCCCTCTTGTTCTTGGGAAGTGGGTTGGGCAGTAGTTCTAAAACACTCTCGCCTACTTCGTACTTGGATTTGTCAATCGCAGACTATTCTTATAGAAATCGCTTGAATATGTTTGGTTGATGTCCGGATGTGCTTCCAAACTTGCAGTCAAAAATCCCTCTCAATAATTTTCTAACGAGTTTGTACGGTGGTACAGAAGCTCTCGACCTAATATCTGCTCGAGCTGTTGAGACCCCATTTTTCTAGGCATTTGTACACTGATAGTTCTTGTTTCTCCCATGAGCTACTGTCAGTTTCAGGAACACCTAGGAGTTGTTCTTTACCCCCATGTGATACCAGAGCAGCAACCCGTTTTTTCTTCCCTGTTTTGAGAATATTTGGTAATAGTTCTCCATGCCAGTGCACACAAATAGCTTCGTTCCTTGAAGCTGTTGCGTTTATTTTTCACGGTTTATTCACCGCTGTTCACGGATAAAGCTTCTAGAGATCTTATCCGATAGCTTCTACTGTAGTCATAATGATACTAGTAACGTTCCTATAAACCTTACAGGGGTCCAGCACCAATGGCAATTGCATAGTTACGTTTTTCTTGAAGCCACGCTTAATTGTTTTCAGGACAGATGGTTCTTCAGATTCTACGATACGTTTAGCATCAAAACAAGACCTAGACCTCATTGAGAATGTATTGAAATATGAAAACATTGCCACACAAATTTTCGAAAAAGGAAGTAACAACATAATTAATAATCTGTGGTATCTTAGTCCTGAACTTGCTGACCTGGCATTGTTTGATCCAACGGTGCAAAACGCCGTAAAGAGCCAAAAGGCAACAAAAATCTTAAAAAGCAAAGATTAAAATTTCTTCAGAAATATTCGATCTAAACTTCCAAAAGAGCAACTGCCGAAAATCCTAGAAAAAGGTCTGGCATAATTCTTGTTGTTCAAAAGATTAAACATTAACTCCGAATTTCCAGAAGGCGCAAAGGATGGTAAGCAACTTGAAAGTTGCGAACTACATAGCAGAGCGTTCTTCAAGTAGTCAGCTGTACCCAGATAGCTCCGAAACCACATGATGTCTGGCTACGAATAAATTTAATTTAGAACAAAATGTAAAAGACATTTGTTTTCATTCCAAAAATTGATAAAAATGAAGAAAATGTTTTTTTAATAGTCTCCATTTTCTCACAAAGGCGTACCTAGTCACGTTTTTCGGGACATTGGCTTTATTATCTCGAATTCTGTAATACCTATTTAGTATTAGATTTATTATATATACTTATATTTTGTTGTTCAGCAAGAAATGTTAAGAATAGAATGGCCTTTAATTTAATGCTTAATATGGACAAAAAGCTTTAACCATTCCAGAAAAATGGGTTGCCGAAATCGCTAAATAGCCAAAAAATCGAGATTTGCATAATGTCGAGGCCCCAGTGGCAGATGTTAACATATTCCAATTGTGCTCAAAATTTGGCAGTCTTAAAATCTGATCGAACTAAACACTTTTGCCGCCTTAAAAAATCCGACATCGATTTGTTCCCTTTGCACAATAACCAGCCAAAAGCTACAAATTATAACAAAGAAAATGGCTAGGAAGCTTTCTATGTATTGATTTTTTTTTTGTTAAATAAATAAATAAAATAAATATTGAATTTTCATAGAACGTTTGATATTTTATCAAATTTTATATTTTTGCATAGTTTAATAATAAAAAATTGTATTACAATACAATTCTTTTAAACCCTACACCACACTGTCGGTCTCAATAACATACAAAAATCGACGTTATACGGTCAACAGTCTTAGTTTTGACACTGTTATGTATTTTTTGATGGTTTTTCCAACTTTAAATGTCAATTTCACGACTTTTATGACGATTTTGGGTCAAAATCTGTTTGCATATTTTGCATATTTTTTGCATATTCTGCATATTTTTTGCATATTTTGTATATTTTTTGCATATTTTGCATATTTTTTGCATATTTTGCATATTTTTTTGTATATTTTGCATATTTTTTGCATATTTTGCATATTTTTTGGCATATTTTTTGCATATTTTTTGCATGTTTTTGATATGACCCCAAATATCAAAAAATTGACCCTTAAAACGCCTAGATCCAAAATTTGAGTCCAATCGGATGAGAAATAAAAAACATGCAAAAATCCGATGTCTAGTTATAAAGAAATTATACATATTTCCGTTAAGACAATTTGCGCCAAATGCGTTAATACTTCAGTGTCGCAAAATTAACGCCGTCAAAATAGTCTTGTGTTATCATACCTCTATGAATGAATAGAAGGAAGAAGAAACAAAACCACAACACATACTTGTTGCAACAACTATTGGAGTAGTTAAATTGTTAATGTTCAGCTGCTAAAAACTTAATTTAATAATATATTTGTGTATTATTTCATGTTAAAAATATTTTAACAACAAAGGTAACAGTTTTTATAGAAATTATGGTTAAAATGTACAAGAAAAGTGACAAAGAAAATGTTGTGTCGATGCTTCGTGTGCAGTGATGGTTTTTGTCAAAAAGATTCTACATAATAATAAAAGTTATTGAAATAAAATAAATATTAAAAATATTCCGAAGAATTAGTGTAGAAGTAAAAGATAATCTGAGTGCTGTACTGCTCATTAATTCCGACTTTGCAATTTCATCCGTTGTGGGATAAGGTAAGTTCAATTTAAAACATGCATTTATTAAATGAGCAGGGTTGCCTAAACCTTATGAAAGAAAATGTCCAAATTGATAGTCCGTTAGAAAGGAGAGAAACCTTTATAATTCGCAGTAAAAGTTCGATCACTTGAAGGAATTTCCTTCTTATTACAAGAAGTTATAAAGAAATATATTTTATGGGAAAAGATTAAAACTTACCTGATACAACAAATTACCAAGCAGTTCTTAAAGAAAACAAATATTTTTTTATATTTGATCAATTTATTGTTCTTTTATTATTTTTTCTTCTATTTGTTCGAGTGCAAATAACAGTATATATTTTTTTTTATAATATTTTGTATGACAATGTTATTGTTATATACTTATAGTTATGTATTTGCGTTCCTTATTTATAGTTGTTTTTGTTCATTCGTATCATTGATAATATAGGTTTTATAGCAGTTTTGTGCTTTGCTTTGGTTTCAAGTTACTATCAGATTTTGTATTTAGTTTTTGTTTAATAAAAATATAAAAAAACTAACTATCGAAACACAACTTTAAAGTAACGAACGTAAAACGAGAAAGTAAAATAAGGGCCTTGAGGCATAAGAAGACTCACAGGCTGCCTTTCTTGCTCTGCTGCATCAATTTCATAAAATTACTTGAAAATCTGAATATTTTTCGAATTTCTTCAAAATATATATGAATTCTTTGTGAAAACTTTCAACCAGCAATTACGGATTACCGAACAATTATTAACCGGTTTTGCAAAGACCCATACGACTTTCATAATTGCTGCTTAAAATACTCGAAAGACTCATCGATGTGCATATTCGAGAAACGATAGATAATTCTAGCAACACATAATACGGCCAATGCACTTACCTTAAAGGGCACTTGGCAGATACTGTAGGGCCGTGTCGAAGTCGTTGCGACCATTAGAAAGTCCTTAGAATACTAATAATTCACCTTAGTCGCCTTTCTGGATATGTACATACATAGAGGGCTCCTTCAACAACGTTGGTACATAAGCGAATTCAAATAATGGATCACCAACTTTATATGTGTGATCCCGTACTTTTTTAATGGTTCCGAGAGATCATGACTGCTGCAGCCGCTCGCCTCTTAGTCGAATCCCCGAATATCAGACCAAATTTTCCAGCAGAGGTGACGGGAATAGCCAATGAGCGTGAAGAGCTTCGTCTTACGAACCCTGAAGTACCACGAGTTAGATAAAATACTCATGAAGTCAATAGGCTAGTAGTGGGTAACGGTGAAATCACTCTCGAAAGCGGGAAAAAGGATGATATAATGCTTTTTACTTTCAACGGATTGTGACTAACTGATCCGAAGAGGTGCGCGTGTTATTTTAACCGGCAGAAGTCATCCATAGCATTGGTCCCACGCGGAATTTCAATGGTAATACATAAGCAACTAGATAAACCCGGGATTGAGTATTTAACAAGTGTCTTCAATCTGTCGTTAGCCACCAATGGAAAGTTGGCAGGGGGTCTCGCTGGCAAGGATACCAGCAGAGGTGAATCGTACAGGCCGAACTCCGTATTATCGCCAGTAATAAAGATTCAAGCTGTTCGAGGATATACACAGAGAAGACTTCCCACCAGTCGTGTTTGAAACGTTGGACGCCAGTTATTTGTGGAATTCAGAAATAAGAAGTCCAAAACACTTATAGTGAAACAGGGAGTTTCCCAAGTCGGGGTGACAACTCCGAAACTGTTTCAACTCTATCTTTCTGAAATTCCAAACCCTCCAGACGGAATAGAGATCGTAATGTATGCGGATGATTGTACCATCTTCGCATCGGATTCTTTTGTTATATGAAAATATCCGCCTCTGGTTGAAATAAGGCTACCCCTGGATATATTAGTCGATGGTGTCTGATTCTAACCGTAACCTACCCCAAGGCATTAGGTGTAACGTTGGATAGCATGTTTAAGTAGTCCGCCCAGGCCATAGCTGTTTGCAACAAGATAATAAATAGGTAGCACATGTGATACTGACAAAAGAAACCTTGTTGACCTCTTGCCAATCAATAGACCCTGGTAAGTTATGAGGCGCTAGTGTGGTATGCAAACGTTAATCATACCAGCCGGAATTCCGCCCTGAGGACTGCAACAGGGTGCCTCCTCATGACACCATCTTCATTAGGAGACAGAAATTCTTTGTCTCGTTGCAGTACATGATCGGGTGCTACCGTGAGAGCCATCCTAACCACAATATGGTTGATAGTTTGTCGCACTGATTCGAGATGTTACTAGATTAGAGTTGGGCAATTGAAGGACCTAGTTCACTGTCCTAGTTCAAAAACGTATGAGTAACATCGTACAAACTAACGTGTGACATTAAGTATACACATTTTGTTCATACAAACAACCGGTGAACTAGGTTGTTCAATTGCCCAACTCTATACTAGATATTCCTTTTAGAAACGAGCAGAAGTAAATTAGAGCTGTGTGCTTATTTGAGTTAAGCTGTGTGTTTAGTAATTAAAGTCGGTTACGAATAACTAATGTCAATAAAGCATTGTACAATCAGAATCTAAACGAAACCTGGTTTTAATTGGTACAAATTGTATCGATGAATAAAACTAGGTCTACACGGGATTAAGTTAAACCTAATTCCTTAACAGCCACGCAAAAAATGGATGGTTTGCAATGTGGAGTCAGGATTTCATTACATTTTTCGATGCAGTCCAATAAAGATAATACAAAATAATTAATACAATAAATAAAGAAATACAAAACACGAACATTTTTCCGGTAATTCACGAGACGAAAATTCTTAATAGAGTCCGTGGCGGAATCTGAACTGGAGTGGGATGATAATATAAACAAGTAAAAAGTATCAGTCGACATTGCCGACAGAGATATACCCTCAGCCTGTGTGGATTGAAATACTTTTCTTCCAAAAAAACTTAAGGCCTGCGTACATAAGCTGCCTTGCCTGGTAGCCTTGATTTCCTGCTTCATTTCTGACATAATAAAAATAAAAGAATAAAGAAGGCCGAGCAAATTTCGAACTAGGTTGCCCTTTCCTTTTTTATTCTTTTATCAGAAGTAAGCAAGGTAAGCAGGCAAGGCAGCTTATGTACGCAGGCCTTTTCGTATGTAGGGGGTTTTTCAAAACAATATGGATAGGATTAAAAAAATTGCGGGGATATCGATAGATATGGTTTTTTAAACTGAGTTTCGACAATATTTAGAGTACCATTTTAGCGAACATTTTCGAACTTTTGTGGGGGAGGTATCGGGAGGTCCACTCCTTCCACCTTCGAATTTCGTCTAATATTCGAAGAAATATTACGATATCCAAAATGTGGACGAACGCAATATTCGGTTCGAGCTCTCCAGTCACTACATATGGTTACATACGGGGTTTTTACAACTTTTTCTCAAGAAGTATGGACTTGCCCTTAAAAAACTTTTACTGTCGTAATTGAGGCAGCGAATGCAAGTTGCTTCAAAAAAAATCAAAGTGATTCCGAGAGCAGGTCTTGAAGTGAATTTATCCAAAAATGTGTGTGGGAGGTACCCGACTGAGTGGCCAAATGGTAGATATATTAGGATGTCCAAAGTATGTACTAAATCGTTTATGCCCTCAAGGGTTATCCTGCGCACAAATTTTCCGAACATTTTCGAACTTTTGTGGGGGAGGTACCTGAAGGAGTAGACCGATATGGCCCATCTTCGAACTTAAACTAAGTTTTGACGAAATATTACGATAGCCCAAATCGGCTCATCCATTTGACAGTTATCGTGCGCACCAGTCAGCCAGACAGACAGACGGACGGGCATAGCTAAATCGAATCCAAATTGTCTGAAACATTTTTCGTCCAAACATTAGTTTCTTTCAAAATAGTGTGGCTCATTCCCATTGCTATTATTTTAATACTTTAATAACAAAATTTGTGTTAAGTAATACATATTTTAACATTCTTGTTTTAGACAAAAAAAAAAAAACATTTCATTTATTCTGGGATATTTCGCAATGCCTTGCATTTTTATTGCATCTTTGGATTGTAGTGCTTCCTAGATGCGTGCTGGGAAGCAAAATGGAGTGCTTCCTAGCTGCGTACTTGGAAGCAGAAAGAAGTACCATTTTTGCGCGCTCTATTGTAAAATTCATTGAGGAATTCATTAAAAAATGTATTTCCGCGGCATTTGTACTAGGCATTTGTACTGATTTAACTGCATCCGGGTATGCAAACCTTTTGCTGGCATATATACATACATATGTTTGTCCGATTACTTTATTCAGCTACTGTACTTTAACCTACTTCGAATAATATCTAAATCAGTTCAAAAAATCAACGGCGTCAAATTAGTCTTGTGTTATCACTTCTCTGTGAATGAATATAGGAAACAAAGACATAAAATATAACCAAGGTACATTTATAGAAGGTAGAAGTGACAATCAGCTGTATTCTTACTTTTATTGTAAATTTAGTTTTCAAAAAGTAATAGGGTCTACTCATCAAATTTGAAACTTCGAAATTTGCCTCCATAAAATACTGTTTTTCTTCCTAAACTTGTAGTAAAAATGATCTACGACAGTTCTGAATGCTTTATATTTACATTGTCATTCAAATTTGTTCTATTTTGGAGGATTTTCAAAATGTATTTACGTTTTTCCTGAGGAAATTTTTGGAACGACCCCATTATTCAATATTTTCTTTGACAATTAATTTTCAATACCAACTATGTTGTTTTTGTAAATTTGTTAGTTGTTGTAATTCATGCACATACCTTCTATAAATTTACCTTGAAATATAACAAGATGGGACATTTACATTGCTACTATACATCGGCAGATGGTACTGGAGGTCTAACATAATGTTATGTTCCAATATGGTGACATAAAATTATGTTATACTTGTTTTTGTTGCCTTCGTGTTCTGTTAGTTGTATGTTATACACAAACACCATCTATGGTTTAATAGAAAAATTGAACTGCATTATGCACTATGTCCAATCTTTACAGTTCTATGTCTTTGTAGGAAAAAAATAAAAAAAAAATCGTAACCAATAAGGAAGTAATCAATTTTATAAATGTTTCACTAAGTACGTCTTATTTTGTTTTCGTTTTTCTTATATAATTATTTTCTATATATTTTTCCCTATAAAATAGTTATTTTTTGTTGTTGTTGCTTTCTTTTGCTAAAAAGTTTCATTCAACTACAATAAAAACAAAAACATTTTATCTAAATTATATAACTTTGTTATTTCTTTTTTTGTTTTTGTTGTTGTTGCCACAAAGCTAGGCTATTGTTTTTTAATAAATATATTGTTGTACAGTGTGTAGTTCAAAACGTTTCGCAAATCTTGTACTACCTCATTAATTAGGATTATTCTTCTTTAAAAGGGAAAATAATCATAGTAATCGTGTCGATTATTAGACAAAAGTTGTGGATATATAAAAATGTACTACAGTCGAAATCTCTTATAACGACAACGTTTATAACAACATATTGGTAATAATGACTAAGTTCCAAAGTCCCGACTATCTGCCACCCCTTTGTAGCCCATACAAATGAATATCGCTTATAACGTCAATCGCTTATAGCGTCCGAATTTCATCGGCCCCTTTTTCGAAAATTAAGATTAGAAGAATAGCTCTATCCTTGGCCCACTGTTATAGGAGTGACCATCGCTATAAGCGATTTTGACCGTATTTGAAGTACATACATATTTTTCCAACTTGACTCCATATTATGCTTATTTCACTGCCACTGATTGATTGAAAATCATCTGATATCCCCTTGTCATTATTAGTAGGTATTATCCCTGGAAAGTAGTACCTAATTATTGAAAACGTTTTTAAAAACACTACTGTATGTATGTAGATAGGTAAATGTATTTTTTCTCTTTTTTAAATCAATGTATAAAATAATGTTAATTGCATTTGCATTTCATTTGGTTGTCATCATATATTGTGTATAACATTCTATTTCACTTTCAAAAAACTTTGGTATGGTTGTTGTAGGTATTTTTATTTGTTGTTATATTTATTGTGTATTTGTTATTGTTGTTATATTCTATTTCTTTGGTTTGGTTGTTTGGTTTGGTATTAAAAGCACATCCAAAAATTTATTGTTTTTTTTTAAATATTGTTGTATATATGTATGTATTCTGAAAAAGTACATGTGGGACATTTCATCTTAAAACTACATAAGTCCATATGAACGTTATTTGTTCTAAACATTTAAAAATTTGGACCGATAACTTTCAGGTGATTATTTCTAAAAATACATCTCCATGTTTATCGATCATAGGTGTGACCTGTCCCATATGTACTGTGTACATACATAATTTTGTATTGCTATTTCATTCGTTTGATTTGTTGTCTATTTTGTATGTGTGAGAGTGTAGTGGTGTGCGTGTCTAACATCCTGGCGATTTTGTAAAAATTTTACAAAAAAAGAACATCTTTCATCGATTCTAAGGCAACTTTTACCATTGATATGATATTTGTTTGTTTGTTGTTGTTATAGTTTGGTGTAAAACGTCATTCAAATGTCAAGTGTAAATTGAGAAATATGTAGCTTTGTTTTATTGTAAATATGACATGAAATGAAAATGTTTTTTTGGGTTGCACAAAATTTTATTTAATCTTTTTGGTTTTGGTCCAAAGTTTAGTTTTACTTTAACATCATATAGAGTAACATGAGAGCTGTGATAACGAATAAAGCTGAAAACACATCCAACCTTTGCGTAAAGTGTTGATGATGTGATGTGATGATGCTGAAAAATTCAAATTCATTTGAAATATATGTACATATGCCGGCAAACATATCAACTTTGGTGTCGGCGTCGCCGTGTTGTTGTTCTTTCTTCTCAAAGCCCAACACAAAACTTTAATCAAACGTTGGATGTGTTTACAGCTTAAGATAGGTAAGATAACATGGATTAAGTTTCGGTTAGGGACACACCTCTGATCGGGCTGACATTTTTACCACAGGTAGGCACCCTCATAACAACGACATATAAATTTCCCGGGGGAAGTCCATACTCCCCGAGATAAGGGTCTTGACGTTTCGGAACTGTTTTACTTTAACACCATTGAGTTGTTTATGGGCACCTCTCCGATCGGGCTGAAATTTTTGTCATAGGTAGTCTTTAGGATCGTAATCACAACGATATATAGCTTTCCCGAGGGAAGTTCATACTTCCCGAGATATGGGTCTTGACATTTTACATATGCAATATGGGTATCGGTTTTAAAGCTTATGGAGAGTACTTTTGCTCGGAAAAAGTCTTAAATCCTAGGTCGAAGGCCGCTTACTTACGAAAACTTAAAATTTTGAAGAAACTTTTGCACCTGTCCATAGGAAAAAGTCTTAAATCCCCGGCCGAAGACCGGCTACTTAAGAAAGCTTACAATTGGCTGGGCAGTTGAAAGGTGTTTTGTGTCGTGCGGGCCCATGCCACATACAGGGCAGATGTTTTGCACGGCACGGTCGATTTCCGCCCAATAGCAGTTTAGGCGACTGCAATATCCCGACCGTAGTTAAGCCAAAACTACTCTGGTTTGTCGTGGCAGCTGACGGTCCTTAGCTGCAATAGATGGGGGATGTATTTCGAGGACTTTATTCACACTATAATTGCTTAAGGCCTTGGCTAGGGGTTCTCTTCTGTATCGTTGGACCTCTCCCTCTAGAGCATGGATATCCTTCCTGATCTGCCTAAATGTGTCTGGCCTACCCACAAGATGGTGATTGGGATGGCTCGCACGGTAACATCCAAGCAGGTACTGCAACGAAAGCATCTCATTGTATTGCTTTACTGGAAGAATCTTTGCTTCCTCATGTAGATGGTCCACTGAAGATTTGAGGAGGCACCCTGTTGCTGTTCTCAGGGCGGCATTCTGGCAAGTTTGAATCTTTTTCCAATTCGTATCACATAATCTCGGGAACAAGACTGGCGCCGCATAGCTTACCACAGACCGACCTATCGCGTTATATGTGGTCAACAAGGTTTCTTTATCTGCACCCCAAGTGCTGCCGGCTAGGGACTTGAGGACCTTGTTCCTACTTTTCAGTTTGTCGCAGATAGCTGTGGCGTTCGCGCACGTCGTGAAAGTAGTGTCGAATGTGACTCCTAAAATTTTGGGGCAGTTTGTGGTCGGAATTCTGCTACCGTCGACCACGACATTCAATTCTCTTCCAAACTGCGATGAACAGAGTGGCTGTTGATTTTGTGGCGGAAATCTGCATATTCCTCGAATGGAAAAGGGTAGTAAGATCGGTAAAATAGTTGTTCAGTCTCTCACAGATGTCATCAGGATAGGTACCCGACGCCAGAATCGTGCAATCATCCGCATATGTTACGATCTCGATGCCGTCTGGAGGGGGCGGAATACAGGAGAGGTAGAGGTTAAACAGCTCCGAAGATATCACCTCACCTTGGGGAACTCCGTGTTTCACTCTACGGGGTTTGGACCTCTTGTTCCTGAATTCCACGTACGACTGTCGTCCGCACATATAATTGACTATCCAACGTTTCAAGCTTGGCCGGACGGTTGTCTGTTCCTGACTGTATCAAAGGCTTTTGATAAGTCAAGTGCCACCATCACTGTTCTATCGCACGGCCGAACCTGGTTGAGTCCTTGACAAATATGTGTGGTAATGGCGTGCAGCGCATTTGTCCGGCTGTGCTGCTTACGGAATCCATGCTGATGATCGGCAACTTGATAGCTATTTCTCAAGGGTCTTTGCTACGGGCGACAAAAGCGATATCGCCTGTACGATTCACTTTTGCTGGCATTCTTGCCGGCTTCTGTAGCAGGACCTCCCTGCCCATTTTCCAGACTTCGGGAACAATGAGGGTGGATAGCGACAAGTTGAGAACTTTAGTGAGATACTCTACACCCGGCTCATCCAGCTGCTTCAGCATTACCATGGAGATTTAGCGCTCCTGATGGCATTGGCAACATCGTCCATTGTAAACTGTGGTGGTTCCTCCTCGGCAGGAAGAGATCTGATGCGACGTAAGGCTATGTTTACATTTACGAAATCCACTCGATTTCATCTGTCAATTCCTTTGTGTATACGTCAAATGAAAACTCATCTGAAATCGACTGGATTTCATTTGACGTTTGAACAATGGAATTGACAGTTGAAATCGAGTGGATTTCGTAAATGTAAACATAGTATAATACTCTTCTCTTCGCCCTGTCACTCTCTTCGCTCTGTGCTCGACAAACGGTCGATTGAAATAACTTGCGGACCTCTTTGGGTCAGTCAACGTAACGTCGCCAAACGTGAGTGAGGTCCTATCTTCCCTTCTTCCAGGGTTCGAGAGTGACTTAACCGTTGCCCACAATTCACCTAAACCGGCTCCAATGTTGCAACTCTTCAGATGATTTAACCACTTGTTTCGTTTATGCTCGCCGACCAGCCTGTTAACTTCCAGTCTCAGGTCCCTGACTCTGGAGTCATTTGGATTGGTTCGGCGAAGCTCATCACGCTTATTTGCTAATCCCGTCGCCTCTCCTGGGAAGATTGGTCTTACTTCGGGTATTCGACCAGCAGGGATATGCGAGCGGCTGCAGCAGTGATGATGTCTCGGAACGTCCTTTCCTCTACCCGAACATCAGAAGGATTGGGCAGTTCTCTGAAGCGGTGATTGGTGAACTCCCTGAAACCCGGTCAATCAGCTTTCTTATGATTGACGAATGTATGACGTTCAGAGGTAATGAAATCGGGTGGTCTGATAATCGAGACAAGTTTGGAGAGATGGTCTGATCCAAGGGAAATGATGGGTTGCCAGGTAACGTCATTTGTCATACCAGGTGACACGATGGTTATGTCTGGCGAGCTGTGACACTCTTCTCTAATTCTGGTAGGAGCGTCCTCGTTGACCGTGAAATACGCAGAGCGTAGAGCCAGCTCTGTACCTTTCTGGTCGTTTCCGAGGGCCGAATACCACATCTCATGATGCGCATTAAAGTCCCCCAGGACCAGACGATTATGACCTTACAAAAGCGGGCTAATGTTAGGCACGTAATCCGAGATACAGCTATTTCTCGGCGGGATGTATACATTCAGCAACTGTATCTCGGCAGTTCCACACCTGACTGCTACCCCCATACATTCCATGTACGGGTCATTAGAGACAGGCTCAAGCGAGATAGGTCTGTATTGGACAGATTGGTACAATAGGAACGCTAATCCCCCACCCCCATTTCTGGTGCGATTCTTCCTTAGCACGTTGTAACCATCGCAACGTTGTAGGCTACAGTTGTTGTTGAGCTTGGTTTCTTGCACCGCAGCGACCTTCATATTCCTCCGACTCATGAAATCTACTATTTCCTCGATCTTACCTCGGAGTCCATTGCAATTAAATTGCAAAAAGGATGCATTTTCCGGGATTGCGACAACAACGGCTGGTGTTAAAGGCTGCATGTGCGATTGTTGTCGAGGGGACTGCGGTGGAGTCTCATAATCAGACGACGAGGGAGTTTCGTAATCCGATGACGACTCACTGGGGACTGTATTCACACAGCAGCAACATAGTTCCTGTCGTAGTCCCTCACGTGGACAAGTCCAGAGCAACCCCTTAGATGCGCCCACTCCTGACATCTATTGCAACTCACCGATGGCTGGATGTGGGTGAAGATGCGGATGTGACAAACCGAGCACAAATATATTGGTCCTGGGTTTTCCTCCGTCCCGGCATGGACCAAAAGGATTCGAAGCAGGCATTCCGGGATATGCTGCTCCCAACACAGAAAAACGCAACAAATACAAACATATGTATGTACACTGAGGTGGCAGCCGCTGGCCGGATCAATGATCTTGTGTGGTTCCGGGTCAATCCGGTGCAAAGAACCCGCTGCCGTGGAATTGACTACCGTGATCGTTTTCAACAGTTTGTTGTGTATAAGAAAACTGTTATTCATTTTTGACTCAAAAACAGGGCAAATTACCTATAGTGCAGTGTTTCATTTTAGTAATGAAGAAGTTTCACTGTGTTAATGATGAAGATTCATCGCATTAAGTTTCATTGCATTAATATAGAAGTTGCATTGCATTAATGATGAAGTTTCTTTGCATTAACGAAGACTTTTTATTGTATTTATGACAGTGTTTCATTGCATTAATGAAAGTTTTTCATTTCATTAAAGTTTCAATGCATTAATGAAGAAGTTTCATTGTATTAATGACAGTTTTTCATTTTATTAATGAAGAACTTTCATTGTATTAATGATGAAGATTCATTGCATTAAGTTCCATTGTATTAATGAACAAGTTTCATTGCATTAACGATGAAGTTTCATTGCAGTAATGAAGACCTTTTATTGTATTATTGATACAAGTTCATTGCATCAATGAACGTTTTTCATTTCATTAATGAACAAGTTTCATTTCATTAATGAACAAGTTACATTGCATTAATGATGAAGTTTCATTGTATTAATGATGATGTTTCATTTCATTAATGGTACTGTTTCAGTGCATTATTGAAGAACATTCATTGTATTAATGAACAAGTTCATTAATTTTACTCTAATAAAACACAATGAAACTTTTTGTTCAATGAAGCTCTACGTTGGTTTTAATGACAAATTTCATTAAAAAATCGTTTATGTTGTAAAGCTTTTTCTTCCAGTGAATCAAGGTGCAACGTGTCCTAAACCATTTCGAAGATTAGGAAGAGACTGAGCCTGTTTTGCCGGCTTATAGTTTAACAGCAGATAGTTTTGAGGAGACATTTTCGATAAGTCTGAAATAATATTAAAATATATTGCAAACTTTTGGACCAAAAACAAACTTCTACTACGAAGCTAAGATTTTAAGAATGGATATAATTGTGATTGATAGAGGATATGTTATACGAAATATGCGATTTTTTGGAAGAGAGCTTTTTCAAATATTGGTGATATGCATGCGTATGATATGTACGATTAGTGATAGAGCGATAGTGTGGGATCATTAAGATTAGAAGGTAGATAGAGGACCATATACATATGTAGATAAACATGTGTTTTTATGCGTCTTTTTGCAGGTGTAACAGATTAGGTAGTTGAGTGATTGTGATTTGAGGCAATTGTGCGGTGGTTAAGGTAGGTTTTTTTTTGTTGTGGGTGATTGTGATTAGAGAGGAGAAGAAGTGAAATGTTTCCTTGGTATACTTTAATTGGTGTTTTTTAGTTTCTTGTTTGTTTTTTGTCTTCTTTTTTGGGAATATTCATGCGTTTGACGATAAATCTTGGAGATTTTTTTCATTGAATATTTGTATGTATTAATTTGTTCTAAACGTTTTTTAATTTCTTTTCAAAATAGTGTTTATTGTTAGTTTCGTTTTTTTACTATTTTTATTTATTTCTTTTCTACTGTGGATATTAAATGAAACGGCAGTGATGTGTTTTGTCCGCATTTTTGACCATATGGCAGCATTGTTTCCAGTGTAGATGTAAATACATATGTATGTATTTAATTATGTACCGTTTGTTTTCATTTGTAATTAGAAATTTTCAAATGTTGATGTGAATTCAATATTTTTAAATTTCGAAATAAACTCATCATAATCATCTTTGCTGTCACACATCCTGAACTTTTGCATAAACAACATTTTTGCACGCAGCGAAAACGTGGCCTTACTTCCGTCCATCTTTGTCCATATCGTGTAGTTTATAAATCAATTAAAACGTGTATATGTATAAATGCTTGCCCATTTTTTTCTTGGGGGCTATTCCCCTCACCGCCGTTTTCCGGTAGCCGCCGCTATTGGTGCCACTCAATGGATCACACCCGTTGAAGCACCACTACTGCCACTGATTAATGGTTCACGCGAATTAACCGATGTATTCGATGGATCCAGGTGCTGCTTTTCACTGGCCAGCGTAAATTCTGTTGAAGTCTCCACTGAGTCATGTTGACTTTGTGTCTGTTCATGGCGTCTCGGTTTCGCTACATTTGCGGCATCTTTGTTTTGAGCAGTTCCATCGGAGGCCGGATAACTGGAGACACGTTTTAATGCCTGATGTATTTAAGAAGAAGAGTGTATAATAATTTTTATGAGAATAAAAATAAGTAAGGGGATTTGAAATTAAAATTAGATATTCCAAAACATGCACACAAAAAACAAATACATATATAAAATATAATAAAATCTAATTTGGTAATAATTTTTGTTCCAATAGTAACCACGCATTATTAATAGCCTGTTTATATTATAGCCTTTATTAGGGTTAAACTTCTTTATGAAGATTTATTTGACATGTAAACAATTGAATTGACATTTAAAACCCATTGGGTTTTTTAAATCCGGTTAAATGTAAACGTACTATAAGAATAGCAAGTATACGTAAGAGTGGACCGCATACAGATTTTTATGGATGGTCTTCAAAAAAAAAATTGTAATTTTCTTATGGAAAATATCATCCGTATAAAATGTTTCTTTAGAAAATACCATCCGTATAAAATGTTCCCATAGAAAATTTTATCCGGATAACATTTTCCTATAAAAATAACATCCGGATAAAATTATTCTATCGATTCATGAATCGAATAAAATTTACCATTTTTTACCAAATCTACCAATGTCAACCGGATGCCATTTTCCTATAGAAAATATCATACGGATAACATTTACTTATACAAAATATCTTGCTACAAAAATATCATCCACATAAAATTTCATATAGAAAATCTAATCCATACAAAAACATTATCCGGATAACATTTTTTTATACGAAAACATTATCTGGATAACATTTTCTATAGGAAAACATTATCCGGATAACATTTTCTATACAAAAACATAATCCGGTTAAAATTTTCTATAGAAAAATATTATACGGATGAGTTTTCTATATGAAAACACTATCCGGATAATGTTTTCGTATAGAAAACAAAAACATTATCCGGATAACATTTTCTATACGAAACCATTATCCGGATAACATTTTCTATACGAAAACATGATCCGGATAACATTTTCTATATGAAAACATTATCCGGATAACATTTTTTATACGAAAACATTATCTGGATAACATTTTCTATACGAAAACATTATCCGGATAAAATTTTCTGTGCGAAAACATTATCCTGATAACATTTTCTATGCGAAAACATTATCCGGATAATATTTTCTATAGGAAACTATTATACGGATGATCTTTTCTATACGAAAACATTATTTGGATAAGATTTCTTATACGAGAACATTATCCGGATAAAATTTTCTATAGGAAAACATTATCAGGATAACATTTTCTATACGAAAACATTATTCGTATAACATTTTCTATACTAAAACATTATCCGGCTAACATTTTTAATACGAAAATGTTATCCGGATAATGTTTTCGTATAGAAAATGTTATCCGGATAATGTTTTCGTATTAAAAATGATAGCCGGATAATGTTTTAGTTTAGAAAATGTTATCCGAATAATGTTTTCGTATAGAAAATGTTATCCTGATAATGTTTTCGCATAGAAAATATTATTCGGATAATGTTTTCGTATACGAAAACATTATCCGGATAATGTTTTCCTATAGAAAATTTTATCCGGATAATGTTCTCGTATAAGAAATCTTATCCAAATAATGTTTTCGTATAGAAAAGATTATCCGTATAATAGTTTCCTGTAGAAAATATTATCCGGATAATGTTTTCGCATAGAAAATGTCATCAGGATAATGTTTTCGCACAGAAAATTTTATCCGGATAATGTTTTCGTATAGAAAATGTTATCCAGATAATGTTTTCGTATAAAAAATGTTATCCGGATAATGTTTTCATATAGAATATGTTATCCGGATCATGTTTTCGTATAGAAAATGTTATCCGGATAATGTTTTCGTATAGAAAATGTTATCCGGATAATGTTTTTGTTTTCTATACGAAAACATTATCCGGATAGTGTTTTCATATAGAAAACTCATCCGTATAATATTTTTCTATAGAAAATTTTAACCGGATTATGTTTTTGTATAGAAAATGTTATCCGGATAATGTTTTCCTATAGAAAATGTTATCCAGATAATGTTTTCGTATAAAAAAATGTTATCCGGATAATGTTTTTGTATGGATTAGATTTTCTATAAAACAATTTTTTCGGTTAATTTATCTATACGAAAATTACAATCGGATAATTGAAGTTTTTTCGGATTACGTTTTCTATCGGAAAATTTTATTAGGGTAAAGTTGTCTATAGGAAGACCTTATTCAGATAACGATAATTTTATTTGGATAACGTTTTCTATAGACAAATTTTGTTCGGATAATGTTTTCTGTAGTAAAACCTTACTCAGACAACGTTTTCCATAGTAAAACTTTATTCGGATAACATTTTCTATATCAAAATTTTATTCGGATAACGTTTTCACAATTCGAAAATTTTATTCGGATAACTTTTTGTATAGGATTTTTTTTTTGATAACGTTTTCTATAAGAAACTTTTACTCAGATAACGCTTTTTATGTACGAAACTTTATTCGGATAACGTTTTCTATGGTAAAACTTTACTCGGATAACGCTTTTTATAGGAAAAATATCCGAATAACATTTTCCATACGAAAACATTATCCGGAGAACATTTTCTATAAAAACATTATCGGGAAAATATTTTTTATACAAAAACATTATCCGGAACATTATTTATACAAAAACATTTTCCGGATAAAATTTTCTATACGAAAATTTTATTCGGATAACGTCCTCTATAGGAAACATTTCTTGGATAACGGTTTCTATAGGAAACATTTACTCGGATAACGCTTTTCCTATAGAAAAACTTTATGCGGATAACGTTTTCTATGGTAAAACTTTATTCGGATACCATTTTCTATACGAAAACATTATCCGGATAACATTTTCTATACGTAAACATTATCCGGAAAACTTTTTTGTTACCTTTTCTATACAAAAACATTATCCGCATAAAATTTTCTATACGAAAACATTATCCGGATAACATTTTCTGTTCGAAAAGATTATCCTGATAACATTTTCTATGCGAAAACATTATCCGTATAACATATTCTATACGTAAACACTATCCGGATAAAAATTTCTATACGTAAATATTATCCGAATAACATTTTCTATACGAAAATATTATCCGGATAAAATTTTCTGTACGAAAACATTATCCGATTAACATTTTCTATACGAAAACTTTATGCGGATAACATTTTGTATACGTAAACATTATCCGGATAATGTTTTTGTGTAGAAAATTTTATCCGGATAATGTTTTCATATAGAAAATGTTTTCCGTATAATGTTTTCGTATAGAAAATGTTATCCGGATAATGTTTTCATTTAGAAAATGTTAACCGGATAATGTTTTCGTATAGAAAATGTTAACCGGATAATGTTTTCGTATAGAAAATGTTATCCGGATAATGTTTTCGTATAGAAAATGTTATCCGGATAATGTTTTCGTATAGAAAATGTTATCCGGATAATGTTTTCGTATAGAAAATGTTATCCGGATAATGTTTTCGTATAGAAAATGTTATCCGGATAATGTTTTCGTATAGAAAATGTTATCCGGATAATGTTTTCGTATAGAAAATGTTATCCGGATAATGTTTTCGTATAGAAAATGTTATCCGGATAATGTTTTCGTATAGAAAATGTTATCCGGATAATGTTTTCGTATAGAAAATGTTATCCGGATAATGTTTTCGTATAGAAAATGTTATCCGGATAATGTTTGCGTATACAAATGTTATCCGGATAATGTTTTCGTATAGAAATTGTTATCCAGATAATGTTTTCATACGGAAAATGCTTTCCGAATAATGTTTACGTATAGAAAATGTTATGCGGATAATGATTACGTATAGAAAATTTTATCTGGATAATGTTTTCGTATAGAAATTGTTATCCGGATAATGTTTTCATACAGAAAATGCTTTCCGAATAATGTTTACGTATAGAAAATGTTATGCGGATAATGATTATGTATAGAAAATTTTATCTGGATAATGTTTTCATATAGAAAATGTTTTCCGTATAATGTTTTCGTATAGAAAATGTTATCCGGATAATGTTTTCATTTAGAAAATGTTAACCGGATAATGTTTTCGTATAGAAAATATTATCCGGATAATGTTTTCGTATAGAAAATGTTATCCGGATAATGTTTTCGTATAGAAAATGTTATCCGGATAATGTTTTCGTATAGAAAATGTTATCCGGATAATGTTTTCGTATAGAAAATGTTATCCGGATAATGTTTTCGTATAGAAAATGTTATCCGGATAATGTTTTCGTATAGAAAATGTTATCCGGATAATGTTTTCGTATAGAAAATGTTATCCGGATAATGTTTTCGTATAGAAAATGTTATCCGGATAATGTTTTCGTATAGAAAATGTTATCCGGATAATGTTTTCGTATAGAAATGTTATCCGGATAATGTTTTCGTATAGAAATTGTTATCCGGATAATGTTTTCATACAGAAAATGCTTTCCGAATAATGTTTACGTATAGAAAATGTTATGCGGATAACGATTACGTATAGAAAATTTTATCTGGATAATGTTTTCGTATAGAAAATGTTATCCGGATAATGTTTTCATTTAGAAAATGTTAACCGGATAATGTTTTCGTATAGAAAATGTTATCCGGATAATGTTTTCGTATAGAAAATGTTATCCGGATAATGTTTTCGTATAGAAAATGTTATCCGGATAATGTTTTCGTATAGAAAATGTTATCCGGATAATGTTTTCGTATAGAAAATGTTATCCGGATAATGTTTTCGTATAGAAATGTTATCCGGATAATGTTTTCGTATAGAAATTGTTATCCGGATAATGTTTTCATACAGAAAATGCTTTCCGAATAATGTTTACGTATAGAAAATGTTATGCGGATAATGATTACGTATAGAAATGTTATCCGGATAATGTTTTCGTATAGAAAATGTTATCCGGATAATGTTTTCGTATAGAAAATGTTATCCGGATAATGTTTTCGTATAGAAAATGTTATCCGGATAATGTTTTCGTATAGAAAATGTTATCCGGATAATGTTTTCGTATAGAAAATGTTATCCGGATAATGTTTTCGTATAGAAATGTTATCCGGATAATGTTTTCGTATAGAAAATGTTATCCGGATAATGTTTTCGTATAGAAAATGTTATCCGGATAATGTTTTCGTATAGAAAATGTTATCCGGATAATGTTTTCGTATAGAAAATGTTATCCGGATAATGTTTTCGTATAGAAAATGTTATCCGGATAATGTTTTCGTATTAAAAATGTTAGCCGGATAATGTTTTAGTATGGAAAATGTTATCCGAATAATGTTTTCGTATAGAAAATGTTATCCTGATAATGTTTTCCTATAGAAAATTTTATCCGGATAATGTTCTCGTATAAGAAATCTTATCCAAATAATGTTTTCGTATAGAAAAGATCATCCGTATAATAGTTTCCTATAGAAAATATTATCCGGATAATGTTTTCGCATAGAAAATGTTATCAGGATAATGTTTTCGCACAGAAAATTTTATCCGGATAATGTTTTCGTATAGAAAATGTTATCCAGATAATGTTTTCGTATAAAAAATGTTATCCGGATAATGTTTTCATATAGAAAATGTTATCCGGATCATGTTTTCGTATAGAAAATGTTATCCGGATAATGTTTTCGTATAGAAAATGTTATCCGGATAATGTTTTTGTTTTCTATACGAAAACATTATCCGGATAGTGTTTTCATATAGAAAACTCATCCGTATAATATTTTTCTATAGAAAATTTTAACCGGATTATGTTTTTGTATAGAAAATGTTATCCGGATAATGTTTTCATACAGAAAATGCTTTCCGAATAATGTTTACGTATAGAAAATGTTATGCGGATAATGATTACGTATAGAAAATGTTATCCGGATAATGTTTTCGTATAGAAAATGTTATCCGGATAATGTTTTCGTATAGAAAATGTTATCCGGATAATGTTTTCGTATAGAAAATGTTATCCGGATAATGTTTTCGTATAGAAAATGTTATCCGGATAATGTTTTCGTATAGAAAATGTTATCCGGATAATGTTTTCGTATAGAAAATGTTATCCGGATAACGTTTTCGTATAGAAATGTTATCCGGATAATGTTTTCGTATAGAAAATGTTATCCGGATAATGTTTTCGTATAGAAAATGTTATCCGGATAATGTTTTCGTATAGAAAATGTTATCCGGATAATGTTTTCGTATAGAAAATGTTATCCGGATAATGTTTTCGTATAGAAAATGTTATCCGGATAATGTTTTCGTATAGAAAATGTTATCCGGATAATGTTTTCGTATAGAAAATGTTATCCGGATAATGTTTTCGTATAGAAAATGTTATCCGGATAATGTTTTCGTATAGAAAATGTTATCCGGATAATGTTTTCGTATAGAAAATGCTTTCGTATAGAAAATGTTATCCGGATAATGTTTTCGTATAGAAAATGTTATCCGGATAATGTTTTCGTATTAAAAATGTTAGCCGGATAATGTTTTAGTATAGAAAATGTTATCCGAATAATGTTTTCGTATAGAAAATGTTATCCTGATAATGTTTTCCTATAGAAAATTTTATCTGGATAATGTTCTCGTATAAGAAATCTTATCCAAATAATGTTTTCGTATAGAAAAGATCATCCGTATAATAGTTTCCTATAGAAAATATTATCCGGATAATAGTTTGCTATAGAAAATATTATCCGGATAATGTTTTCGCACAGAAAATTTTATCCGGATAATGTTTTCGTATAGAAAATGTTATCCAGATAATGTTTTCTTATAAAAAATGTTATCCGGATAATGTTTTCATATAGAAAATGTTATCCGGATCATGTTTTCGTATAGAAAATGTTATCCGGATAATGTTTTCGTATAGAAAATGTTATCCAGATAATGTTTTCGTATAAAAAAATGTTATCCGGATAATGTTTTTGTATAGATTAGATCGTATAGAAAACAAAAACATTATCCGGATAGTGTTTTCATATAGAAAACTCATCCGTATAATATTTTTCTATAGAAAATTTTAACCGGATTATGTTTTTGTATAGAAAATGTTATCCGGATAATGTTTTCCTATAGAAAATGTTATCCAGATAATGTTTTCGTATAAAAAAATGTTATCCGGATAATGTTTTTGTATAGATTAGATTTTCTATATGAAATTTTATGTGGATGATATTTTTATAGCAAAATATTTTGTATAAGTAAATGTTATCCGTATGATATTTTCTATAGGAAAATGGCATCCGGTTGACATTGGTAGATTTGGTAAAAAATGGTAAATTTTATTCGATTCATGAATCGATAGAATAATTTTATCCGGATGTTATTTTTATAGAAGTTTTCTATACGAAAACATTATCCGGATAACATTTTCTATACGAAAACATTATCCGGATAACATTTTCTATACGAAAACATTATCCGGATAACATTTCCTATACGAAAACATTATCCGGATAACATTTTCTATACGAAAACATTATCCGGATAACATTTTCTCTACGAAAACATTATCCGGTTAACATTTTCTAAATGAAAACATTATCCGGATAACATTTTCTATACGAAAACATTATACGGAAAACATTTTCTATATGAAAACATTATCCGGATAAAATTTTCTACACAAAAACATTATCCGCATAAAGTTTTCGTATAGAAAATGTTATCCGGATAATGCTTTCGTATAGAAAATGTTAATCGGATAATGTTTTCGTACAGAAAATTTTATCCGGATAATATTTTCGTATAGAAAATGTTATTCGGATAATATTTACGTATAGAAATTTTTATCCGGATAGTGTTTACGTATAGAATATGTTATACGGATAATGTTTTCGCATAGAAAATGTTATCAGGATAATCTTTTCGAACAGAAAATGTTATCCGGATAATGTTTTCGTATAGAAAATTTTATGCGGATAATGGTTTTGTATAGAAAATGTTTTCCGGATAATGTTTTTGTATAGAAAATGTAACAAAATAGTTTTCCGGATAATGTTTACGTATAGAAAATGTTATCCGGATAATGTTGTCGTATAGAAAATGTTATCCGAATAAAGTTTTACCATAGAAAACGTTATCCGCATAAAGTTTTTCTATAGGAAAAGCGTTATCCGAGTAAATGTTTCCTATAGAAACCGTTATCCAAAAAATGTTTCCTATAGAGAACGTTATCCGAATAACATTTTCGTATAGAAAATTTTATCCGGAAAATGTTTTTGTATAAAAAATGTTCCGGATAATGTTTTTGTATAAAAAATATTTTCCCGATAATGTTTTTGTAGAAAATATTCTCTGGATAATGTTTTTGTATAGAAAATGTTCTCCGGATAATGTTTTCGTATGGAAAATGTTATTCGGATATTTTCCTATAAAAAGCGTTATCCGAGTAAAGTTTTACCATAGAAAACGTTATCCGAATAAAGTTTCGTACATAAAAAGCGTTATCTGAGTAAAAGTTTCTTATAGAAAACGTTATAAAAAAAAAAAAAATCCCATACCAAAAGTTATTCGAATAAAATTTTCGAATTGTGAAAACGTTATCCGAATAAAATTTTGATATAGAAAATGTTATCCGAATAAAGTTTTACTATGGAAAACGTTGTCTGAGTAAGGTTTTACTACAGAAAACATTATCCGAACAAAATTTGTCTATAGAAAACGTTATCCAAATAAAGTTATCGTTATCTGAATAAGGTCTTCCTATAGACAACTTTACCCTAATAAAATTTTCCGATACAAAACGTAATCCGAAAAAAAATCAATTATCCGATTGTAATTTTCGTATAGATAAATTAACAGAATAAAGTTGTTTTATAGAAAACTTTATCCGAATAAAATTTTAATGTAGCAAATGTTGTCCGAGTAAAGTTTTCCTATAAAAAGAAGTCCTAATAAATGTTCCTCAGAGAAAACGTTATCCGAATAAATGTCTCCTATAGAGAACGTTATCCGCACCAAATTGTCCAATAGAAGACGTTATCCGAATTAAAAAAGAAAGATTTCCGAATACATTTTCTAGTTGATCTATATATTTAAAAACTAATAAATTTTCCTTATTGAAAACGTTATAATAATAAATTTCTGCTATTGAGAACGAAGTAAGTTTTTCCTACGGAAAACATTCTCTATATGAAACCTTTATCCGGAAAACTTTTTATGCATGAATGCTTTATTCGGATAAAGTTTTCTATAAGTAAACTAGATTTGAATGATATTTTCTGCAGTGAAATTCTTTCATAGGAAAGATTAATTGTTTAGTTGGGTGCATGCAAAACAAAGAAAATCTAAAATAACGGTGCTTTACGTACATTATATAAAAATAATCAACCAAAAACTTTAGGTTTACGTTTAAGGATGTTGAAGAAGGAAGATATAGGTGCGGTGTTGGTTAAATCGTGCTTATTGGAAAAAATACTTTAGTTTAGCATAAATATTTCGATTTGTTGGTCGTAATCGGTGCTAGTGGTGGGTGGTGGTAGGTAGGGTGCTTGCAGTAGTTACAGTACAGAAGTAGGTTGTGGTAGCAGTAAATCGTGGGCACAAAATTGAATTTCAAAACAAAATAAAGCCGTTATCAGGTACAAATATACAAAACCTTATCGTTTAATAGATCCGCAGCATTTGAGGTTGATATTGATTCGGTAACGGGGCATATGTTTTTGCTCGATGAGAATTTTTTACGTTTCTTTTTTAAAGCGGCAATAGCGGTAAGACCTTTTTAGCAAAACAACAGAGGTACGCAACAACGGAGGGGAAAGAAACAAAAGAAAAGAAGAAAAAGAAAAAATGTGGATACATTTACATACCTCCAGCAAATACAACACCTACAACTACTTTGTTTCTTTTTCGTTTTGTTAGTTATCCTTTCCTCTTTGGGAGCGAAAGGATTCAAAAACAAAAATATCCGAAAACCATAAACAAAAATGCATTTCATTTACCCGTGGGTGTGTGAAAGAAATGGGAACCACCTCCCAAGTTTCCTGTTCCATTGAGGGCTGCCGTTAATCCACCCAGTGTGGAGGGTCCATTAACATTCAATGGCTTCAAATGATCTTTGCGTATGGTGGGTGTGGCACCAGCAGCACTCATCGGTGTTGTTGTTGTGGAATCATTTGAATTGCTGCTGTAATAACTTTGCCCATTTTGTGAGTAAGTCACACGCACTTGTCCATGTACCGGCGACGAAGTTGTCGAAGAATTACACACTGAATCCTCCGACTTGGAACGTCCCAACATCTTCGAAACATTACCCACCTTGGCAGCCTCTATAAGGGTACCCCATTTCTTTTTGTGGCCAGCAATTCGTTTGTTATACGGCTTCAGTGTGGATTTGTTATACTTATTGGCCGATTGTACCGTATTGACGGTGGATATAAGGGAGGGTGGAGGTGACTCCATGCTATTGAAACTATCACTTGCACAGAATGTGGCTTTCTTTTGCATGAAATTCGGTGTAAAGAGATTCGATAGTGTTGAGGACAGAATATCATGTTGCTGTTCGAAATTATCCAAAGATGAGGAGAACTCAGCTACCGGTGCCAAGGAGCCTGTCGAACCTGGTGGTGCTATGTTGAAACCTTTCATGAGACGGCGTTCTTTTTGTCGATTCTTTTTACCACCACCTGGAGGAAAAGAAAAAATAATCAGGTTTGGGTTGCCATTACTATGTCCCTTTTATTCTTACCTCCTCCTTGACCTGCCGATACATTTGTATCCATCCCACTGTTCTTCAGTATTTCCACCAATTCACAGCGGAATGCTGAGATGTCCTGTTTAATTTCATTGACATCATCTTCAGTTACTCCTTGAGACTCGGCTTTACGTTGTTCCACGGTTACATAACGTCGAACTAGATTCCGCATAATTTGTTGATATTTGAAATCACGATCATTGGCTTGTTGAGCTTTTCGCTGGAAAAAAGAGAGGGACGCATTATATTTTCTATTCAAAATATTTCTTATAGAAGATTCTTTAGAGGCATTCTAGAGATATAAGGACTGTCTAAGATCTTCTGAAGGTTCAAATCCTTTCGGATCAGATAGAAGACCCTTCTACAAAATTATATAAAAAATATGTAATATAAAATATAAAATATAAAATATAAAATATAAAATATAAAATATAAAATATAAAATATAAAATATAAAATATAAAATATAAAATATAAAATATAAAATATAAAATATAAAATATAAAATATAAAATATAAAATATAAAATATAAAATATAAAATATAAAATATAAAATATAAAATATAAAATATAAAATATAAAATATAAAATATAAAATATAAAATATAAAATATAAAATATAAAATATAAAATATAAAATATAAAATATAAAATATAAAATATAAAATATAAAATATAAAATATAAAATATAAAATATAAAATATAAAATATAAAATATAAAATATAAAATATAAAATATAAAATATAAAATATAAAATATAAAATATAAAATATAAAATATAAAATATAAAATATAAAATATAAAATATAAAATATAAAATATAAAATATAAAATATAAAATATAAAATATAAAATATAAAATATAAAATATAAAATATAAAATATAAAATATAAAATATAAAATATAAAATATAAAATATAAAATATAAAATATAAAATATAAAATATAAAATATAAAATATAAAATATAAAATATAAAATATAAAATATAAAATATAAAATATAAAATATAAAATATAAAATATAAAATATAAAATATAAAATATAAAATATAAAATATAAAATATAAAATATAAAATATAAAATATAAAATATAAAATATAAAATATAAAATATAAAATATAAAATATAAAATATAAAATATAAAATATAAAATATAAAATATAAAATATAAAATATAAAATATAAAATATAAAATATAAAATATAAAATATAAAATATAAAATATAAAATATAAAATATAAAATATAAAATATAAAATATAAAATATAAAATATAAAATATAAAATATAAAATATAAAATATAAAATATAAAATATAAAATATAAAATATAAAATATAAAATATAAAATATAAAATATAAAATATAAAATATAAAATATAAAATATAAAATATAAAATATAAAATATAAAATATAAAATATAAAATATAAAATATAAAATATAAAATATAAAATATAAAATATAAAATATAAAATATAAAATATAAAATATAAAATATAAAATATAAAATATAAAATATAAAATATAAAATATAAAATATAAAATATAAAATATAAAATATAAAATATAAAATATAAAATATAAAATATAAAATATAAAATATAAAATATAAAATATAAAATATAAAATATAAAATATAAAATATAAAATATAAAATATAAAATATAAAATATAAAATATAAAATATAAAATATAAAATATAAAATATAAAATATAAAATATAAAATATAAAATATAAAATATAAAATATAAAATATAAAATATAAAATATAAAATATAAAATATAAAATATAAAATATAAAATATAAAATATAAAATATAAAATATAAAATATAAAATATAAAATATAAAATATAAAATATAAAATATAAAATATAAAATATAAAATATAAAATATAAAATATAAAATATAAAATATAAAATATAAAATATAAAATATAAAATATAAAATATAAAATATAAAATATAAAATATAAAATATAAAATATAAAATATAAAATATAAAATATAAAATATAAAATATAAAATATAAAATATAAAATATAAAATATAAAATATAAAATATAAAATATAAAATATAAAATATAAAATATAAAATATAAAATATAAAATATAAAATATAAAATATAAAATATAAAATATAAAATATAAAATATAAAATATAAAATATAAAATATAAAATATAAAATATAAAATATAAAATATAAAATATAAAATATAAAATATAAAATATAAAATATAAAATATAAAATATAAAATATAAAATATAAAATATAAAATATAAAATATAAAATATAAAATATAAAATATAAAATATAAAATATAAAATATAAAATATAAAATATAAAATATAAAATATAAAATATAAAATATAAAATATAAAATATAAAATATAAAATATAAAATATAAAATATAAAATATAAAATATAAAATATAAAATATAAAATATAAAATATAAAATATAAAATATAAAATATAAAATATAAAATATAAAATATAAAATATAAAATATAAAATATAAAATATAAAATATAAAATATAAAATATAAAATATAAAATATAAAATATAAAATATAAAATATAAAATATAAAATATAAAATATAAAATATAAAATATAAAATATAAAATATAAAATATAAAATATAAAATATAAAATATAAAATATAAAATATAAAATATAAAATATAAAATATAAAATATAAAATATAAAATATAAAATATAAAATATAAAATATAAAATATAAAATATAAAATATAAAATATAAAATATAAAATATAAAATATAAAATATAAAATATAAAATATAAAATATAAAATATAAAATATAAAATATAAAATATAAAATATAAAATATAAAATATAAAATATAAAATATAAAATATAAAATATAAAATATAAAATATAAAATATAAAATATAAAATATAAAATATAAAATATAAAATATAAAATATAAAATATAAAATATAAAATATAAAATATAAAATATAAAATATAAAATATAAAATATAAAATATAAAATATAAAATATAAAATATAAAATATAAAATATAAAATATAAAATATAAAATATAAAATATAAAATATAAAATATAAAATATAAAATATAAAATATAAAATATAAAATATAAAATATAAAATATAAAATATAAAATATAAAATATAAAATATAAAATATAAAATATAAAATATAAAATATAAAATATAAAATATAAAATATAAAATATAAAATATAAAATATAAAATATAAAATATAAAATATAAAATATAAAATATAAAATATAAAATATAAAATATAAAATATAAAATATAAAATATAAAATATAAAATATAAAATATAAAATATAAAATATAAAATATAAAATATAAAATATAAAATATAAAATATAAAATATAAAATATAAAATATAAAATATAAAATATAAAATATAAAATATAAAATATAAAATATAAAATATAAAATATAAAATATAAAATATAAAATATAAAATATAAAATATAAAATATAAAATATAAAATATAAAATATAAAATATAAAATATAAAATATAAAATATAAAATATAAAATATAAAATATAAAATATAAAATATAAAATATAAAATATAAAATATAAAATATAAAATATAAAATATAAAATATAAAATATAAAATATAAAATATAAAATATAAAATATAAAATATAAAATATAAAATATAAAATATAAAATATAAAATATAAAATATAAAATATAAAATATAAAATATAAAATATAAAATATAAAATATAAAATATAAAATATAAAATATAAAATATAAAATATAAAATATAAAATATAAAATATAAAATATAAAATATAAAATATAAAATATAAAATATAAAATATAAAATATAAAATATAAAATATAAAATATAAAATATAAAATATAAAATATAAAATATAAAATATAAAATATAAAATATAAAATATAAAATATAAAATATAAAATATAAAATATAAAATATAAAATATAAAATATAAAATATAAAATATAAAATATAAAATATAAAATATAAAATATAAAATATAAAATATAAAATATAAAATATAAAATATAAAATATAAAATATAAAATATAAAATATAAAATATAAAATATAAAATATAAAATATAAAATATAAAATATAAAATATAAAATATAAAATATAAAATATAAAATATAAAATATAAAATATAAAATATAAAATATAAAATATAAAATATAAAATATAAAATATAAAATATAAAATATAAAATATAAAATATAAAATATAAAATATAAAATATAAAATATAAAATATAAAATATAAAATATAAAATATAAAATATAAAATATAAAATATAAAATATAAAATATAAAATATAAAATATAAAATATAAAATATAAAATATAAAATATAAAATATAAAATATAAAATATAAAATATAAAATATAAAATATAAAATATAAAATATAAAATATAAAATATAAAATATAAAATATAAAATATAAAATATAAAATATAAAATATAAAATATAAAATATAAAATATAAAATATAAAATATAAAATATAAAATATAAAATATAAAATATAAAATATAAAATATAAAATATAAAATATAAAATATAAAATATAAAATATAAAATATAAAATATAAAATATAAAATATAAAATATAAAATATAAAATATAAAATATAAAATATAAAATATAAAATATAAAATATAAAATATAAAATATAAAATATAAAATATAAAATATAAAATATAAAATATAAAATATAAAATATAAAATATAAAATATAAAATATAAAATATAAAATATAAAATATAAAATATAAAATATAAAATATAAAATATAAAATATAAAATATAAAATATAAAATATAAAATATAAAATATAAAATATAAAATATAAAATATAAAATATAAAATATAAAATATAAAATATAAAATATAAAATATAAAATATAAAATATAAAATATAAAATATAAAATATAAAATATAAAATATAAAATATAAAATATAAAATATAAAATATAAAATATAAAATATAAAATATAAAATATAAAATATAAAATATAAAATATAAAATATAAAATATAAAATATAAAATATAAAATATAAAATATAAAATATAAAATATAAAATATAAAATATAAAATATAAAATATAAAATATAAAATATAAAATATAAAATATAAAATATAAAATATAAAATATAAAATATAAAATATAAAATATAAAATATAAAATATAAAATATAAAATATAAAATATAAAATATAAAATATAAAATATAAAATATAAAATATAAAATATAAAATATAAAATATAAAATATAAAATATAAAATATAAAATATAAAATATAAAATATAAAATATAAAATATAAAATATAAAATATAAAATATAAAATATAAAATATAAAATATAAAATATAAAATATAAAATATAAAATATAAAATATAAAATATAAAATATAAAATATAAAATATAAAATATAAAATATAAAATATAAAATATAAAATATAAAATATAAAATATAAAATATAAAATATAAAATATAAAATATAAAATATAAAATATAAAATATAAAATATAAAATATAAAATATAAAATATAAAATATAAAATATAAAATATAAAATATAAAATATAAAATATAAAATATAAAATATAAAATATAAAATATAAAATATAAAATATAAAATATAAAATATAAAATATAAAATATAAAATATAAAATATAAAATATAAAATATAAAATATAAAATATAAAATATAAAATATAAAATATAAAATATAAAATATAAAATATAAAATATAAAATATAAAATATAAAATATAAAATATAAAATATAAAATATAAAATATAAAATATAAAATATAAAATATAAAATATAAAATATAAAATATAAAATATAAAATATAAAATATAAAATATAAAATATAAAATATAAAATATAAAATATAAAATATAAAATATAAAATATAAAATATAAAATATAAAATATAAAATATAAAATATAAAATATAAAATATAAAATATAAAATATAAAATATAAAATATAAAATATAAAATATAAAATATAAAATATAAAATATAAAATATAAAATATAAAATATAAAATATAAAATATAAAATATAAAATATAAAATATAAAATATAAAATATAAAATATAAAATATAAAATATAAAATATAAAATATAAAATATAAAATATAAAATATAAAATATAAAATATAAAATATAAAATATAAAATATAAAATATAAAATATAAAATATAAAATATAAAATATAAAATATAAAATATAAAATATAAAATATAAAATATAAAATATAAAATATAAAATATAAAATATAAAATATAAAATATAAAATATAAAATATAAAATATAAAATATAAAATATAAAATATAAAATATAAAATATAAAATATAAAATATAAAATATAAAATATAAAATATAAAATATAAAATATAAAATATAAAATATAAAATATAAAATATAAAATATAAAATATAAAATATAAAATATAAAATATAAAATATAAAATATAAAATATAAAATATAAAATATAAAATATAAAATATAAAATATAAAATATAAAATATAAAATATAAAATATAAAATATAAAATATAAAATATAAAATATAAAATATAAAATATAAAATATAAAATATAAAATATAAAATATAAAATATAAAATATAAAATATAAAATATAAAATATAAAATATAAAATATAAAATATAAAATATAAAATATAAAATATAAAATATAAAATATAAAATATAAAATATAAAATATAAAATATAAAATATAAAATATAAAATATAAAATATAAAATATAAAATATAAAATATAAAATATAAAATATAAAATATAAAATATAAAATATAAAATATAAAATATAAAATATAAAATATAAAATATAAAATATAAAATATAAAATATAAAATATAAAATATAAAATATAAAATATAAAATATAAAATATAAAATATAAAATATAAAATATAAAATATAAAATATAAAATATAAAATATAAAATATAAAATATAAAATATAAAATATAAAATATAAAATATAAAATATAAAATATAAAATATAAAATATAAAATATAAAATATAAAATATAAAATATAAAATATAAAATATAAAATATAAAATATAAAATATAAAATATAAAATATAAAATATAAAATATAAAATATAAAATATAAAATATAAAATATAAAATATAAAATATAAAATATAAAATATAAAATATAAAATATAAAATATAAAATATAAAATATAAAATATAAAATATAAAATATAAAATATAAAATATAAAATATAAAATATAAAATATAAAATATAAAATATAAAATATAAAATATAAAATATAAAATATAAAATATAAAATATAAAATATAAAATATAAAATATAAAATATAAAATATAAAATATAAAATATAAAATATAAAATATAAAATATAAAATATAAAATATAAAATATAAAATATAAAATATAAAATATAAAATATAAAATATAAAATATAAAATATAAAATATAAAATATAAAATATAAAATATAAAATATAAAATATAAAATATAAAATATAAAATATAAAATATAAAATATAAAATATAAAATATAAAATATAAAATATAAAATATAAAATATAAAATATAAAATATAAAATATAAAATATAAAATATAAAATATAAAATATAAAATATAAAATATAAAATATAAAATATAAAATATAAAATATAAAATATAAAATATAAAATATAAAATATAAAATATAAAATATAAAATATAAAATATAAAATATAAAATATAAAATATAAAATATAAAATATAAAATATAAAATATAAAATATAAAATATAAAATATAAAATATAAAATATAAAATATAAAATATAAAATATAAAATATAAAATATAAAATATAAAATATAAAATATAAAATATAAAATATAAAATATAAAATATAAAATATAAAATATAAAATATAAAATATAAAATATAAAATATAAAATATAAAATATAAAATATAAAATATAAAATATAAAATATAAAATATAAAATATAAAATATAAAATATAAAATATAAAATATAAAATATAAAATATAAAATATAAAATATAAAATATAAAATATAAAATATAAAATATAAAATATAAAATATAAAATATAAAATATAAAATATAAAATATAAAATATAAAATATAAAATATAAAATATAAAATATAAAATATAAAATATAAAATATAAAATATAAAATATAAAATATAAAATATAAAATATAAAATATAAAATATAAAATATAAAATATAAAATATAAAATATAAAATATAAAATATAAAATATAAAATATAAAATATAAAATATAAAATATAAAATATAAAATATAAAATATAAAATATAAAATATAAAATATAAAATATAAAATATAAAATATAAAATATAAAATATAAAATATAAAATATAAAATATAAAATATAAAATATAAAATATAAAATATAAAATATAAAATATAAAATATAAAATATAAAATATAAAATATAAAATATAAAATATAAAATATAAAATATAAAATATAAAATATAAAATATAAAATATAAAATATAAAATATAAAATATAAAATATAAAATATAAAATATAAAATATAAAATATAAAATATAAAATATAAAATATAAAATATAAAATATAAAATATAAAATATAAAATATAAAATATAAAATATAAAATATAAAATATAAAATATAAAATATAAAATATAAAATATAAAATATAAAATATAAAATATAAAATATAAAATATAAAATATAAAATATAAAATATAAAATATAAAATATAAAATATAAAATATAAAATATAAAATATAAAATATAAAATATAAAATATAAAATATAAAATATAAAATATAAAATATAAAATATAAAATATAAAATATAAAATATAAAATATAAAATATAAAATATAAAATATAAAATATAAAATATAAAATATAAAATATAAAATATAAAATATAAAATATAAAATATAAAATATAAAATATAAAATATAAAATATAAAATATAAAATATAAAATATAAAATATAAAATATAAAATATAAAATATAAAATATAAAATATAAAATATAAAATATAAAATATAAAATATAAAATATAAAATATAAAATATAAAATATAAAATATAAAATATAAAATATAAAATATAAAATATAAAATATAAAATATAAAATATAAAATATAAAATATAAAATATAAAATATAAAATATAAAATATAAAATATAAAATATAAAATATAAAATATAAAATATAAAATATAAAATATAAAATATAAAATATAAAATATAAAATATAAAATATAAAATATAAAATATAAAATATAAAATATAAAATATAAAATATAAAATATAAAATATAAAATATAAAATATAAAATATAAAATATAAAATATAAAATATAAAATATAAAATATAAAATATAAAATATAAAATATAAAATATAAAATATAAAATATAAAATATAAAATATAAAATATAAAATATAAAATATAAAATATAAAATATAAAATATAAAATATAAAATATAAAATATAAAATATAAAATATAAAATATAAAATATAAAATATAAAATATAAAATATAAAATATAAAATATAAAATATAAAATATAAAATATAAAATATAAAATATAAAATATAAAATATAAAATATAAAATATAAAATATAAAATATAAAATATAAAATATAAAATATAAAATATAAAATATAAAATATAAAATATAAAATATAAAATATAAAATATAAAATATAAAATATAAAATATAAAATATAAAATATAAAATATAAAATATAAAATATAAAATATAAAATATAAAATATAAAATATAAAATATAAAATATAAAATATAAAATATAAAATATAAAATATAAAATATAAAATATAAAATATAAAATATAAAATATAAAATATAAAATATAAAATATAAAATATAAAATATAAAATATAAAATATAAAATATAAAATATAAAATATAAAATATAAAATATAAAATATAAAATATAAAATATAAAATATAAAATATAAAATATAAAATATAAAATATAAAATATAAAATATAAAATATAAAATATAAAATATAAAATATAAAATATAAAATATAAAATATAAAATATAAAATATAAAATATAAAATATAAAATATAAAATATAAAATATAAAATATAAAATATAAAATATAAAATATAAAATATAAAATATAAAATATAAAATATAAAATATAAAATATAAAATATAAAATATAAAATATAAAATATAAAATATAAAATATAAAATATAAAATATAAAATATAAAATATAAAATATAAAATATAAAATATAAAATATAAAATATAAAATATAAAATATAAAATATAAAATATAAAATATAAAATATAAAATATAAAATATAAAATATAAAATATAAAATATAAAATATAAAATATAAAATATAAAATATAAAATATAAAATATAAAATATAAAATATAAAATATAAAATATAAAATATAAAATATAAAATATAAAATATAAAATATAAAATATAAAATATAAAATATAAAATATAAAATATAAAAAAAAATAAAAAATATAAAAATAGTATAACAAATATAAAATAAAATGTTCTTCTAGAGATTTCTAGTGGTCCTTTATTTATAAAGAAAAACTCTATATGGTATTCTATTTTTAGAAGACCTCTATCCTTGATTGTTGCTTCCAGTTGTTAAGATTGATTCATCCACCTCCTAACTTACCCTAATTGTCTTCAAATGTTCACGTCTGGCCGCCGAAGAACCGCTGCAGAAGACACGTCTACCCCACTTGAAGGCATACCATATAGATTTGGGCGTTGGAATTATATTAAAAGGTGGCGGACATGTGCCGCCTTCTTCAAAATAGCTTATCCACAGTTTAGAGCGGGCAAATTTCCATTCAACATCGGCACGTTCCTGAAAATAAATCATGTTTAAAGAAATTCAATATATAGAAAATCACAAAGTACCTACCGATATCAACTGATACGAATGATTCATCATGGCTATCAGGAGATTTAGCAGGACCACAATATTTATAACCGAATAGGTGCCAAACATTAGCATACCCCAAAAACGGGTAAAGATTTTAATGCCATCCAATTCAAAGCTATCCAAATCGATTAGGCCAAATACAGCCCAGAACAGAGTTTGGGTTGTTTCAAAGAGACTAAGGAACAGATACAGAAAGAGAGGAACATGGATTCAGTATAAAAATCACAAGGAATGTTAATGGCTTCCTTACTTGGAAAACCGTCGCCACACAATACAAGCATTCGGATCAGTGGTACCATTCATATTGAGCAAAACATTTGTGGGTGAAACCTCGGGACATCTTTTCTTTTCTAAATCGGCATAATACCTGAAAAAAATCCAATAGATTATTTAAAAGTTCTTATGATTATGAATTCTTTGTCCCCGTCAACCTACCACAGCAGCTGATTGAGGCCACTACCAAAGGCAAACAATACCAAAACATACAAAAAGAAGAATTTCATAATATCCATGACCATGCGGGACAATGACACTTGCAGTGGACCCAAATGTGGATTAACCGAAAATATATAAACCAATTTGAGGCTACTGAAAATGTTGGCCGCACTAAAAAGACCTTCCGATATGAGCATTGGATCCCATGCATCCCAACGCTCACGCGGTAGATCGGTGGCATGCGGATTGGTGATCATTTCTTTTTGTACTTGAAAAAATGACACAACTCGAAGGGCCACAGTGGCCACGTAGAGCGAATTCGTTACGAAATCTATGACATTCCACATATCATTGAGATATTCTTGAAGGCCTACATCCCACAATTGTTTCACCTCGCTCCAGATAAGACCTTAATAGGAATGGAAAATGATTTTAGAATGGATAAAAAAGTAACTAAGGGTTCTCAACATACCACTAACCCAGGCCAATATTAACCACTCAATAAATGTGGGTTTGGCACCCCGCTTCGTGGGCAGTTCCTCCACCTGATGTACCATACTGTTTTTACTATCCGACCAAAACCATCCTCCAATAAAGGTTTCAATACGCTGTGAAGCCAACATTAATAAAACTAAAAGGAGAGGTATTATTGCATTTCGTTCTTATATCAGATCTGATTATTATAGCCGTTGAATTTGTTGTTGTTACTTACATAAAAATGTAAAATATGAGGCACTGTGACAGATAAATTTTATAAAAGGTTTACGCATTGTTTGTCCAACACTGGAATACGGTGCCAATATATAGGCCAATGAAAATATCGGAAACATCATACCTGAAATAGAAACAAATGTTTACACTGGAAACTGGAAGTCGTTTATAGATAGAAAAATTTTCTATAGTAGAATCCTCGAGAAATACTTAGTAGATAGAAAATCATTGGGGGCCTTCTACGGATAGAAGATCCATAAAAAATAAAATTTTATGTTTTATATTTTATATTTAATATTTATATTTTATATTTAATATTTAATATTTAATATTTAATATTTAATATTTAATATTTAATATTTAATATTTAATATTTAATATTTAATATTTAATATTTAATATTTAATATTTAATATTTAATATTTAATATTTAATATTTAATATTTAATATTTAATATTTAATATTTAATATTTAATATTTAATATTTAATATTTAATATTTAATATTTAATATTTAATATTTAATATTTAATATTTAATATTTAATATTTAATATTTAATATTTAATATTTAATATTTAATATTTAATATTTAATATTTAATATTTAATATTTAATATTTAATATTTAATATTTAATATTTAATATTTAATATTTAATATTTAATATTTAATATTTAATATTTAATATTTAATATTTAATATTTAATATTTAATATTTAATATTTAATATTTAATATTTAATATTTAATATTTAATATTTAATATTTAATATTTAATATTTAATATTTAATATTTAATATTTAATATTTAATATTTAATATTTAATATTTAATATTTAATATTTAATATTTAATATTTAATATTTAATATTTAATATTTAATATTTAATATTTAATATTTAATATTTAATATTTAATATTTAATATTTAATATTTAATATTTAATATTTAATATTTAATATTTAATATTTAATATTTAATATTTAATATTTAATATTTAATATTTAATATTTAATATTTAATATTTAATATTTAATATTTAATATTTAATATTTAATATTTAATATTTAATATTTAATATTTAATATTTAATATTTAATATTTAATATTTAATATTTAATATTTAATATTTAATATTTAATATTTAATATTTAATATTTAATATTTAATATTTAATATTTAATATTTAATATTTAATATTTAATATTTAATATTTAATATTTAATATTTAATATTTAATATTTAATATTTAATATTTAATATTTAATATTTAATATTTAATATTTAATATTTAATATTTAATATTTAATATTTAATATTTAATATTTAATATTTAATATTTAATATTTAATATTTAATATTTAATATTTAATATTTAATATTTAATATTTAATATTTAATATTTAATATTTAATATTTAATATTTAATATTTAATATTTAATATTTAATATTTAATATTTAATATTTAATATTTAATATTTAATATTTAATATTTAATATTTAATATTTAATATTTAATATTTAATATTTAATATTTAATATTTAATATTTAATATTTAATATTTAATATTTAATATTTAATATTTAATATTTAATATTTAATATTTAATATTTAATATTTAATATTTAATATTTAATATTTAATATTTAATATTTAATATTTAATATTTAATATTTAATATTTAATATTTAATATTTAATATTTAATATTTAATATTTAATATTTAATATTTAATATTTAATATTTAATATTTAATATTTAATATTTAATATTTAATATTTAATATTTAATATTTAATATTTAATATTTAATATTTAATATTTAATATTTAATATTTAATATTTAATATTTAATATTTAATATTTAATATTTAATATTTAATATTTAATATTTAATATTTAATATTTAATATTTAATATTTAATATTTAATATTTAATATTTAATATTTAATATTTAATATTTAATATTTAATATTTAATATTTAATATTTAATATTTAATATTTAATATTTAATATTTAATATTTAATATTTAATATTTAATATTTAATATTTAATATTTAATATTTAATATTTAATATTTAATATTTAATATTTAATATTTAATATTTAATATTTAATATTTAATATTTAATATTTAATATTTAATATTTAATATTTAATATTTAATATTTAATATTTAATATTTAATATTTAATATTTAATATTTAATATTTAATATTTAATATTTAATATTTAATATTTAATATTTAATATTTAATATTTAATATTTAATATTTAATATTTAATATTTAATATTTAATATTTAATATTTAATATTTAATATTTAATATTTAATATTTAATATTTAATATTTAATATTTAATATTTAATATTTAATATTTAATATTTAATATTTAATATTTAATATTTAATATTTAATATTTAATATTTAATATTTAATATTTAATATTTAATATTTAATATTTAATATTTAATATTTAATATTTAATATTTAATATTTAATATTTAATATTTAATATTTAATATTTAATATTTAATATTTAATATTTAATATTTAATATTTAATATTTAATATTTAATATTTAATATTTAATATTTAATATTTAATATTTAATATTTAATATTTAATATTTAATATTTAATATTTAATATTTAATATTTAATATTTAATATTTAATATTTAATATTTAATATTTAATATTTAATATTTAATATTTAATATTTAATATTTAATATTTAATATTTAATATTTAATATTTAATATTTAATATTTAATATTTAATATTTAATATTTAATATTTAATATTTAATATTTAATATTTAATATTTAATATTTAATATTTAATATTTAATATTTAATATTTAATATTTAATATTTAATATTTAATATTTAATATTTAATATTTAATATTTAATATTTAATATTTAATATTTAATATTTAATATTTAATATTTAATATTTAATATTTAATATTTAATATTTAATATTTAATATTTAATATTTAATATTTAATATTTAATATTTAATATTTAATATTTAATATTTAATATTTAATATTTAATATTTAATATTTAATATTTAATATTTAATATTTAATATTTAATATTTAATATTTAATATTTAATATTTAATATTTAATATTTAATATTTAATATTTAATATTTAATATTTAATATTTAATATTTAATATTTAATATTTAATATTTAATATTTAATATTTAATATTTAATATTTAATATTTAATATTTAATATTTAATATTTAATATTTAATATTTAATATTTAATATTTAATATTTAATATTTAATATTTAATATTTAATATTTAATATTTAATATTTAATATTTAATATTTAATATTTAATATTTAATATTTAATATTTAATATTTAATATTTAATATTTAATATTTAATATTTAATATTTAATATTTAATATTTAATATTTAATATTTAATATTTAATATTTAATATTTAATATTTAATATTTAATATTTAATATTTAATATTTAATATTTAATATTTAATATTTAATATTTAATATTTAATATTTAATATTTAATATTTAATATTTAATATTTAATATTTAATATTTAATATTTAATATTTAATATTTAATATTTAATATTTAATATTTAATATTTAATATTTAATTTTTAATATTTAATATTTAATATTTAATATTTAATATTTAATATTTAATATTTAATATTTAATATTTAATATTTAATATTTAATATTTAATATTTAATATTTAATATTTAATATTTAATATTTAATATTTAATATTTAATATTTAATATTTAATATTTAATATTTAATATTTAATATTTAATATTTAATATTTAATATTTAATATTTAATATTTAATATTTAATATTTAATATTTAATATTTAATATTTAATATTTAATATTTAATATTTAATATTTAATATTTAATATTTAATATTTAATATTTAATATTTAATATTTAATATTTAATATTTAATATTTAATATTTAATATTTAATATTTAATATTTAATATTTAATATTTAATATTTAATATTTAATATTTAATATTTAATATTTAATATTTAATATTTAATATTTAATATTTAATATTTAATATTTAATATTTAATATTTAATATTTAATATTTAATATTTAATATTTAATATTTAATATTTAATATTTAATATTTAATATTTAATATTTAATATTTAATATTTAATATTTAATATTTAATATTTAATATTTAATATTTAATATTTAATATTTAATATTTAATATTTAATATTTAATATTTAATATTTAATATTTAATATTTAATATTTAATATTTAATATTTAATATTTAATATTTAATATTTAATATTTAATATTTAATATTTAATATTTAATATTTAATATTTAATATTTAATATTTAATATTTAATATTTAATATTTAATATTTAATATTTAATATTTAATATTTAATATTTAATATTTAATATTTAATATTTAATATTTAATATTTAATATTTAATATTTAATATTTAATATTTAATATTTAATATTTAATATTTAATATTTAATATTTAATATTTAATATTTAATATTTAATATTTAATATTTAATATTTAATATTTTATATTTAATATTTAATATTTTATATTTTATATTTTAAATTTCATATTTAATATTTTCAAAGATCTTTTAGGACTATAAATCTTCAAGGTTTAATTTCACTGATTTACTTACCTATTCTTATAATATCTAAAGCTTGTAAAGCCATGTTTTTACGGCGAAAACCTGGTAGGCCTTCATACCAAATGCTCGCTAATAGTTGCTGGACATTCGAATGGGCAACAAACTGATAGGAGAGAGGATTTAATAAAAATGTACCTTTCTGTAACTTCCGTACAACTCACCTTCTTTTGTCTTAATTTTATGGCTAATTTTAAACGATTTAAATGCATACGCTCCCCATGTTCATAAACTGGACCGGTAGGATCATGATTTAGTAAAATTTCCAATTCATGTGAGGTGCGGGTGTGATCTAATAAAGCGGTGGCAAAATCCTGGCATTGTTTGCGCAATTCCTGATATTCATTCTAAGTAAGGTAATGCACGCAGATGTTAAAGTAACTGTAGGGACACATCAAGGTTTAGGGCATATTGTCAATTTTACCTTAAATTCATGTTCTAAAAAACTCAAACGTCTCAATTCCCATGACAGCTCAAATGCAGTTAAAATAGGATCCTTTGAGGACAAGGCAATTAAACTAGGGCTGGCCAGTGCACGATAGGCATTTATGCGGGAACGTGAATGGCGCAATGAATCCTCTTGACGCGATTGAACACATTCATCACAGCCGCAACTAGAGAAAGATAAGGTGGCAAAGAACATTTCAAATCATTTCCATAATGCGACTTTTATTTGTTACAATTTACCGCACATCATGAGGCATTGGCAGCACTGCACCACGATCTAATAGGATCTTTATTATTTCATAATTGTCACGATGTGCCGCCAATATTAGAGGTGTTATGTCGGGGGTAAATGTTGATGTTTCCTCGGGTGATGATTCCCAGCTCTGTAATATTTGAGAATATTTATTTGAAAATGTTTGAATATTGTTTCAAGTTGTTTTAATTACATGATTCCCTTCTATTGTAAATGTTACATGCTCATGATCCAACAGCACCTCCACCGCCTCCACGAATTCTTCAGATATGGAATGTAATAAAGCATCTTTAGTATCGACATTATAGCTTATCAGCAACTCCACCATTTCAAGATTTTCATTGTCGATAGCCATTAGCAGGGCTGTTCGTCCCAATGGATCAACACAATTGATATTTATATAATCGGTATCTTGAGCCTTCTGCAACATTCTAAGGGAGATAGAATTAGTTGTTCATTAATTTAGAAATGGAAGCAAAGTATTGAAAAGAGGTCTCTACACGAGCTAAAGATAGTCTTTATTGACTAACGGAAGTCATTCTAGACGAGCTGAAGTGAGACTTTATAGACGAGTTTAAAGGAGTCTTTATAGACCAGCTTAAATGAGTTTTCCTAGATGTTTCTCTACTCTTGAAAAATTTTTAAAACATCCACGTTTCTATCCATACAAAGTCCTGCTAAAAAATCTTAAAAAAAATCATCGTTTCTTTGTTCAGAATATCCTCCAGAAAATTCTTTAAAAAATCCACGTTTCTTTGTTCAGAATATCCTCCTGAAAATTCTTTAAAAAAATTTAAGTTTCTTTGATCAGAATGTCCTCCTGAAAATTCTTTAAAAAAATTTAAGTTTCTTTGTTCAGAATGTCCTCCTGAAAATTCTTTAAAAAATCCACGCTTCTTTGTTCAGAATGTCCTCCTGAAAATTCTTTAAAAAATCCACGCTTCTTTGTTCAGAATGTCCTCCTGAAAATTCTTTAAAAAATCCACGCTTCTTTGTTCAGAATGTCCTCCTGAAAATTCTTTAAAAAATCCACGCTTCTTTGTTCAGAATGTCCTCCTGAAAATTCTTTAAAAAATCCACGCTTCTTTGTTCAGAATGTCCTCCTGAAAATTCTTTAAAAAAATCCACGCTTCTTTGTTCAGAATGTCCTCCTGAAAATTCTTTAAAAAATACACGCTTCTTTGTTCAGAATGTCCTCCTGAAATTTCTTTAAAAACTTCACGTTTCTTTGTTCAGAATGTCCTGCGGAAAATTCTTTAACAAATCCACGTTTCTTTGTTCAGAATGTTCTGCGGAAAATTCTTTAAAAAATCCACGTTTCTTTGTTCAGAATGTTCTGCGGAAAATTCTTTAAAAAATCCACGTTTCTTTGTTCAGAATGTCCTGCGGAAAATTCTTTAAAAAATCCACGTTTCTTTGTTCAGAATGTCCTGCGGAAAATTCTTTAAAAAATCCACGTTTCTTTGTTCAGAATGTCCTGCGGAAAATTCTTTAAAAAATCCACGTTTCTTTGTTCAGAATGTCCTGCGGAAAATTCTTTAAAAAATCCACGTTTCTTTGTTCAGAATGTCCTGCGGAAAATTCTTTAAAAAATCCACGTTTCTTTGTTCAGAATGTCCTGCGGAAAATTCTTTAAAAAATCCACGTTTCTTTGTTCAGAATGTCCTGCGGAAAATTCTTTAAAAAATCCACGTTTCTTTGTTCAGAATGTCCTGCGGAAAATTCTTTAAAAAATCCACGTTTCTTTGTTCAGAATGTCCTGGGGAAAATTCTTTAAAAAATCCACGTTTCTTTGTTCAGAATGTCCTGCGGAAAATTCTTTAAAAAATCCACGTTTCTTTGTTCAGAATGTCCTGGGGAAAATTCTTTAAAAAATCCACGTATCTTTGTTCAACATGTCCTCCTCAAAGTTCTTTAAAAAATCCACGTTTCTTTGTTCAGAATGTCCTGCGGAAAATTCTTTAAAAAATCAACGTTTCTTTGTTCAGAATGTCCTGCGGAAAGTTCTTTAAAAAATCCACGTTTCGTTCCTCAGAATGTCCTGCGGAAAATTCTTTAAAAAATCCACGTTTCTTTGTTCAGAATGCCTGCGGAAAATTCTTTAAAAAATCCACGTTTCGTTCCTCAGAATGTCCTGCGGAAAATTCTTTAAAAAATCCACGTTTCTTTGTTCAGAATGCCTGCGGAAAATTCTTTAAAAAATCCACGTTTCTTTGTTCAGAATGTCCTCCTGAAAATTCTTTAAAAAATCCACGTTTCTTTGTTCAGAATGTCCTCCTGAAAATTCTTTAAAAAATCCACGTTTCTTTGTTCAGAATGTCCTCCTGAAAATTCTTTAAAAAATCCACGTTTCTTTGTTCAGAATGTCCTCCTGAAAATTCTTTAAAAAATCCACGTTTCTTTGTTCAGAATGTCCTCCTGAAAATTCTTTAAAAAATCCACGTTTCTTTGTTCAGAATGTCCTCCTGAAAATTCTTTAAAAAATCCACGTTTCTTTGTTCAGAATGTCCTCCTGAAAATTCTTTAAAAAATCCACGTTTCTTTGTTCAGAATGTCCTCCTGAAAATTCTTTAAAAAATCCACGTTTCTTTGTTCAGAATGTCCTCCTGAAAATTCTTTAAAAAATCCACGTTTCTTTGTTCAGAATGTCCTCCTGAAAATTCTTTAAAAAATCCACGTTTCTTTGTTCAGAATGTCCTCCTGAAAATTCTTTAAAAAATCCACGTTTCTTTGTTCAGAATGTCCTCCTGAAAATTCTTTAAAAAATCCACGTTTCTTTGTTCAGAATGTCCTCCTGAAAATTCTTTAAAAAATCCACGTTTCTTTGTTCAGAATGTCCTCCTGAAAATTCTTTAAAAAATCCACGTTTCTTTGTTCAGAATGTCCTCCTGAAAATTCTTTAAAAAATCCACGTTTCTTTGTTCAGAATGTCCTGCGGAAAATTCTTTAAAAAATCCACGTTTCTTTGTTCAGAATGTCCTCCTGAAAATTCTTTAAAAAAGCCACGTTTCTTTGTTCAGAATGTCCTCCTGAAAATTCTTTAAAAAATCCACGTTTCTTTGTTCAGAATGTCCTCCAGAAAATTCTTTAAAAATCCACGTTTCTTTGTTCAGAATGTCCTCCTGAAAATTCTTTAAAAATCCACTTTTCTTTGTTCAGAATGTCCTCCTGAAAATTCTTTAAAAAATCCACGTTTCTTTGTTCAGAATGTCCTCCTGAAAATTCTTTAAAAATCCACGTTTCTTTGTTCAGAATGTCCTCCTGAAAATTCTTTAAAAAATCCATGTTTCTTTCTTCAGAATGTCCTGTGGAAAATTCTTTAAAAAATCCACGTTTCTTTGTTCAGAATGTCCTGCGGAAAATTCTATAAAAATCCTTGTTTCTTTGTTCGGAATGTCCTCCAGGAAATTCTTGAAAAAATCCACTTTTCTTTTTTCGGAATGTCCTCCAGGAAATTCTTTAAAAAATCTAGGTTTTTTCGTTCGGAATGTCCTCTTGAAATTTCTTTAAAAAATCTAGGTTTTTTCGTTCGGAATGTCCTCTTGAAATTTCTTTAAAAATTCCACGTTTCTTTGCTCAGAATGTCGTCCAGGAAATTTTTAAAAAATCCACGTTTCCTTGTTTAGAATGTCGTTCAGGAAATTTTTAAAAATTCACGTTTCTTTGTTTAGAATGTCCTCCAGAAAATTCTTTAAAAAATCCACGTTTCTTTGTTCAGAATGTCCTGCGGAAAATTCTTTAAAAAATCCACGTTTCTTTGTTCAGAATGTCCTGCGGAAAATTCTTTAAAAAATCCACGTTTCTTTGTTCAGAATGTCCTGCGGAAAATTCTTTAAAAAATCCACGTTTCTTTGTTCAGAATGTCCTGGGGAAAATTCTTTAAAAAATCCACGTATCTTTGTTCAACATGTCCTCCTCAAAGTTCTTTAAAAAATCCACGTTTCTTTGTTCAGAATGTCCTGCGGAAAATTCTTTAAAAAATCAACGTTTCTTTGTTCAGAATGTCCTGCGGAAAGTTCTTTAAAAAATCAACGTTTCTTTGTTCAGAATGTCCTGCGGAAAGTTCTTTAAAAAATCCACGTTTCGTTCCTCAGAATGTCCTGCGGAAAATTCTTTAAAATATCCACGTTTCGTTCCTCAGAATGTCCTGCGGAAAATTCTTTAAAAAATCCACGTTTCTTTGTTCAGAATGCCTGCGGAAAATTCTTTAAAAAATCCACGTTTCGTTCCTCAGAATGTCCTGCGGAAAATTCTTTAAAAAATCCACGTTTCTTTGTTCAGAATGCCTGCGGAAAATTCTTTAAAAAATCCACGTTTCTTTGTTCAGAATGTCCTCCTGAAAATTCTTTAAAAAATCCACGTTTCTTTGTTCCTGAATGTCCTCCTGAAAATTCTTTAAAAAATCCACGTTTCTTTGTTCAGAATGTCCTCCTGAAAATTCTTTAAAAAATCCACGTTTCTTTGTTCAGAATGTCCTCCTGAAAATTCTTTAAAAAAGCCACGTTTCTTTGTTCAGAATGTCCTCCTGAAAATTCTTTAAAAAATCCACGTTTCTTTGTTCAGAATGTCCTGCGGAAAATTCTTTAAAAAATCCACGTTTCTTTGTTCAGAATGTCCTCCTGAAAATTCTTTAAAAAATCCACGTTTCTTTGTTCAGAATGTCCTCCTGAAAATTCTTTAAAAAATCCACTTTTCTTTGTTCAGAATGTCCTCCTGAAAATTCTTTAAAAAATCCACGTTTCTTTGTTCAGAATGTCCTCCTGAAAATTCTTTAAAAAATCCACGTTTCTTTGTTCAGAATGTCCTCCTGAAAATTCTTTAAAAAATCCACGTTTCTTTGTTCAGAATGTCCTGCGGAAAATTCTTTAAAAAATCCACGTTTCTTTGTTCAGAATGTCCTCCTGAAAATTCTTTAAAAAAGCCACGTTTCTTTGTTCAGAATGTCCTCCTGAAAATTCTTTAAAAAATCCACGTTTCTTTGTTCAGAATGTCCTCCAGAAAATTCTTTAAAAATCCACGTTTCTTTGTTCAGAATGTCCTCCTGAAAATTCTTTAAAAATCCACTTTTCTTTGTTCAGAATGTCCTCCTGAAAATTCTTTAAAAAATCCACGTTTCTTTGTTCAGAATGTCCTCCTGAAAATTCTTTAAAAATCCACGTTTCTTTGTTCAGAATGTCCTCCTGAAAATTCTTTAAAAAATCCATGTTTCTTTGTTCAGAATGTCCTGTGGAAAATTCTTTAAAAAATCCACGTTTCTTTGTTCAGAATGTCCTGCGGAAAATTCTATAAAAATCCTTGTTTCTTTGTTCGGAATGTCCTCCAGGAAATTCTTGAAAAAATCCACTTTTCTTTTTTCGGAATGTCCTCCAGGAAATTCTTTAAAAAATCTAGGTTTTTTCGTTCGGAATGTCCTCTTGAAATTTCTTTAAAAATTCCACGTTTCTTTGCTCAGAATGTCGTCCAGGAAATTTTTAAAAAATCCACGTTTCCTTGTTTAGAATGTCGTTCAGGAAATTTTTAAAAATTCAAGTTTCTTTGTTTAGAATGTCCTCCAGAAAATTCTTTAAAAAATCCACGTTTCTTTCCTCAGAAGCTCCTACTCAAAATTCCTGAAAAATTTATCAGGCCTTCATGTTTTCTTTTTTTGTTTATGTTAAAGTTTTCAACTTTACTAACCTTCTAGTACCAGCCATATCACCTCGTTCCACGGCCAACAAAAATTTCTTTTCCTCCAATGTCAATTGGCGTATTTCCTGATGAGGTCGTATGATATTCTCCTCCTCCATCATGCCGTGAATGCTGTGGCGCTGTAAATACAATTTAAATCAAAAAAACGACAACAACAAAACTCTTCTTAGACATGAAGGTCAGCAAAGCTGTACAGCTTCACATTGCACACGCATACATATATATACACACACACTCACAAAGATACTTGTATAGCATCACAAATGCAAAACGCCATGATTCAAAGACCTAGCGGAGCTAGTAGCTACATTCAAAACTTACCTTGACCTTTTTAGCCGGTTCTATTTGTACACTAATGTGACCCGTGCTATCGGTGGCATTGGATTTCTTTTCGGTATCCGAGCCATTGCCGCCAGTGCCACTGCCACCACTGATGCTGCCGCCACCGCCATTGGTTTCATTGCCATTTTTTATTTTATTTAATATGGGTGCCAGCACTGACTTCCTGCGTGCCGGGCTGACAAAGTGTAACTTTTTTCCTTCGTCTGCAATGAGAAAACAAAAAAAAAAAAAAGACACAGAGAGATGAGGGTTAGAGCGGCTAAAGAAACATCGGCGATTTGGTTAGTTAGAGAGATAACTGGAAATTGGATATACCACACATAAGAACATATACAATCTGTCCCCTCCCCCCTCTTCACAGTTAAGCGTTGCATTGCCATAAATTATCCATGGTCCAAGGATAATACTAGGATATACCAATGATGGTTGAATGTTACGGTGAGTAGTTGATTTTGTAATATGAAACATATGATTGTTGTTGTTGCTGGTAGATGCAACTGTTTTTTTTTTGTCAATAGAGTTGTTGTTTTATCATGACACTGAATATGTTGTTGCCGATGTCGAAGTGCATGATTCTTGCATGCATGCTACTGACAAGTATCATCCGCGTCCCCAGTCACATCATCATCCTTATCATCATCATAATGATAATCAAAATAATGATGACTTTCTGATTGAATGGCGTAAAATTACATTAAATTATGCTGATTCACTGTCAATTCGATTAGAATGGGAAAAAATATGCGAACGCATGAAAGAGCAACAAATGTTATTTATCCTTCGCAGAAATATAGATCATTGGTACTTGATTTGTCATCATTCAAGGTTCCACGAGGTGGCACCAGATGACACACAATTTTCCACAATAACTGATAATTTTGAGGACACCCAAATTAAAAATGAATTTTCGCTTTAATACTCAATTGATTGTTGTTGTCGGTTCAGTAAACACAATCTTATCGTAATAAAAGTCTTTAAATGTAAACTGAAGGGAGTCTTTGTAGACGAGTTGAAGGGCGTCTTTGTGGACGAGCTGTAGGTAGCAGCGTACGTAAAAATACTTTATGAAACATTACCAATGGTTTCGTTTCGTATTTTCCATAAAAACAATACAAAACGAAACACCGAACTCGCTGTTTTGTTTCGTTTTGTTTACATTCGTGAGTGCGAACAAACCGAATAGCGAAAAGTTCTCAGTTCCACAACAACAGATATAAAACGAAAATGTTCAAAACACATGAACGAATCAATGAATGATTCGTTTGGTGGTTGAAAACATCAACCGTAATATGTTCCAAGAATGTTGATGTCGATAGGGTTGTTAAGCAACCAAATGTGTGTGTGTGTGATTGTGGAATTGATCATTTCACACAGCAAATGTTTGCCAAAAAATCTTTTTTTTGGTGGTGAATGAAACCACTCGGCAGAGCATTTCGTATTTTTGCACTCAAAAGTTTGTAATTTTGTTTTGAGAGCGAAACGATTCAGAGAGACTGAAAAGTTTGTGACTTTGTGTGATGGTTTTGTTTGTTTGCGTTCACTGGTAAGGTGTCCTTATAGACAAGCTGAAGGGAGTTTTTATAGACGAGCTGAAAGAGTTTCTATAGGCGAACTACTGGGAGTCTTTATAGACAAGCTGAAGGGTGTCCTAATGGAAAAACCGAAGGGAGTCTTTATATACGAGATGAATGGTGCTTTTATAGACGAACTGATGGGAACCTTTTTAGACGAACTGATGGGGGTCTTAATAGACGAGCTGATGGGAGTTTTCATATTTTTATAGACGATCTGATGGGAATTTTCATAGACTAGCTGAAGGGAATCTTTATAGACGAGCTGAAGGCAGTCTTCATAGACGAGTTACATGGAGTTTTTATAGACGAGCTGAAGGTAGTCTTTACAGACGAGCTGATGGGAGTCTTTATAGACTAACTGAAGGGAGTCTTTATAGACATGCGAGATGAATGGTGTTTTTATAGACGAACTGATGGGAACCTTTTTAGACGAACTGATGGGGGTCTTAAAAGACGAGCTGATGGGAGTTTTCATATTTTCATAGACGAGCTGAAGGGAATTTTCATAGACTAGCTGAAGGGAATCTTTATAGACGAGCTGAAGGCAGTCTTCATAGACGAGTTACATGGATTTTTTATAGACGAGCTGAAGGTAGTCTTTACAGACGAGCTGATGGGAGTATTTATAGACTAGCTGAAGGGAGTCTTTATAGACGTGCTAAAAGGAGTCTTTATAAACGAACTGATGGGAGCCTTTAGAGACGGGATGAAGGCAGTTTGAAAGACGAGATGAAGGGAGTCTTTATAGACGAGCTGAAGGTAGTATTTATAGACGAGCTGAAGGCAGTCTTCATAGACGAGTTACTTAGAGTTTTTATAGACGAGCTGAAGGTAGTCTTTACAGACGAGCTGATGGGAGTCTTTATAGACAAGCTGAAGGGAGTCTTTATAGACGTGCTAAAGGGAGTCTTTATAAACGAACTGATGGGAGTCTTTATAGACGAACTGATGGGAGCCTTTAGAGACGGGATGAAGGCAGTTTGAAAGACGAGATGAAGGGAGTCTTTATAGACGAGCTGAAGGTAGTATTTATAGACGAGCTGAAGGGAGTCTTTATAGAGGAGCTGAATGTAGTATTTATAGGCGAGCTGAAGGGAGTCTTTAGAGAGTTGAAGGGAGTCTTTATAGACGAGCTGAAGGGAGTCTTAGTAGACGAGCTGAAGGGAGTCTTAGTAGACGAGCTGAAGGGAGTATTTATAGACGAGCTGAAGGGAGTTTTTATAGACGAGCTGAAGGGAGTCTTTATAGACGAGTTGAACGGAGTCTTTATAGACGAGCTGGAGGGAGTCTTTATAGACGAGCTGGAGGGAGTCTTTATAAACGAGCTAGAGGGAGTCTTTATAGACGAGCTGGAGGGAGTCTTTATAAACGAACTGATGGAAGTCTTTATACACGAGATGACGGTAGTTTTTATAGACCAGCTGAAGGGAGTTTTTACAGACGAGTTGAAGGGAGTCTTTATAGACGAGTTGGAGGGAGTCTTTATAGACGAACTGATGGGAGTCTTTATAGTCGAGCTGTAGGGAATCTTTATAGATGAGCTGAAGGGAGTTTTTATAGACGAGCTGCAGGGAGTCTTTTTAGACGAGATGACGGGAGTTTTTATAGACGAGTTGAAGGGAGTTTTTATAGGGAGTCTTTATAGACGAGCTGTAGGTACTGATGGGAGTCTTTATAGACGAGATGACGGTAGTTTTTATAGACGAGCTGAAAGGAGTCTTTATAGACGAGCTGAAGGCAGTGCATATAGACGAACTGAAGGAAGTTTATATTGACGATCTGAAGGGAGTCTTTATAGACGAGCTGAAGGGAGTCTTTATAGACGAGCTGTAGGTAGTCTTTATAGACGAGCTGAAGGGAGTCTTTATAGACGAGCTGTAGGTAGTCTTTATAGACGAGCTGTAGGTAGTCTTTATAGACGAGCTGAAGAGAGTCTTTATAGACGAGCTGTAGGTAGTCTTTATAGACGAGCTGAATGGAGTCTTCATAGACGAGTTACAGGGAGTCTTTATAGAAGAACTGAAGGGAGTTTTTATAGACGAGCTGCAGGGAGTCTTTATAGACGAGATGACGGGAGTTTTTATAGACGAGTTGAAGGGAGTTTTTATAGACGAGCTGAACGCTTTCTTTATAGACAAGCTACAGAGAGTCTTTAATTAAAAATAATTTTCTCAATTTAATGTGGAGAGTTTTTTGAGCACTGGGAACCCCAAATACCTTATTTTACCTAACTAGCTAAAAACTAGCGGTGCTGTTAAAATACTCAAATTACCAAAAATTTGGTGAAAATGTCAATTTACGGGTACTTCAATTAAAAATGTAGATAAAACTCTCAAAATACCGGAAATAGGGATGTGCCGTTAGAAGTGTTGTAACCCCTAAGAGCCTCAAATGTTAAGTTACGGGTAGTTCAGTAAAAAAATATAGGTAAAACCGTAAAAATACCGAAAATCGGGAGGTACCGTAATACGGGGACTATTCCAAAACATGGATATATGTTGACGATTTTTGGTGATGAAGTGTTGTGACCCCCTAAAAACCTCGAATGTCAAATTGCAGCTAGTTCGGTTAAACATTGTAGCTAAAACCCTCAAAATATCAAAATACCGATAATCGGAAGGTAACGTTATATTCTGGCTTTACCTAAACATGGACCTATTATGAAACATAATGACATTTGATTACGGGTAGTTCAGTCAAAAACTGTATGTAAAACCCTCCAAATACCGAAAATCGGGAGGTACCGTTATATGGGAGATATACCAAAACATGGACCGATATAGCCCTTCTTCGAACTTGACCTGCCACTTTTTGTGGACGTTGGAGTGATTACAACAGATGTCCTAATTAAAAAGCGACGTTTCTGTCCTCTGTAGTTCCACCTAAAAATCCACGTTTCTGTCTTTATAAGGTCCTTAAAAAATCCTTTACAAATCCATGTTTCTGTCCTCAGTAGATCCTCCCAGATTCCTTTCCTTTCTGTTATTTTTAGGCTCTTAATAATCGCATTTATATTCACATCATGTCCTCTTAAAAGTCCTTTAAAAGAGTCACGGTTCCGAATTAGGTCCTCCTAAAAGGCAATTAAAAATCTCATTTCTGTCCTCACTACCTGTCCACTTCATGTAGATTTATTTCACCTAGAATACATGTCTCGAAGATTTTGTTGCATGTACTCGGGCGCCAGAATACAGGCAATGAAATGAGGAAATGACGCCAATAAGTATAAAGTTGTGTTTCTCAGGTTTCGAACCTAATGCTTCAAATACATGGACAATGTAATTACTGCATGCAGAAAGTTAAGGAATTTCCGTACCGTGGAAACTATCTTATGCAACATAATACTCTTCACTGTGCACCTGAACCAACTTTAAATGGAAGATACTTACACCTGGGAAGTTATTGCGGATTCTGAAACTATAATGTTCATAGATGAGAAAAAAACCTAAAAAATCCTAAAAATGTGAACTTTGATCGCGATTTATTTAAAATTCGCTCTGGCGATTTTTTGTTTTTTTTTTATTTTTCTCATCTATGAGCATTGTAGTTTCAGAATCCTCAAAAACTCGGATCAGTGACATATCCGAGTGTCCATTTCCCAGGTTTGGAGAGTGGTTTAAGTGTTGTCCACAGTTTACTAGTACGGTCTCCAAAGTTGCAAAATTTCAGATGATATAGTCACTTTTTCCGTTTATGTTCGCCGACCATGCTGTTGACTTCCATGGCCATTTCCCTAATTCTAGGGTTATTGGGTTGGTACAACGAAGCTAATCGTTTGCTAGTCCCGCCTCCGTTGGGAAGTTCGGTTAAATTTTTGGCGGCTGTCACAAATTGTGCCCACAATTCGGCACCAATACGAATTAAGTCGGCTGCATCGTCCTTGGCAGCTGGCGTTGCACCCAAGCATGTACTGCATCGACAACTTCTGTTGTGCTGATGCACCGGTTAAATCTTCGTCTCCACATAAAGATGGTCCACTGATGCCACATGGAGACATCCTGCTTCAGTCCTGAGGACGGCATTATGGTAGGTTTGAAAATTCCTCCAAGTCGTAGCTCTAACATTAGCAGACCACACTGGCACCGCATAGTTTACCACAGATCAGCCTATTGCTTTGTAATAGACCAACAAGGTTTCAGCACCTCAAGTGCTACACGGCAGCGACTGATGGCCATGTTCCAACTTTTGATCTTGTCGCAAATTGCAGACGGCTTAAACATGCGATCGACTATTACTCTCATACCTTGAGATATTTAATTGTCGGAATCAGGACACCATCGACCAATATATTCAGGGGGGATTTAGCGGCGGATATTCCTCAGATGGAAGAACTGCACTAAGTCAGCTATGTAGATATTTAACATATCACATGTCATCGATGATAGAACCCAATACCAAGATCGTAAATCAACCGCATACAGTTTCGGAGATATCACACCGCCATGGTGAACTCCCTTTTTCACTCTACAGGTCTTAGATTTACTATTTCGGAATTCCACAAACGACTGGCGTCCACACACGGCTGGAGGGAAATATTCGTTATGTCCTCAAAAAGTTTGACGCGGTTAACGATAGCGAAGGCCGTTGATACGCCAAAAGCCACCATGGTCGGTATATGGTTGTAGACATCGGCTATGATCAAAAATGAGTGTTTGTGACCTTTGGAGGTCTTGGAGAGGTAGACAGCAGGAGATCTTTGGAGGTCTTTTATATATAGACAACAGAAGATCTCTTGAGGTCTTCTAAAGACAACAGAAGACCTTTGGATGTCATCTAAAGACAACTGAAGACCTTTGGATGTCTTCTAAATCCAACTGAAGACCTTTGTAGGTCTTCTAAATCCAACAGAAGATCTTTGGATGTCTTCTAAAGACAACAGAAGACCTTTGGATGTCTCCTAAAGACAACAGAAGACCTTTGGATGTCTTCTAAAGACAACAGAAGACCTTTGGAGGTATTTTATAGACAATTGAAGATATCTTGAAGTATTGTAAAGGCAACAGAAGACCTTTGCAGGTCTTCTAAAGGCAACATAATACCTTTGCAGGTCTTCTAAAGGCAACAGAGGACGTTTGGAGGTCTTCTAAAGGCAACAGAGGACGTTTGGAGGTCTTCTAAAACCAAAAGAAGGCCGTTGGATGTCTTCTAAAGACAACAGAAGACCTTTGGATATTTTTTAGAGCCAAAAGAAGACCTTAGGATGTCGTCTAAAGACAAAAGAAGACCTTTGGAGGTCTTCTGTAGACAGCAGGAGATCTTTGGAGGTCTTTTATAGACAACAGAAGATCTCTCTTCTAAAGATAACAGAAGACAATTGGATGTCTTCTAAAGACAACTGAAGACCTTTGGTGGTCTACTAAAGGTAACTGAAGACCTTTGGAGTCCTTCTATAGACAGCAGGATACCTTTGGAGGTCTTTTATAGACAACAGAAGATATCTTGAAGTATTCTGAAGCCAACAGGATACCCTTGCAGGTCTTCTAAAGGCAACAGGATACCTTTGCAGGTCTTCTAAAGGCAACAAAAGACCTTTGCACGTTTTCTAAAGGCAACTGAAGACCTTTGGAGGTCTTCTAAAACCAAAAGAAGACCTTTGGATGTCGACAACAGAAGACCTTTGGATGTTTTCTAAAGACAACCAAAAGAAGACCTTTGGATGACGACAACAGAAGACCTTTGGAGGTCTTCTAGAGCCAAAAGAAGACCTTTGGATGTTTTCTAAAGACAACAGAAGACCTTTGGAGGTCTTCTAGAGCCAAAAGAAGACCTTTGGATGTCGTCTAAAGACAACAGGAGACTTTTGGAGGTCCTCTGTAGACAGTAGTAGATCTTTGGAGGTCTTTTAAAGACAACAGAAGATCTCTTGAGGTCTTCTAAAGACAACAGAAGACCTTTGGAGGTCTTCTAAAGGCAAAATAAGACCTTTGGAGGTCTTCTATATCCAACAGAAGACCATTGTATGTCTTCTAAAGACAACAGAAGACCTTTGGAGGCCTTCTATAGACAGCAGGAGACCTTTGGAGGTCTTTTATCGACAACAGAAGATATCTTGAAGTATTCTAAAGCCAACAGGATACCTTTGCAGGTTTTATAAAGGCAACAGGATACCTTTGCAGGTCTTCTAAAGGCAACAGAAGACCTTTGGAGGTCTTCTAAACGCAACTGAAGACCTTTGGAGGTCTTCTAAATCCAACAGAAGACCTTTGAATGTCTTCTAAAGACAACAGAAGATCTTTGGAGGCCTTCTATAGACAGCAGGAGAAATTTGGAGGTCTTTTATAGAAAACAGAATATATCTTGATGTATTCTAAAGCCAACAGGATACCTTTGCAGGTCTTCTAAAGGCAACAAGATACCTTTGCAGGTCTTCTAAAGGCAACAGAATACCTTGGGAGGTCTTCTAAACGCAACTGAAGACCTTTGGAGGTCTTCTAAAACCAAAAGAAGACCTTTGAATGTTTCCTAAAGACAGCAGAAGACCTTTGGAGGTCTTCTATAGACAACAGGAGACCTTTGGAGGTCTTTTATAGAAAACAGAATATATCTTGAAGTATTCTAAAGCCAACACGATACCTTTGCAGGTCTTCTTAAGGCAACAGAAGACCTTTGGGTGTTTTCTAAAGACAACAGAAGACCTCTGGAGGTCTTCTAGAGCCAAAAGAAGACCTTTGTATGTCGTCTAAAGACAACAGAAGACCTTTGGAGGTCTTCTTTAGACAGCAGTAGACCTTTGGCGGTCTTTTATAGATAAACGAGAGATCTTCTTTCATTCTTCTAAAGACAACAGAAGACCTCTTGATGTCTTCTAAAGATACCCGAAGACTTTTTGAGGTCGTCTTAAGACAACAAAAAACCATTGGATTTCTTCTAATGGCAACTGAAGATCTTTGGAGGTCTTATAGATCCAACAGAAGACCTTTGGATGTCTTCTAAAGACAATGAAAATCTTTGGATTTAATCCAACAGAAGACATTTGGATGTCGTCTAAAGACAACAGAAGACCTCTGGTGGTCTTCTATAGACAACATGAGACGTTTGGAGGTTTTCTTAAGCCAACGGAAAGCCTTTGGAGGTCTTTGGAAGAACAACAACAGAAGACAGTTGGAGGTCTTCTATGGACAGCAGGAGACCTTTGTAGGTCTTTTATAGACAACAGAGGATCGTTTGATGTCTTCGAAAGACAACAGAAGACCTATTGATATCTTCTAAAGACAGCAGAAGAGGTATTCTAAAGGCAACTGAAGACCTTTGGAGGTCTTCTGAAGCCAAAAGAAGACTTTTGGAGGTTTTCTAAAGCCTAGGGAAGACATTTGGAAGTCTTTTAAAGGCAAATGAAGACCTTTGAAGGTCTTCTAAAGCCAACAGAAGTGTTTTGGATGTCATCTAAGGACAACAGAAGACTTTTGGGCGTCTTCTAAAGACAACAGAAGATTTCTGGTGGTCTTCTATAGACAACATGAGACGTTTGGAGGTCTTTGGAAGAACAACAACAGAAGACTTTTTGAGTTCTTGTATAGACAGCGGGAGACCTTGGGAGGTCTTTTAGAGACAACAGAGGATTTCTAAAGCCAACAGAAGATTTTTGGAGGTCTTCTAGAGACAACAGAAAAACCTCTAGAGGTCTTATATTGACAACAGAAGACCTTTGGAGGTCGTCTATAGACAATAGAAGACTTTTGGATGTCTTCTAACGACACAAGAACAGCATTTTCGGCCTAGGTTTTCTTCATTTCATTGGATTACCTATGTATTTACATGTTCCATGTATTTCTGAAACAAATCAAAAATAGAGGACATAGGGTACGCCCATGAAAATAGAGGCTAAATAGAGTAATAAAAAAATAGAGCACGGATACCTAAAATAGAGCACTGTACTCTATAATAGAGTACGGTTGGTCTCCGTAACTATACCTAAAGATGAAATGAAAATAAAATCGCTAAAGGGTCTTCTAACTAGCGATGTTCTCTTCTAGATAGGCTGATGTATTCCCTTTCAAAGGTCGTCTATCTATAGAGGACCACTTGTAGAAACATTCTATCCACAACAGACCCACTTTATGGTCTTATATCTGTAGAAAACATACCTTAGTGATATTCTCTCTTTTAGGTGCTTTCATCTGTTACATTTCCATGTGCTATAAGTGTCCTTCCTCTTTATTAGGCTTGACACTGTGCATCAATGTCAGAAGCAATTTTTAAAAACCAAAAATATTTTTCTATTGTTATTGAAAGAAAATCATTGATACAGCTGATGATATGCTCTTGTCGATACAATCATATCTACACCTAATATTCTTCAATGATTCAACTTTTGATGGAAATTCCTTAAGTCCTCTCTCAGTTTGACTTAAGTAGTTTTTGTTCATTTTTTTGTTGACCCAATTCAGTTGGATGAGTAAAAATACATTTTTATATTCAATAAATAACTTAAAATAGGGTGTTTTAAAAGTGGCATGACTAAAGATTTAAAATGGCAAAAGGTGTGTGGAGACTTCAGCACAGACTAATGTGCTGTTGAATGAACGATATATCGGAAAATAAAAACTTAAGTAGAGTATAAATAATAATAAAAAATGTCCGAGGATAATTTACGATAAAAATCTATTGGTTAATGAGATGGATAGATATTTGAATACTCGACGGTATACGCCCCAATGGGAGGACAAAACTCCGATGGAAAGACCAAGTTGAAGAAGATATCACAAAACATCCAAAATTGGGGAAGTAAAGCAAAAGATCGGTGCGTTTGGAAATCTATTCTTAGTTCGGCTTATGGAACAAGACGTTCTGTTAAGTATAAAAGCCATCTAAGTATGTAAGAAATGTTGTTTTATATTTTCTGAACATATTTCAGCAACTTCTCTACAAGGGGTGTTCCGATCGGCCATAAGTGCCATAGTGTCATCTATGACCCTTTTGAGGAAATTAGTTGGAAATAGTTTTTTTCTTTGATCCATGACAAATATCTAGGATTTTTTGAGGAATATCAAGTCAATAATTCTTTGGAGTCAAATCTTCATTCAATAATATCCATCATTTGTTTTTAATTTTCTATGAAAAATATATGACATCCTAAAATGGGTATACCCTTTCATTTTACTAAATATGTATGTATACACGAAGTAAAAATATTTTTGTTTTGTTTTTTGCTGTTGTTTGTTTTTTAATTTATGCAAAAATGCAACAATTGACCCAGATTTTCAATATTTTGAAAACTACTCACGATACCACTTTGCATGCATTCCCCCTCCCGTACGCACCCCTTTTTCTATTATTTATTAACCCCTTTCACGATGACGTTCTTCGTCGGCATGCAAGTACGCCTTCACACAAACACACGCCTTAAATCCAAAACAATTCTCATTCATTGAAAATATTTTGAAGCACTTTTATAGGTGGGGGAAGAGGATTGGGTGTGTGGGCCAAAGTAATGCGTTCGAAGAAATTTTGTTTTGTTCTGTGGTTGTGTAGAGATTTATCAGGGGACCTTTTAATGGATGTGAAATGTCTTCTTTATTTTGGAAACTAATATTTCACATTTACCCACATTCACACACGCACGCACTCATACATACAATGTCAAATATGAAGAAATTAATAATTTATACGCTAAGTAGTCACTAAATTTGTCAATGGAATTTTCTAATGATTTCAATTTATTTATTTATGACCACCTTGGGGGTGTTATTTGATGATGAAAAAGGAATGAAATTCAATGAAAGACACATAGGAATGTTTATTGAAAATATGAGACAATGGGAGGGAAAATTCTGATTTTAGACAAGAAGAAAATGGTATTTTTAGATGAACTGCAGGAAGACTTTATTGACAAGATGAAGGGGGACTCTTTAGACGGGATGAAGGGAGCTTTTATAAACGAGCTGAATGCCGTCTTTATAGACCAGCTGAAGCGAGACTTTATAGACCAGCTGAAGCGAGACTTTATAGACCAGCTGAAACGGGTCTTTATAGACCAGCTGAAACGGGTCTATATAGACCAGCTGAAGCGGGGCTTCATACACCAGCGCAAGTGGGTCTTTATAGACCAGCGCAAGTGGGTGTTTATAGACCAGCGCAAGTGGGACTTTATAGACCAGCGCAAGTGGGTCTTTATAGACCAGCTGAAGCGGGTCATTATAGTCCAGCGCCAGTGGGTCTTTATAGACCAGCTGAAACGGGTCTTTATAGACCAACTAAAGCGAAAGCTTTATAGACAATCTGAAGGGCGTTTTTATAAACGGACTGAAGCCGTCTTTATAAAAGCGGATATTTATGAAGCGATCTTTATATAAAAGGCCTCGCGGACCTCGTTGAGGGGTCTTCTATCTATAGAAGACCTCGTGGAGGGGTCTTCTATCTATAGAAGACCTCATTGAGGAATCTTCTATCTATAGATGACATCGTTGAGGAGTCTTCTACTTACTGAAGAACTTATTGAGGAGTCTTCTATCTATAGATGACATCGTTTAGGAGTCTTCTACTTATTGAAGACCTCTTTGAGGGGTCTTCTATCTATAGAAGACCTCGTTGAGGGGTATTCTATCTATGGAAGACCTCGTTGAGGAGTATTCTATCTATGGAAGACCTCATTGAGGGGTCTTCTATCTATAGATGACATCGTTGATGTGTCTTCTACTTATAGAAGACCTCGTTGAGGGGTATTATATCTATAGAAGACCTCATTGAGGGGTTTCTTAGAGCACTTGCACCATTTTGGTACGCTCTCCACACCTGCCAAAACTAGGCTCCGCGAGGTCGTTACACCCGTTATCTATTCTACCTATAGAAGACCTCGTTGAGACTTAAGTGGTCTTCTATCTATAGAGGACCTCGGTAAGGGGTCTTCTATCTATAGAAGACCTCGATAAGGGGTCTTCTATCTATAGAACACCTCGATAAGGGGTCTTCTATCTATAGAACACCTCGTTGAGGGGCCTTCTACCTTTTTTTCGTGAGGAAAAAATCATCGAAAGACTTTGGTAACCCGGCATGCCAGGTGTGCGAGACCTTAACACGCTAAAATAACCCCATATCGCTGTTCCACAATCCCTACGGTACCGCCGTAAGAAAGCATTTCTTCGTAGGGTGGGAATGGTACTAGTGACCCCAGCTAGTATTTACATCGACCTCCGAATGTCATCTTGACGCTTCAATTTCAATATTATGGATTTAATGCATTCACATACATAATTCCAGTTTTGTGGGGACTCCAGCATTAACTAAATTATGTTTTCTACACTTATTGTATTTCCAATTTGTCACTCCAAGTTCATCCTTTCCTCATTAAACCTAGGACACAAATAAGATATGGCTGGGATCCTCTACATCTTCTGCGCAGTTCGGGCAGAAGGGCGAGTTATCGAGTCCAAAGCGGAATAGATACGACCTAAAACATCCGTGCCCACTTAGAAATTGGGTTAGATAGAAATTTAAATCGCCGTGTTGTCTGTTACACCAAGTGTCAACGTTGGATATTTGTTTTTGCGTCCATCTGCTCTGCCACTCTTCCATGGTTTGACTTGTGACTGCCTCCACGTCACTAGCATTTGTCGTTGAGGACGAAGCTCAAACGTGCGTTCCGCTTGCTTTGCCAACAGATCAATCGGCGTCATTGCTGCAATAACAAACGCAGCATCATCGGATACAGTTCTGTATGCACAACACACACGAAATGCTACAAGCCTATACACAGAATTTATCTTCTCACAGTACGATTTGAATCTTAACGATTTTGCCCATATTGGTGCTGCAGAAAGAATTATATTTTTGATTACTCCTGCTAACATCTTTCTGATCAGATACTTAGGACCCCTCGTATTTCGCATGATTCGACATAGCGCTGCACATGTTTTACCCGACTTCAGCTTTATGTAGTCGAGATGTTGCTTGAAGGATAGACGGTTATCTATCATAACTCCCAGATATTTTAAACTTTCTGCAGTTCTTATCACACAGTCGCCTATTTGGAGTTCAAGGTACTCCACATTTTTGCGGCTTGTTATTAGGATGGCTTCCGTTTTGTGTTCTGCTAATTGCAATCCCCTTGAGTTATGCCAAGATTTAACGAATTGGATGGTGGTTTCTGACACTATTTTCGCCTCTCCTATAGTCTTTGCTACTATTGCCAAAGCTATATCGTCCGCAAAACCGATTATATTGGATTTTAATCTTAGAACCCCATCATACATAATGTTCCATAGCAGCGGTCCCAGGACATACCCCTGTGGAACTCCTTCTGTGATGTTTTGTTCTTTGACTCCTTCGTCTGATTCATATATTAACCCCCTGTTTTTGTAAAAGTTTTTATTCTTCTCACACGAATTGTGAAATTTTGTAGATCGATTTACTCGCCTCAGCGCAAATGTAGAGCTCTAATTTTTAAAAGAGGAATTCTTAACTATATATATACAGGGGGTAAGACTCTTTGTCGAAAGTAGTTTTTAATAATAGCTACTAGGTAAGGTGGGATGTTAAGGTGAATAAGGGCATTCACGATGTTTTTCCAGTTTGCTGTATTGAAGGAATTTTTAACATCCAGGGTTATGATCACACAGTATTCTTTTGTACCCTTCTTCCAACTCCTGCCATCTATTGCGGTTCTTGCAATGTCAACGACCGTTTTTTATAGCCTCCACCGTTGATCTATTCTTCCTGAAGCCGAATTGCATTTCTGATAAGACCTCTGTAGCTTCGACATGTTCTTGCAGTCTATTTCGTAGAACACTCTCCAATTACTTTCCCAAATGTATCGATCATACATAGGGGCCGATATAACGATGGTGTGTCAAGTGGCTTCCCTTCTTTTGGTAATAGTACCGACCTTTGTCTTTTCCATATTGATGGGAGAGATCCACATTGCAAACAGGAATTGAACAACTGTAGCAGTTAATCGCCGCAGCATCCAACAACTTCTTTAATAACAGCATTAGGAATGCTGTCTAATCCAGTTGCCTTTGAATCCTCGAATTTTGAGATGGCTGTCATTATCTCTGTGAGAGTAACAGGTGGGAATGTAAAGCATCCACCGGGGTCGAATGTTCCCATGATGCTACCTCTTGGCGTGGAAAAAGATGGTTTACTATATTTTTCAACGTTGCAGTTTCTGTGGGTACGCTGTTTTTGAATATTTTCAGCTTTTTGGTCACTAGTTTATAAGCTAGTCCGTAGGGTTGATTTTCAATCTCATCGCAAATGCGCAGGAAACAATTGCGTTTGCTACGGCGTATTGCAGCTTTAAGCTCCTTCTTCTTCTCTTTGAGGGTCTGGTGATGTAAATCATTATCTGCTCTATTAGGAGTTCGTATGAATCGTCGTCTGGCTTGGATACAGTCTTTGCGTAGTTCAGCTATTTCGTGGTTCCACCAATACACTGGGGATTTATTTGCACCTCGCTTTCTCTTTTTCATCGAAGCGTTACACGATTGGGTTATGTTCGTAATCAGTTGTTGCGCCATTCTCTCTGGGGAACTATTTAATGTGATGCCTTCCATTGATCGCTTGAATATCTCTCTGTTAAAGGGAATTTTCTTCCAACCTGTTGGATTCTGGTGGCGAGTACTTGCAGGTGCAGGTTCACTTAGATCCATTATTATGGCATTGTGGTCGCTATGGGTTTACACATCTAAAATTTGCCAGGAAAGACGACTATATATACTAGTACTGGCAAAGGCAACATCAATAATTGAACTTCCGCCATTTCGGTTAAATATCGGACTGGTTCCTGAGTTCATTATCAATACATCAATTCGGGCGAATGATTCCAGTAGTATTCGACCCCTCTCGTTGGTTCTGGGACTCCCTCATTCTGTTGCCCACGCATTGAAGTCGCCAGCTATAATGATTTGCATCCATTTTGAAGCAAGTTAATTTATCCACTATTCTCCCATACTCCTCAATGTCATACCTCGGTGGAATGTAGCAGCTGTATATTGTTATACCTGCGACCGTAGCGCGAACAAACCCTGTCTCTTTAAATATGTTTTGCATTGGCTTCTGTAAAGACCAAATTGCAGATGTTCCAGTGATATCGCTTGATCAGTTTTCTGCCTTTATATTTCTATATTGTTCACTGATTATTGCCAGGTCTATATTTAGTTCCTGAGTTGTTTGCCTTAATAAATCTTGCGTCTTGATCTTGAAGTCTTTAGTTGACGCAGCGCCTTTTTGTATTGGGGGCATACCCTTGACCCAGTTACATGTTTCGGGTTTGCTTATGTGTTTTTACACAGTATACGACATGGGGGCTTCGTACATGACGCAATCTTATGGCCAGATTCCCCACATCGGAAGCAACAACCTGAGTTGTCATTTTCACCTTCGCATTTTGCAGCCGGGTGACCAAAGTTCAGGCATCTGTAGCATCTTTTTGGCACAAGTTTTGGACGTGTTCGGCAATCAGCCCATCCAATACGTAGTTTCGGCCCTTCTAATATAACACTGTGCAACACTGGAAATGCAAACAACTTTTAATGGGCATTTTCTGAAAGTACATATTGAGACTACAAAAACCTTAATTGGGTTTGCGAAATATACACAAATTAGAGAATTTTTAGATATGTTATAAAATTTGAAGCAACAAATGCAGTTTTTCGACTTCACTATTCCTCCAAATATTTTCTTCTTGCTCTTATCTACAAGTTTGCTGCAGATGTCAAAACAAGATTCGTATTGGTTTCAGAGATACAGTCCCGATTTGTTTTAAAAATTCGATCTTTAACCATGTTTAGATGAGGCCATAAAAACCAAACCCGATCAAGGAAATCAAAACCAAAATATGGTTTTTGCCTATTGGTCCTCTACTTTCATAAAATTCTGGACAGAAGTTGTTTGCACGCGATTGGCCCAAAAATGTTGCACAGTGTAATATTTGCTAGTACTGAATTCAAGGCAATTGTGGCAGTTTGAGTACCTCCATATGCTTTCCTCAGTGACTTTATAGCAGATACTTCCACAGAACTAAATTTCTCAGAGACAGCTTTGACTGCGTCCAGTACATCCTGTTTATTTGACACCTCATCTATGTCTTTTATTTCTAAAAGCACTTCTTGTGTCAGCGATCGAACTTCTGCTGTACTTCCAAGTGCCTCCTTAATTGCATCGCGCAATTCGTTTGTATGCTGGTGCGACGGCTTATTGAGCTCCAGTATCAACTCACCCTTCTCTGTTTTTCGAACGTTTTTGACATTTTCTCCAACAACTGCCAATTTTGATTCTCTTATGAGGTCTCTCGTTCAGAGCCAGATCCGTGTTAATCGGGAATGTGCATCCGAACCTACACTGGCAACTTAATGGGACGAGCATTTAACGTACTTCGAGACTTGCCAGGTTTTAACGGGACGGAGGCAGCTGTGGCATTAGCCTAAAAGCCATTTCTGTAAGGTTCCACCCCGACATACTCAGGTTCCAGAATACCACAGCAGGGTTCATCAATTCAAAATCCTAGTCCAGTAATGCCATAATCAAGATAGTGCTGGCTTGATCTTAATGCTTTTCAGCAGGGTTTCATGTTCCTTCTTGTATAGGTGTTTGACTGGGGAAAACCACGGAGTCGTCACCTCCTTTTCAAACCTCTCTTGAGGTGTACCCCTATGGTGGAATACATAATTGTGGGCGGTATTCATTCGCCCCGACACAGGGTTTCATAAAGCACTTGCACTATTTTAGTACGCTCTCCACACCTGCCAAAACTAGGGTCCGCGGCGTCGTTACTCCCGTTATCCTCTCCTGAAGATACCCATGCGCTCAGGGGCCTTCTACCTATAGAAGGCCTCGTTGAGTGGTCTTCTATCTATAGAAGGCCTCGTTAAGCAGTCTTCTATCTATAGAAGACCTCGTTGAGGGGTCTTCTGACTATATAACACCTCGGAGGAGCCCTCAATCAATAAAAGACCGCGTTGAAGGGTCTTCTATGTATAGAAGACTTCGATCAGGTGTATTTTATCTATAGCACACCTCGTTGTGGGGTCTTCTATTTTAAGAAGACCTTTTCTTCCATATAGTTACAGCATGTTCATTTATACTTTCTTCAGTTCTTCTGTCGAGCTTTCCTTCAACTCATCCAATAAGAACAACTTTTATTCGTAATATGTTCACAATATGTATGTCAAGTAGTGATGGTACTTTTATTCTTGGAATTCTGCTTTCCAATTTCCAATCATTGAATTGTGTTTATTGAATTTACACTTGACAACTTTTAACTTTTGTTGTTCTTCTTTGATGTTTCGTTTCGTTTTTTCCGTTGGCCAGTAAATGCCAGACATATTGTTTGGCGCTGTTAATCTCTTCAACATAACCTCTCATTGAGCCCACTCAATACTTTTGTTGTTGTCGGTATATTTGTTTTTTTTTTTTGCCATTTTGTCACGGGGTTTTGAGGTCAATCAATAATAAATACTCAAAGGATCATTGATTGTGTACATGTTATATGCATGTAATTGAAAATTACATTGGTTGTAGTGTGTGTACTTTGTTAAAAAGTGTATGTGTTTGCATTGAGCACTTTCAAGAGAATTCCTCTCATCTTCCATGTCTCCAACTATGAATAGCAACGAATAAATTTTTTTTCATTCATTCACTCATTCATGACAAAAGTCCTAAAGTACCATTAAGGGTTTTTGGTACAGGGTGGTGGCTGTGTGGCACAGAAAAAAAAAACGGTGAGGAGGTATATGCCAGGGTAGGTGTTTAAAAAATGTGAGGTATTGGAGATATTCTGAAGGATACCGTAGTTTTAATTATTTCTTATTTCATTATCCCCTTTGAAAACAGGAGAGGCAACGCTTCTGTTGTAAATGACAATAAAATCCACGACCTATGCCACGTTTTGCCATGTTGTCATGGGAATATGCCATCATCGTACAAGTTTCGTTTCTATATTCACGCTATACAACACCTTTGAGTTTGTTTGTATTGAACAACAACTACAACAACAAGCATTATAAAAAAAGTTCATTGCACGACAACAATTTAATTATAGAAAAGGAGTTTATTTCTTTTTTTAAATATTTATGGACTTATGTACACACATACGTCAACACATACGTTTGACATAACAACAACAGTGAATTCTATATAGCGGAAGTGGAGGACCATTTTTGTTTTAAAATTCTCGTTTTCATAACCTCAAGTTCAGAGATGAACTCAATATTAGATGGACTATATGTATATGTCCTTCGGGTACCTCCCCCACAGAAGTTCAAACAGTTTTGAGTATATGCAATTTAGTGGCTGTCAAATGATTTTTATGAAATTTTTACCGGTATACGATATAATTGTTTTTGTATTCCCGATAAAATATTTCTCTAAAACTCCTTCGACCATTTCCCTCACAAATTTCAATATTTTCGCTTCAGTGCAGTTAACGGGCTCTTTTTGAAATCTTTACCGAGGTCAGTCTTTGTGGTCCTGAATACAACGTTGAAGGGTCTTCTATCTATACAAGACCTCGTTGAAGGGTCTTCCAACTATAGAAGACCTCGTTGAGGGGTCTTTTATCTATAGAAGACCTCGTTGAGTGGTCTTCTATCTATAGAAGACCACGTTGAGGGGTTTCTATCTCTAGAATACCTCGTTGAGGGGTATTCTATCTATAGAAGACCACATTGAGTAGTCTTCTGTATATAGAAGACCTCGTTGAGGGGTCTTCTATGTATAGAAGATCTCGTTGAGGGGTCCTCTATCTATAGAAGACCTCGTTGAGGGGTCTGCTATCTATAGAAGACCTCGTTGAGGGGTCTTCTATCTATGGAAGACCTCGTTGAGCTGTCTTCTATCTATAGAAGACAACATTGAGTAGTCTTCTATGTACATATAGATGACCTCGTTGAGGGGTCTTCTATCTATAGGAGACCTCGTTGAGGGGTCTTCTATCTATAGAAGACCTCGTTGAGGGGTCTGCTATCTATATAAGATCTCGTTGAGGGGTCTTCTATCTATAGAAGACCTCGTTGAGGGGTATTCTATCTATATAAGACCTCATTGAGGGGTCTTCTATCTATGGAAGACCTCGTTGAGGGGTCTTCTATCTATAGAAGACAACATTGAGTAGTCTTCCATGTATATATATTGATGACCTCGTTGAGGGTACTGCTATCTATAGAAGTCCTCGTTGAGGGGCTTCTATCTATAGGAGACCTCGTTGAGGGGTCTTCTATCTATAGAAGACCTCGTTGAGGGGCCTGCTATCTATAGAAAACCTCGTTGAGGGGTCTTCTATCTATAGAAGACCGCGTTGAGGGGTCTGCTATCTACATAATATCTCGTTGAGGGGTCTTCTATCTATAGAAGACAACATTGAGTAGTCTTCTATGTATATATAGATGACCTCGTTGAGGGGTCTGCTATCTATAGAAGTCCTCGTTGAGGGGTCTTCTATCTATAGGAGACCTCGTTGAGGGGTATTCTATCTATATAAGACCTCATTCCCGCAAGGGTATTCTCTGAAGAGGATAACGGGAGTAACGACCCCGCGGACCCTAGTTTTGGCAGGTGTGGAGAGCGTACCAAAATGGTACAGGTGCTCTGTGAAACCCTGTGTCGGGGCGAATGAATACCGCCCACAATTAAGTATTCCACCATATGGGCACACCTCATGAGAGGTTTGGAAAGGAGGTGACGACTCCATGGTTTTCCCTAGTCAAAACCTACACAAAGAAGAAAACAAGTCCCTGCCGAAAGGCATCAAGATCAAGCCAGCACGATCTTGATTATGGCATTACTGGACTACGATTTGGAATTGATGAACCCTGGGCTGACGGCTGTGGTATTCTGGAACCTGAGTATGTCGGGGTGAAACCTTACAGAAATGGCTTTCAGGCTAATGCCACAGCTGCCTCCGTCCCGTTAAAATCTGGCAAGTCTCAAAGTACGTTCAATGCTCGTCCCATTAAGTTGGCAGTGTAGGTTCGGATGTACATTCCCGATTAACACGGATCTGGCTCTGAACGGGAGATCTCATAAGGGTCTCCCGTCAACCCTCGCATGGACCTAGGAATAGGGACCCATGGGATCTTTACGTGACTGCACATTTTACGAGCGGCGATAGCGGCTTTGAGTTGGGACCACGAAACCTAAAATGAACGAAGCAAATCAAGAAACAAGGAGAACAAATATAGAGGTTGAAGAAACCCCACTGGGAAGATGCTCGGGTCTACGAGTCGAAAACACGGGAGGTGTAAATTCCCCATTAGAAAGGAGTTCGGTGATTGTGATGGCGACACCGACTAATAATTCAGGCGAAGAAGCGCCTAAAAACAAAAGTCCTGGAAGTGAAAATCTAAGGAGGCTCGGAAGGAAAATAGCTCAGCTGGATGAATTTGTCAAATCGAAAAATAACATCCACAAAGATATCCAATCTATGATGAGAGAGATACAGGCAATATATTTAAAAGTAGCCGATGATATGAATAAGGAAGCTGAAATACGTCAAATGGGCCAGTTAGACAATAAGCAGACCCAAACCGAAGCATGGATTAAGCCTAAACAACCAGGAACCCCAACAACACCTGCGTTGAAAAGAGGCCCCAAGACCCAAAGCCCGAAGGAGAATAGGACAAAAAAGAAAAAAGAAGTAGTACCTAAAATTCAAGAGCCAGATTCTGTAAAGACAATAGAAGAGACAATCAACGAAAATGTGGGAAAATCCGATACCGTACAAAATGCGGCAGCATGGAATAAAGTTCAAACAAGATCTAGAAGGAAAAGGAAACCAAGTAAACCAGATGCTTTAATAATTAAAACATGTGGAGATTCCTCATATTCAGACATTCTGAAGCAAGTGAAAAGTGAAGCAAAGCTGGCTGCGTTAGGCAAAAATGTGAAGACAATTCGGAAGACAGAGAAGGGTGAGCTATTGTTAGAACTAAATAAACCAGCACACCAGAACACAAATGACTTTAGAGAAGCCATTAAAGAAGTCTTAGGCCCAACCGCTGAATTTCGTGTCTTAACCCTGGAAGTACAACTGGAAATTAAAGATATAGATGGGGTGTGATATGATATTCTCCAGGCTGTCAGCGACGTTTCGGACGATTTTAAAGCATTGCAAGCATCTGCAATAAAATCACTACGAAAAGCATATAGAGGCACACAAACTGCTACAGTTTCCGTAAGCTCGCTGCTAGCGAATATTCTTTTAAAGAAAAGAATACTACGTATTGGATGGGCGGATTGTCGAATACGTGAAAAATTGACACCAATGAGGTGTTATAAATGTCTGGACATTGGTCATACAGCAGTTAGATGTAAAAACCCGAACGACAACTCAGGTCGCTGCATTTTCTGTGGAGAAGCGGGTCACAAGGTTGCTAATTGTAAACCCCCCCCCCCCCCCCCCCCCCGGTTGTATGCTATGCAATGAACCATCAACAGATCGTAGCCACATCACTGGGTCGACTGTGTGTCCGAAATACAAGGAAGCTCTACGCCAACTTAGAGGATCTTAATGAAATTTATACAATTAAATTTAAATCATTGTGAAGCTGCCCAAGATTTGTTAAAACAGACAGTTCGGGAACTAGAGGTCGATCTAGCAATTATCAGCGAGCCCTACAAGAACATAAGCTCAGCAAATTGGTTATGTGATAAGTCCGGCACAACCTCGATCTGGTCCTTAAACAAACCAATACAAAATGCTTTGAATTCTGCAACTGGTTTTGTCCGCGCTACTTTCGCCGGATTAACAGTCTACAGCTGCTACATACCACCAAGATATGATATTGAAGATTACAGAAGAATTATAACTGACTTAACAAATGATGCCGCATCCAGAGGGTCCATTTAGATAGCGGGCGATTTTAATGCCTGGGCCACAGAGTGGGGTTGCCCTAGAACAAATGAAAGGGGCCGAATATTGTTAGAATCCTTTGCCCAATTAGATGTGGAAATTTTTAATTCGGGGAGTAATCCAACATTCAGTCGAAATGGTGGAAGTTCCATAATCGACATTGCGTTTGTCAGTACTAACATCTTCAATCAGTTTAACTGGCAAATCAGTGATATGTTCACTTATAGTGATCATTAGGCTATAATCATTAATCGTAATGACGCGACAACAGTAAGAAGATCGGTTCGAACGCCTGAAATATCTGGTTGGAAAAAAGGCTCATTTGATAAAGACATATTTGCGCTATGTGTGGAAGACACAGAACCCCCGAAAATATGGCGGAAGAGCTTATTCTTCGAGCAACACAAGCATGCAACGCATCGATGCAAAAAAGGAAGAGGGGTGTCAACAAATCCAGTATATTGGTGGAACGCTGAAATAGCTGAACTACGTAAAGAGTGTCTTCGTGCGAGAAGACGTTTTGTAAGAACTCGTGATAGAGAAGACAATGAAGCGTATAGACAGGTTCTCAAGATGAAGAAGAAAGCCCTCCAAAAAGCCATTCATGCAAGCAAAAGATCGTGTTTTCTCGCTATTTGCGATGATGTAGAATCCCAGCCGTTTGTACTCGCGTACAAGATTGTGACTAAGAAACTGAAATGCTTCGGCTCAAGTACACCTACGGATGCTAAAACATTAGATAACATTGTGAATCACCTTTTTCCTCACCAAGCTGTAACATCATGGGCAACTTTTGACCCTGGGGGACATTTTGCTTACCCCCCGGTTACACCAGCGGAGATAAATATTGCCGTCTCTAAATTCGATGACTTTAAAGCGCCTGGTCTCGATGGAATTCCCAACTACGTTCTAAAAGAGATTATAAGTTGCTGTGGAGAACAAATGCTTAAATTACTGAACTCCTGCTTAGAATATGGATCCTTTCCATCGTTATGGAAAAGGCAAAGACTAGTCCTATTGCCCAAAAACGGCAAGCCCTTGGAAAATCCTTCATCATACCGCCCGCTATGTATGATAGATACATGCGGAAAACTCCTTGAGAGCATTATCCGCGACAGACTTGAAGAGTACATAGAACGTGCAAAGGGCTTATCTGAAAGCCAATTTGGCTTCAGAAAAAAAGATCTACGATCGATGCAATAAAAATGGTAACAGATATCGCAAGGGAAGCAATAAATGGCCAAAGCTGGAAAAAAGAGTATTGTGTTGTCATAACACTAGATTTTAAAAATGCCTTTAACACAGCTAACTGGGAGAATATTCTAAACGCTCTGAGACGGTTAAACGTCCCGGCATATCTTGTGGCTATACTCCAGGACTACTTCCGCAACAGAATACTAATATACCAAACTGAGGAGGGTTTAAAAGAATACCGAATATCAGGAGGAGTACCACAAGGATCTGTTCTTGGACCTCTTCTGTGGAACGTGATGTATGATGGTGTCTTAAAGCTAAAACTCCCAGAGAGAGCAAATATTATTGGATTTGCAGATGATATTGCGCTAGTTATAGTTGCAAAAACAACCGAAGAAGCAAAAAATGTCTCAGAAGTCAGCATACAGTTGGTTAAATCGTGGCTGTGTTCACAAGGCCTAGCATTAGCCGATCAAAAAACGGAAGCTGTATTAATTACAAGCCGCAGAACTGTAGAAAGGATAAATATTCAAATCGGAAAATGTACAATCACAACAGCGGAAAGCCTGAAATACCTAGACGTTATTATAGACAATCGTTTATCTTTCAAGGAGCATTTGAATTACGTAAAGGCGAAAGCCGGAAACACTTGTAAAGCGCTGTGCCGTATAATGCCAAACACAAGAGGTCCGGTTACTTAAAGAGAAAAGTTCTGGCAGGAGTTACCAAAAATATTATTCTTTATGCAGCACCAATATGGGCGAAATCCTTGAGGTATGCCACTTATTACGAAATGATTGGTACAGTATACAGACTGGCAGCACTACGTGTATGCTGTGCATATAGGACTGTTTCTGACGATGCAGCCTATGTTATCGCAGCTATGATTCCCATAGATATTCTTGCAAGAGAATCAGAATACGTATACAACTCAAGAAGCTCACAGGAAATAGATAATGAATCCGACGTCGCAAGAAGACGTAGCATTACCGAATGGCAAAGTAGGTGGTCAGCATCTACAAAAGGCAGATGGACGTATTCTCTGATAAGAAATGTGGACACATGGTCAAATAGGCGACATGGAGATCTAAACTTCTATCTCACCCAATTTCTCTCCGGACATGGCTGTTTCAGGTCCTATTTATACCGTTTTGGACTTGACTGCTCCCCTGATTGTCCCTGCTGCGTGGAACATGTAGAAGACCCATAGCACGTTTTCTTTCTGTGCCCGCGATTCAGTGAAGAGAGGACAAATTTAGAGCGGCAAGTTGGTAGTGAGATATGTGTAGAAAATATAATCGAAATTATGATGACGTCTCTAAGCAATTGGGAGTATGTATGTGAGTACGTAAAGACAATAATATTGGAATTACGGAGGCAAGACGACATTCGAAGAAGAATAACAAATAGAAGTGTTCTATAGAACATTCCCCCCTGCGACGAAATGCCTGTACGGCGGTACCGCAGGGATGGTGGATCAGAGTAAAGGGTTTATTTTAGCGTGTTAAAGTCTCGCACACCTGGCGAAATCATAAACCAGGTAGGCAGAGTCTTTCGATGATTTTTTCCCCGACCAAAAAAAAAAAAAAAAAAAAAAAAAAGGGGTCTTCTATCTATAGAAGACCTCGATGAGTGGTCTTCTATCTAAAGAAAACCTCGTTGAGGGGTCTTCTATCTATAGAAGACTTCGTTGAGTGGTCTTCTATCTATAGAATACCTCGTTGAGGAGTCTTCTATCTATAGAAGACCTCGTTGAGGGGTCTTCTATCTATAGACCTCGTTGAGGGGTCGTCTATCTATAGAAGACCTCGTTGAGGGGTCTTCTATCTATAGAAGACCTCATTGAGGGTTCTTCTATCTATAGAAGACTTCGTTGAGGGGTCTTCTATTTTTAGAAGACTTCGTTGAGGGGTCTTCTATTTTTAGAAGACTTCGTTGAGGGGTCTTCTATTTTTAGAAGACTTCGTTGAGGGGTCTTTTTATCTATAGAAGACCTCGTTGAGGGTTTTTCTATCTATAGAAGACTTTGTTGAGGGGTCTTCTATCTATAGAAGACTTTGTTGAGGGGTCTTCTATCTATAGAAGACCTCGTTGAGGGGTCTTCTATCTATAGAAGACCTCGTTGAGGGGTCTTCTATCTATAGAAGACCTCGTTGAGGGGTCTTCTATCTATAGAAGACCTCGTTGAGGGGTCTTCTATCTATAGAAGACCTCGTTGAGGGGTCTTCTATCTATAGAAGACCTCGTTGAGGGGTCTTCTATCTATAGAAAACCTCGTTGAGGGGTCGTCTATCTATAGAAGACCTCGTTGAGGGGCTTCTATCTATAGAAGACCTCGTTGAGGGGTCTTCTATCTATAGAAGACTTCGTTGAGGGTTTTTTCCATTTATAGAAGACCTCGAGGGTATGTATATACACTCTCAAACGGCCAAAATGTGCCTCATCGAAATAATGGTTTTAAACCTCAAGTATGTTTGGACGAACTTCGTTTCAGACAATTTGCAGTCGATTTAGCTACGTTCGTCCGTCTGTCTGTCGGTCCACTTCTTCAGGTACCTCCCACACCAAAAGTTAAAAATTTTCTCTAAAATGGTGTGAACATTAATTCGTAAAGGGAACAATCGATTTGGTCGAAACTTGGTACTTATTATTCCCTCCAGATATAGGTCGGGTTCGAATAAAGACTATATCGGTCCACTCGTTACCTTCCACACAAAACTCGGAAAATTTGAAGTTTAAGAGTTCCTCTCTTTTTTCAGTAGGTTGTTCTAGCGACCTCATTTACAACGATCCATACTTCCTGACATATTGGGCAAAAAGCTCCAAAAAACCCTGCTTGCACATATTAAAATGGATAAAGTGTGAGTGAATCAGAAGTTTGCTTCTAAAAATTATTGATATATGACAATGATTTGGTATAGCCCCACATTACAATACCTACAGATATTTTGAAGCAAACTCGTGATACAAAATTAATACATTTTATATAAGGCATAATTATTGTGTTTGCTTAATTTTTTTGTCATAGGCTGAGGGTATATCTCCGTCAGCTTAGCTGACTGATAATTTCTTACTTGTTCTAAAGCATTTCGGTTGTGTTGCCGGTATTCGATCTGTCCAATGTAAATTGTTCATACAAATATTATAATTACACAATACCGCAAAATCAACCTGCAAACTTTCGCGTTCTCTATCCCTCTTGACACCAATATTCATAATTTTAGAAAACTTTTCAAAACTATTTTTTAAACAAAACCAAATGCAGTCAAAATTCCCCTTAGCTGTGCAGCATTATTACTAATTTCCAATGGGAAAAGTAACTCAAAACGGGGGAAATATAAAAAAGATTGCAAGCGGAGGAAACTGCATTCATTACTGCAGCGTGGATGGTGTTTACAAAGCACTTATAAAATAACTCGGAGAAAATGCATAAAAGTTTTTTTATGATCACTTTTTGGGGGCTGCACCATGAATAGCGAAGAAATGGAAAAAATGGCTATAAAATAAACACAAAGCGGATTTAAAACAAATTCATTGGAGAGGATGCGATTATATTTTGTGGTGATGTTTTCCGCGCAAACCAGCAGGTCAACCAACCATCCATTCATCCGATTCATGTTTTGTGACCGGTAAATCAACACTTAACCAATAATCGCTTGTGGAAACCACAATGTAGGTTTTTTTCGTAGTCGTTGTTGTTGCTGCTGTTTGCATTTTTCCAAGAACAATTTTGTTGTTTATTTGCTTTTATGTCATCCAAAACAATGGCGGCGAATCTGTGGCACATTTTTCGTATCGCAATATTTTGTATTGGACGTGGGTCTTTTTTTGTTTTTGAATAAATCATAAAATGATATGAAATTTTACAAACTTTTGTATGAAATTGTATTCGAAAATATATTTGATGTGAATAATACGCGTTATTCACTTCACGGAATTTACTATGGCTCACTTATAATATTTTTGACGCGGAATTTATTTTGGCGTATGGAATACGCAAGTTGTGCAATTGAGATTTGTAAATGTCTTATTTACATTTGAATATTGATGTGGGTGGCATGTTTTCTAATTAGCAGTTGCGGATAGTGCAGCGGGTCTTTGGAATGTAAATGTTCGAATGCTTTGGATCACTGAATTAACAAGGCTTTTTGGGGGCCTAAAATGTTTGTCCAATATTAGGTTCACCTTCAGACTGATAACAACTTGGGGTGAGGTGTTCGGCTACACTATGCGACACGAAAATAGAAGACTAAAAATAAGAAGACACGTGTCCCAGCGTTTTTCCATACCACTTCCACTTTTGCAGCCTTGATTTCAAAAGGGATCATTTTCTCAAGCACATATCTTGGACCAGAATCGGAGAAAAAAGTATAAAAATCAACTTGGGTTGAGGTGTTCGGATACACTATGGGACACGAAAATATAAGACTAAAAATAAGAAGACACGTGTCCCAGCGTTTTTCCATACCACTTCTACTTTTGCAGCCTTGATTTCAAAAGGGATAATTTTTCTCAAGCACATATCTTGGACCAGAATCGGAGAAAAAAGTATAAAAATGGATTATTTTCAAAAGTTTTTGGCTATTTTCACATTAAAGAACCGTTCATAGATATTTCATATGTTCCAGATAGTATTTTGCTGATATCTTTGCTATATTATTGTGGTTGGTTGTTTTCTTGAATTTAGAACGGTTTAGTATCTATGGAGCAGAAACCGAGAAAAGAGGATAAAAACCGCATTTGTTTGCTATTTTGGACTTTAAGAACCGTTTCTACAGAGTTCGTATGTTCTAGAAAGTTGCTTATTGAGACCTAAGGTACACCTTTTTTATACCCTCAGCATTTATGCTAACGAGGGTATATACACTTTCATACGGGCAAAATGTGTCTCATCGAAATAATGGTTTTAGACCCCAAGTATATTCGGACGAAATGTGTTTCAGACAATTTAGAGTCAATTTAGCAATGTCCGTCCGTTTGTCTGTCTGTCTGGCTGGCTGGTGCGCACGATAACTCTCGAACGGATAAACCGATTTGGTCCAAAAGTTGGCTATCGCAATATTTTGTCCAAACTTAGTTTAACTTCGAAGATGGGTTATATCGGTCCACTCCTTCCGGTACCTCCCCCACAAAAGTTCGAAAATGTTCGGAAAATTTGTGCGCACGATAACTCTTGAAGGGAATAACCGACTTGGTCCATACTTTGCACATCGTTATATTTCTAGCTAACTTAGATGAGGTTCCAATATGGACTCAATTGGTCCACGCCTTCGGGTACCTCCCACACAAAATTTCGGAAAACTTCAGTTTAGGACCTGCTCTCGAATCGCTTTGGTTTTTTTTGCAACAACTTGTATTCACTGCCCCCCATACGACGGTACAAGTTTCATCAGGGGCGAGTCCATACTTCCTGAGAAAATAGCCTAAAAGTTGCAAAGAGCCCCTATGACATCGTGTGTAGTGGTTGAAGCGCAAGATAACTCTCGAACGGATCTGCAGATTCGGTCCAAAATTTGGCCTTGGTAATATTTTGTCCAAACATAGTTAAAATTCGAAGATAAGCCATATCGGTCCACTCCTTTAGGTACCTCCCCCACTAAAGTTCGAAAATGTTCGGAAAAATTCTGCGCACGATAACTTTTGAACGGAGTGACCGATGTAATCCATACTTTGCACATCCTAATGTATCTACCAGATATAGAACAGATTCGAATATGGACTATATTTGTCTACTCCTTCTCGTACCTCTCACACAAAATGTTGGATAAGTTCACTTTAAGACCTGCTCTCGAATCACTTTGATTTTTGTTGAAGCGATTTGCATTCGCTACCTCCATTACGACGGTAAAAGTTTTTTCAGGGGCAAGTCCATAATTCTTAGGAAAACAGACCGAAAGGTGTAAAAAATCCCTATGTTACCATATGTAGCTGTCGGAGAGCACGATAACTCTCGCACTGTGCAACCGATTTGGTCCAACATTTGGTCTTCGTCATATTATATCCAAACTTAGTTTCATGGGGCAATACCGGTCCACAACTTTCGGTACTTCTCCCCAATATTTAAAAAATGTCACTAAAATGCTAGGACGATATCACTTGAATGGGGCAACCAATTTGGTCCAAACTTTGGATCTCCAAATATTTGGTCAAAATTTAGTTTAACTTCTAAAATGGTCCTTCCTAAGGGTACCTCACTCACAAAAGTTCAACATTTGTGTCTTAGTGCAGTTAATTCCTAATCCACATTTTTGTCGGCAAGTTCAAAATGTCCAAAAAGGGTCACAAAATTGTAAAGAGAGCATAAATACATTTTATCTGTCTGTAGGTGAAAGTTTCACTTCACATTGGCTGAGGGTATATATCTGTCGGCAAAGCCGACTGACACTTTTTTACTTGTTTATTTGGTTGTTTGCTTCAATTTTGATCGGTTTCATATCTGTACGCTAAACTCCGAGAAAAAATTTAAGGGAAATTTAACCTTGACGATTTTGAAGATGAGGTTGAGTAGATTTTTTGTGTTCACAATTACACTGTGCGACAACAACAACAACAAAAATGGCAAGGAAAACTGAGTAGATTATGAAAGTAGAACTAAAAATATGAGACACGTGTATCGGCGTTTTAAAAGTTTACATCGGAAAGTAACCAAAGTAGGCGGGGCAAGTTGCTCCTATTTAAATTTTTTTTCGAAATATTCGAGTTAAGATATTATGGAATCCTTGCAGTTTAGGTATATAGTGTCTTCGGCAACTTTATAGAGGCGGTTATGGGCAATATTTTTGTTAAAAATTTTAACCCTCATGCGGTTCATCAAATGGGTCTTTTGGTCCTTTTTTCGAAAATCTTTAAAAAGCTCCTTTAAAATGTCATCATATCAAATCCAAATATTCAACAAAATTGTTCGTCATAAAATTTTACTATAGGTCTCAGAATACACCAAATCTGTAAAACTTATCTAATCGCCAGAAATCTCTAAAAATGAAAAACACGTTTTAGGGCTAAAGTTGGACTTCATTTGAGTTTAATCAAAATTGACCCACAAAACATAATTTTAGGGAGATGACGTCACTGTGGTCACCAAAAAAATGAAATGTCTTTTAACATTATATATCTTAACAAGTAAAAAGTCGATAAGTTCGGCCGCGCCGAACTTTTTATACCCTCCACCATAAAATAGTCTTAATTAAAATGGAATAATTAGGGTCCTTTCACAATTTTAGGTGGAACAACTTTTCGACAATGGACAGAATCCTACTGCCTCCCACTATAACGCTAATTCCTGATGGCCCACAGGGTCGCTAACAAAAATTTCATTACGCCATAACGCGAAAGTTCGACTCACGGCGGATCTGTCCTTCGGGGTTCATAATATACTCACCAAAGCCTTTCTTCCCCTAGAGGAATTTTCCGTGCCCCAGACTTTCACCTCCATTTTGTTGCACAGTGTTATCTAATCTAATCCAAAAAAATGTGTTCAGCTAGGTGAAAGGTACCACCTACGGGGCTATATCAAAGAGTCAACCTATCTTTAAATTTTTTGACGGAAAAGTTTTATAGCTGCAGGGAACTTCAAGAGTCAAATTGAGGGTAGTTTCATCAAAACAATGTAGACCCTCAAAAATGGACCCATATTGACGAATTTTAGTGAAGAAATTTCGTGACCACTGAGAATTCCCGAAAATCGGGAGGTACAGTTATATGGGAGGTATACCAAAACATGGACCTATATTGACGATTATTTTTGAATAGACAAAATTGTAGCTAAAATTCTCAAAATACCAAAAATCGGGAGATACCGTTATATGGGGGCTATACCAAAACATCGACCTATGTTGACGATGTTTCGTTGGAGATGTTTTATGGCCACTGAGAACCTCAAACGGCAAATTACAGGTAGTTCGGTTAAAAATTGTAGCTAAAATTCTCAAAATACCGAAAATCGGGAGGTACCATTATATGGGGGCTATACCAAAACATGGACCTATGTTGACGATGTTTCCTGGAGATGTTTCATAACCACTGAGAACCTCAAATGTCACGTTACAGCTAGTTCGGTTAAAAATTGTAACTAAAATGCTCAAAATACCGAAAATCGGGAGGTACGGTTATAAGGGGGCCATACCAAAACATGGACCTATGTTTACGATGTTTCGTGGAGATGTTTCATGACCATTGAGAACCTTAAATGTCAAATTGCAGTTACAAATTATGGCTAAAATTCTCAAAATACCGAAAATCGGTAGGTACCGTTATATGGGGCTATACAAAAACATGGACCTATGTTGACGATGTTTGGTGGAGATATTTCTTGACCACTGAGAACCTCAAATGGCAAATTACAGCTAGTTCAGTTAAAAATTGTAGCTAAAATTCTCAAAATACCGAAAATCTGGAGGTACCGATATATGGGGGCTATACCAAAACATGGTCCTATGTTGACGATGTTTCGTGGAGATGTTTCATGACCATTGAGAACCTCAAATGTCAAATTGCAGATAGTTCGGTTACAAATTGTGGCTAAAATTCTCAAAATACCGAAAATCGGGAGGTACCGTTATATGGGGCTATACCAAAACATGGACCTATGTTGACGATGTTTGGTGGAGATATTTCATGACCACTGAGAACCTCAAATGGCAAATTACAGCTAGTTCAGTTAAAAATTTTAGCTAAAATTCTCAAAATTCCGAAAATCTGGAGGTACCGATATATGGGGGCTATACCAAAACATGGACCTATGTTGACGATGTTTCGTGGAGATGTTTCATGACCACTGAGAACCTCAAATGTCAAATTGCAGATAGTTCGGTTAAAAATTGTGGCTAAAATTCTCAAAATACCGAAAATCGGGAGGAACCGTTATATGGGGACTATACCAAAACATGGACCTATGCCCATATCCTTTGGGATATAAGTTTGGTGATCACTAGGAACTCTAAGTGCCAAATTATAGGTAATTCGGTATGCAAATGTGGCGAAGAACGTCAAAATACCTCAAATCCGGAGGTGCCGTTATATGGGGGCTATACCAAAGAGTGGACCGATATAGCCCATCTTCGAACTTGACCTGCCTATGGAAAAAAGACCCTCGGGTGCAAAATTTCAGCACTCTATCTCAATTATTGCGGACGCTAGAGTGATTACAACAGACGGACAGACGGACGGACAGACGGGTAGACGGACATGGCTAGATCGTCTTAGAATTTTATCCTGATCAAGAATATATATACTTTATAGGGTCGCAAATGATTAGTTCGATGTGTTACAAACGGAATGACAAACTTAATATACCCTCCATACTATGGTGGAGGGTATAAAAACGCCGATACACGTGTCTCATATTTTTAGCTCTACTTTCATAATCTACTCGGTTTTTCCCATCAGTTTGAAAAAAATTGAATTTTGGGGGCCCATAACCGCGAAAGTGGAAGTGTTAGGGCAAAACGCTGCGACACGTGTCTTCTTATTTTTGGTCTTCTATCCCGCTGCGGTGTCAGAATATGGTTAATAAACCATGACTTAAACAAGTAAAAAAGTATCAGTCGCCGACAGAGATATACCCTCAGCCTATGTGAATTGAAACTTTCATCTACTGACAGATCGAATGTATTTAGGGTCTTTTTAGAATTTTTGGACCTTTTTAGACATTTGAACTTGCCGACAAAAATTTGGATTAGGATTAAAGTTCAAAAGCGTTGCGGAGGAGGTACTTGAAGGAATGGACCGACATAATCCATTATGGAAGTGTATCTTATTTTGGCAGTCATATCTTTTCGATAGTTATCGTGCCACCCAGTCATTTCAGTGGGTCATCGTATAACTTTTAGACCAGTACGCCATGAAGCATGGACTTATCCACGGATAACATAATATCGCTGTAAACAGGACCACAACGAACAGCATCGGTATACATTTCCAAAGGATCATAGAACAGACCCTAAACTGCACTTAGACACAAATGTTGTACTTTTGTGGGGGAGGTACCCTAAGGAGAGGGCCGATATGGACCATTTTAAAAGTTAAAATAAATTTGGACCAAATATTAGGAGATCCAAAGTTTTGTCGAAATTGGTTACGCCGTTCATGAAACTGTATAGTGCATACCGTTTTAGTGGCATTTTTTAAATTTTGGGGGGAAGTACCGGAAGTTGTGGACCGGTCTCGCCCATCTTTGAACTGAAACTAAGATTGGAAAAAAATGACGACGGCGAAATTTTGAATCAAATCGATTGATCAGTTCGAGAGTTATAGGGGGGTTTTACACCTTTCGGGCTGTTTTCTCAAGAAGTATGGACATACCCCTTAAAAAACCTTTACCGTCGTATTTTAGGCAGCGAATGCAAGTTGCTGCAACAAATATTAAAGTGATTCGAGAGCAGGTCTTAAACTGAACTTATCTGAAATTTTGTGTGGGAGGTATCCGAAGGAGTGGACAAATATAGTCCATATTCAAACCTGATCTATATCTGGTAGATATATAAGGATGTGTAAAGTATGGGCCAAATCGGTTACTCCCTTCAAGAGTTATCTTGCACACAATTTTTCCGAAAAATTTTGAACTTTTGTGGGGGAGGTACCTGAAGGAGTTGATCGATATGGCTTATCTTTGAACTTAAACTAAGTTTGGACAAAATATTACGAAGGCCAAATTTTGGACGGAATCGGCAGATCCGTTCGAAAATTATCTTGCGCTCCAACCACTGCACACGCTGCCATAGGAGTTTTGCATGTGAAAAATATGAACCAAATTTTCCCAACAATTTCGAACTTTTGTGGGGGAGGTACCGAAAGGAGTGGACCGATATAGCCCACTTTCGAACATAAACTAAGTTTGGATAAAATATTACGAAAGCCAAATTTGGCGTGCGCTCCAGCCAGACAGACTGAGGGACGGATATGGCTAAATCAACTCTAAATTGTGTGAAACAGATTTCGTCCAAACATACTTGGGGTCTAAAACCATTATTTCTGTTGAAATAAACTTGTAATATTTATACTTGTTATATGAAAATGTTAAACTGATATAGTAGGCTTAGACATACAAACTGAATTGTCATAACTATATATACATATTGAATAAAATTTTTCCTTACTTCATCCTAAACATTCAAAACGATTAGTTGAATTTATTCTACCACTTCCACATTTACATCAGGTTATGGGCCTTTTGTACCGTTTTTGGTAGAATTGTTACGCGGAATTCATTTTATATATCGTGCATTTTAAAACGCAATGGCTTCAGTTTTCAATTTCCCATTCGAAAAGCTACGTGGACGTGAAAATTTCGATGTTTGGAGACGACATGCGAAGTCTTGTTTGGTGATTAAGAAATGCTGGAATGTTGTAGAAAAAGGGATAGATGGAGACAAGGATCGTGAAATTAATGAACTTGCTTTGGCGGAGATAACGCTAATGATCGAACCCAACAATTTCGCTCATATTGCAAAAGCTAAAACGGCAAAGGATGCTTGGGATTCGATAGTAAGTGCATACGAGGATACTGGGTTGACCAGAAAGGTGGAATTGTTGAAACAGTTGGTGCAACTTAAGCTTGGTGATTTTCCATCAGTGGAAGAATACGTAAATGCAATGATTTTAACATCCATCAAAGTCAATAATGCTGGATTGGTAATTAATGACGAAGTAACGGCTTCTCTAATGCTGGCAGGATTGCCGGAAGAATTTCAATCATTGGTGATGGCAATTGAAAATTCAAAAACCAAATTGACTGTTGACTCGGTAAAGAATTTATTGTTGCAAGACGCTAAATTTGATAACAATAAGAAAGAAAAAGCATTGGTGGCAAACAAAAAATTCAAAAATTGGAAATTGAAGTGTCATTCGTGTAATGAAATTGGTCATTTTAGTAAAAATTGTCCAAAGAAAAACAAGAACAATCCTAAAAAACCAACAAAGAACAGTGGTGAAGTTTTGTACGCAGCTCTGATATCTGAAACAGACAAAGTGAATGAATGGTATATCGATTCAGGTGCGACGTCTCATATGACTAATAATAGCGATTTGTTGTTAAATGAAACTAAAGTCTGTAACAAAGAAATTGTGGTCGCTAATAATAACAAATTGAAAGTTTCGTGTTCGGGAGATGTACAGATGTCTTTGAATATGGGTGAAGGTTCGTGCAATGCAGTTGTTAAAAATGTGGAGTATGTTCCAGATCTCTGTGCGAATTTGATTTCGGTTGCTCAGTTAACCCAGAATGGTAAGAAGATTATATTCGAGAAAGATGTTTGTCAGATTTTCAACAAGGACGATGATTTAATTGGGGAGGCTGTAATGTATAATGGCTTGTACCGTCTGAAGTGCGGTGTGGTTACACCGAAAGAAAAATCTTTCATTGTGAAGCCAACTTCAAATTTATGGCATCGTCGGCTAGGCCATATTTGCAGTGAAAACCTCCGAAATGTGAAGTCATCTTGTTTTGGTATAAATTGCGAAGTAACTTCAGAACAATGTACTACATGTGTTGAAGGGAAACAAACTCGAAAATCGTTCAAAGACGTAGGAGAAAGAGCTACAGGCTTACTTGAATTAGTGCATTCCGATTTACTTGGTCCATTTAAGCAAACATCATTTTCTGGAAACTCTTATATATTGACCTTTGTTGATGATTTTTCCAGAAAAATTTTTGTATACCCAATTAAACGTAAATCAGAAGCTTTCGAGAGATTTGTTGAATTCAAGAATGCTGTGGAAAATGAATGTTCTAGCAAAATAAAAATATTACGCACTGACAATGGAAAAGAATATTTGAACAACCGATTTGCCACATATTTGAAAGAAAATGGAATAAAACACCAGAAAACTTGTCCGTACACTCCAGAACAGAACGGTGTAGCAGAACGAATGAATCGGACTGTTGTAGAAAGGATGCGTTGTATGCTATTCGAAAGCAAATTAAGGGAACAATTTTGGGCAGAAGCCGCCATGACTTCTGCGTATCTTATAAACCGTGTTCCATGCAGAGGTAACTCACGTTCTCCAGAGGAAATTTGGTCAAACAAAAAACCAAATTTAAAACACCTAAGAGTATTTGGTTGTAAGGCTATGGTTCATGTGCCAAAACAGAAGCGGTCTAAATTAATGAAAAAGTCAATAGAATGCATCTTAGTTGGATATAGCTCAGAGTGTAAAGCTTATCGTCTCTTTAATCCCGCTAAAAATGAAATTATCACTAGTAGAGATGTTGTATTCTTCGAATCTGAATTTTATGGTAAAATGTCTGTTCAACGCAAAAATCTATATTTTCCCGAAATAGAGCAAGAGATGAATTCTGAAGTTGTCAATTCCGGGGGAAGTACTGTAGTTGAATTGCCAAATGAGAGAGAATCAACAGTCGAATTGGAATCGAATGATGATTTGGAACCTAATGAGCTCAATAGCTCAACAGGCAGTGACGATGATTTTATGGATGCTATGACACCTGATAATGTTCATAATGCGGAATCTTCGGAAAATCTTAATGTAAGACGTTCAGAGAGGTTAGCTAACAGGCCTAAACGATCCTTCGTATTTAGTGCGATGGAATTTGTGTCCGATGATCCAACTAATATAGCCGAAGCAATTTCATCACCATATGCAGAGGAGTGGAAGCTAGCTATGAAAAAAGAATATGATTCATTGATTGCAAATGAAACATGGATTTTAACCGAGCTACCTTCAAATAAAAAAGCAATTCCTGCAAAATGGTGTTTCAGGACTAAAGTTGGTGTTAACAATGAGATTTTGCGGCGAAAAGCAAGACTTGTGGCAAAAGGTTATAATCAAGAAAAAGGAATTGACTATAATGAAACTTTTGCTCCTGTAGTCAGGTATGAATCAATCAGATTTCTAATTGCTTTAGCTGCAAAATACAATTTGAAAATCCATCAAATGGATGCAGTTACTGCATTTTTAAACGGTGATCTAAAGGAAGAAATCTATATGGAACAGCCCGAAGGTATGAATGATGGAACTGGTAGAGTTTGCAAACTTCAAAAGTCCATATATGGATTAAAACAATCAAGCCGTGTATGGAATGATACTATTAACAAAGTTTTGTTGAAGATGGGGCTTACTCGATCCGAAACCGATCAGTGCATTTACTACAGAATTCAAAAGGACGAAATAACATACATCGCAATTTACGTAGATGATGTTTTGATTTTGTCAAATAAATCCAGTCATATTGAACGCATTAAGGAATCTCTGAAGAATAATTTTAAAATGCAAGACTTGGGCGAAGCTTCTTCAATGTTGGGAATTCGGATTTCTCAAAAGGACAACTATATCAAAATTGACCAGACCCAGTATATTGAAAATGTTCTTAAGCGTTTTCAGATGATCGACTGTAACCCAATAAAAACTCCAGTTGATTGTAGTACAAAAATTTCAAAGGAACTCTGTCCTAAAACAAGGGAGGATGAAATATACATGTCTAAAGTTCCTTACATGGAAGCAATTGGATGTTTATTATTTGCTGCAAACGTAACTCGACCTGATATTTGTTACATCGTTAACGTGTTGAGTAGATACTGTGAAAATCCTGGAAAAGGTCATTGGGAAGCATGTAAAAGAGTGATGCGTTACTTAAAAGGAACCATGAATAAAGGCATAGTTTATGCAAAAGATGGAGAAGAAATAACTGGATATTGTGATGCTGATTGGGGTAGCGACGTGGATGAACGACGTTCAACTACTGGATATGTATTTACTTTCCAGTCAGGTGCTGTGTCATGGGCTACTAAAAGTCAGAAAACTGTTGCTTTGTCTTCAACGGAGGCGGAATTCATGTCTATTGTTGCGGCCATTCAAGAAGTTATTTGGCTAAAACGTTTGGAGAAAGAACTCAGTGTTAAACCTGCTAAAACTATAGTTTTGCACTGTGATAATAAGAGTGCTATTCACGTTGCTTATAATAACGCCTATTCGTCTAGAACGAAGCACATCGATATAAGAGTCAAATTCATACAAGAACGTTTGCATGATGGTACTATTAATTTGCAATATTTATCTACAAATGAAATGGCTGCTGACATGTTTACAAAGGGCGTTACTTTAAACAAATTATTAGTCTTTACGAAAGTCTTTGGCTTGCAATAACAATTTATCATATATTTAAAATCATGTTACTATAAGTAGATATGATATTACATGTTCAGGGGAAGTGTTGAAATAAACTTGTAATATTTATACTTGTTATATGAAAATGTTAAACTGATATAGTAGTATTAGACATACAAACTGAATTGTCATAACTATATATACATATTGAATAAAATTTTTCCTTACTTCATCCTAAACATTCAAAACGATTAGTTGAATTTATTCTACCACTTCCACATTTACATCAATTTCGATGAGGCATATTTTTCCGATATGAAAGTGTATTTATCCCCGTTAGCATAAATGCTGAGGGAATAATTATACCACTATGTGGAAAGGGTATTATAAGTTTGTTTTGGGATAAATGCATGTAACACCGCGAAATATCGGCGGCTTATATATTTATTTATATTAGGTGTATTCCAAAAAGGAACCTGATATTCAAAGAAAATTTATATATGTATCAGAAGGGGCTACCAAGAAGGGGCTTCCAATTTTGGAACTTTTATTAGAAATGTATAATGATATACATAATTGTTCCACAAACATCCCAGTGGGGACAAGGGAGGCTTCTCTCATATGAATGAGTGCACCTCGATTCATACTAGCTCAATGATAAGGGACCTACTGTTTATCGCCGAAGAACGTGTCCTAAGACACCACATGTAACGAAGTTTTTCATGGTTGAAATACTCAGTAAATGTCACCATCATTACTGAGGGGTATTTTGTCACCGTTGAAAATTGCATGTGGCCTGGCCTAGGAACCGAACCTGGGCATTCTGCGCGAAAGGCGGGTGTGCATACCATTGCACCACGGTGGCACACTATTAGATATGTCAAAGCATGGAAATTTTACATTTTTTGATTTTTGAAGAATAGACTTCGGAGATATTTAATATTATTCCATAGAGTGGAGCTATATTTCAACTTCACATCCGCCTTGTACGCAGAATATCGTGGGTTCGATTCCCCGAAGAAGTAACATCAAGTTTTCAACGGTGTCAAAATACACCTCAGTAATTGTGGCACATTTTCTGAGTATTTCAGCCATATAAAACTTCTCTAAGAGTGGTGTAGTAGGACATGCCGTTCGGACTCGGCGATAAACTTTAGGTCCCAAGCTTAATGTAATAAGGTGGCAGAATCGACAAAGTTCTTTTGTACAATAAGCTTATTTGTTCCATAAAGAATTTTGATTTCCTGAAAACTAATTCCCAGGGGTAGTGGTGTAGGGTATCAAATGGTCGGCCCCGTCCGACTATAACCTTTGCTTACTTGTTAATATTAAAATTAACTTCGCCCTAATAGGCAAAATTTCAAATAAATAAAGGAACCCATTTATATGTTAGAGAGTACTTCTGTAATCTAACCGCTACATTGATGCAATTTTCATCAAGAGAGAGGTCAAGAGCAGGTTTTCAAGTTTCGTTTGCCGGAATATGTACACTAGAACTTAAAAAATGGACCAAAGATTAAATTTGAATATTTTCCCACAAAAGTTATGGCCAATTTCACCCGCTAAATACTCTCCTATCATTATTTAGAATTATTGGCTCTTCTTTGACCAAAACTCTTACCTCGTGCAAAAATTTGTCAGCATTACGCTATAACTGTTGGATCCCTGTATATACTGGGCTGTAGCTCGGTTATCTGACCACGTACATACATCAATATAATCGATCGATTTTCTTCCAAATATAACTTACGTGGCCGGGAATAAAGATTAAAAACTAGCAGACCCCGGTCCGCGTTGTTGGCCCGTCGTAATGAGTTTTAATGTCAACTTTTTATGGACTTTATGCTTGATAATTAAAAAATAGGTATTTTTTACCTCACTTCTTCGGTCCATTGTCAAACCGAGGACAATATAAAATGTATCTGTAGGCTTTCTTTTCTCTTACGGACTTTGTCAGATTTTTTCGCCCATTAATGCTGTTTAAGATTTGTTATCGTCCGTTATCGTTGTCTCAAAAATAATTTGCAAGCCGATGCACTCATACGTTTAGAAAATATATCGCTTATAAAACAATAGGCCCCCGAAATTCATCAGCAAATATATAGCATTTTGGACCACGGGACATTCCTGAACATTTTCTGAAAATTGCATGAAATAAGGTGCAGTAGTTTTGGAAAAATAATGTACTGAAAAGAGTGGGCGTGGTCATCAGTTTTCAAGATATAATATATTTAAAAAAAGTGGGCGTGGTCCGGTATTTTGGCTCCCAATATGTACCTAGGGTACACACAACACCATTGCCTCCCAAAATATATGCTGAAACCGATATAATCATTAATTTGGCTTATACATCCAATTACAATTTGGCTTATACAGGGGTCCATCCCTGTGCATTCCCTCAAAATTTCAGGGAAATCGGTTCAGTAGTTTTGTAGATGTAACAAATTTAAAAAGTGGGCGTGGTCGAGTCTTTGGATCCTAAAAAAGTAGGTAAGGTGGGAGACACAACCACAATTGCCTCTTAAATTAATTTCCAAACCGATACATTTGAAACTATTGTAAATATAGCATTTTCAAAGAAATAGGGTATAGGGGAAGTACCCCGCCCCCTCCGAAATTCAACAAAATTTGTAGCCCATTTTAACTGGCTGGCATCCCTGACAATTTTAGAAAAATCGTTTCAGTAGTTTTTGTAGAAAATATAAAAATTGAAAAAAGATGGCGTAAAGTGGGCATGGTCAAATTTTCTTTGCATAAAACTCCAAGTCGGGTTATGGCGCACATTTTACAGAATGAATTATCGAAATCGGTCCAGCCGTTCTCAACTAATGCCATCACCAACGAACGACATTTGATTTTCATTTATGTATGTATGTATGTAGATTTTACCAATTTTCACACAAAAGTTTCGGTCCATTTTATCCGGTAAATACTATCTGATCATCATATTAAATTGCAAGCTTCTTCTCTGTCATAATCTCAAACCTTACTTAAAATTTAGCGCTGATCGGACTATTATTGCGACCAACAGAGCAGCTACAAAATCTGAGTTCACCTCACCCTCTAAATATTTCACGATCATCACCAATGATAATATTCTGGTCTGAAGCTGATCTCCATTCAAAATTTCGTGACGATCGGTCCATAATTGCAACCTGGAGTTGGATTACAATTTTTAATGGATGGATGGACACACGGACGGACGAACACACATCGCTAAATTCCTTTATCTCGTCAAAATATTAAAAATGGTATACCACAATTGGGGTCTACGACGAATATTTGGCGGTGTTACATGCATTTTTAGCAAAAAAAAAAACTTCCACATAGTGGAGTAGGGTATAATAAAAAGAAAAATAAAAAATAAATTTATTTGAATTTATACATTTATTTTGTTTTCTTAAAAAATTGTTTTAAAAAAATGTACCAAGGGGGTACTTAAGTGTTGGCCAATACTCTATATGCATTTGCCCACTGGCCTGAACGATTTTTACGCTATCTACTTGTTGCAATATGTTCTGTTTTCCATGGGTGCTTTCCTAACATAACAATTCACCACAAGTGATCTCGGGGAATATACTCGTAAATACCTATTTTTTTGTTGAACACAGAACAGATTAATGAATGAAATGAAAGGGTGTTAATGCAAGAGCTGCATCCATGCTTGTCTGTTAACAAAAAAACATTTGTTTAAAAATCCATACGTACCGCCTTCTTCGTTTGCTTTCCCATCGTTCCATTTCGACAACTGCAAAGAGAATTTTGAAACAAAAGATGCAATTATTAATTATGACTTATTAAAGTGATTTATTGAAAAGAAGAAATACAAAGTTGATTAATCGAAAATCTTTACAAATAAAGCCGAAACATGTCATTGGCACCATGATACTTTGAAAAAAAATTTAATAATAATTTGTATTTAAATGTCGCAAACTCTAACTATTGAAGGGAGTGACTACCAAATTTCGATCAAGCTCGAGTCTCTAAATAACCCCCTCTACATAATTTTAACACCTATGCCTTAAATCTAGTTCAGGCCAGTCCACAGTGGATCCACCCATTGGTTAAAAATAAAAAAATGAATGTCAAAATTTTGGTACAACATCTGGCAACTCTGACAGCTATGACATAGACCTTCTTAAAAATATATTAGTTTTTGTTTCATTCGAACGCGATCTTCCTAAGAATAGCTTAACAAGTCGGAACATTTGACTAATATTTTTTGTTGTGAGTACAACATATATTTTAAGTGCCAGTAAATATATTCAAAATATCGCGAAACTAATACGTATAGCAAAATATTATAAGGGATTTTGAAGGAGGAGGTAATAGCTTAATTTTCATTAAAAAATAGTGTTTTAGCGTGTTGTGAAATTCTAGTTAGCTGCATATTTTCTTAGTGTATTTTGTAATGCCAATTCGATCATATACTTAAATAAGGTTTTAGTCATGATGCTCACCAGTGCATCTCGTTAATAATTTTCCAAAGTAGGTCATGGGTTTAAGATTATTCAGTATTAAAATCAGCTGCCATCTATTGCCAGACTATAAATGGTGGGTCGCTGACTAAAGCTGCCCTAGAATAGGGTTTCTATGGATATATCAGCGTATAACTCTGTTATCTGACCACGTACATTAACATAATTGGCATCAGTAGCAAGATGAAGAAATCTTCTTCCAAATTCGTCTTTCGTTGGCGGTACTTGCCTTCCAGGAAAAACGTTATAAGATCTTTATTAAAAATTTTACCAATTTTCGGACAAAAATTTTGATTTTTTTAATCCGCTAAATTGGTTGAATTTTATGTTGTTTCGGAGATTGTTTTGTTTCCCCAAGCCTATTTTTGCATCATATGATAACCGAGGCCTTTGTTCATGTCATTTTGTAATAACAGCATAAAACAATTCTTACCGTATACCCCCTCCAGAGGGGAAAGGGGGGAGAATGCTACGCTCGTGGTTTCTTAAAACACTCTTCGCAGCAGCACAAAGCTGTAACCGGCGCAATGGCTTGATTTTTTACACTCTAAATATTTTTGGCCACTTTCTCCATACAAGTGGATCCACTGTGCAGTCCAAGGATTCTGCTAAAGTTTAACACTGACCAAAAAAAAACAAGTAAAAAAGTATCAGTCGGTTTGGCCGACAGAGATATACCCTCAGCCTGTGTGAATTGAAACGTCCATCAATTAACAATATCGAATCTACGGATAACGGATTTTTCTCAGGAAGTATGGGCTTGCCCCTGATAAAACTTGTACCTTCGTAATGGGGGCAGCGAATACAAGTTGCTACAACAAAAATCAAAACAAATCGAGAGGAGGTCTTAAATTCCACTTTTCGGAAATTTTGTGTGGGAGGTACCCGAAGGAGTGGACCGATATAGTGAAATAAAAATGAAATAATTCGCTTGCAAATAATTTCAGATCATCAAGCTTAACTCTAAACGAGAAAATTAACAAAAATAATTCGAATTACAAAAGCAATAATACGAATTTCAAATGGAATAATTCGAATTACAAATAGAATAATTCGAATTACAAATGAAATGTTACGAATTACAAATAGAATTCTCGAATTACAACTAAAATGTTTCGAATTACATCTGAAAAGGTGCATATATGTCCTTCGGGTAACTCCAATACAAAATTTCGGAAAAGTGCAGTTTAGCAGCTCCTTTCCAATCGTTTTGATTTTTCTTGCAACCGGTTGCACTAAAGGCCCCTATTACGATGGTAAAGTTTTTTGAGTGGCAATTCCATACTTCTTGAGAAAATGAACCGAAAGCTGTTAAAAGCCCCTACGGCCAGCAAGTGTAGTGGAAGTGTCACACGACATCTCTCGAACCGAATACTGAGTTGATCCACACTTTGCATATCGTAATATTTCTGCGAATATTAGATACAATTCGAAGGTGGTCCTTACAAGTCCACTTCTTCCGGTATCTTCCCCACAAATGTTCGAAAATAATCGCTAAAATGGTATGCGCGCTATCTCATAAACGGAACAACCGATTTTGTTTTTGTTTTCTTAGGGTACCACCTACACAAATGATCAACATTTTTGTTTAAGTGCGGATAAGAGTCTGTTCGAGGATACTTTGCAAATTTTTACCGAAGTTACTTCTAGTGTCTCTGTTTACAGCGATAATATGTTTTTCGTGGACAAGTCCATGTTTCCTGATATAATGTTCCAAAGGTCTAAATTATGTGGTGACCAACTGAAATGAATGGTGGGCGGGAAATCTACCGTGAGGAATGACTCCCAAAATAAGACCCACTTCCAAAATGGACTATGTCAGTACATGCCTTTAATCCAAAATAATCGTTAAGAATCCTTATTAAATGGCTTTTTAGGCCTATCAATAAAAAATTAAAAGTTGTTATCCTCTAAATATCTACATTTCTGCTCTTTGACCGCATAGATTTTTTATACCCTCAGCATTTATGCTAACGAGGGCAAAATGTGCCTCAACGAAATAATGGTTTGGAAGTAATCTGTTTAAGACAATGTTCGTCCGTATGTCTGTCTGGCTGGCTGGAGCGCACGATAACTTTCGAACGGATGAACAGATTTGGTCCAAAATTTGGCATTTTGTCCAAAAATATTTTTGAAAATTTTTCGAAAAAATTGTGCGCACGATAACTCTTGAAGGGAGTAACCGAAAATGATTTTGATTGTGTAACCAGTAGTCGATCTGCTCACAGATATAAGTTTAAATTCATACAGGCTGAGGGTATACCTCTGTAGCCAAAGCCGACTGATACCTTTTTCACTTGTTTTACTTTAATGCCCTCCTTGATAATTGCTTCTAACATAACAACCACTTTATAACAATGATCCTTTGACCTTGAGAACTGATTTGTTTCCTTGTTTATAACATGTCTATGTAATATGGTCAACCAACCCCCCACATAACGCAACTAATAAAAATATTTTTGTACACTTTTTTATTTAATAAATGTTGTGTAGTTGGTTTTGAAAACTTTTACCTTTTAATATTTTAGAAAAACAAGTTTGGATGATGACCATCAAATCTACAGAACAAAAAACTCTGCTCACATGCTCTGTTGATATAAAAATTAATTAAAAGAAGCTTAACAGCTGGCTGGGATAAAAGTTTTGTCTTTCCACAGAAGGGAAATTCTTCAAGGTTTTGTTTTATAAACATTGTTAAAGGTTAGTTTAACCATAAGGGTAAAAATAAAAAAAAACGTTATTGCTAATCTGTATCGATATGTGCCTGCAAAATAATTCTGACCAGCAGAGATATAATAGACGATTGATTATAAAATTGTCCACTGAAGAAATTTAACTAATTTATACGAATATTTTTATAACATTCACCACGCCTTAACTAAATGTAAATTAAAGGTGCTTACACCTTGGAAGTTTTTGCGGTTTCTGAAACTACAATGTTCATAGATGAGAAAAATCAAAAAAAAAAAAAACAAGTAAAAAAGTATCAGTCGGCTTTCCCGACAGAGATATACCCTCAGCCTGTGCAAATTGAAACACTTTTTTTCACAAAAAACTTATGTATTTAAGGGGTTTCAAAATGTTGGTCTCGTATGAACCGACAAAAATGTGTATTAGGATTAAAGTTCAAAAATTTTGCTGAAAAGGTACTTAAAGGAATGGACCGTCATAGACCATGGGGGTGCCATAGGGGGTTTTTACACCCTTCGGGCTGTTTTCTCAAGAAGTATGGACTTGCCCTGAAACAACTTTTACCATCGTAATTGAGGCAGCGAATGTAAGTTGCTTCAACAAAAATCAAAGTGATTCAATAGCAGCCCTTAAAGTGAACTTATCAAAATTTTTGTGTGGGAGGTACGGGATGGAGTGGACAAATATAGTCCATATTCGAACCTGATCTATATCTAGTAGATATTATGAGAATGTGTAAAGTATGGACCAAATCGGTCACTCCCATCAAGAGTTATCGTGCCCACAATTTTTCCGAATATTTTTGAACTTTTGTGGGGTAGGTACCTGAAGGAGTGGACCGATATGGCTTATCTACGAACTTAAACTAAGTTTGGAAACAATATTACGAACGCCAAATTTTGGCCGGAACCGGCATTTCCGTTCGAGAATTATCTTGCGGTTCCACCCATAAACATGGTGTCATAGGGTTTGTTTTTCAACTTTCAGGCTATTTTTTCAGGAAGTATGTACTTGCCCTTGAGGAAACTTGTACCTTCGTATAGGGGACAGTGAATACAAGATGTTACAACAAAAACCAAGGCGACTCGAGAGCAGGTCCTAAACTGAACTTTTCCGAAATTTTGTGTGGGAGGTACTCGAAGGAGTTTACCGATTGAGTCCATATTGGAACCTCATCTAATTCTGGTAGAAATTTCATAATGTGCAAAGTATGGACCAAATCGGTTGCTCCCCTCAAGAGTTATCGTACGCACAAATTTTCCGAACATTTTCGAACTTCTGTGGGGGAGGTACCGGAAGGAGTGGACCGATATAATCCATCTTTGAACTTGAACTAAGTTTGGACAAAATATTACGAAAGCCAAATTTTGGACCGAATCGGCAGATCCGTTCGAGAGTTATTTTGCGCTCCAACCACTACACACGGTGTCATAGGGTTTTTGTAACTTTCAGGCTATTTTCTCAGGAAGTATGGACTTGCCCCTAATGAAACTTACAGCGTCGTATAGAGGACAAAAATCAAAGCGATTCCAGACCAGGTCCTAAACTGAACTTTTCCGAAATTTTGTGTGGGAAGTACCCGAAGGAGTGGACCGATTGAGTCCATATTGGAACCTAATCTAAGTTTGGTAGAAATTACACGATGTGCAAAGTATGGACCAAATCGGTTATTCCCTACAAGAGTTATCGTGCGCACAAGGTTTGCGACAATTTTTGCACTTTTGGGGGGGAGGTACCTGATGGAGTGGATCTATATGGCCCATCTTCGAACTTAAATCAAATCTGGACAAAATATTTCAATACCCAAAATTTGAACCGAATCGATTGATCCGTTCGAGAGTTATCGTGCGCACCAGCCAGCCAGACAGACAGACGGACGGACATTGCTAGATCTACTCAAAATTGTCTGAAACGGATATCGTACAAACATACTTGGGGTCTAAAACCATTATTTCGATGAGGCACATTTTTGGTCGTATCAAAGTGTAAATACCCTCTTTAGCATAATGGCTGAGGGTATAAAAAAAAAAAACAAAAAAATTGCCGGATGTATTTTCAGATAAATCGCTGTCAAAATTCACATTTTTAGGGCTTTTTGCTTGGAAACCGCAAGCCCTATCGAAATGGGACTAAAGATTTTTTGTAGCAGTAAAAATTCTCTACAAGATTGTCCTTTATGATATTTTTGTAGGTATTACCATTTTTGAGATATAGAAGATTAAATTTTGACAACTTACTGACTGTATCGTCTCCTTTTAAAACAAGGTCATGACTGCAATTTCCCAAATTAAACTTATATATCTCAAAAACCGTACAACCTAGGAAAAATTACGAAAACCAATCTTATACAGAATTTTCACAGCTATAAGATTTTCTCCTTGGGTGCTACCGTGATGCAATGTACGCTGAAGTTCGTGTATTCGATTCCCCGGCCATGCAACATCAAACACTTTTTAACGGTGGCAGCCATGTAAAACTTCTCTGTAAGTGATAAACTCGGCGATAAACTGTAGGTCCCATGTCATTGAGCTAATATGAATCGTTGTGCACTCATTGATATGAGAGAAGTCTCTCTTGTCCCTTCCGGAATGTTTGTGGAACCATTAACTTAAATACGATTTTATTTAGTCACATTTCTATCATATAGGGTGTTTTTTTTTAAGCTAGATAGAACTTTAAATTGTAAAAAGTAACACAAAAAATTAATTTTTGATGAATCTTTTTTTATTTTTTTTTTCAGTATACTCTGACAAATCATCATGAATAGACTTATGCTTGAACAACGCTACGAAATTATCCAAATTTACTTTGAAAATCAGTCGTCGATTCGCGCAACTTATAGACGACTTCATCATTTGTATGGCGTACATAATCGTCCATCTGAACAAGCCACTCGTAGAACTGTGGATAGATTTCGTACCACATACTCTCTAGACCAATCCACAAGAGACCCTACAGACTCCATTACATCCAGAAAAATGCACGGTATGGTGCGGTTTTCACGCTGGTGGCATCATCGGACCTTATTTCTTCAAAAATGAGGCCGGAGCTCGCGTTTCGGTCAATGGAGATCGTTACCGCACCATGATCAATGATTTTTTTGTTTGAAAATATGGATGACATTGATCCGGAGGAGATGTGGTTTCAACAGGATGGCGCTACGTGCCATACGGCGAACGCAACCATCGACTTATTGAAATCGAAATTTGGCGATAAGTTGATTTCGAGAAGTGGATCTGTCAATTGGCCTCCAAAGTCGTGCGATTTGACACCTCTCGATTATTTCCTGTGGGGCTACGTGAAGTCACTGGTTTATGCTGATAAACCAGCAACAATTGATGCTTTGGAGGCCAGCATTGTTCGTGTTATTCGTGACATACGGCCAGCAGTGCTCGAAAAAGTGGCCAAAAATTGGACGTCCAGACTGCACTTCGTCAAGAACAGCCGCGGTGCCCATATGCACGAAATCATTTTCAAATGTTAATGTCACGTATTGATCTTTCGAATAAAAAAAAAATTGATTACAATTTATTTTTTTGTGTTATTTTTTGCAATTTCAAGTTCTATCGGGCCTAAAAAAACCACCATGTACTTACCGTTTTCAAGCAAATCGTGAAAACCTAACAAAAAAATCTAAAAATGTGACCTAAACTTCTATTTCTCAAAAATGGTAAGACCTAGGACCAAATCATAACAGTAAATCCTCTGGAGAATTTTCACAGCTACTTAATGTTCTTTAGCTCCATCTCGATAGGAGTTGCAGTTTCCAAGCAAAATCGCGAAAACCTAAAATAAACCTGAAAATGTCAACTTTGACCGCGATTTATTTAAAAATCCCTCCAGCGATTTTTTTTTGTTTTTTTTTTTTCTCATTTTTCTCATCTATGAACATTGCTGTTTCAGAAACCGCGAAAACGTCCCAGGTGTAAGCGGTTTCTATTCAAAGTTAGTTAAGGTGCACCCTGCATGACAGTTTTATAGGGGGCCATACAGTCAGTACATTGTTCCAATTTGAACTTCTTTATCTCAAAAATGGTAAAACCCACGAAAATACCATTGAGGTCAATCTTGTAGAGATTTTTCATAGCTACGACATTTTCTTTAGTCCCATTTCGATAGGGCTTGCGGTGTCCAAGCAAAACCTAAAAAAGTCCTAAAAATGTGAACTTTGACCGCGATTTATTTGAAAATCCCTCCGGCGATTTTTTGTTTTTTTGATTTTTCTCATCTATGAACATTGTAATTAAAGAAACCGCAAAAACTTCCAAGGTGTAAGCACCTTTCATTTAAATTTAGTTAAGGCGCACCGTGCCATCTTGGAATTTTAAGAATATTTTATAAAAAAAAATTCAACTGGAAATAACTTATAATCTAACAATTAATTTTATATGCTTTTAAAGCATATGTTGAAGCACTTTTTCCACTCCGATTGAGGTACATCCAGAACATGGCTTTGCGGCAATCAAATTAAGTCATTGGGTACCAAATCGGGGCTTGACGGCGGATGATCCATCAATTCCATGTTTTGTCCGGTCAAAAAGGATATCGCATCAGATATCTTCCTGCCGAGAATGAACCACCACAATTTACAATGGATGATGTTGCGAATGCCCTCAGGAACGCTAAATCATCAAAAGCGCTGGGCCTCGATAGAATCTCCATGGTAATGCTAAAACAGCTGGATGTGCTGGGAGTTGAGTATCTCACCAATGTTCACAACCTGTCGCTAGCAACCCACATCGTTCCCGAAGTCTGGAAAATGGACAGGGTGGTCCCGCTACTGAAGCAAAAACCCTTGAGGCACTAGTCCTCCCCAGAGTTACAAAATGCCATCCAGTTGCCGGTCATCAGCATGTGTTCCGTAAGCAGCACAGCGCACCATCTCCACATATATTAGTCGAGGACTCAACCAGATCAAGCGGTGTAGAACCTGATATAGATCAGGTTCGAATATGGACTATATCGGTCCACTCTTTCGGCTACCTGCCACACAAAATTCGCATAAAGTGAAGTTTAAGAGCTCCCCTAGGATCGTTTTGAATTCTTTTCCAGAAACTTGCCCTTGCGGTTCCCTTTACGACGGCACACTTTTTTTCTTGCGCAAGTCCATACTTCCTGAGATATTGTCCTGGAAGCTCCAAGAACCCCTGACGGCACCAACCAAAATGGCAAATACGCAAGATAATTCTCGAAGGAAGTTTTTGAATGGTGCAGACCTTGCACATCATATTATTTCATACAGTCATGTATTAGGTTGGAATATGGAGTGTATCGGTCCACTCCTTCGGGCACCTTCCACACAAAATTCGGATAAAGTGAAGTTTAAGAGCTCCTCTCGGATAGTTTTGACATGTTTTCAGTAAGTTTTCCTTGCTGCTTTCTCTACGACGGTACAATTTGTTTCATGCGCAAGACCATACTTCCTGAGATATAGGCCTTAAAGCCACAAGAATCCTTGACAGCACCAACCAAAATGGCAAATCCGCAAGATAATTCTGGCAGAGATTTTCTGATTGTTGCAAACTTTGCACATCGTATTATTTCATCCAGCCATGTATCAGGTTGGAATATGGAATATATCGGCCCACTCCTTCGGATACATCCCACGCAAAATTCGGAGAAAGTAAAGTTTAAGAGCTTCTCTCACATTGTTTTGATTCTTTATTCAGTAGGTTGTTCGACCGGTCTCGTTTACAACGGTACATTTTTTCGGAGTAAGTCAATACTTCCTAAGATAGTGGCATGTTTGTTTCTGTTTTGTGATTTTTTGGTCAGTGGCTGAGGTTATGTCTCCGTCAGCACAGCTGACTGATACTTTCTTACTTGTTTTTTATACTCTCAGCATTTATGCTAACGAGGGTATATACACATTCATATGGGCAAAATGTGCCTCATCGGAATAATGGTTTTAGACCCCAAGTATGTTTGGACGAAATGTGTTTCAGACAATTTGGAGTTGATTTAGCTATGTCCGTCCGTCTGTCTGTCTGTCCCTCTGTCTGGCTGGCTGGTGCGCACGATAACTTTCGAACGGAGAAACCGATTCGGTTCAAAATTTGGCTTTCGTAATATTTTGCCCAAACTTAGTTTAAGTTCGAAGATGGGTTATATCGGTCTACTCCTTCTGGTACCTCCCCCACAAAAGTTCGAAAATGTTCGGAAAATCTGTGCGCACGATAACTCTTGAAGAGAGTAACCGATTTGGTCCACACTTTGTACATCGTGAAAGTTCTACCAGACCTAGATGAAGTTTAAACATGGACTCAATCGGTTCACTCCTTCAGGCACCTCCCACACAAAATTTCGGAAAAGCTCAGTTTATGAACTGCTCTAGAAACGCTTTGATTTTTGTTGTAGCAACTGGTATTCGCTGTCCCCCATACGACGGTACAAGTTTCATAAGGGGCAAGTCCGTACTTCCTGAGAAAATAGCCTGAAAGGTGCAAAGAGCCCCTATGACACCGTGTGTAGTGGTTGGAGCACAAGATAACTCTCGAACGGATCTGCCAATTCGGCCTTCATAATATTTTCTCCAAACATAGTTTAAATTCGAAGGTAAGCTATATCGGTCCACTCCTTCAGGTACCTCCCTCACAAAAATTCAAAAAAGCTTCGGAAAAAATATACGCACGATAACTCTTGAAGGGAGTGACTGATGTAATCCATACTCTGCACATCCATATATATCTACCAGATAAAAATCAGGTTCGACTAGGTGTAAGGTGTGGCTCTTGAACTGTTCTACCGATTTGGTGCAACGTTTGGTCTTCATCATATTTTATCCAAACTTAGTTTCATGGGGCAATACCGGTCCCCAACTTCCGGTACTTCTCCCCAATATTTAAAAATGTCACTAAAATGTTAGGACGACATCACTTGAATGGTGCAACCAATTTGGTCCAAACTTTGGATCTCCTAATATTTTGTCAAAATGTAGTTTAACTTCTAAAATGACCCATATCGGTCCTCTCTAATGGTACCTCCCCCACAAAAGTTCAACATTTGTGTTAATTTCTAATCCACATTTTTGTCGGCAAGTTCAAATGTTGAAAAGGGCCACAAAATTCTGAAGAGACGCTAAATACATTCTATCTGTCCGTAGATGAAAGTTTTAATTCACATTGGCTGAGGGTATACCTCTGTCGGCAAAGCCGACTGACACTTTTTTACTTGTTTATATCCTCAGCCTTTAGGCTAAAGAGGGTATTTACACTTTGATACGACCAATGTGCCTCATCGAAATAATGGTTTTAGACCCCAAGTATGTTTGTACGATATCAGTTTCAGACAATTTTGAGTAGATCTAGCAATGTCCGTCCGTCTGTCTGTCTGTCTGGCTGGCTGGTGCGCACGATAACTCTCGAACGGATCAATCGATTCAGTTCAAATTTTGGGTATCGAAATATTTTGTCCAGATTTGATTTAAGTTCGAAGATGGGTTAGATCGGTCCACTCCTTCCGGTACCTCCCCCACAAAAGTTCGAAAATGTTCGGAAAATTTGTGCGCACGATAACTCTTGAAGTTAGTAACCGATTTGGTCCATACTTTGCACAACCTGAAATGTGTACCAGACTTAGATAAGGTTTCAATATGGACTCCATCGGTTCACTCCTTCGGGTACCTCCCACACAAAATTTCGGAAAAGTTCAGTTTAGGACCATCTCTCGAATAGCTTTAATTTTTGTTTTATCAACTTGTATTCACTGCCCCCCATACGACGGTACAAGTTTGATTAGGGGCAAGTCCATACTTCCTGAGAAAATAGCATGAAAGTTGCAAAGAACCGCTATGACACCGTGTGAGGTAGTTGGATCGCTAGAACGGATCTGCCGATTTGGTCCAACATTTGGCCTTAGTAATATTTTGTCCAAACATAGTTTAAGTTCGAAGATAAGCCATATCGGTCCACTCCTTCAGGTACCTCCCCCACAAAAGTTCAAAAATGTTCGGAAAAATTGTTCGTACGGTAACTCTTGAAGGGAGTGGCCGAATTGGTCCATACTTTACACATCCTAATAGATCTACCAGATATAGATCAGGTTCAAATATGGACTATATTTGTCCACCCCATCCGGTACCTCCCACACAAAATTTCGGATAAGTTCACTTTAAGACCTGATATCGAATCACTTTGATTTTTGTTGAAGCAACTTGCATTCGCTGCCTCAATTACGATGGTAAACGTTTTTTTTAAGGGGCAGGTCCATACTTCTTGAGCAAACAGCCCGTATAGTGTAAAAACCCCCTATGGCACCATATGTTGTGGCTGGAGATCAACAGGGAGTTATATCTCCGAAACATTTTAACCTGTATGTCTCATGTATTTCACCCCCTCCATACCGCATTCAGATCGTAGCGTATGCGGATGAAAATTTGTGAAAAGTTGAACTTTTAGCCCCTTTTTACAAATATCCGCCACTAAATCTACGTCCACTCTGTTCACCACATGGACGGACGGCAGGGATGAAAACTAAGTTGAATGTCATAGTCGATGGTAGCAAAATTTCGACCACAAACTACCCCAATATTCTAGGGGTCACATACGACAGCATGTTCATTTCGTTCGCGCAAGCAACAGCTATCTGCTACAAACTGCGATGTAAAAACAATGACCTTAAGTCCCTAGCCCACAGTACTTGAAGTGCAGATAAAGAAACCTTGTTAACGCGTTAGGTCGGTCTGTGGTAAGCTATTATGGTCGCGATGAAAAAATATTTAAAACTGTCAGAATGCCGGCCTAAGAACTGCGACAAGGTGCATTAGCAGATAATGATTATTAAAGTACAGTAACACAATGACATGCTTTCAATGCAGTACTTGCTCGGGTGTTACCGTGAGAGCCATTCTTATCACCATACGGTGGATAGGACGCCCCCAGCACAGGCATGTAAGGAGGGATCTTCATGATCTAGAAAGAGAAGTACAACATTACAAGAGAGAACCAGGATTAAATAGCATTCACAGTGATGCAGTTGGAGATGCCATAAAAAAAAACTATCAACTACGCTCGGGATGGTACAGCCGTTTGAATTCCTATAATGCAAGGATCGAAGACACCTGCCAAACCTATTCAACTTACTCCAATAATTGTGTGGTTACATTCCATCGAAACAGCCACATTCGTAGAACTGGTGATAGACTCAGACCAAATTAAGCAGAACAAGTAAGAACGCCGTTAAGTTCGGCCTCCACCTCCACCATCATTGTATTAAAGTAAATGTGAACAATTAGTAACTACCTATCTCTTTCACTACGTGGAAGTTCTATCGGGGGATATATAAACACCTATATCCACAACGAAGACTAAATATAAAATTTCAGCCATTTCGGTAGGATGGCTAAAACCATTAAAATACCGAAAATCTGGAGGTACCTTTCTATGGGAGCTATATGAAGACGTTTACCTTTACCGACGCATTTTAGGTTGAAAGTTTTATACCCCCAATGAAGGCTAAATACCAAATTCCAGCCATTTTGGTGGGATGTTGAGGCCACAACCTTCCAAAATACCGAAAATCGGGAGGTACCGTTCTATGGGAGCTATATGAAAACGTTGACCTATACTGACAAATTTCAGTGGAAAGTTTAATACCCTCAAAGAAGACTTAATATAAAATGTCAGCCATATCGGTGGGATATTGAGGCTAAAACCTTTTAAATAGCGAAATCCCGGAGGTACCTTTGTTTTGTACCCTCAACGAAGACAAAATACCAAATTTTAGCCATTTCGGTGGGATGTTGAAGTCACAACCTTCGAAATACCGAAAATCGGAAGGTACCATTCTATGGGCCTATATGAAGACGTTGAACTATACCGACGAATTTCAGGTGGAAATTTTTTACCCCAAATGAACACTAAATACCAAATGAATGAAGAATATGAAGACGATAATTTTCAGGTGGAAAGTTTTATACACCCAACGAAGACCAACTACCAAATGTCAGCCATTTCGGTGGGATGTTGAGGCCAAATACCAAATTTCAGCCATTTCGTTGTTATATTGAGGCTAAATCCTTCAAAATACCAAAAATCGGGAGGTACCGCTCTATGGGAGCTATAGGAAAACGTTGACCTATACCGACAAATTTCAGGTGAAATGTTTTTTTCCCTCAACGAAGACTATCCACCAAATTTCAGCTATTTCGGTGAAATGTTGAGGCCACAACCTTCAAAATACCGAAAATCGGTATGGGGGTTATATGAAGACATGGACCTATACCGACAAATATCACGTGGAAAGTTTTACACACCCAACGAACACTAAATACCAAATTCCAACCATTTTAGAGGTATATTGAGGCTAAGACCTTGAAAATACCCAAAAACCGTAGATACCGTTCTATGGGAGCTATATGAAGACATTGACCTATACCGAAAAATTTCAGGTGGAAAGTTTAATACCCCCAATGAAGACTAAGTACCAAATTTCAGTCGTTTCGGTGGGATATTGAGGCCACAACCTTCAAAATACCGAAAATCGGGAGGTACCGTTCTATGGGGTCTATATGAAGACGTTGACCTATACCGATAAGTTTCAGTTGGAAATTTTTATACCCCCAACGAAGTACCAAATTTTAGCCATTTCGGTGGAAAAATGAAGCTAAATCTTTCAACATACCGCAAATCAATACCAAATATCCTAGGAGTAATAGAAACTTCTCAACATATTCCCCGATTTTGGCTCCCTTAAAAAATATTGATTAGAAATCTGCTGGTTCTTGAAAATTATATATCTGAAAAGCTTACCCGAAATCCCCTCATCTGTCTGAATAGCTGTCTGAATACAAATTCACAAAACAACCATGACAATAAAACCAACAACAACAATAATGTTGATAACAGAGATGTAAACAGAAGCCATCATTGACAAGAGAGGAAATGACGATGTTAAAAAGGATGTTACTGTATAAACAAACAGCAACAACAACAACAACCACAGCAATAATGAATGAGGCTGCTAATTTTGTTATGTTTGATTATCCCCAGAACAGATTGCAAACAACCGCACACAGACATCAAACGTATAGCAGCAAAACTACTTCTCTCAGAGTAAACTAAAACCGGATGAAACCTTCTACTAAGGTCAAATATGTTCAGATGCGAAACTGTAATGCTATGGATGCGGAATGAAAGTCACAGTAACGTTTTTCGAGGAGGGAAAGGATGGATAAAACACTAGAGGGACCACATTTCACTCAGATTCACCTGGTGCTCCTCTATCTTTGGAGTATGATTCATATCCTTATATTGTGGATATACATACATTCAAGCGGAGGAGTTTTTAAACTCCTCATGGTCAAATGCAATATATTGTTTCCTAATAATTGACCCCGCCTTTACTATCTCCATTTTCACTTAATTATCATTGAACTGTTCGTGGAATTTCAACAATATTCTAATAACAATATCTCCCCCTCAAAAATACAATTATCACTATTAATATGTGTGCCTCAGTGTCTGTCTGTGTGTTTGTACGGCAATGTGATGGTGATAAGGCCATCGTTGTCGATGCAACAACATTTACCGATAACCATGATGATGTGATGATGATGATGTTATTGCTGAGATTTTGCATTCATTTCGGATGCGGTTTGCCATGAAATGGTGTTTGTTTATGTATTAGTAATTTGTGTACTCATCTATCCACACACACACCTCCAAACATAAATACAGAAAATGCATTTTGTGTTCGATTTTACCTTATCTCGGTGTTTTTGTTATTCAAGGTTTTTTGTAGGAAATCATCACACGCACATACACAGACTCATACCTTCACAATGTTTTGTATCTCTCTATGTGTGTGTCTGTCTAGGTGAAGTCGAAGGTTAAACAGGAAACACAGATTTGCTTGGGAAATGAAGGTGTGTCGATTGCGTTGATGGCTGTATGTATGAATGGATTTGTGTGTGTGTGTGTTTTCGTTGCAATTTGGTGTGGCTGGCGCAGGGTTTTTCACAGACGAATAGATTTCAACATTTAGCAAATTAGTAATTGTTGGTTAATTTATATAAATAGTGATGATATTCTATTAGCGAATCGTTGAACACATTGGAGGTAGGTTTTGTATGTTCTTTTCTACAAACCATTAGTTAGTCATCTTGTGAATAATGAATTGGGAAACTGTAGAAGCCAAATGACTGTTTCTTATAAGAATCATATAATTTTGAACAATTCTTTATACCCTCAAATTTTAGAGTGGAAGCAACCTTTCTTTCTTTCAGAAAGGGTATATAGAAGTACCCTTTCTTTGAGAAAGGGTATATAGAAGTACCCTTTCTTTGAGAAAGGGTATATAGAAGTACCCTTTCTTTGAGAAAGGGTATATAGAAGTACCCTTTCTTTGAGAAAGGGTCTATAGAAGTACCCTTTCTTTGAGAAAGGGTATATAGAAGTACCCTTTCTTTGAGAAAGGTATATAGAAGTACCCTTTCTTTGAGAAAGGGTCTATAGAAGTACCCTTTCTTTGAGAAAGGGTATATAGAAGTACCCTTTCTTTGAGAAAGGGTCTATAGAAGTACCCTTTCTTTGAGAAAGGGTATATAGAAGTACCCTTTCTTTGAGAAAGGGTATATAGAAGTACCCTTTCTTTGAGAAAGGGTATATAGAAGTACCCTTTCTTTGAGAAAGGGTATATAGAAGTACCCTTTCTTTGAGAAAGGGTATATAGAAGTACCCTTTCTTTGAGAAAGGGTATATAGAAGTACCCTTTCTTTGAGAAAGGGTATATAGAAGTACCCTTTCTTTGAGAAAGGGTCTATAGAAGTACCCTTTCTTTGAGAAAGGGTCTATAGAAGTACCCTTTCTTTGAGAAAGGGTATATAGAAGTACCCTTTCTTTGAGAAAGGGTCTATAGAAGTACCCTTTCTTTGAGAAAGGGTATATAGAAGTACCCTTTCTTTGAGAAAGGGTCTATAGAAGTACCCTTTCTTTGAGAAAGGGTCTATAGAAGTACCCTTTCTTTGAGAAAGGGTATATAGAAGTACCCTTTCTTTGAGAAAGGGTCTATAGAAGTACCCTTTCTTTGAGAAAGGGTCTATAGAAGTACCCTTTCTTTGAGAAAGGGTATATAGAAGTACCCTTTCTTTGAGAAAGGGTCTATAGAAGTACCCTTTCTTTGAGAAAGGGTATATAAAAGTACCCTTTCTTTGAGAAAGGGTATATAGAAGTACCCTTTCTTTGAGAAAGGGTATATAGAAGTACCCTTTCTTTGAGAAAGGGTATATAGAAGTACCCTTTCTTTGAGAAAGGGTATATAGAAGTACCCTTTCTTTGAGAAAGGGTATATAGAAGTACCCTTTCTTTGAGAAAGGGTATATAGAAGTACCCTTTCTTTGAGAAAGGGTATATAGAAGTACCCTTTCTTTGAGAAAGGGTATATAGAAGTACCCTTTCTTTGAGAAAGGGTATATAGAAGTACCCTTTCTTTGAGAAAGGGTATATAGAAGTACCCTTTCTTTGAGAAAGGGTATATAGAAGTACCCTTTCTTTGAGAAAGGGTATATAGAAGTACCCTTTCTTTGAGAAAGGGTATATAGAAGTACCCTTTCTTTGAGAAAGGGTATATAGAAGTACCCTTTCTTTGAGAAAGGGTATATAGAAGTACCCTTTCTTTGAGAAAGGGTATATAGAAGTACCCTTTCTTTGAGAAAGGGTCTATAGAAGTACCCTTTCTTTGAGAAAGGGTATATAGAAGTACCCTTTCTTTGAGAAAGGGTCTATAGAAGTACCCTTTCTTTGAGAAAGGGTATATAGAAGTACCCTTTCTTTGAGAAAGGGTATATAGAAGTACCCTTTCTTTGAGAAAGGGTCTATAGAAGTACCCTTTCTTTGAGAAAGGGTATATAGAAGTACCCTTTCTTTGAGAAAGGGTATATAGAAGTACCCTTTCTTTGAGAAAGGCTATATAGAAGTACCCTTTCTTTGAGAAAGAGTATATAGAAGTACCCTTTCTTTGAGAAAGGGTATATAGAAGTACCCTTTCTTTGAGAAAGGGTATATAGAAGTACCCTTTCTTTGAGAAAGGGTCTATAGAAGTACCCTTTCTTTGAGAAAGGGTATATAGAAGTACCCTTTCTTTGAGAAAGGGTATATAGAAGTACCCTTTCTTTGAGAAAGGGTATATAGAAGTACCCTTTCTTTGAGAAAGGGTATATAGAAGTACCCTTTCTTTGAGAAAGGGTCTATAGAAGTACCCTTTCTTTGAGAAAGGGTATATAGAAGTACCCTTTCTTTGAGAAAGGGTCTATAGAAGTACCCTTTCTTTGAGAAAGGGTATATAGAAGTACCCTTTCTTTGAGAAAGGGTATATAGAAGTACCCTTTCTTTGAGAAAGGGTATATAGAAGTACCTTTTCTTTGAGAAAGGGTATATAGAAGTACCCTTTCTTTGAGAAAGGGTATATAGAAGTACCCTTTCTTTGAGAAAGGGTCTATAGAAGTACCCTTTCTTTGAGAAAGGGTATATAGAAGTACCCTTTCTTTGAGAAAGGGTCTATAGAAGTACCCTTTCTTTGAGAAAGGGTATATAGAAGTACCCTTTCTTTGAGAAAGGGTATATAGAAGTACCCTTTCTTTGAGAAAGGGTATATAGAAGTACCCTTTCTTTGAGAAAGGGTATATAGAAGTACCCTTTCTTTGAGAAAGGGTATATAGAAGTACCCTTTCTTTGAGAAAGGGTATATAGAAGTACCCTTTCTTTGAGAAAGGGTATATAGAAGTACCCTTTCTTTGAGAAAGGGTCTATAGAAGTACCCTTTCTTTAAGAAAGGGTATATGGAAGTACCCTTTCTTTGAGAAAGAGTATATAGAAGTACCCTTTCTTTGAGAAAGAGTATATAGAAGTACCCTTTCTTTGAGAAAGGGTATATAGAAGTACCCTTTCTTTGAGAAAGGGTATATAGAAGTACCCTTTCTTTGAGAAAGGGTCTATAGAAGTACCCTTTCTTTGAGAAAGGGTATATAAAAGTACCCTTTCGTTGAGAAAGGGTCTATAGAAGTACCCTTTCTTTGAGTAAGGGTCTAAAGAAGCACCATTTCTTTCAGAAAGTGTCTAACGAAGCACCCTTTCTTTCAGAAAGTGTCTAACGAAGCACCCTTTCTTTCAAAAAGTGTCTATAGAAGGACCCCTTGTTTCAAAAAGGGTGTATTGAAGCTAGGGATACACAGTGAATTGCAATAATCGGTTTTTCGATTATTCGGTTTTCGTCAAAAACTTAAAAGTCGACTTTCGATTAATCGTTAACCGCCGAAAATCGATTATAATCGAATATAATCGACCATTTTCGTTGATGCGATCCGTGATGGTTATATGTATAAAAAAATACCGCCAATTATGCGGTTTTAACACACCCAATAGTCAACTACGACTAATAGTCGACCACGATCAATAACCGACTACGAATAATAATAGACTACGACTAATGGTTGACTACGAATAATAGTAATAATAGTTGGCTCCGTCTTCCGAAAGTCGACTAAGAATAATCGATTTTTGGGTTTTCGCACAATCAATAGTCGACTACGACTTTTGGAAATTTTACGGTTAATAATCGATTAATCGATTAACCGAAATCGATTTTACGTATCCCCAATTGAAGCACCCTTTCTTTCAGAAGGGGTCTGTAGAAGCACACTTTCTTTCAAAAGGGGTCTGTAGAAGCACACTTTCTTTCAAAAGGGGCCAAAGAAGCACTTTTTTTCAGAAAGGGTCTATATTAGCACCCTTTTTTCAGAAAGGGTCTATATTAGCACCCTTTTTTCAGAAAGGGTCTATATTAGCACCCTTTTTTCAGAAAGGGTCTTTAGAAGCACCCTTTTTTCAGAAAGGGTCTTTAGAAGCACCCTTTTTTCAGAAAGGGTCTTTAGAAGCACCCTTTATTCAGAAAGGGTCTTAAGAAGCACCCTTTCTTTCAGAAACGCTCAACAGAAGCACCCTTTGTTTTAGAAAGGGTCTTTAGAAGCACCCTTTGTTTTAGAAAGGGTCTTTAGAAGCACCCTTTGTTTTAGAAAGGGTCTTTAGAAGCACCCTTTGTTTTAGAAAGGGTCTTTAGAAGCACCCTTTGTTTTAGAAAGGGTCTTTAGAAGCACCCTTTGTTTTAGAAAGGGTCTTTAGAAGCACCCTTTGTTTTAGAAAGGGTCTTTAGAAGCACCCCTTCTTTTAGAAAGAGTATTTAGAAGCACCCCTTCTTTTAGAAAGGGTATTTAGAAGCACCCCTTCTTTTAGAAAGGGTATTTAGAAGCACCCCTTCTTTTAGAAAGGGTATTTAGAAGCACCCCTTCTTTTAGAAAGGGTATTTAGAAGCACCCCTTCTTTTAGAAAGGGTATTTAGAAGCACCCTTTCTTTTAGAAAGGTTCTTTAGAAGCACCCTTTCTTTTAGAAAGGGTCTTTAGAAGCACCCTTTCTTTTAGAAAGGGTCTTTAGAAGCACCCTTTCTTTTAGAAAGGGTCTTTAGAAGCACCCTTTCTTTTAGAAGTGATCTATAGAAGCACCCTTTCTGAAAGAAGCACCCATTCTTCCAGAAAGGGTCTATAGAAGCACCCATTCTTCCAGAAAGGGTCTATAGAAGCACCCATTCTTCCAGAAAGGGTCTATAGAAGCACCCATTCTTCCAGAAAGGGTCTATAGAAGCACCCATTCTTCCAGAAAGGGTCTATAGAAGCACCCATTCTTCCAGAAAGGGTCTATAGAAGCACCCATTCTTCCAGAAAGGGTCTATAGAAGCACCCATTCTTCCAGAAAGGGTCTATAGAAGCACCCATTCTTCCAGAAAGGGTCTATAGAAGCACCCATTCTTCCAGAAAGGGTCTATAGAAGCACCCATTCTTCCAGAAAGGGTCTATAGAAGCACCCATTCTTCCAGAAAGGGTCTATAGAAGCACCCATTCTTCCAGAAAGGGTCTATAGAAGCACCCATTCTTCCAGAAAGTATCTATGGAAGCACCCTTTCTTTGAGAAAGGGTCTATAGAAGCACCCTTTCTTTCAGAAGTGATCTATAGAAGCACCCTTTCTTTCAGAAGGGATCTATAGGAGCACCCTTTCTTTCAGAAGGGATCTAAAGAAGCACCCTTTCTTTCAGAAGGGATCTATAGAAACACCCTTTCATTCAGAAAGGGTCAAAGAGGGTCTAGAGAAGCACCCTATCTTCCTGAAAGGGTCTTTTGATGCACCCTTTCTTTCAAAAAAGATCGATAGAGGCACTTTATCTTTCAGAGTGTGTCGACAGAAACTACCTTTCTTTCAGAAAGGGTGAATAGAAGTAAACTTTCTATAGAAGCACAATTCCTTTCAGAAAGGGTCTACAGAAGCACATTTTTTCAGAAAGTGTCTATAGAAGCACCGTTTCTTACAGAAAATGTTTATATAAGCACCCTTTGTTTCAAAAACTGTCTATAGAAGCACCCATTCTTTCAGAAAGAGTCTATAGAAGCAGCCTTTCTTTCATAAGGGGTCTACAGAAACACCATTTCTTTCAGAAAGAGAATATTGAAGCACCCTTTCTTCCAGAAAGGGCCTATAAAAGCACCATATCTTCCAGAAAGGGCCTACAGAACCTCCCTTTCTTTCAAAAAGCGTCGATAGCTCCGCCTTTTCTTTCAGAAAGTGCCCATAAAAGCACCGTTTCTTTCTCAAATTTTTAATTTACTTTGTTCTCGGGGCAATAAGTCGTATGAACAACGTTTTTCTCCAAGTTTTACACAAAGAAACAAACATACGCACCCTGGTATTGAAATTGTTTGTACAAGCCACGTTTTTGTGCCACTTTTAAAGCGTTAAACACTTTTCACAAACACAAAAGGAAACCAAAAAAATATGCATGAACGAATAAAGAAACAATTAAAAACGTTTTATGTGAACAATAGAGCGACCGACAACAAGCAAAAAAGTGGACTCTGTTTATCCTACATTGTCGTGATGCAATGCTGCAAATAGTTGTTGTCGGCTGGTGCATGTTTTGCGAACACAAACAACACACATTGTTTTGTATATCTGGTATATTTGTTTTGTGTGTTTCTTTGGCATTTCGGTCTCCAAGCCATGGCATCATGTTTTTTGTTATTCCTTTTCCTTTGTGTAGACGTGTGCGAAAGTGTGTTTTACCAAAGGGAATTTTTAAAGATTTTTGCGTTGGCCCTAAAATCGAATGACCAAAGTGCATTTTTTTAAAGATTTTTAGATAGACCCAAAGAAGGCAATAAAGATGGATTTTTTTTTTACCGATTTTTAGGTGAGATATTTAAAAGATTTTTAAGTTGCTCTCCCAAATCTAATAAATGTGATTTTATGTATTTATAAAGCCACGCAACTATTTGGTTATGGTTCAAAAGTTTAAAATACATCGCTATAATGATCGTAGGATCAACTTAATCGAGGTCGACAGAGATGTACCTTCAGCCTTTGTGAATTGAGAGACTTTCATCGAATACCTGCTACGTATTTTTGTATTTTATATTTTATGTTTCATATTTTATATTTTGACACATTTATTTGTAGACCAATTTTCTTCACACATTCCAACTTTCGTTAAAATCGGGTATATGTAGCGTGTTAGGTGCATCAAATACTTCATATATATGTAAATGGGAGCTATATCCAAATCTGAAACGATTTCAATATAATTTGGCAAATTTATTTCTAGGCCCAATTCCGTCACACATTCCAAATTTCATTGAAATTGTACATATGTATGTACATAGCGTGTTTAATACCTAAAAAACATGAAATCGGCCGAAAACATATATGGGAGCTATATCCAAGTCTGAACAGATTTCAATATAATTTGGCAAATTTATTTCTAGACCAAATTCCTTCTTCTATCCAAAATTTCGAGACATTATCTGTTACCATTCTATAGATATTTGCATAAAAATCTAATTTTTTTGGAGGTAACTCCGATTCTGATGCTATATCTTCTGATCAACGCGGAATTTCAGAAATTTGTATAGCCTATGTTACTTTCAGGCCATCGGTTCAGCGGTTTTTGAGTCCATAAACTTCAAACAAACAAACGTACAAACATTTTTCTACTTTATATATATGGTAAAAACCAAAAATCTTTTACAATCGATGAATTCGAGTTTCACCCATTCAGAATTCGCGAACTGTTAACATATCCTATTGAGTATGACTGAAATTCTTTAAAATGAAGTGTTTAGGAGGGATCCCATAATGTCGAACATTAAAATTAATTTTAGTGGAAGCTGGGTTGACATCAATGTAAAAAAATGGGTTGAAGCCAACAAGTTTTTTATGTTCCCTTCCGATTTCTGGCTTAACCTTACATTTTATAGACCTTTGCCCAAAAAAAGAATCACAGAATACTCCATGGGCAGAATGATACTAGTGTATGATTTTTCGGTATATCCACTGCATCTACCTAAAATTGATGCTGATGTCCGGAATTTCGGGGTTTTTTGAATTTAATAATCCGGACGCGCTACAAGATAATATTCCATACTCGTAAAAAGGATTATAGAACTCTTGATTTTACTTTGTTTAATGTATATCTCATGAGTGTGCTCCCTACAGAATCCTAGTAATTGTAGTCTAAAGGCTAAAATTTGATGTGTGCATATTTTTAAAAAACCAATTTTTTGCGTTTAAAATTTACAAGTGTCATTCAATTTCCTTTGAACCCCGCGTGAATTTAGTTTTTTTTATGCGACGGATCTAATGAGCCCTTCCGCGATCGAATCCATGCACTAAAACCGCGGATATAGATACCTTGAAAATAGGAAAATCAGTAAAAATATATTTTGACAAATCTGCGTACTAAACCGCGATTATCTTTAAAAAATTTACATAAATGGAATCCCTTATACACTTTTATAATATGTGCGAAAACGCGTGTCATAAACTACAGAGAAACGCTAGTAATATGGGTTTTTTACGTAAAATTTAATGTGGAGGCACATTCGCGGTTCCTCAAGAATCTATTTGAAATAGGTGTATAGTGACGTATTTTTGATGGGCGCTAATGAAACCGTTTGCGCATCAAAATCGTATGCACATTGCGCGACTTTTAACCATTGTGAGATGCAACTGACGGCACATAATGGCCGCTGAGTGAAACATCGAAATATTCATAAATATTGAAAGAGGTTGATTCGCTGTATCCAAAATCGGATGCTCATCAACCGACTTTAACTAATTCGCGAATAACAGACTTTTTAATTTTCATATATTTTGAATGATTGTAATTTCAATATTACTCTTATTTTCCTATCTTTATAAGTTATTTCAGTATGCAACTAAGCTTTTGCGATGTTAAACCATATTTCTTAATGAAGCGTTAGCAGAATACATTAATTACTGTGTGTGGGATTTTAGCGAAATATTTCGAGAACTCTAAAATATTTTTTCTAATTTTTCTAATCAAGCCAAAAAATATGTATTTGGAATAATATTTCAAGAATAAGTGTTTCTCTTTTTTTTTTGCTATAATATGTAATTTATACACCCAATCTCTATAAATTTGGTTTCATATTTTTCTACGCATTGTCTAGATTCTGTAGATATTTTTAATTTATCTTTTAAGCTTTGTACGGACTCTGGGGCAGGATAATTTGGATTATCTTCAAGATTTTTTTTTATTATTTGTTGATTTTCCGCGAAAATAAAAATAAATTTTATACATTTTTAAACATCTACGAATAGATATTGAATGCTGTTAACGATATATGCATATATTTTCTCATAAGAACAAATAATATATATAATTGTTCCACAAACATCCCATAAGACATTTCTAAATATTTTTTTCTTTATATGAGAATAAAAGCCGATATAACTTTTGCGCGCATTGGCCAATTTTATGAATGCGAACGGATTTGAAACCAAAATTCCTGAGAAAATGGCCTGAAAGTTTCAAAAAAAAACCCTATAACACCGTGTGTAGTGGTTGGAGCGCAAAATAACTCTCGAACGGATCTGCCGATTCGATCTAAAATTTGGCCTTCATAATATTTTGTCCAAACTTAGTATAAGTTAGAAGATAAGCCATATCGGTTCACTCCTTCAGGTACCTCCCCCACAAAAGTGCAAACATATTCGGACAAATTGTGCGCACGATAACTCTTGAAGGGAAGGACCGATTTGGTCCATACTTTACGCATCCTAATGTATCTACCAGATATAGACCAGGTAGATCGGGTACCTCCCACACAAAATTTCGGATGAGTTTACTTTAAGACCTGCTATCGAATCACTTTGATTTTTGTTGGAGCGATTTACATTCGCTACCTCCATTACGACGGTAAAAGTTTTTTTCAGGGGCAAGTCCATACTTCTTGAAAAAACAGCCGGAAAGGTTTAAAAAACCCCCTATGACGCCACTTGTAGTAGTTGGAGAGCACGATAAATCTCGAACTGATCAACTTGACCAAATTTGGCCTTCATCATATTTTGTCCACTAGGGTTATGACTTTTTTACAACCTCATATCCCTGTATCATAGCGTGATGAGTTTTGCCATAAGATTACATAAAATCTTAATTATAAGGTGATTCGGTTAAAAAACCTCACGCACAAAATGATTTTAAAATTTGAATTTATCAAAATTATGGACAATTTTTTGAAGTCACTGAAAACAGATATATAATTGAAAATAAACTTTAGAGCCACATGAGATAATTAAAATGACATAACATTTATTTCTCACTATTTTTCTTGAATTCTGAGAATCGTAAAAATGTCGTAAACGCTTTTTTTCAAAAATATATTTTTTTAACAAAAAACAAAAAATTTAAATTTTTTTCAAAGTGACTTTTTTCGCGACTTTTTAATATTTGAATGAAATAAACGTTATTATAGTTATTAGTAGGCTTATATTTATTCATCCACCGTGGTGCAATGGTATGCACACCCGCCTTGCACACATAAGGTCGTGGGTTCGATTCCCCGGCCAGGCAACATCAAAACACTTTTCAACGGTGGCAAAATACCCCTCAGTAATGTTGGCGACATTTCCTGAGTATTTCAGCCATGTAAAACTTCTCTACAAAAGTGGTGTCTTAGACACGCCGTTCGGACTCGGCGATAAACTGTAGGTCCCATATCATTGAGCTAATATGAATCGGGGTGCACTCATTGATATGAGAGAAGTCTCCCTTGTCCCTATGGGATGTTGTGGAACAATTATATTATATTTATTCATCCGTGCAACAAAAAATAATTTTTTTGAAAAAAACATTTTTTTCATTTCATATATTTTTTCAAAAAATAATTTTTTTAAAATCGATTTGTGCGTGAACTTTTTTTATATTTCAATGGAATAAACGATAGCATAGTGATTAATAGGCAAAAGTTCATTCATCCCTGCTACAGGAAATCATTTTTGAGGAAAAATGTCAAAAAGTCATAACCCTATTGTCCACACTTAGTTTCAGTTCGAAGATGAGCAATATCGGTCCGCAACTTCCGTTATTTCCCAAATATTTGAAAAATGTCACTAAAATGGCATGAACGGGGCAAATAATTTGGTCCAAGCTTTGGATCTCCTAATATTTTGTCCAAATTTAGTTTAACTTCTAAAATGGTCCATATCGGTCCTCTCCTTAAGGTAACCCCCACCCCCCCCCCCCCCCCCAAAAGTTCAATATTTGTTTCTAAGTTCAATTTAGGGTGTGTTTGAAGATATTTTCGAAATGTATACCGATGCTGTTCGTTGTGTTCCTGTTTACAGCGATATACAGTTTTCCGTAGACAAGTCCATGCTTCCTGACATACTGATCCAAAAGTTATACAACTGAAATGAATAGTCGGCGCGATTTCTATCGAAAAGATATGACTTCCAAAATAAGATCCACTTCCATAATGGACTATGTCGGTCCATTCCTTAAAGTACCTACTCGTCAAAAGTTTAAATCCTCTAGGCTGAGGGTATATCTCTGTCGGCAAAGCCGACTGATACTTTTCTTACATGTTATATTTTATTTTTAATATTTTTATATATTACATTTTTATTTTATACCTTATATTTTATATTTTTTATTTTTATATTTGTTATGTTTTTTATTTTATATTTTACATTTTATATTTAATTTAAATTTATTTCTTATTTATTATATACTAGCAGACCCCGGTCCGCGTTGCTGGCCCGTCGTAAAGAGTTTTAATGACAACTTTTTATCGACTTTATGCTTGACAATTCAAAAATAGGTATTTTCTACCTCACTTCTTCGGCCTATTGTCAAACCGAAAAGGATTTTAAATTTATCAAAAGATTTGGTCTGTAACCTTTCTTTTCTCTTACGGATTTTTCGCCATTTTATGCTTTTTAGGATTTATTATCGTCCATGTCCCTGTCTTTATCCTAAAGCGATCTAATTATAAAAGTTAAAAAATGGTTAAGTCGAATTCACCCGCCTATTGAGACTTATATGTTTCAGCTTTTCATGGCTGATGGTCCGATGAACCCCACCATTTAAGGAAATTTGTAAATATATAGTTTTTCTTGATCGGGGGCGCAACCACCGTTGCCCCGAAAATTAATTAGCAACCCGATGTACTCATAAGGTTAGCAAATATAGCGATTATAAAATATATAGCGAAATTCTTTTACAAATATATAGCATTTTGGACCACGGGTCATTCCTGAACATTTTCTGAAAATTCGGTTCAGTAGTTTTGGAAAAATAATGTTTTCAGTTTTCAAGATATAACATATTAAAAAAAATGGGCGAGGTCCGGTATTTTGGCTCCAAATATGTACCTAGGGTGCACACAACTTCATTGCCTACCAAAATGTATGCTGAAACCGATATAATCATAAGTTTGGCTTATACATATAGCGTTTAAAAGAAAGACATGGGGAACGTACCCCACATCTTCCGAAATTCATAAAATATACATAACAACGGCAAACATTGAACTTTTGCTGCAAATTTTATGGAAATCCCTTCAGTAGTATTGGAGTAATGACATACAAAAAACAGGCGTGGCCGGGTCTTTAGGCTCTGGAAGTACCTGGAATGTAGATTAATCGGTAAATGTTTAAACCGATACATGCATAATTTTTGCAAATATAACGTTTTTTTTTAAAATATCGCATATGGGAGGAACCCCGCCCCCTCTGGAATTCAATAAAATATGTAGCCTGTTTTCAGGGTCGTGATAAACTTTCCTTCCATTTGATTTTTATTCATAGAGGTAAGGCGTTTTTTTAAATATTCCCCCTTCAAAATTCAAGATAATATGCATACTATTTTCACCGGGGGCCATCCCTGTACATTCTTTGACATTTTCAGGAAAGGGTAAGGTCGGAGACACAACCACAATTGTCTCACGAATTAACTTCCAAATAGATAAATTCGTAATTGTTGTAAATATCACATTTTTAAAAAATAGGGTATAGGGGAATTACCCCGCCCCTTCCGAAATTCAACTGAATTTGTAGGCTACCCGCCATACCATTGCTATCGACAACGATATCGTTTTCCAATGTTTCTCGATAGTTTTGGGGATATTTTGTTCGAGAACGACACACGAGAATGGATTGAAAACGATACATTCGCCGCTCTGTTTGTGGCAGGAAAACCTTCGATTTCGAATATCGGCAATAATATGGTTATGGCGCACATTTTACAGAAAGAATTGTCCAAATCGGTCCAGCCGTTCTCAACTGATGTCATTACCAACGAACTACATTTGAGTTTTATTTATATAGATTTTAATTGTGTATTTTTTTATTTTATATTTTAGTTTTATATTTTACATTTTATTTGTTATGTTTTATATTTTATATAAAAGAAACTTCAGAATTTCCATAGAAAACTCTACTCAGGCACTGGAATTGCGTGAAAGACCAATACCCTTGATTGTCTATCATAGGTTCCACGGCAATAGCAGACTTTCTAGAAAAGCCACATGAGCAAACAATTCCATGTAGAGTGCACTAAAGTCGGTGGCGTCCACCCTTAGACCCTTTTCTCTTGTTTACTTATTCAATTTCTTTGGTTAGACTTGCCTTTTGTTTGCTAAAGACAGACATGCGGTGGGTGGGTAAATAGGCGACTGTGTTTGTGTTCCGTTGTGCATGTGAAGAATTTATAAATATGAAGAAAAAAACGTTTAACCTAGTTTTGAGGCGTGAATATCGTTGTTGTTGTTGCCTCTACTTCTGCAATGGCATGCATGCCACACTTGTTCATTGTATTTGTGTTAAGGCACTGCTTCGTTATCAGTTAATGTCCTATGTGACCTAGTCGTTACCGAGATATGAGGATGATGAGAAGGAGGGAGGTTGAGGTAATATCACAAATTTTCTTGAAACATATTTTCTCATGTTTTGTGTGTTAAGTAAAATCACGCACACACACTCATTCATTCTTTTATAGCTGTTGCGGTGTTTGATAAAGCCTATCATGGTACGATGTCATGGTTAATCGTTTGTGTTAAGCCCTTTATACCCAAACACACACACGCAGATATATAGTGTGTGTGTGCCATATAAAGGTTGAGTGTATGACTCTCGCAACACACTGACATCAAATTCATTCACGTTTAAACTATGCAATTTCTTGTATTTTTGCTGTTGTTGTTGTTTTATTCATCATTAACATCATTGCATGTTTTAGTTGTTAGCACGTATGTGTGTGTGTTCATGTGTGTGTATTGGTGCTGTTAGAACATTGCATGCTTGAATATTATGACAACAACAACAAACAAATGCACATTACAAGGCAAAAATCCAACAACTAAAATTAATAATAGAAAAAAACACATACGGAAAATAATAAAAGAAAGAAAAAATGAAAATAATAAATGCACACCACAACAAGCCGCCAGAGTGCACTGCCCTCTATCATAAAGCCCAAGGACATTGTGTTGTGGTGCTTGTGGCGGTGGTAGGGAAATGACTTGGCATTTATTTAGGCCAATGGTTAAGCGTCGGGGCCTAAGTGCTATGACTAAATGACCGTTTAAGATTTGATGTTGGTTTTTTTGGGATTTCTAGAATTTTATTTAAAAATCTAATTTCAACTTTCTTTATATTTTTGGTATGATGGCCCTTTAAACATTTATTTTTGTTTGGCTGGTCAGGATGCACTATTATTGCTAACGCAATAGCCGGTACTGGGACACTTGTTACCTTTGTGCGCTGATAGATTGTGAAGTGTAACTCCACAGGAAGGCATGTGTCTCAAGTGAAGGTGTAGCCAAGGTAGATTCTACACTTCGTCATATTAGAGTCAATCTGGAATCAATCTCTTGGAATCGATTAATCCCTACATTACAATTTTTTATTCTTTATGCACAGATATCTCCTTAAATACTGACTGGTACGATAAATTTCCGAAAAAAAAACTCACACCAACAAAACCGTCACAGATTTTTAATTTAGCTCGTGCCTTCTATATGACTTCCGCACCAATGAATTTTGATGCACTTGTGATTTCGAAATTGTGGATTTTGTGGATTTTTATAGAAAGTGATAACAAATTTCACTAGAATTATCATATGTTCGCCTGAAATGACCGCAAAGTAAAAAACGTAGCAAAATATATGAACCTATAAATTCAATTATAATAGGCTGCAGATTGTATTACCGAAAGCCTATGGTAAACGTATTACTTTGTTGTTTATATTATTATAATTTATAAACAACGAATATGGTTTATCAGGGCGTATGATCAACGATAATTGTTATACGCACTGGGAATTCATCTTCTACGGATAGAAATTGTTTCTTTTATGGATAGAGGGCTTTTCATCTATGGATAGAAGACCGCTCTTCAATGAATAGATAAAGGACAACTAAATTCGTGATGGTGCAGCCGTCTAAATTCTTGGCCGTTTTAAATTCAGTACAATGATGTAGCCAGATTCATCTGCAGACCATCTTGCGGTACATTCCCGAACGACATACTGCACCTTTTCAACTGCCCTTCCAAATCTACTCTAGTAATTTTATGATTACAACCAATCGAAGCATGTTCACCGTACATAGTTCTCGTGGGCCTGATTACAATGATTTAATGGATAAAACCATACTTCCTGAAAGCTATAAAAATGCTACGGTGACCAACTAAAAGGGCTGCTGAGACCGATTACATTGTGACACAAAATGGAAATCAAAGTCTGAGGTGTGGAAAATTTTTTTTGGAGATGAATGCCCTTGATGAGTATACTAAGAACCCAAAAGGAAATTTTCGCCATAGGTCAAGTTTCTGAGATATCGCGCGATGAAGTTTTTGATTTTTTCCCTATAATACTTGGGAAAATAGCTCCATATCTCTGTTTGGCGTTGTTGTAGCTTCGTGTTGAGGTCACATGTCTTCAGTGAAATCGATTGGCGCATCTTTTTGTAGAACACTTCATTCTTCTAACTCAATGCCCTTCATGTCCTATGGCAGAACTGTCCTTCCGGATTTATCACACTATCTTCGTCGACATTCATCGCCAAAAAGAATTTTTCACCTCCCAGCCTTTGATCTCCATATTTGCGCGTACTGATATTTTTCCTTCAAAACGGTTTAAGAAAACGAGTTTTTTGTTCTAGAACTGCAACTAACTAAGTTTTCATAAGAGAATTAATTTAATTTGATTGACAACTCTATAAGCTTTTTAATGGTATACATATAAGTTTAATCGGTTACTTAAAACCGGTTCAAAAATCGTTTTAAGTGTTTGAATATCCGGTTCAAAAATTGAGATAACCGGATCTATCCTCCAAGAAAATTTGTTATTAACGTGTTCGTCATTACAAGAGCTATTTGTCGTAAATATTTCAGAAGCATCCCAGATGTCTACATAAGCAATAACCAATTGTTTTGTCTACATACCTATACATAACAAATAACGAATATACAGAAAAACAAGTAAAAAAGTGTCAGTCGGCTTTGCCGACAGATATATACCCTCAGCCAATGTGAAGCGAAACTTTCACCTCCGGACAGATCGAATATATTTAAGGTCTCTTCAGAATTTTGTGGCCCTTTTGGGACATTCGAACTTGCCGACAAAAATTTGGATTAGGAATTAACTGCACTAAGACACAAATGTTGAAATTTTGTAGGGCAGGTACCCTTAGGGAGGACCGATATGGGTCATTTTAGAAGTTAAAATAAATTTTGAGAAAATATTAGGAGATCCAAAGTTTGGACCAAATTGGTTGCCTCATTCAAGTGATATCGTCCTAGCATTTTAGTGACATTTTTTAAATATTGGGAAGAAGTACCGAAAGTTGTGGACCGGTATTGCCCATGAAACTAAGTTTGGATATAATATGACGAAGACCAAATGTTGGACCAAATCGGTTGAACAGTTCGAGAGTTATCGTGTTCTTCGACCGCCACATATGGTGACATAGGGGTTTTTTACACCTTTCGGGCTGTCTTCGCAAGAAATATGGACTTACCCCTGAAAAAACTTTTACCGTCGTAATGGTGGTAGCGTATGCAAATAGCTTCAACAAAAATCCAAGTGATTCGATAGCAGGTCTTAAAGTGAACTTATCCGAAATTTTGTGTGAGAGGTACCAGAAGGAGTAGACAAATTTAGTCCATATTCGAACCTGATCTATATCTGGTAGATATATTAGGATGTGCAAAGTATGTATTACATCGGTCACTCCCTTCAAGAGTTATCGTGCGCAAAATTTTTCCGAACATTTCTGTAGTTCTGTGGGGGAGGTACCTGAAGGAGTGGACCGATATAACCCATCTTCGAATTTAAACTATGTTTTAGTAAAATATTACGAAGGCCAAATTTTGGACCGAATCGACAGATCCGTTCGAGAGTTATCTTGCGCTCCAACCACTTCACACGGTGTCATAGGGTTATTTTGCAACTTTGGGGCTATTTTCTCAGGAAGTGTGGACTTGCCCCTGATGAAACTTGTACCGTCGTATAGGGGGCAGTGAATACAAGCTGCTAAAACAAAAATCAAAGCGATTCGAGAGCAGGTCCTAAACTGAACTTATCCCAAATTTTGTGTGGGAGTTGCCGGAAGGAGTAGACCGATTGAGTCCATATTGGAAACTCATCTAAGCCTGGTAGACATTTCACGATTTGCAAAGTATGGACCAAATCGGTTACTTCCTTCAAGAGCCATCGTACATACAAATTTTCCGAACATTTTCGAACTTTTGTGGGGGAGGTACCGGAAGGAGTGGACCGATATATCGTCGTCTGCAGTTTAGTGTGCAACAAACGCTTATATCTTGCACAAAGTGCATACACATTTTATGCGCATCCGATTTCACTATCAACCGTAAAAAAAATACATCGATCTAAACATATTTCAATAAAATCCATCAAGAACCGTGGATGTAGCATCACACAGTATTTTTTGGATAAATCGGATACAGCTCCCATGCCACTAAATTTTTCAAACCGCTGTTTTCGCACAAACGCGAGTGATGATTCACTTTCTTCATTGAAATGGAAACGATCCACATAAAACGTGAATTAGTCAGCGATATTTTATAAAACATTTTTCGCAAATTTTTCAATTTTTGCAGTAGCCATTTCCGCTGTTCTAGTAGATGGATTTTTACGATCTCTGATTCATATGATCCGGATCGTCGAAAAACTAAAATATCGCGGGGTACCAGCACACTCAAAACGATATTGTAAATACTGTACCCAAAAAATAGGTTTTTTAGAAAAAATATCGCACTAAATTTTGGCCTTTGGCAGTAGATTACTCTGCTGCTGTGTGGGCTACATACTCAATATACATATCAGATTATGCGAAATCGCGAGTTCTTTAATCCTATAATTGGTTTTTCGAAATATCCGAATGCGCGTCCCAGTTACATAAAAAATACAAAAAACACCTGAAATCCGGCTACAAAATGTCAGCATCCATAAAAGGTGGATGCAGAGGAAATTTTGGAAAGTGATACATTAGAAGTGTAATCTTCATTTTGTATTCTCATACTTTTACTTTGGACAGATGTCCGTCATTTGAATGGTATAATCAGAAATCGAATAGCAATGTAAAAAACTTGTTTAGATTCAACTTGTTTTTACCTATGTTTTTTCCTTTACGCGGTCGTAACTGCCACGTAAATTAAATTTTTTTGCTAAATTTTTGAGCTTTGTACAAAAACATCTAAATTAATCCAGCAATAGTCATAGTTACTGGTAAACTACAATAGTTCGCGTATTATAATAGTGCAAACCTTGGCTTCATGGAAACTAAAAAATTTTGACTTTTCCTCATATACCCTCGTTAGCAGAAATGCTGAGGGTATAAAAAAGTACCTCTAGTTGGACACCCTTTACTACCGAAAGCCTATGGTAAACTTGTTACTTAGGGGTAGTTTACACTATATGTAGATGTCATATGACACGAAATAAAAACATTCCATATCTACCCACGCAGGCAATGTGGAGACGTAATTTTATTACATTTTTGCTAGTGTGACGTAAGCAAAATCCCCAATATTGCACATATTAGCGACTATATAATGATGGAAAATTTCATGTCATATGACATTCACATATAGTGTAAACTACCCCTTAGTTATTCATATTATTATAATTTCTAAACAACGAATATGGGTTATCAGGGCGTATGATCAACGATAATTGTTATACGCCCTGGGAATTCATCTTCTACGTATAGAAGTCGTTTCTTCTATGGATATAGGGCTTTTCTTTTATGGATAGAAGACCGATATTCAATGGATAGAAGACCTTTCAGCTGCCACCGATGATAAGAAGTGGTCTCCTATGAACATAAGACCTTCCAATGAATGGAAGAAATGGCATTTAGTCTTCGGTATAAAACTTTCCCCCAGACTCTTGTGGGAACAGGTCCACGCCTTAGTATAGCCCCCATAGAACGGTACCTCCCTATTTCCGGTATTTTGAGGGTTGTTGCAACAATAATCCACCGAAATGGCTGAAATTTGGTATTTCGTCTTCATTTGGGTATTACACGTTCCATATGAAAGTTGTCGGTATGGGTCCACGCCTTCATATAGCCCCCATAGAACGTACCTCCCGATTTTTGGTGTTTTGAAGGTTTTGGCCTCAATATTCCTCAGAAATGACTAAAATTTGGTATTTAGTCTTCGTTGGGGGGTAGAAAACTTTGCCACAGAGTCTTGTAGGTACAGGTCCACGCCTTAGTATAGCCCCCACCGAAGGTACCTCCGGATTTTCGGTATTTTGAAGATTTTAGCCTCATTAGTACATCGAAATGGCTGAAATTTGGTACTTGGCCTTCGTTGGGGGTATACAACTTTCTCCCAGAAATTTGTCGGTATATGTCCTCGCCTTCATATAGCCCCCATAAAACCGTACCTCCCGTTTGTCGGTATTTTGAAAATTGTGGCCACAGCAACCCACCGAAATGAAATTTGGTATTAAGTCTTTGTTGGAGATAAAAGCCTTTCTGACTGAAATTCATCAGTATAGGTCCATGTTTCGATATAGGCCCCATAGAACGGTACCTCCCTATTTCCGGTATTTTGAAGGTTGTGGCCTCAATATTTCACCGGAATGGCTGAAATTTGTTATTTAGTCTTCCATGGGGTTATAAAATATTCCAGAAGAGAATTATCTATAGGCCCGCGGGTTCCTATATTCCCCATGGAAGCGTACCACTTGCTTTTCGGTATTTTGAAGGTTTTACCGAAATATCGGAAATTTGGTATTTAGTTTTCATGGAGTCCAATAACTTTTCGCCAGAAATGTTTAGGTATAGATCGATGTTTTGATATAGCCCCCATGGAACGGTAGCTGCCGAATTTCGGTATTTTGAAGGTTAGCCAGGCTCAGTCACCGCCAGGGTCGGCCTAAGGACCCACAAACCTTAAGTAAAACACGAGTGGTCACAAGTTTAATCTTTATTGTGAACTCTTGGTGTTTGATGAACGAATAATATATATGTGTGTGTGGAAAGTGGATGCAATATTTGTTATTAGTTGAGTTCGTTCTGTGTTATTCGGCGGCTGTCGGATCGGCAGTGGCTCGGTAATCGTCTGGTGTGGCTTGGCTCCACACTAATCGGTTTGCTGTCGGCTCGGGGCAGTCGGGCGTCTTTCGGCTCGGCAGTTGACGGATGTGGCTCGGCTCTACAAGATTCGGGTTGCTGTCGGCTCGAGGCATTCGGGTAACTTTCGGCTCGGCATTTGTCGAATGTGGCTCAGTTCTACAAGACTCGAGTTGCTGTCGGCTCGGGCAATCGGTAGCTTTTGGCTCGGCAGTTGTCGGGTGGACTCGGCTCTACACGACCCAGATGTGGTTCGGTAATGCTTTCGGGTGGCTGTCGGCTCGGCGGCCGTCGAGTGTATGACTCGACTCGATGGCATTCGGGTTGTTGTGGGGGAAAAAGTTCGGTCAATATTTAGGAGCTGGTTATGAGCGTTGAGCTGGCTATGAGCGTTTAGCTTGCTAGGAGCTTGGAGCTTACTAAGAGGCTTGGAGCTGACTAAGAGCTTGAAGCTTGCTAAGAGTCTGGAGCTTGCTAAGAGCTTGGGGCTTGCTAAGACTCTGGAGCTTGCTAAGAGACTTGGAGCTTACTAGAGCATATAGCTTTCTAAGAACTTGCTAAGAGACTGGAGCTTGCTAAGAGACTTTGAGCTTACTAGGAGCGTGTTCGAATCGTAGCTACCGAATAACGAGACTGCGGACGAGCCACACGTCTTGTCGTACTTTGTCGGCTGGTGATCGACGTCTTCGGTGCATAAAACTGAAATATACATTCGGGTGGTAACACGAAGTGAATGAGAATTATTATGCAGCAGTGATTATCGTTAATTACACCGAAGTTAAATTTGTCCACTATGCTGACTGTGTAGTGGTGGTTGATGGTAATGGATGCATGTAGAAATACATGTATGAAACGGTCACGTTACACGCTTTACGTACCCAGTAATGACTGCGTATGTATATGCTATACCTCTAAAATCTCTGGGATGTGTATATGAACTTATCTATATATGTATGTATGACTGGACGGCTGAAATATGTCGCAATCATACTAAAGAAATTCCATAGAAAACTAGTGCCCGGGGGTAGTAGAGTAGTGTATCAGGTGGTCGGCCCTGTCCGACTATAACCCTCTCTTACTAGTTTTTATTTACAGTAGTTGGTAATTATTATTCTTTACATGAAATATCCAATATACATACATAGTTCACCCATAAGAACGTTAAAAACTTGGGTTTGGGCGTCGGGTTAGTAACCCTCCCCTAGAAAAAACAGCCTACAGCCTACAAACCCCTCTAAAGTTGACGAACCCCGCAAACGTTTTAAGGACCATGATCTGCGAATCTGCACCTGGGATGTTCGCACTCTCTATAGAGAAGGTGCAGTCTTCGCATTGGCAGACGTACTTGAAAAGTACAAGGCCGATATTACTGCCATACAGGAAGTACGATGGATTGGGAAAGGCGTAACAACAACACCTAAAGGTGACGCACTGTATTATAGCTGCCATGACGTAAAGCATGAGTTTGGTTGTGGATTCGTAGTTAGTCGGAGACTAAAACATCTGGTATCCAGCTTCACCCCAGTGAATGAAAGACTTGCTGCAATTCGAATAAAAGCTAAATTCTTCAACATCAGCTTTATTTGCGCTCATGCTCCCACTGAAGAAAAGGACGAACAGACCAAAGATATATTTTACGAGCGCTTAGAAGAAACATATGACCGTTGCCCTGCCCATGACATTAAAATCATTCTAGGCGATTTTAATGCCAAAATTGGAAAGGAGAATATCTTTGGCCCAACAGTCGGGAAATTCAGTATCCACAGTGAAACATCTGACAATGGTATGAGGCTGATAGACTTTACAGCTGCAAAAAACATGGTAGTTAGCAGTATCAGATTTAATCATCTCGATATTCATAAGGGCACCTGGCTGTCTCCAGATCAGAAAACAAGAAACCAAATTGATCATGTTGTGATAGATGGAAGACATTCATCGAGCGTGTTGGATGTACGATCGTTCCGAGGCGCAAACATTGATTCGGACCACTACCTTGTTGCAGCAAAGGTACGCACCCGCTTAAACGTAGCAAACAAAGTACGAACAGACACAACACGAAAGTTAGACATCGGTAAGCTGCAATCACAACAGATAGCCACAGCATATTCCACTCAACTAGCCCAATTGCTTAATCAAAGCACTCCTCATCCCGATAACATATCAGCGCAATGGCAAAGCATTGCCCACTCCATGCAAACAGCCGCAAAATCCATACTTGGATACCAGAGACCTCCACCAAGGAATCCATGGTATGATGAGGAGTGTCGTGCTGCCACCGAAGAGAAAAATGCGGCATATAAGGCTACTTTACAATCCGTAGCAACGCGTAGCGCACGAGAGAGATACCGGGAGAAAAGGAGGGAGGAGAAACGTCTTTTCCGCAGGAAAAAGAGAGAGATGGAAAAGCGGGAGTGTGAAAAAATCGAGATGTACAGGATCCAGAATGAAGTCCGAAAATTCTACCAAAGAGTCAAGCATCAAACTGATGGCTTTGGTACAGGCACATCCTCCTGTAGAGACCAGCAAGGTAATTTGGTAACTGATACAGATAGTGTACTCAGGATATGGAAAGAACATTTTTCAAATCTGTTGGTATCCAATAGCAGCGAAGGCGACGAAGATACCACAGTCCCAATACCAGAAGATGGTATTGAATGTATACCGCCAGCCAAGATGAGGTAAAGACAGCAATAAATCGGCTGAAGAATAATAAGGCAGCAGGGGCCGATGGCTTACCAGCCGAGCTGTTCAAAACCGGAGGCGACACGCTGATAAGGTGTATTCATCAGCTAGTTAGCACCATCTGTCAGGAAGAACGAGTACCCGACGATTGGAAGCTGAGTATCCTGTGCCCCGTCCACAAGAAGGGAGATAAGACTGTATGCTCTAACTATAGGGGCATAAGTCTATTCCCTATTGCCTACAAGATCGTGTCAGGGATATTGTGCGAACGACTAAAGCCTATGGTCAACGAGATAATTGGACCATACCAATGCGGCTTTAGACCTGGCAAGTCCACCATTGACCAGATATTTACCCTGCGGCAAATCCTAGAGAAGACCCAAGAGATGCAGATCGACACCTACCACCTTTTTGTCGATTATAAAGCAGCCTTCGACAGCCCGCTGCGTTCAAAGGTATTCCAAGCCATGTCTGAATTTGGTATTCCCGCAAAGCTCATCCGGCTTTGTAAAATGACTTTAACTGACACGAGGTCCTCAGTTAAAATAGGAAAGAACCTCTCCGAAGAGTTTGGTACCAAAAGAGGTTTCAGACAAGGAGACAGCCTTTCGTGTGACCTCTTCAACATCCTGCTAGAAAAGGTTATACGAGAGGCAAACGTCAAAAGAAGTGGCACAATCTACACCAATAGTCACATGTTACTTGCTTATGCTGATGATATAGACATCATGGGCCGATCAGTAAAAGAAGTAACTGATACCTTTATAAAGGTCGAAGGAGAATCTGCTAAAGTGGGTCTGGCGGTAAACGGTGAGAAGACCAAGTTGATGGTGTCGACGCGCAATGCGTTCATTGAGCTCGGACCGACTGTGGAAGTTGGTTCCTATAATATTGAGGTAGTAAAAGACTTCGTCTACCTCGGCACCTCCGTAAACACAACAAACGACATCAGTTGTGAAATAAAAAGAAGAATTGTATTGGCCAACAGATGCTACTTTGGTTTAAGTAAGCAGTTTAAAAACAAAGCCACATCTCGTCAAACAAAAATAACGCTCTACAAAACACTGATACTACCCGTGCTGATGTATGGCTCCGAAGCCTGGGTACTTGTGCAAGCAGACATGGCAGTGCTTGGTGTGCTTCAGAGAAAAATTCTTCGAAAGATCTACTAACCAATCTGCGTTGACGGTGAATATCGACGTCGCATGAACCACGAGCTGTATCTGCTATACAACGACATCAATATTGTTAAACGTATCGAGATGCAGCGATTGCGTTGGCTAGGCCATATCATAAGAATGAGCGATGATGAACCCGCTAAAAAGGCGTGTCACATGGCGGTGCACGCAGAATTGGCAGGCCAAGGAATAGATGGCGCCAACAAGTGGATGATGAGATGAAAAGGCGCGGTATTCCAGAGTGCAAAGCAACAAATAGAGAGGAATGGAGATCTCTTCTTAGTTCGGCCTATAGAACAAGTGTTCTGTAATGGGCCAGCTAAGTAAGTAAGTATACATACATACATGTATGTACATATGTATATTTGTACATGCATATGTAATTTTTCTAAAACTTACCTTGAACTGTGATTTCCTCCTAAGGGCAGCAATAGAACGCGATTGTTGTCTTAAAACCTCCAGGCTGTTTTGTTGCAACTATTTGTTAATATTTTCTTAAAATGCACTTTTTCACTTAGAAATATTTTTTTTTAATATTTTTTTCACAGGATTTCTTTAATTTGACAGCTTCTCTCTCTTAAAGATTTCTTTTGTCAAAAAATCACCGCTAATTATCTTCAAAATAATATGTATTAACAAAAGATTTTTATCGCATTGTAAATTGTATTTTTGTATATTTTGTTTGTGTTACCAATTTCCAAAATATAAATTGATTCGCAATATTTAGATTTATACAAAATTCCTTTGCCTATAAAATCAAAAATGAAATTTGGCTACAATTATGCCAAATGAAAATGTAATAAAACAAAATTGCATTTATTCGATCTCTCCGCAAATATAAACAAAAATACGGTGCAATGTGAATTGGAATGTTTATTTAAGATTGTTTTGTTTAATAACAACAACAAAAAACACAATGAAAGGTATTAGTAAATAAACATCGGTTTTATAGATGGGAAATAGTAGAGGGGGCACGACGTTTGGGTATAATTGGCATTAGATTAATGAATATTATGAACAGTGTGTCATCCTTTCAATTGTGTTGGGTTAGCTGTGAGTTGCATGTATGTCCATTGTGCACAATTAACTTTTTGTCATTAACATTATATTTGTATTAATTAATATAATATGGTGTTTTTTATGAGTTATTAGGGAATCGGTATTGCTGCAAAATCACCTCGAATAAAGGTAGGTATTCAAGAATGTTAATGAAAAAGACGTGAATATTTTATTCAATGTGAATCGGGGAGCAAACGATGATTCCATCAGAGTGATAATATCAACGCGAAAGACGCGAATGGTTTGGTACCTACGAACCTAAACCAGAGAAACCATTATTACAAAATATTTTGACCTAGTTAACCTTGAAGATGAAGTTTTATTGCTATTATGTGTTCATAATTATACACCGTACACCCACTATTCACAGTAGGCCGGGGCGATTTGAAAACCTTAATGAGCCCTTCGCGTTTCTTATTCCTGGGATTGAACTGAGCAAAAAAGTCCACTAGAGCATAGATCTACGGTGAAAATCGAGCCTCCCTAATTTGACTTTAAGTTTTTTATCCACGTTTTTTAGACATTTTGGCATATAACAGCCAAACCATTGAGATTTTTGATCGAACACAAGGACTAAAATTGTAGCCAAGACAGTAATTAATAACTCTCTAATACATCGCAAAAGCATTGGAACGCTCCTTCAGGCAATTTTGGCCTTGAGAAGGTGCAAACTTTTCGAAAAATGTCGATAAATGGCACTGTGCTACAAAAGTTGACCAGAAAAATACACTATGCAACACTGAAAATGCAAACAACTTCTCGTATGTATTTTTTTAAAGTGCATATTTAGACTACAAAAACCCTAGTTGGGTTTTGTCCTGTCAGATCCAGTTCGGATTTTATGGCCTCATCTAAACCGGGCTAAATCTACACTTTTTTGCATTTATCAGGCCTTTATCTCAGAAACAAATAGAAATTTGACCTTGCTGTCTTTAGCAATATTGTAGCCCTAAACTAGTAGAACTTATCTCTTGAAGAAACCACACAAGAAAAACTCCTCCTAGGGCATCAAAATCTATAAAATATAGAACTTTTTACATAATTGCTGAAATTCTGGTCAGTATCGGCTAAACTATTGGGAGTTGAACCAAGTAACCTTTTGCAAAAATCTTCCAAATAAAGTTCTCAACAATTCTTTAGAACATTCTGAAACTCTAAAATGCTTACTTCATGTTGTTTCAGCGGTATTTTGCATCATATCTTTTACAGCACGTATTTCAAACACAGTTCACACCAACAGTTTATTCTCGCATTTCGGATTTCACTTCTTTATTGACATTTTTATTAAATGGTCCTTGAAAAATGTACTGAAAATAGAGGCATAGAGGCATTTTACAACAATGACATGTTCTGAAGAGTTGTGTATTACATTCCTGGGAATATTTTTCCAACTGAAAATATTCAGGAAAAATTAACGATTTTGGAGATACGGTGCGAAATGTATAAAAATTGTGGTATTTTTGCATATATTTTAAAATTTGAGGCAATAAATGTAGTTTTTCGACTTCATTATTTCTCCAAATATTGTATTCTTGTCCTTGTCTACAAATTTGCTTCAGAGGTCAGAAGAAGATTCGCATTGGTTTCAGAGATATAGCCCCAAATTTCTTTAAAAACTCAATATTTAACCATGTTTAGATGGGGCCATAAAATCCGAGCTGGATCTGACACAACAAACCCCTACTAGGGTTTCTTGTCGTTTGGGTCTGTACTTTCAAAAAATCCGCAGTTCGAATTGTTTGCACAAGATCAGCTTAAAAATGTTGCACAGTGATATTCAAGAGTTCTGATGGAAAATTATATCGTGTTGGGATCCATGGACAACGACAATGCCTTTAGTTCGTTTGTGTCACTTCCTTTTATTTTTTTATAACGGTAAAAGTAGTGAAAATCTGGGTTTCTTACTTACTTACTTAGCTGACCCATTACAGAACATTTGTTCCATAGGCCGAACTAAGAAAAAATCTCCATTTCTCTCTATTAGTTGCTTCGTACTCTGGAATACCGCGCCTTTTCATCTCATCATCCACTTGTTTGCGCCATATATTCCTTTGCCTGCCAATTCTGCGTGCACCGCCAAGCGGTCCGTATTTATACGCCTTTTTAGCGGGTTCATCATCGCTCATTCTTGTGATATGGCCTAGCCAACGCAATCGCTGCATCTCGATACGTTTAACAATATTGATGTCGTTGTATAGCAGATACAGCTCGTGGTTCATGCGACGTCGATATTCACCGTCAACGCAGATTGGTCCACAGATCTTTCGAAGAATTTTTCTCTCAAACACACCAAGCACTGCCATGTCAGCTTGCGCAAGTACCCAGGCTTCGGAGCCATACATCAGCACAGGTAGTATCAGTGTTTTGTAGATCGTTATTTTTGTTTGACGAGATGTGGCTTTGTTTTTAAACTGCTTACTTAAACCAAAGTAGCATCTGTTGGCCAATACAATTCTTCTTTTTATTTCACAACTAATGTCGTTTCTTGTGTTTACGGAGGTTAAGGTAGACGAAGTCTTTTACTACCACAATATTATAGGAACCAACCTCCACAGTCGGTCCGAGCTCAATGGACGCATGCGCGTCGACACCATCAACTTGGTCTTCTCACCGTTTACCGCCAGACCCTCTTTAGTAGATTCTCCTTCGACCTTCATAAAGGTATCAGTTGCTTCTTTTACTGATCGGCCCATGATGTCTATGTCATCAGCATAAGCAAGTAACATGTGACTATTGGTGTAGATTGTGCCACATCTTTTGACATTTGCCTCTCGTATAACCTTTTCCAGCAGGATGTTGAAGAGATCACACGAAAGGCTGTCTCCTTGTCTGAAACCTCTTTTGGTACCACACTCTTCGGAGAGGTTCTTTCCTATTTTAACTGAGGACCTCGTGTCAGTTAAAGTCATTTTAAAAAGCCGGATGAGCTTTGCGGGGATACCAAATTCAGACATAACTTGGAATACCTTTGAACGCAGGGGGCTGTCGAAGGCTGTTTTATAATCGACAAAAAAGTGGTAGGTGTCGATCTGCATCTCTTGGGTCTTCTCCAGGATTTGCCGCAGGGTAAATATCTGCTCAATGGTGTTCTTGCCAGGTCTAAAGCCGCATTGGTATGGTCCAATTATCTCGTTGACCATTGGCTTTAGTCGTTCGCACGCACGATCTTGTAGGCAATAGGGAGTAGACTTATACCACTATTGTTAGAGCATACAGTCTTATCTCCCTTCTTGTGGACGGGGCACAGGATACTCAGGGTCCAATCGTCGGGTACTCGTTCTTCCTGTCAGATGGTGCTAACTAGCTGATGAATACACCTTATCAGCGTGTCGCCTCCGGTTTTGAACAGCTCGGCTGGTAAGCCATTGGCTCCTGCTGCCTTATTATTCTTCAGCCGATTTATTGCTGTCTTTACCTCACCTTGGCTGGGCGGTATACATACAATACTATCTTCTGGGATTGGGACTGTGGTATTTTCGTCGTCTTCGCTGCTATTGGATACCAACAGTTTTGAAAAATGTTCTTTCCATATCCTGAGTACACTAACTGTATCAGTTACTAAATTACCTTGCTGGTCTCTACAGGAGGATGTGCCTGTACCAAAGCCATCAGTTTGATGCTTGACTCTTTGGCAGAATTTTCGGACTTCATTCTGGCTCCTGTACATCTCGATTTTTTCACACTCCCGCTTTTTCATCTCTCTCTTTTTCCTGCGGAAAAGACGTTTCTCCTCTCTCCTTTTCTCCCTGTATCTCGTGCGCTTCGCGTTGCTACGGATTGTAAAGTAGCCCTATATGCCGCATTTTTCTCTTCGGTGGCAGCACGACACTCCTGATCATACCATGGATTCCTTGGTGGAGGTCTATGGTATCCAAGTATGGATTTTGCGGCTGTTTGCATGGAGTGGGCAATGCTTTGCCATTGCGCAGATATGTTATCGGGATGAGGAGTGCTTTGATTAAGCAATTGGGCTAGTTGAGTAGAATATGCTGTGGCTATCTGTTGTGATTGCAGCTTACCGATGTCTAACTTTCGTGTTGTGTCTGTTCGTACTTTGTTTGCTACGTTTAAGCGGGTGCGTACCTTTGCTGCAACAAGGTAGTGGTCCGAATCAATGTTTGCGCCTCAGAACGATCGTACATCCAACACGCTCGATGAATTTCTTCCATCTATCACAACATGATCAATTTGATTTCTTTTTTTCTGATCTGGAGACAGCCAGGTGCCCTTATGAATATCGAGATGATTAAATCGTATGAAGAAGAGAAAATTCCAAATTTCAGCAATTTCGGTAAAAAATTTTCACAATAACCACATTCGGGAGGTACCGCTCTATCGAGGCTATATTAAGACATGGACCTGTACCGACAAATTTCTGGGGGAAAGTTTTATACCCCCAACGAAGACTAAGTACCAAATTTCAGCCATTTCGGTGGATTATTGTGGCCACAACATTTAAAATACCAAAAAATACCATTTTCAATACCAACCATCCTGGAAGTAATAAAAACTTCCGTACCAAATTTTGACGCTCTATCTTAAAAATTGGGAGTTGTATCTTGATTTCAACAGACAGACAGACGGACATGGTTAAATCGACATACAATTTTATGCTGATCAATATTATATATACTTTATAGGGTCTCCGATGAATATTTCGATGTATTACAAACGGAATGACAAATTTAATTATACCATCCAAATGGTGGAGGGTATAAAAATGGGCCACTCTTTGGGGTACAGCCCACACAAAAGTTCAACATATTTGTTTATGTGCGGTTAATAGTCTGTTCGAGGATACTTTGGAAATTTTTACCAAAGGTACTCCTAGTGGTCCTGTTTACAGCGATATTGTGTTTTTCGTGGGCAAGTTCATTTTTCCTGATATAATGATCCAATAGGTCTAAATTATAAGGTGACCAACTGAATTGACTGGTGGGCGCGAAATGGAATGGCTCCCAAAATAAGGCCCACTTCAAACATGGACTATGTCGGTCCATTTCTTTAGGTATATAATTGTTCCACAAACATCCCACACGGAACAAGGGAGACTTCTCACATACCAATGAGTGCACCCCGATTCATATTAGGCCAATGATATGGGACCGAAAGTTTATCGCCGAATCCGAACGGCGTGTCTCAAGACACCACTTGTAGAGAAGTTTTACATGACTGAAATACTCAGGAAATGTCGCCAACATTGTGAAAAAAGTGTATCAATTCACACAAGCTGAGCGTATATCTCTGTCGGTAAAACCGACTGATACTTTTTTACTTGTTATATCCTCAGCATTTATGCTAACGAGGGTATATACTATTTCATACGGGCAAACTGTGCCTTGGGGTTTTAGACCCCAAGTATGTTTGGACGAAATGTGTTTCAGCCAATTTGGTGTTGATTCAGCCATGTCCGTCCGTCTGTCTGGCTGGCCGGCTCTCGAACGGATCAACCCATTCGGTCCAAGATTTGGCTTTCGTAATATTTTGTCCAAACTTAGTTTAGTTCGAAGATGGGTTATATCGGTCCACTCCTTCCGGTACCTCCCCCACAAAAGTTCAGAAATGTTCGGAAAATTTGTGCGAACGATAACTCTTGAAGGAAGTAACCGAATTGGTGCATTCTTTGCACATCGTAAAATTTCTTAGATGAGGTTCCAATATGGACTCAATCAGTTCACACCTTCGGGTACCTCCCACACAAAATTTCGGAAAAGTTCAGTTTAGAACCTGCTCTCGAATCGCTTTGATTTTTGTTGTAGCAACTTGTATTCACTGCCCCCAATGGGACGGTATAAGTTTCATCAGGGGCAAGCCCATACTTCCTAAGAAAATAGCCTGAAAGATACAAAAAACCCCTATGACACCGTGTGTAATGGTTGGAGCTGCTTCGCATAATGCAGATTAATCTGCATCACTGCAAAGCGGCTGCTGCTGAACTTCTTCTAGCCCTCAAGAAGTCTGAAGTTGACATCGTCTTAATCCAGGAGCCTTACTTATACAAGAATAAGGTTGCTGGATTAAACGATAGCAACTACACCACCTTCGCCACATCCAACGGGGACAAGGTAAGAACCTGTGTAGTTGCTAAGAAGAGTCTTAAACTAATATTCCTCTCTAATTTCAGCGGAGGTGATATTACGGCTGTAAGGATGGAATGCAGCTCCCATGGAGCCACCATATTCTCGTCCATTTACATGCCATTCGAGAGCCCTGACCCACCGGGTAATGACGTGGAGAAGCTTGTCAAAGAGATGGGTAGCACTTGCCTCATCATCCTAGGATGTGATGCCAATGCTCACCATTTCCACTGGGGCAGCAGAGACACAAATGCCAGAGGTGAGTCCGTATTCGATTTTATCTTAAAATATAATCTCAGAATATGCAACAGGGGAAATGAATACACTTTTCAAAATAGAATCAGGGGGGAGGTTATAGACATAACCCTCACTAATAAAGACGAATCTATTATCAGTGACTGGAGGGTATCGGAAGAATGCTCCTTTTCGGATCATCGGAAGATATTCTTCCAAGTCTCTGTTAATGGCATTCGACAGCCACCATTTAGAAATCCACGGAAAACCGACTGGAACAAATTCAATGAACTAGTAAGCTCCAAGCTGGGAGTGTCACGATACCCCCAAACAGCCACAGAGGTTAATAGTGCTGTGAATCACGTGACAGAGGTTTTGGTGGACAGCTATGAGACCGCCTGCCCTCTCACTTACCCAGGCAGAAGATGTCAACCGGTCTGGTGGTCGAAAGATCTGGCTAATCTCAGGAAGATTAGCAGAAGGCTCTACAATAAAGCCAACAAAACGAAGTTGTCCACAGATTGGGAGAACTACAAGGTATCTTTCAATAAGTACAACAGCGAAATAAAGAAGGCTAAACGCAGATCTTGGGTCTGCTTTAGCGAGTCTATAGAGGGAGTAAAGGATGTAGCCAGGTTTCGTAGAGTACTGTCGAAGGACCCTAATTCCATCGGCAGTATCAAGCGGGATGATGGCACATGGACTAACTCCGGTCTAGAAACTCTGGATCTCCTGGCCAAAACCCACTTTCCCAACTGCATGGATGCACCAGATCGCTCAGCCGATCCACCAATGTGTAACCAAGCCACAGGGGAAGTGAGTGTCATCGAGGAGATCATAAGTCACACAAAGATAGCTTGGGCGATAAACACTTTTAAGCCCTTTAAATCACCTGGTCCAGATAGTATCTTCCCTGCTATGCTACAAAACGCATTGGAGGTGTTGATACCACACCTGGATCATATTTATAGGGCCTGTCTACGTCTATCGTTCACACCGGTTCTGTGGAGGGAGGTCACGGTGACATACATCCCCAAAGCGGGGAAGTCAAGTCACACGCTTCCCAAAGACTACAGACCAATCTATCTTCCTTTCTATTGAAAACGTTAGAAAGATTGCTTGACCTAGGAATAAGGTCCAAACTTGGAAATAGTGTTATTAGTCCTGCCCAACACGCCTACATCAAAGGCAGATCGGTGGAGACTGCACTTAATGAAGTCGTTGGTTTAATCGAGAGGAATATGATGGGCTCAAACTATACGTTAGCAGCGTTTCTAGATATAGAAGGCGCCTTTAATAACGTCAAACTCGAATCCATCCACAATTCACTCTTGAACTTAGGTGTTTCCACTACGCTGATCAATTGGATCGATGGAATGCTTAGCGGCAGGATAATCAATTCAAATATCGGTGAGACCTCCATTCGGAAGTCTGTCACCAGGAGCACACCACAAGGAGGTGTATTATCACCACTGCTGTGGCTCCTGGTGATTAACGAAATACTTAAGGAATTTGACCAACTACGTATAAAGACTGTAGCTTATGCTGATGACGTGGTCATAATGATCACCGGGAAGTTCCCACAAACGCTATCGGAACTCATGCAAGGAGCTCTGGACAAATTATCAAGATGGGCACACAACAATGGACTTGGGGTGAACCCATCTAAGACAGAGCTGGTTCTATTTACGAACAAGGGAAAAGTCAAACCATTCACCCTACCAACGCTGGATGGAGTGGCCCTAAAGCTCTCCCTAGAGGCCAAGTACCTTGGCATTATCCTGGACCACCAACTAACGTGGAAAAGGAATGTCGAGGAACGTGCCAAGAGAGGACTTATAGCCCTTTATTCTTGCAAGAACTCTATTGGTAAGAGTTGGGGTTTGAAACCACAGGTCATACACTGGATTTTTACGGCCATAGTTCGCCCCATTCTAACTTATGGTTCATTGGTATGGTGGAATGCTTTGAGTAAGACATCCCTTCTCCGTAAGATTAATGTCGTTCAAAGAGCGGCATCTCTCCTAATTACCGGTGCCATGAAAAGCACTCCACAGGCTGCTCTCAATGTATTACTGGATCTTCATCCGATGAATCTCGTGGTACAGGAGTTGGCAGCAAAGAGTGCTCTCCGACTCAACGAGTTAAATTCATGGCGTAACTTCGACTACGGCCATGCTGCTATCTTACGACAATCTGGACTATCGGTGGGCTTGGAGGTAATCAGTGACTATATATCACCACAATTACACTTCGACGACATTGAAGTTCGGATACCTGACAGAGAAGCCTGGACCCACAACTCCCTACCTCTACCCGGTATAGAGATTTATACCGACGGATCCAAGATGGAAAAGGGAACAGGAGCGGGCGTCTACAGCGATACCCTCAACTTACGGATCTCGTACAAGCTAAGCGAAAATTGTAGCGTCTTCCAAGCCGAAATCTTTGCGGTCACGAAAGCAGCAGAATTGATTAAAAACATGGAAGAGGGTATATAGCCGGACCGGTGACTATCTATGTGGATAGCCAAGCGGCCCTAAAATCACTTAGATCCCATTCAATCAAATCTGCTGCGGTCTTGCACTGCAGGAAAGCTTTGGAGGCCCTACGATCAATCGTTACCTTGTGCTGGGTCCCGGGGCATTGCGACATCGAGGGAAATGAAAAGGCGGATGAACTGGCACGTCGCGGATCTGAGTCAAACGACATCGAAATCGATAACTCAATCAGGCCACCCCTGTGTCACTTCATGCGGCTCCTAGAACAAACATACAGGGAGAAGGCTGGTCAGATCTGGAATAACGAACCTGGCTGCAAGGTATCAAAGGCAATCTGGCCCAACCTCTCCAAAAGGAAGACCACTTCCCTACTCTCTATGAGAAAACCCGATCTAAAACTAATGATTGGAGTTATCACGGGACACTGCAGTATAAGATCAATGACCTGCAAATGGGATAGAGATGACCCCACGGACTACTGCAGATTATGCGAAGACGAAGAAGAAACAGAGACGATTGAGCACTTATTATGCCGTTGTCCAATGCTCAGGACCAGGAGAGTTCAAACAATGGGTGAACATACATTATCATCTCTGACAACATTCTGCCAAGCCGAGCCGACAACACTGCTTCTTCTCGCCAAGGGTCTGAAGTGGCTTCAACACGAACAAACTACAGCATCTTAATACGGCTAACCTCCTTACTCGCTCTCTCTCTCTCCTTACAAATAATCTCTCAATCCGTAGCACTTACTTAATCATTCTCAACTATCCTCTAACTTACTTAATTATTCCTTTTTCCTATTTCTAAACTCGATATGCTATTATTTCTTTTCTTTTCTCCTACCCTTACTATAGGATGAACACAATGGACCATAAGGTCTCCGAGTGGAGTGGCTGTCCAACACGACAGCTGCGCGTCCTTTAACCTAACCTAACCTAATGGTTGGAGCTCAAGATAATTCTCGAAGTGGTTTGCCGATTCGGTCCAAAATGTGGCCTTCGTAATATTTTGTGCAAACTTAGTTTAAGTTCGACGAAGATAAGCCATATCGGTGCACTCCTTCAGGTACTTCCCCCACAAAAGTTCAAAAATGTTCGGAAAAATTGTGTGCACGGTAACTCTTGATGGGCGTGACCGATTTGGTCCATACTTTACACATCCTAATATATCTACCAGATATAGATCAGGTTCGAATATGGACTGTATTTGTCCACTCCTTCGGTTACCTACCACGCAAAATTTTGGATAAATTCACTTTAAGAACTGCTCTCGAAACCCTTTGATTTTTGTTGCAGCAACTTGTATTCGTTGCCTCAATTACGATAGTAAAAGTTTTTTAAGGGGCGAGTCCATACTTCTTGAGAAAATAGCCCGAAAGTCGTAAAAAACCCCTAAGGCACCATATGTAGTGGTTGGAGAGCTCGAACCGAGCTCGTGCACACTTTCGATATTGTAATATTTCTTCGAATATAAGATGAAATTCGAAGGTGGTGCCTATAGCTCCACTCCCCCACAAAAATTCGAAAATATTTGCTAAAAGTGTACGCGCGATTTCTCATAGACGTAGCAACCGATTTGGTCCAAACTTTGGATCTCTAAATATTGTCGAAACTTAATTTATGTTCAAATTTGGGGTCTATCTGTCCAATCCTTGTGGTGCCACCCACGCAAATGTTCAACATTTTTGTGTGGTTAAGGGTATGTTCGAGGATACTTTCTACATATTTTCCGAAGGTTTTCCTATCCCCGCAAATTTTTGAGCTCTAATCCCATCCATACTTTTGTCGGTTCATACGCCCGAAATTTTGAAAATCCCCCTAAATCCATAAGTTTTTTTGGGAAAAAGGTATTTCAATCCACCCAGGCTGAGGGTATATCTCTGTCGGAAAAGCCGACGTTTAACTTGTTTTACTTCATTTTCTCCATTTCTATCTCGCCTTATTCTACTATTCTCCATAGTAAATGGTTCGTAACGGTTTGTTTTGTAAACTTGTTCATGTTTCGTTTCCGGCTAAAGCGGAAATGCATACAATATTGACCCCAGACACACAGAGACACAAATATACATTTACATGGTGGCTACTCCAACTAAAAGTAGCTAAAACTTCAACATGATTTTGAAGGATAGAAGTAACAGAGAAAGCAGAGAGAAAAAATAGGGTGGGGTAGCGTATTTTTCCTACAGAAACATAAAATAAAACACTGCAAGGCACGCGACTAAGGATGGCAAAATGCGGTTTGTATGCGATTCCTTTTTGAAGGTAATAATTGGCTGTTAGGTTGGACGGTCGGTCGTTCGCTATATAAAAGAATGTTTATTATAGTCTGCAGTTGTTACTTTGACGTTTTAACTCTTGGGGTGTTTGACCTATAACTGTATTTAATGGTAATTTTCACGTTCATTTCTGTAACATGCATACGAAGCCCATTCACCAACACTAAGGCTGCCAACATGAAATGCGGTCAAATTGCAGTTTCAAGTATACTTCACTGATTTAATATATAACAACAACAAAAACAAATTTCATTCAATAAATTATTTTTTTTTTTCTTTCACACCCAAAAAAAGGTTAACACTTTGGAAGTAATTTTTCATTGATTTTTTTTTTTCGTTTACCCCACTTGGAAATCGTTGCATTTAACGGACTCACAATATTTGTAATATTTAAAAAAAAGAACCTTGACTGGATATATGCACTGGATTTCTCTGCGAACAAATAAACACACATACAAAATTTCTTAAATCCAATTTCTTATTATTTTTCTTTTTTTTTTTTTTTGTTATTAACAAAAAAACTATTTCATTCACACTTTTCCCCAAAAAAAGCTCTATTCGTTGTTTTTCGTTTATGTTATTTTCCGAATTTTCATCCGTTTTCCTGAGCTGTAGAATTGCAACTGAATTGTCGAGCAACTGGAGCAGCAATCCATTGGCCATATTTTTACTTTGCAACATAAACGCAGACACACACACAGAAATAAAATACAAACCTTATTGGAAATGTGGGCTAAGAGTGAGTAGCAGTGATGGCATGTCAGAAACGTGTGCAACGTGGGGAAATAATGAAATATTTATGGAAAATTAATAGCTGCTTGAGAGGAGAAGTACCGAAGTAGTATTCAGTATGGCCCATTATTACGAGGTGTAGAGTTTGGGTGAAGTCTGTTGATCCATTCCAAAGTTATTGTGAGCACCAGATAACCAGACAGACATACAAACGAAAAGGACTTAATCGACTCCAAGCCCAAAAGACTTAATCGACTCCAAACATACTACTTGTGGTCTAAAATCATTATTTTGATGAGGTACATTTTTTGATCGTAGCCTCGTGAGCCTAATGGCTGAGCGTATTGAAAACAGAAAATAAGTACAATAGCATTTTGTTTTCCATCACTATTCAAATATATCTCATTCCTATCGTTTCTTACTCTCTGACTCTAAACTTTGCCAAATTTTGAGCATAATGAAAAAGTAATGTAGGATGCATTTTTGTTGCACCTGCACATCGTTTAATACGGCCCCACCATACATAATAATAATGAGTTTATTTCCTCGTGAGAGAGAGGAGAATATGAGAATATGTGTGATGGCATCCACAACTATATGCGTTCGGCTTGTATATGTTGTGGATCCCATAGTATTGACTAACGTAAAGGAACTGCTCGCTCCACTTTAGTTTGGCCTGTTGTGTGAATCACGTGTCATTGTGGTTGTTTTCTCCCCCCGCCCCCCCCCCCAACATTTGATTCATGAATGTTGAACATTGAATTTTCCCACTGACTGATTGATTGACTGTATGGTGTGAAACATCATTTGTTTGTTTACATTCTCCACGTTGTCCTTGTTGTTGTTGCTGTTGTGGATGTTTTTTTTTTTTTTTTTAAGATAAATCTTGTAGTATTTTACTTACTATTGCTGAGTGTTAATGAGATGTGTTGTGAAAGTCACTCAGTTTTTTGAGTGGGATTTTTTCGCCGGCTAGGTTATTGAACTTTTGCAGTGGGGCAAAATAACAAATTTTCTGTTTCAAATAGATTGTGTAATTAATTCAAATATAAAGAAGGAAAGGAGGTTTTTACTCATTTTGTTATAAAGGGCAATACAGAGCCAAAAGAGGCATATTTGGTTGGCGTTGGCAACACAATGTCTGAGTAGACGTGTTTTTATTCAACGCAGCTGATCGTTCTCTAATAATTATTCTCGATTAATTATTTTAACAGCTAAATCGCAAATAGACGATTAAATAAAATTATCCCGATCTGAGAATATTGCATAATTTGTGGACTTGCTGTTGTTGTTTGCATAGTTACTGACTTTGCGGCTGTTCTCTTTCGATAACTGTTTATTCCTACGCTGTTTTTATACCCTCACCTCTTATGCGGGCAATATGTTCCTCATCGAAATAATGGTTTTAGACCCAAAGTATGTTTGGACGAAATCCGTTTCAGACAGTTTGGAGTCGATTTAGCAATGTCCGTCCGTCTGTCTGTCTGGCTGGCTGGCTGGTGCGCACGATGACTCTCGAACGGATGAACCGATTTGGTCCAAAATTTGGCTTTCGCAATATTTTGTCCAATCTTAGTATAAGTTCGAAGATGGGTTATATCGGTCCACACCTTCCGGTACCTCCCCCACAAAAGTTCGGAAATGTTCGGAAAATTTGTGCGCACGATAACTCTTGAAGAGAGTAACCGATTGGGTCCATATTTTGCACATCGTGAAATTTCTACCAGACTTAGATGAGGTTCTAGTATGGACTCAATCGGTCCACTCCTTCGGGTACCTCCCACACAAAATTTCGGAAATGTTCAGTTAAGGACCTGTTCTCGAATCTCTTTAATTTTTGTTGTAGCAACTTGTATTCACTGCCCCCCTTGCGACGGTAGAAGTTTCATCAGGGGCGAGTCCAACTATCGAACGGATTTACCGATTCGGTCCAAAATGTGGCCTTCGTAATATTTTGTGCAAACTTAGTTTATGTTCGAAGATAAGCCATATCGGTCTACTCCTTCAGGTACCTCCCCCAAAAAAGTTCAAAAATTAAGTCAGTAAACGGGGGCAAGTCCAAGTTCTTGAGAAAACAGACCGAAAGGAGTTAAAAATCTCCTATGGCACCATATGTAGTGGCTGTAGAGCTCGATCCGAATACTGCGTTCCTCCACACTTTGGATATCGTAATATTTCATCGAATATTAAATGAAATTACAAGGTAGTGCTTATAGTCCGGTCAAAATAGACATGCGTATAAGGGGGAAATAGCAAAAATTCCCCCAAAGCTGAATTTTGGTGGAGAGCTAGGGTTGGCCATTAGAAGCAACGTCCTAAAAGTCCCCATCGATCCCATGTGTGCAAAAGAAGTTATTCGGGGTCAAAGGTCATTTTTGGAGGCATTATTCAGTTTTTTTAAATTTTGTAGATTCAATAATTGTCTACAAGATTGGTCTTTATGACTCTTAAAAAAGACTTACCATTTTCGAGATATCTCGATCTAAAGGTCAAATAAAAAATTAGCCGCATAAGTACATTACGAGGCGAACCAGTTAAAGTAACGACACTGTGTGTTAGATACTTTCGTAAGCTTTCAAACGATATCCACTTTGCTTTGTTCAGTAGAACCGAGTCTAACCCGGTTTTTAAATTTGGTCTTTCGGGTCTAATAACCGGCGAACCGGATCCGCAACCATTAAAAATTATACATTTCCGTAATCAGCGCAACAAACCCTACCTTCGGACCAAACTTGAAAAAAATCGGAGAGTTTTCGTTGGGGTCGTTCCCGTTGGGCTTTCGATTATGCATGTGGGTCAAATGGGCTATTTTTGCATAAAATAATTCTAACATTGAATAACTCTACTAAGCACGCTCCGATTTTCTTGGAACTTTTTTTAGAGGATAGCTATAATTTCGCTCTTCAAGAAAATATATATTTTTTTTGGGGACAGACCCGATTACTTCGTTTATTTTAGCCGGTTCGTCTGAATATGTGTATATTTCCCTTATAAGTGCATAAAAATCATGTGTTTTTTAGAACAGCTATATCTCAAGAATGGTTCCTTCTAGGAAAAAAATTATAAAGGTCAAACTTGTAGATAATTTTTCTGTCTACAATATTTACTTTAGTCACTTTTTAATTAGATCAACCTTTTTCAAGAAATAAATCCGAAACCCTAAAAACCTTTAAAATTTGACCTTTGACCCCGAATAATTTGTTTTGCACACATGGGATCGATGGGGACTTTTAGGACGTTGCTTCTAACGGCAAACCCTAGCTCTCCACCAAAATTCAGCTTTGTGGGAATTTTTGCTATTTCAATGTCTATTTTGACCGGACTAACTGACCTAGACTAATGACTGAGGGTATAAAAACATTCAAATTAGGTCTAGCAGTTGCAGAGGAAACTTTCCCGAAATTTTGTGTGGGAGGTAAAGTTGTAATTATACCCTCAGTATTTATGCTAACGAGGGTATAAACACTTTCATATGAGCAAAATGTGCCTAATCTAAATAATGGTTTTAGACCCCAAGTATGTTTGGACGAAATCTGTTTCAGACAATTCGGAGTCGATTTAGAAATGTCAGTCGGTCTGTCTGTCTGGCTGGGGCGCACGATAACTCTCGAACGGATGAAACGATTTGGTCCAAAAATTTGGCCTTACCAATATTTTGTTCAAACTTAGTTTATATTCGAAGATGGGCCATATCGGTCCACTCCTTCAGGTACCTCCCCCACAAAATTTCGAAAATGTTCGGAAAAATTGTACGAAAGATAACTCTTGAAGATAGTAACCGATTTGGTCCATACCTTACCCATCGCGAACTTTCTATCAGACATAGATGAGGTTCCAATATAGACTTTATCGGTCCACTCTTTTGGGTACCTCCCACACAATATTTCGGGAAAGTTAAGGTTAGGACCTGCTCTCGAATCGCTTTGATTTTTGTTGTAACAACTTGTATTTGCTGCCCCCATTACTGCAATACAAGTTTTATCAAGGGCAAGTCGGTACTTCCTGAGAAAATAGAATGAAAGGTGCAAAAACCCTTGTAGTGGTTGAGCGCAAGATAACTCTCCAACATATCTGCCAATTCGGTCCAAAATTTGGCATTCGTCATATTTTGTCCAAACATAGTTTAAGTTCGAAGATAAGCGATATCGGTACACTCTTTCAGGTACCTTCTCCCCAAAAGTTCAAAAATGTTCGGAAAAATTGTGCGCACGATAACTCTTGAAGGGAGCGACCGATTTGGTCCATACTTTACACATCCTACAATATCTACCAGACAGAGATCAGGTTTGAATAGGGACTATATTTGTCCACTCATTCGGTTACCTCCTACACAAATTTTCGGATAAGTTCACTTTAAGAACACCGTGGTGCAATGGTATGCACACCCGCCTTGCACGCAGAAGGTCGTGGGTTCGATTCCCCGGCCAGGCAACATCAAAATGTTCAACGGCATGAGTATTTCATCCATTGAAAACTTCTCTATAAAGTGGTATCGTAAGACACGCCGGACTCGGCGATAAACAGTAGGTCCCATATCATTGAGCTAATATGAATCGGGGTGCACTCATTGATATGAGAGAAGTCTCCCCTGTCCCGTCGGGGATGTTTGTGGAACAATTATTATTATATTATATTCACTTTAAAACCTGCTTTACGATGGTAAAAGTTTTTTCAGGGCAAATCCATACTTCTTGAGAAAACAGCCCGAAAGGTGTTAAAACCCCTAGCCATATGCCATAAACTCTCGAACTGATCAACCGATTTGGTCCAAAAATTAGCTTTCATCATATTTTGTCCAAATTTAATTTCAGTTCGAAGATGGGCAATACCGGTCCACAACTTACGGTAGTTTAAATTCCAAGATGGGCAATACCAGTCCACAACTTCCGGTACTTCCCCCCAGTACTTAAAAAATGTCACTAAAATGGTATACACGATATCTCTTAAACGGGCCAACCAATTTGGTTCAAACTTGGCATCTCCTAATATTTAGTCCAAATTTAGTTTAACTTCTCACCCATGGTAGAACAAATACAAGGTAAAGTTAATACTACAACAAATACAACTCGAACAAAACAACAACCACAAAGGAATTTGTTTTTGTTTGTAACGTTACTGCCAGTTGTATTTGTAAACAATACAAGGAAATGTCTATAAATTATTGGAATTTAAAAAACTAATAATTTTTCACATTTGGTTGAATATTTTGGAAAACATGAATAAAAATTCGTTACATTTTCAATTTTTATGTTTCCACATCATTCCACTAAATGCACAAATTCCCGCAGAAAGTAGAATTCTTGCAGAAAAGTTTGGGGTCGCTGGAAATTCATAGAAAAAGGAGAAGCTGTTTCAATGTTTTGTTTTAGAAATCAAAGAAGCACATGTTTATTAGGGCTTTATTTTTTAAATTTTAACAAAATACCTCACATATTAACAAACGTTGTATCGCCTCTACAAGCGGGGATTTACTGCGCGGTTTATCGTTCGAACTTGGAGAAGGTTACATATCATTGATATGAAGAAGTCTTTCTGGGAAATGGTTTTTTCCGAATGATATATTTTTTTCTCAAAAAATATATGTCCCTAATGTACATCGAAATAGAAATAAATGTATAAAATGTCATATGAAATTTGACACTAACGTTACAACCTAGTTCAGTCAGCTGTGTATTGCTGCTACCTTTTCTTATTCTACCATGCTTCTCACCCTGCGTTTACACATGACAGGATAGTTGAGTTCATGTATTGATTGTCAAAATCCAACACTGGCCTGTGTGACGTAGGCGTCCGGACAACTGCAAAAACATTTGTAAAACTTTATATCAAAATCATCGATTTCTTTTCATTTTCCTTTCACATGCTTTGTTTTTGTTCATGTTCTTCTGTTTTCAATACATTTCAATTATTATCTCACACATTTTTACAACAAAATGTCAAAAATTTGTTAACCCTACTGTCTCTGAAAAAATTATGGGCAGTTGGGATACAAACGACAAATGTATGTGTGTGTTAGTAAATCAGAGTTGTATTTGAAGACAAATTGTCTGATGTAAACACCTAGTTAGTTCAAAGGCAAGTTGAAATGTACAAAAAGGGTCACAAAATTCTGAAAAGACCCTAAATACATTCGATCTGTCCTTAGATGAAAGTTTCAATTCACATAGGCTGAGGGTATATCTCTGTCGGCAAAGCCAAAGTTTTTTATCAGTACGAAGTAGTTCGACTGTAGTCAAATCTGAAATGAAATATTAATTATTTTGGTTCAGTTCGCCTTAAGTCATTTGGTATAAAAGCCAGTAGTGGAATTCTGTAACTCATGTTTTGACTTACCGACAAAAATCGGTGAAATTAATATGCTTATAATTTCGGTAATTAACGAAATTTTTCGGTAAGTTAGCAACAATGTTGTCAACTTGATTGATACTTTTCATTCAAAAGTTTGCGTTTTTATTTTACCGATTTTTGTCGGTAACTCAAAAAATGTGTTACAGAATTTCACTACAGATAGGTGAAAACTATAGTATCTCCGAAAAAAAATATTTACGAGTGAAAAGTTTATAAACAGGGGTAGTGGTGTAGAGTATCACATAGTCGGCCCCATCCCGACTAAAGCCTTGCTCAATTGTTTTTTTTTTTTTTTTTTTTTTTGCTAATTTTGGTCATCATAGATGGTATATTTCTGGGGTACCATTATATATCCACTGCCCGGGAAACAAATCGAGGAAGAATATGTATTTGATGACATTGTACTGCTGTAGTCAAGGAATATCTTCAGTACTCCGTTTCATTTAACAAATAAATTAAACGCAAATATATTTTTTAAAATTATATTTAATATATATTTTTTTGAACTTTGTTCCTAAAATATTAAATAACGGCACTTACATTGTATATTCTTAAAACTAAAACTTAAAATATTTATTTTTTTAGATAAATTCCTCCCTTTCCTTCATCCACCTATAAATTGGTGCTATAGTTCTTGGTTTGTCGAACTTGTGTGGCCGACATCATGCGTTGCATTTGACGCATTCGTTCCAAACGATTTTTCAATTTTTGCGTAAATGAAATTTGCCGATTGATGGTTGACAACTCTTCACGGGCATATTCCGATATGTGATTGACTGAATATTGGACCATTTCTTCGGTTAGCGTTAATTTGGTACGAGATAAACTTAGACCAGGAGTTTTGCGCAGCTCCTGACGATACATAAACAGTTTGTAGGCAATTGTTGATGATGAGGGCGACGATGGCCACTGGGATTCGAGTTGCTGAACCATGATGTTATGCTGTTGGATGAAGTCGAGGGTGTTTTCTGTTGTAAGTGAATTTGGCGAATGATGCTCTCTTGGTAATTTCCCGGTACTTTTATATGTCAAACATACATATGTAATTAGTGTGGCAACAGGTAGAATCAATTAACTTTGGCTAATCTTCTCTTTTATTGGGGTTGCGCACAAATGTAGTTTTCTTGTAGGCAAGTCATAAATGTTATTTCTCAAAGAAAGGCCCTGATAATAAAATTGAGGTTCAGGTAGTCAATGCTATAGGAATTTTATTGTTGCACGTGCAAGAAACCAAGAGGCTGTAAAACAGTAAATCGATTTTTTTTTCATTCTTACAAAATTATTTAAAATCTTTCTCCAGAAAGTTTGCAGAATTGTAGGGTATTTGTTTTTACGTACCTAGACAAGCAGGTCGATTTGTTCAATATCTTATTTGAATTCCGAATGACATGCTTGGATATATTTGGAATTTTCGACCAAAACTAGATTCTCGGTAGCATTATTGACAGCACTCTGGATACCATTTTTCGTTCCGATTTTTCCTTAAAAGTTTGGAAACTTTTTTAACAAGTAAAAACGGCGTTAAGTTCGGCCAGGCCGAACTTGTTATACCCTCCACCACGAGTTGTATTGAAGTAAAATGCAATAGTTTCCTTTCAACAACCTTCAAACTACCGAAAATAGGGAGATACCGTTCTATGGGAGCTAAGACGTGGACCTATACCGACAAATTTCTGGGGGAAATATTTATACCCCCAACGAAGACTAAGTACCAAATTTCAGCTATTTCGGTGTGAGAGTGAGGCTAAAGCCTTCAAAATACCGAAAATCGGGTGGTACCGTTCTATGGGGGCTATACAAAGGCGTGGACCTATACAAATTACATATCGTCCCCATAAACGCCCGCAGACGTAATTTTTAATACCCGAAACGAAGACCAAAAACCAAATTTCAGCCATTTCGGTGGAATATTTAGGCCACAACCTTCAAAATACCGGAAATAGGGAGGTACCGTTCTATGGGGGCTATACTAAGGCGTGGACCTGTACCGACAAGTTTCTGGGGGAAAGTTTTATACCACCAACAAAGACTAAATACCAAATTTCAGTCATTTGTGAGGAATATTGAGGCCAAAACCTTCGGAACACCGAAAATCGGGAGTTACGTTCTATGGGGTTAATACGAAGGCGTGGACCTGTACCGACAAATTTCATAGAGAATGTTTAATACCCCAAATGAAGACCAAATATCAAATTTCAGCCATTTCGGTGTATTATTGTCGCCACAACCTTCAAAATACCGAAAATCGGGAGGTAAGTTCTATGAGGGCGTGGACCTACACCGACAAATTTCTAAGGGAAAGTTTTATACCCACAACCAAGACTAAGTACCAAATGTCAGCCATTTCTGAAAAATAATATCCTTATGACGTTATTTTAGTTTATAGTACGTAGGGGATGGAAGATATCAAGGAACGGTCCTGACCGGCTTTAACATGGCAAAGTCCAGGATTTATCTTGGTCCCTCTTTCATCTCAAGTGAACACTGACCTCCCCGTGGTGTCAGCTGGGGAACTGCCTTTAACACCCGTTAAAGGTAGTGAGCTAACATGTGCCGCGCGTCGTGGTGTCAGCTGGGGAACTGCCTTTAACACCCGTTAAAGGTAGTGAGCTAACATGTGCCGCGCGTTCACCCATAAGAACGTTAAAAACTTGGGTTTGGGCGTCGGGTTAGTAACCATATCCTAGAAAAGAAAAGAAAAACGAACCCCTTTAAAGTTGACGAACCCCGCAAACGTTTTAAGGACCATGATCAGCGAATCTGCACCTGGAATGTTCGCACTCTTTATAGAGAAGGTGCAGTCTTCGCATTGGCAGACGTACTTGAAAAGTGCAAGGCCGATATTACTGCCATACAGGAAATGCGATGGATTGGGAAAGGCCTCACAACAACACCTAAAGGTAAAGCATGAGTTTGGTTGCGGATTTGAAGCTAGTCGGAGACTAAAACATCTGGTATCCAGCTTCACCCCAGTGAATGAAAGACTTGCTGCAATTCGAATAAAAGCTAAATTCTTCAACATCAGCTTTATTTGCGCTCATGCTCCCACTGAAGAAAAGGACGAACAGACCAAAGATATATTTTACGAGCGCTTAGAAGAAACATATGACCGTTGTCCTGCCCACGACATTAAAATTATTCTAGGCGATTTTAATGCAAAAATTGGAAAGGAAAATATCTTTGGCCCAACAGTCGGAAAATTCAGTCTCCACAGTGAAACATCTGACAATGGTATGAGGCTGATAGACTTCGAAGCGGCAAAAGCATGGTAGTTAGCAGCACCAGATTTCAACATTTTGACATCCATAAGGGCACCTGGCTGTCTCCAGATCAGAAAACAAGAAATCAAATTGATCACGTTGTGATAGATGAAAGACATTCATCGAGCGTGTTGGATGTGCGTTCGTTCCGAGGAGCAAACATAGACTCGGAACACTACCTTGTTGCAGCAAAGGTACGTACCCGTCTAAACGTTGCAAATCAAGCACGAACAGACACAACGCGGAAGTTGGACATCGATAGGCTGCAAACACAACAGATAGCCACAGCATATTTCACTCAACTAGCCCAATTGCTTAACGCGAGCACTCCTTGTCCCGATAACATAACAACACAATGGCAACATATTGCCCACTCCATGCAAACAGCCGCAAAATCCATACTTGGATTCCAGAGACCTCCACAATGGAATTCATGGTATGACCAGGAGTGTCGTGCTGCTACCGAAGAGAAAAATGCGGCATATAGAGCTACTTTACAATCAGTAGCAACTCGTAGCGCACGAGAGAGATATCGGGAGAAAAGGAGAGAAGAGAAACGTCTTTTCCGCAAGAAAAAAAGTGAAATGAAAAAGCGGGAGTGTGAAAAAATCGAGATGAACAGGAGCCAGAATAAAGTCCGAAAATTCTACCAAAGAGTGAAACATCAAACAGATGGCTTTGGTACAGGCACATCCTCCTGTAGAGACCAGCAAGGTAATCTGGTAACAGATACAGATAGCGTGCTCAGGAAGGAAGGAACATTTCTCCAATCTGCTGGTATCCAATAGTAGCAAAGACGATGATACCACAGATCCAATCCCAGAAGATGGTATAGAATGTATACCGCCCGGCCAAGATGAGGTAAAAACAGCAATCAACCGGCTGATGAATAACAAAGCAGCAGGAGCCGATGGCTTACCAGCCGAGCTGTTTAAAACCGGAGGCGACACGCTGATATGGTGTATGCATCAGCTAGTTAGCACCATCTGGCAGGAAGAACGCGTACCCGACGATTGGAACCTGAGCATCCTATGTCCCGTCCACAAGAAAGGAGATAAGACTGTATGCTCCAACTATAGGGGCATAAGTCTTCTCCCTATTGCCTATAAGATAGTGTCAGGGATATTGTGCGAACGACTAAAGCCAATGGTCAACGAAATAATTGGACCATACCAATGTGGCTTTAGACCTGGCAAGTCCACCATTGACCAGATATTTACCCTGCGGCAAATCCTAGAGAAGACACAAGAGATGCAGATCGACACATTTCACCTTTTTGTCGATTATAAAGCAGCATTCGACAGTCCCCTCCGATCAAAGGTATTCCACGCAATGTCTGAATTTATTAGCTCATCCGGCTTTGTGAAATGAATTTAACTGACACGAGATCCTCAGTTAAAATAGGAAAGAATCTATGTGAAGAGTTTTCAGACAATGAGACATCCTTTCGTGTGATCTGTTCAACATCCTGCTGGAAAAGGATATACGAGAGACAAACGTCAAAAGAAGTGGCACAATCTACACCAATAGCCACATGTTACTTGCTTATACTGATGATATAGACATCACGGGACGAGCAGTAAAAGAAGTAACCGATACCTTTATGAAGGTCGAAGGAGAATCTGCTAAAGTGGGTCTGGCGATAAACGGCGAGAAGACTAAGTTGATGGTGTCGACGCGCAATGCGTCCATTGAGCTCGGACCAACTGCGGAAGTCGATTCCTATAATTTTGAGGTAGTAAAAGATTTCGTATACCTCGGCACCGCCGTAAACACAATGAACGACATTAGTTGTGAAATAAAAAGTAGAATTGTATTGGCCAACAGATGCTACTTTGGCTTAAGTAAGTACTTCAAAAACAAAACTACAACTCGTCAAACAAAAATAACGCTTTGTAAAACACTGATACTACCCGTGCTGATGTATGGTTCCGAAGCCTGGGTTCTTGCGCAAACAGGCATGGCAATGCTTGGCGTGTGTGAGAGAAAATTTTTTCGAAAGATCTACGGAACGATCTGCGTTGACGGTGAATATCGACGTCGTATGAACCACGAGCTGTATCTGCTATACAACGACATCAATATAGTTAAACGTATCGAGATGCAGCGATTGCGTTGGCTAGGCCATATCATAAGAATGGACGAAGATGAACCAGCTTAAAAGGCGTATAAATACGAACCGCTTGGCGGTGCACGCTGAATTGGCAGGCCAAGGAAGTGGATGAGTGCGAAGCAACAAATAGAGAGAATTGGAGATCTTTTCTTAGTTCGGCCTATAGAACAAATGTTCTGTAATGGGCCAGCTAAGTAAGTAAGTATGGAATAAATTTTAATTAAAATTTTGGCAAATAATTTCTACCTATAATATCGAATTTTGTAACGTAATTTTCTTAACAAACTAGTTTACTTAGATATCTAGCTAGTTCTGGGACTTGCAGTGAAATTTTGTGTAGAATATTTCTTCTTTTAACACCTTTCGTCTAAAACTAAACTTCATGTTACTTTCAAGCGTCAACTCGAAAAAATAACAAAACAAATTTATTCAAAAAAACAAGTAAGAACAGACTATAGTCGGACGGGGCCGACCATGTGATACCCTATACCACTATCCCTGTGCACTAGCTTTCCGGGCTAGCTGTTATAAGATGTGCATTAGAAATTTTACCAATTTTCACACAAAAGTTTTGATCAATTTAACCCGCTAAATATTATCCGATCATACCGTTGACTTGCACGCTACTTCTTCATCTCAAACCAAAACTACGTTTAAAATTTCGCGCCGATCGGACTATTATTGCGACCTACAGAGCGGCTACAAAATCGAGCAAAAATTTTGTTTTTGGTCCATTTCATCCCTTTAACATTTCACGATCATCGCCAAAAACTAATCAGTTCTATTCTGGTCCAAACCCGACCTCCATACTAAATTTCGTGACAATCGGTCCATAATTGCGGCCTCTAGCTTGATTACAATTTTTAATGGACGGACAGACGGACGGACGGACACACATCGCTAAATCGCTTTATCTCGTCGAGATATGAAGTTTGGTATACCACATGAGGGGTCTACGACGAATATTTCGCGGCGTTACATGAATTTTTGGGAAAACAAACTTATTATACCCTTTTCCACATTGTGGTATAGGGTATAAATATTTGGGTGTTTTGTTGGCAAACTTGATGTATATATTTTCTTGATACATATTGTAAATACAAATTTCATTTATTCGGCGACTTATATTGAAATTTGATGGAGAATATTTTTGTCGTTGACGTCTTCCAGCTAGAATGAAGTTTTGTGGGACAAAACTTAATAAACTCAGATAAAGTACAACATCAAACCTAAACTGTGATTTTACTTTTTGACAGATTCCTGGTGTTTAGGTACGATTAAGAGTTTTTGTGTATTCGAGGAACTATAGTAAAATTTTATGACAAATAATTTTGTTGAATACATATTTTGATCTGATACGATCACATTTTAAAGGAGTTTTCAACGTTTTTTGAAAAAAGGAACCAAAAAGACCTCTTTAGTGACTCGCATGAGGTTTAATTTTTTCATAAAAAGATACCCCGCATTGTTGTCAGTAATATTGCCAAAGACACTTTATACCTAAAATAAAAAAAAAAAAAAACTATTCCAACGACATGCCGAAGGAACAAGGGAAACTTCTCTCATGCTTAAGTGTGCAGAGTTATTTTATTATAATATGGAAGTTCTTCTTTGAAAAGACGACGGTCTTCTGTCCATCGAAGACCATTGATAAGTCTTCTATTTATGGTTGGTTGGTTTGAAGCCGTTGAAAGGCCTTCTATATATCGAATACCGTTGAAAGGGTTTCTTTCCATGGAAGATCGTTGAAAGGTCTTCTATCTATCTATCTATCTATCTATCTATCTATCTATCTATCTATCTATCTATCTATCTATCTATCTATCTATCTATCTATTTATCTATCAATCTATCTATCTATTTATCTATCTCAAACCATTGAATGGCTTTTTATTCATAGAAGACCGTTTAAAACACTTATGTCCACAGGAGATCCTTTAAATGTCTTATTTCTTTCTTCTTTATCTTTGAAATGTCTTCTGTATATAGAAGAAAGTATTTATATCCTTAGGCGACTGACGGTTGAAAGGTCTTCTGCCCACACACAGGGAATAGATATTGTTGAAACAATCATATTCTAAGAACAAAATAGTGTATTTTAAAAATCTGAAAATATATATTGTTGTTTCAACCATATATTTTTTATTAGGAAACATGATGACACAAAATACATTATTGGGCCAATAATACATATTTTAAGAATTTTAAATACCCCATTTTGTTCTTAGAATATGATTGTTCCAACAATATTTTTTCTCTGCGTGCATAGAAGACTGTCCAAAGGCCTTCTGTCCATAGAAGACCGTTGGAAAATCTCAAAATCGACATTTATTGTCTTCCTTGGGTAGACCTAAAAGTCTTTAAAAAATCCACTTTTATTGTCCACCTCTTTAAAAATTCCTCCTTGGGTCTATAAAAAATACCATGTTTACTGTCCTCCTTATGTCGACCAGATAATGATTGGGTCGAATAAAAACTCCTTTAAAATCCACATTTATTGTCCTACTTGGATCGAGCAAAAGATCTTTAAAAAATCCACGTTTACTGTCCTACTTGGGCGGAGCAATAAATCTTTAAAAAATCCACGTTTATTATCCTCCATGGGTAGAGCAAAAAGTATTTTAAAAATTCACGTTTATTATCCTCCATGGGTAGAGCAAAAAGTCTTTAAAAAATCCACGTTTATTATCCTCCTTGGGTCGAGCAAAAATCATTAAAAAATCTACGTTTAATGTTCTCCTTTAGTCGAGCAAAAAATCTTTAAAAAATCCACGTTTATTTTCCTACTTGGGTCGAGCAAAAGATCTCTAAAAAATCCACGTTTATTTTCCTACCTGGGTGGAGCACATTTTTTCAAAAATTTACGTTTAATGTTCTCCTTGGGTCGAGCAAAAAATCATTTAAAAATCTACGTTTAATGTTCTCCTTGGGTCGAGCAAAAAATCTTTAAAAAATCTACGTTTAATGCTCCCCTTGGGTCGAGCAAAAAATCTTTAAAAAATCTACGTTTAATGTTCTCCATGGGTCGAGCAAACAGTCTTTAAAAAATCTACGTTTAATGTTCTCCTTGGGTCGAGCAAAAAGTCTTTAAAAAATCCACGTTTATTATCCACCTTGGGTAGAGCAAAAAGTCTTTAAAAAATCCACGTTTATTATCCTCCTTGGGTAGAGCAAAAAGTCTTTAAAAAATCCTCGTTTATTATCCTCCTTGGGTAGAGCAAAAATCATTAAAAAATCTACGTTTAATGTTCTTTTTGGGTCGAGCAAAAATCATTAAAAAATCTACGTTTAATGTTCTCCTTGGGTCGAGCAAAAAATCTTTAAAAAAATCCACGTTTATTGTCCTACTTAGGTGGAGCAAAATTTCTTTTCAAAAATTTACGTTTATTTTCCTCCCTGGGTAGGGCAAAAAAATCTTTAAAAATTCACGTTTATTTTCCACCTTGGGTAGAGCAAAAAGTTTTTAAAAAATCCACGTTTATTGTCCTCCTTGGGTGGAGCAAAAAATCGTTCAAAAAATCCACGTTTATTGTCCTCCTTGGGTGGAACAAAAATCTTTAAAAAATCTACGATCATTGCGCTCCCAGGGTCGAGCAAAAAATCATTAAAAAATCTACGTTTAATATTGTCCTTGGGTCGAGCAAAAAATCTTTAAAAAATCTACGTTTAATGTTCTCCTTGGGTCAAGCAAAAAGTCTTTAAAAAATCTACGTTTACTGTTCCCCTTGGGTAGAGCAAAAAGTCTTTAAAAAATCTACTTTTAATGTTCTCCTTGGGTCGAGGAAAAAGTCTTTAAAAAATCTACGTTTAATGTTCTCCTTGGGTCGAGCAAAAAGTCTTTAAAAAATCCACGTTTTTGTCCTCCTTGGGTGGAGCAAAAAATCTTTAAAAATCCACGTTTATTGTCCTCCTTGGATAGAGCAAAAAGTCTTTAAAAAATCCACGTTTATTGTCCTTCTGGGCTGGAGCAATAAATCTTTATTTCAAAACCTGTAGAAATGGGCGGAACTTGCCACGCCATTTTAGGTTACTATCCGACGTAAACATTCAAAAAGCTTATACACCTGTCTTCTTTTTTCGGTCCTCTTTCATAATCTGGCCGAATTATCTTGTAATTATTTTTTTCTGTTGTACAGTGTAATCTAGTCACTCTTGCCATATTATCACCTCCCTCAATGCCAACCGGCCATTGAAACAATCTAAAATAATCATATATTACCTTTAACATTAAACTCAAAACAGGCATCCGATTTATATGTACATTTTGGTCACTTTATTTGTTCAATTTGTAATTTTGTATTTATAGTTTTTTACAACTCTGCACTTAGAAAATAAATAACGATACTTAAAACTAATACTAGATGTCACTGCAAGGATAAGCCACCCCTCCTCCTCTGACCAAATTTATGATGTTACACATCTCTTGGCCATGGGGGTGACGGGCGATGCTGAACGCACTCGTTGCATTTGCTTCTTCATGTGATCCATGTGGACCTTCAGTTTGCGGGTAAATGAAATTTGACGATTGATATTGATCAGCTCCTCCACATCGTATTCCGTAATGTGATCCACTGAATATGAGACCATTTCCTGGGTCAAATTTAATTTACTTTTCGAAAGTTTCAAAAGACGTCCTTGCGATTTACGCAATTCCTCACGATAGACAAACAACATATAGGGGATATTGTGGGAATTCGAAGAAGAACGTTGTGTTTCTGTGGATGAGGAGGATTTCGATGAGTTGGAGTTGCCAGACAACATTCCTTGTTCCTTGTGTTGCATTTTAGTGTAGGGGTGTTTGATCTTTTTCGAACAACTGTTGTTAACTGTTTGAAATGTTGTGGGTAAATGATGCTCTTTCTCAAATCTGTTAGAGATATTTATACCAAACTTCACTGTGTGATTACGGAAAGCCCAGGTAGATTTCAGCATGGTGTGCGCTTAGATATTCACCACAGGTAGTTGTACCAAAACAAATATTACGCTAAAACAAGTGACCTAAAAAGATTAATTCTTTTTCTCTTACAGGCCATCCAGCCAGCCACGTTTCGCAGGCGCTAAGGTCTCCGCCTTCGCCTGACTTCTGTTGCAAAATCACAGGTAAGGATTAAAAAATCACCGCTGTGGCCGCTAGTTCGCACGCGCATAACATGCATGTGTCAAATTAAAAATTCCTTTGATCCTCCTCGAGCCAAATCAACAGGGTCCTATCATAATATTACCTTTTAAATCTTTGTTGGATTTTGCATTTCACAACTATGGATTAAATTTAACTGGGATTAACTGCTCAGGAGATTACATGTTCAAACAAAAATGCATAGGCACTGTATGTAAAATTAGTAGATATTTTTATTTATGTTTTATATATATAATATATCATATAACTTCAGCGCTTTAGACATTCTTCTCTTTACAATAGACTCATGGGCTGTATTCTAACATGTAATACATTTAGGAGGTACTCTTTTTACAGAAGAGGTCTTCTCTTTGTGGGAGACCTTTAGGAGGTCTTCTATCTGTAGAAAACATTAAGAAGTCTTCTATCTGTAAAATAACTTTGCTTCTGTAGAAGACCTTAAGGAGATCTTCTATTTACAGAAGGACGGAAGATATTTAGGAAGTCTTCTATCAACCAAGGGGGACAATAAACGTGGATTTTTGAAAGACTTTTTGCTCTACCCAAGGAGAACAATAAACGTGGATTTTTTTAAAGATTTTTTGCTCCACCCAAGGAAGACAATAAATGTGGATTTTTAAAAGACTTTATGCTTTACCCAAGGAAGACATTAAAGTGGATTTTTTAAAGACTTTTTGCTCTGCTCAAGGAAGACAATAAACGTGGATTTTTTAATGATTTTGTCCTCGACCCAAGGAGGACAATAAGCGTGGATTTTTTAAAGATTTTTTGATCCACCCAAGAAGGACAACAAACGTGGATTTTTTAAAGATTTTTTGATCCACCAAGAAGGACAGTAAACGTGGATTTTTTAAAGATTTTTTGATCCACCCAAGGAGGACAATAAACGTGGATTTTTAAAGATTTTTTGCTCGACCTAAGGAGGACAATAAAAGTGGATTTTGTAAAGTTTTTTTTGTTCGACCAAAGAAGGACAATAAACCTGGATGTTTAAAGAACTTTTTCCTCCACCCTCCTTGGATTTTTTAAAGATTTTTTGATCCACTCATGAAGGACAATAAACGTAGAGTTTTAAAGATTTTTTGCTCGACCCAAGGAGGACAATAAACGTGGATTTTTTTTAAAAAATTTTCTCCATCCAAGGAAGACAATAAACGTAGATTTTTTAAAGATTTTTGCTCCACCCAAGGAGGACAATAAACGTGGATTTTTTAAAGACTTCTTGCACGACACAAGGAGGACAATAAATGTGTTTGTTTAGATTTTTTGCTCGACCCAAGGAGAACATTAAACGTAGATTTTTTAATGATATTTTGTTCGAATCAGGGAAAACAATAAACGTGTATTTTTTAATGATTTTTTGCTCGACCCAAGAAGGACAATAAACGTGGATTTTTAAAGATCTTTTACTCGAACCAAGGAGGGTAATAAAAGTGGATTTCTTAAAAGTTTTTGCTCCACCCAAGGAGGACAATAAACGTGGATTTTTTAAAAGTTTTTTGCTCCACCCAAGGAGCACAATAAACGTGGACTTTTTTAAAAGTTTTTTTGCTCCACCCAAGGAGGACAATAAAGGTGGATTTTTTAAAGATTTTTTGCTCCACCCAAGGAGGGCAATAAATGTGGAATTTTTAAGGATTTTTTTTTGCTCCACCCAAGGAGGACAAAAAACGTGGATTTTTTTAAAGATTTTTTGCTACACCCAAGGAAGACAATAAATGTGGATTTTTAAAAGATTTTTTGCTTCACGCAAGGATGACAATAAACGTGGATTTTTAAAAGATTTTTTGCTTCACGCAAGGATGACAATAAACGTGGATTTTTAAAAGATTTTTTGCTTCACGCAAGGATGACAATAAACGTGATTTTTTTAAAAATATTTTGCTCCGCCCAAGGAGGACAAATAACGTGGATTTTTTAAAGATCTTTTGCTCGACCCAAGGAGGACAATAAACGTGGATTTTTTTAAAAAATTTTTCTCCATCCAAGGAGGACAATAAACGTAGATTTTTTAAAGATTTTTGCTCCACCCAAGGAGGACAATAAACGTGGATTTTTTAAAGACTTCTTGCACGACACAAGGAGGACAATAAATGTGTTTGTTTAGATTTTTTGCTCGACCCAAGGAGAACATTAAACGTAGATTTTTTAATGATATTTTGTTCGAATCAGGGAAAACAATAAACGTGGATTTTTTAATGATTTTTTGCTCGACCCAAGAAGGACAATAAACGTGGATTTTTAAAGATCTTTTACTCGAACCAAGGAGGGTAATAGAAGTGGATTTCTTAAAAGTTTTTGCTCCACCCAAGGAGGACAATAAACGTGGATTTCTTAAAAGAAAATTCTCCACACAAGGAGGACAATAAACGTGGATTTTTTAAAAGTTTTTTGCTCCACCCAAGGAGGACAATAAAGGTGGATTTTTTAAAGATTTTTTGCTCCACCCAAGGAGGGCAATAAATGTGGAATTTTTAAGGATTTTTTTTTGCTCCACCCAATTAGGAAAAAAAACGTGGATTTTTTTAAAGATTTTTTGCTACACCCAAGGAAGACAATAAATTTGGATTTTTAAAAGATTTTTTGCTTCACGCAGGGATGACAATAAACGTGATTTTTTTAAAAATATTTTGCTCCGCCCAAGGAGGACAAATAACGTGGATTTTTTAAAGATCTTTTGCTCGACCCAAGAAGAACATTAAACGTAGATTTTTTAAAGATCTTTTGCTCGACCTAAGGAGAACAATAATAGTGGATGTTTTAAAGATTTATTGCTCGACCCAAGGAGAACATTAAACGTAGATTTTTTAATGATATTTTGTTCGAATCAGGAAGAACAATAAACGTGGATTTTTTAAAGATGTTTTTCTCGACCCAAGGACGACATTAAACGTAGATTTTTTAATGATTTTTTGCTCGACCCAAGAAGGCAATAAACGGTCTTCTATGAACAGAAGGCCCTTGCACAGTCTTCTATGGGCAGAAGACCTTTCATTGCTCTATCGCCTAAGGATAGAAATACTTCCGTCTATATACAGAAGACCTTTCAAAGATAAAGAAGAAAGAAAGAAGACATTTCATTGATCTTCTGTGGACATAAGTGTTTTAAACGGTCTTCTATGGAAAGAAACCCTTTCAACGGTATTCGGTACATAGAAGGCCTTTCAACGGCTTCAATAAAACCAACCAACCATGAATAGAAGTCTTCTCAATGGTCCTCGATGACATGCACACATAAGCATGATAGATGTTTCCCTTATTTATTCGGCATGTCGTTGGAAATAGTATTTTAATTACCAAAACGTGGACCTCTATCAACGTTTTCCGGTATAGAGTTTTTTTTAGAATTTTAAATGCCACACAGCTATGTATGGTATAATCTTTCAAATACTTCGTAATAGACACCGGGGGCAGCGCCTTCCTCCATCTTGGAAGAGAGAAGAATTAACTTCAGACCAAATACTACTGCTTGGAATAATTACTGAAGGCGTGTCAAACATTTATATCTCTGGAAGTCTAAAAGCCGCCCTCGCAGTCTGAAATCGGAGCAATATATCAAAAGTTTGGAGATCCTGCATCACGTTCAAAGCAACCTGGGGATTGTTTTTGATTGGTCCGGTGATCAGAAATGATGCAGTCCTTTGACCACTTCATAAATAAAGTCACGAAAAACCACATTGAATCAACAAGCACGAGGAAGGCAGACATTGGATTATTTGCAACGCAAAGCCAGCGTAAAATGGCATATGTGGAATCCCCGAACGACGATGAATGCTGATAGAAAGCATTGTGCAAAAATCCTATAGTGTAATGTAAAGATCTTTGGAAATTTTTCTCTGGGGAAACACGAAACGGACTAAATTAATCGTTTTCAGCCTTCTGGGCATGTTAAGATTATTCCGGATGATTATAAACACTTCCTGTCTACAACTGTTTACCACAATAATTAACGTCTGTAATGACAAAGAAAATATCATCATGGAATATCCTTGGGGAATGCATAGCTATAGAGGATGGACTGTCGAACAGTAATATTATTAAGTTGGTGTACAAATTTCCAATTGTAATTGGGTTTTTTCTCAAAATAACATAACATGTGTATAGGAATTATTCATTGCTTCACGTTGGAGTTTTCTCTAATTCAAGTTTAAAAGTTCCTGCCATCTTTAGAAGACGTTTAGGAGGCTTTCTATCTTCAGAAGACTTTTAACCCATTACCACCCATTGTACTCGCTTGAGTACAGAAAAAAGGCAAAATTTAGGCACCCACAATTTGTATAGCAAAGAGAATTAGGCAAAGTAGAGTTTACTTGTGCATTCCAGGCAAAGCATTTAATAGAGAAGTGAAGATAAAAGTAGACAAAAATGTACCGTTATTGTGCATGTTGTTTTGTTTTTGTACCACTTTGTCATATTTGCAAATTTTCGTTAGGTCAGCAATAATTTTGTTGCGTGGAGCAAAGACGTGTTTGATGAAACAAATGTATTTATTATTTTTGTGAAGAGGAGTGTTTGTTTGATCATTTTACATAAAGTTACATACATTTTTGTTTTTGTGGAAGAAAGTTATGTGAGTAGAAAAATCGCTGTACCCAACCGAGTACAATGGGCTGATATGTATATTTTTTTAGAATTTTCTTAAAATGGAAGCCTTTACAAATTTGAACAGCGCTCTTGATTTTGTGGAAAATGATTCTCACAGTAATTTCGATATAGCGATTATTCCACCAAATCCGCACTATATTACAGATGAGGAGGAGGGTAATCCAGATGACATTCTTTATGATCGTTTGCCAAATGATGTACCCGGTGAAGTCGAAGTATTTTTCGAAAATGATAGCGAAGACGATATTCCACTTGCACAGTTGCGACAAAAAGCCATGTCTTCAAAATCGACCAAAAATGCTCCTAAGTGGACAAAGAGACCTTGCGATATTCAAATGAATCAAACAAATTTTTTTATAGAGAATAAAGGCAAGATGATAGAAGAACTGGATGGGAAATCACCGGTGTCAATTTTTGAAGCTTTATTTGACGAAAAAGTTGTCAATTTAATCGTCGAGCAAACTTGCATTTATGCTTTACAAGCTAATGAACACAAATTTTCTTTTAACGCAGAAGATTTGAAAATATTCGTCGGTATTTTGTTGTACAGTGGATATCGTTCTATGCCTAGAGAAAACATGTATTGGCAGCTTTGCGAAGACACGCACACTCCAATCGTTTCTCAAAATATGTCGCGAAATAGATTTGTTGAAATAAAACGTTTCATTCACTTGGCGGATAACACTAAATTAGATACTACTGACAAAATGGCTAAGGTGAGACCTTTGTCAACACTTCTCTCGGCAAATTTTTGCAAGTACGGTTATATGCATGAAAAACTGTCAATTGATGAATCCATGGTGCGATACTTTGGAAGCCACTCCTCAAAACAATTCATAAGAGGAAAACCAGTAAGATTTGGATTTAAAAATTGGATGCTGACGAGCAGTTGTGGGTACTTATACCAGTTCGATACCTATTGTGGGGCCAAAGGTGTAAAATTAGACAGATCAAAGCTTCCCCTTGGATCCCGGGTCGTGCTTGATTTGTTAGACAACGTTCCATCCCCTTCAGATCATGTTATATTTTTTGACAATTTTTTTACGTCATATGATCTCCTGGTCGAATTAAAAGAAAGAGGATTTCGAGCTATTGGAACTGTTCGGGATACAAGAACAAAAAAATGCCCATTAGAATCGAACGCCTTTTTCAAAAAGCAAAAAAGAGGATACGTCGATTGCAGATTTGACAAAACCAATAAAATAATATTTGTTAAATGGAACGACAACAGTCCTGTAACCGTAGGATCCAATTTTGAAGGTGTTGAGCCTATGCATAGCGTATGCAGATGGTGTTCAACTCAAAAGGCGAAAAGTAGTGTTAACCAGCCTAACTTGATTGCAAAATATAATGCAGGAATGGGTGGCGTTGACCTCCACGATCAAGCTCTACAAAGTTATAGAATAAAATTCCGAGGAAAGAAATGGTGGTGGCCCCTCTTTACAACAATGTTGAGTTCCACTGTAGTAAATGCATGGAAATTATTTAAAGTTGCAAACAGATCACATATGGACTTGCTTGAGTTTCAACGAAATATTGTTAGATTTTATCTGCGAAACTATACCCAGAAAGCAAATATTTCCAAACGGTCACTGGCTCCAGATGTTGCAACTAGTCATGGAAACCACTTTCCGAAAAGGATAAAAAATCAATTACGATGTCGCGTGTGCCATTGTAGAATAAGGTGGTTATGTGAGCAATGTGATGTCGCTCTTTGCGTTGAAAAATTATGTTTTAAAAATTTTCATACCTTAGCAAAATAGCATACACATCTCCCCATTGTACCCATCCGAGTACAGCTCTAAAATCCAAATTAAAAATTTTTTTCTTTAAATTTTTTGTTATTTTCATATTCGTTAACTGCATTTAAATATAAATAAATATTTTTGATTTTAACTGGTCTTGGGTTTTAATGGGTTAAGAAGTCATTTATCTTTAGAAGACAGGAGGTCTTCTAGCAATAGAAGTGACTATATGTAGATGACTTTTAGGAGGCTTTCCACATTTGCTGAGCATTCGACCCTCCGTTGGTCTATATTCAATACGCCGATCGCACTCATTTATTGATATGATCTCCTTTTGTCCCTTTTAGAATTTTCCTCTCAACGTTTTTGGATCAAAAATGTATGAAATGATTTTCAATACAATTGTCTTTTAATCTTAAAACCAAATTACAATTGGAAATTTGTGCACCACCACCTTTATAATATTTCCATTCGACAGTCAATTCTCTTCACTTATGGATTTCCAAAGGACATTCCAACAATGATAATTTTTCCTTTGGACACTATATATAATAATTATGGTGGTATATAATTCTAAACAAGAAGTGTTTCTAATCACTCAACATAATCTTAACATGCCCAGAAGGCTGAGAACGATTAATTTATTTCGTTTGGTGTTTCCGCAGCGAAAATTTAACAAAGATCTTTACATTGCAACATGGAGTTTTTGCACAATTCTTTTATGCAGCATTCATCGTCGTTTGGGGTTTCCACATTTGCTATTTTCCTCTGGTTTTGGCTTGCAAATAATCCCATGTCTGCCGTAATAATGGTAGGTAGTTTTTTGTAGTTTTAAATTTATCTTCAAGATTTTTTAGCACATTTTTTCTACATTGTTGGGTATAATGTGGTACGCAAAAATTTTAGTAAAATAGCTTCTGCAATAGTTTTTCAATACATGGGATTTTGAAATCGAGGGCTGCGATAAAAAAAATTAATATCAAATGGATGAATATCACGCCCCTGTAGGTATACCACTAGTATAGCATTGCAACACATCGAAATAATGGTCAAAGATCCATACTTATATAAATATCAAAACAAGTAAAAATGTATCAGTCGGCTTTGGCGACAGAAATATACCCTCAGCCTGTGCAAATTGAAACACTTTTTTCACAAAAAACTTATGTATTTAGGGGGTTTCAAAATTTTGGTCTATGAACCGACAAAATTTTTGATTAGGATTGAAGTTCAAAAGTTTTGCGGAAAAGGTACATAAAGGAATGGACCGACATAGACCATGGGGTGCCATAGGGGGTTTTTACACCCTTCGGGCTGTTTTCTCAAGAAGTATGGACTTGCCCCTGAAACAACTTCGTAATTGAGGCAGCGAATGTAAGTTGCTTCAACAAAAATCAAAGTGATTCAATAGCAGGTCTTAAAGTGAACTTATCCAAAATTTTGTGTGGGAGGTACGGAATGGAGTGGAAAAATATAGTCCATATTCGAACCTGATCTATATCTGGTAGATATTATGAGAATGTGTAAAGTATGGGCCAAATCGGTCACTCCCATCAAGAGTTATCGTGCGCATAATTTTTCCGAATATTTTTGAACTTTTGTAGGGTAGGTAACTGAAGGAGTGGACCGATATGGCTTATTAACGAACTTAAACTAAGTTTGGAAACAATATTACGAAGGTCAAATTTTGGCCGGAATCGGCATTTCCGTTCGAAAATTATCTTGCGCTTCAACCCATAAACATGGTGTCATAGGGTTTGTTTTTCAACATTCAGGCTATTTTTTCAGGAAGTATGGACTTGCCCCTGACGAAACTTGTACCTTCGTATAGGGGACAGTGAATACAAGATGTTACAACAAAAACCAAGGCGATTCGAGAACAGGTCCTAAACTGAACTTTTCCGAAATTTTGTGTCGGAGGTACTGGAAGGAGTTTACCGATTGAGTCCATATTGGAACCTCATCTAAGTCTGGTAGAAATTTCATAATGTGCAAAGTATGGACCAAATCGGTTACTTGTTTCAAGAGTTATCGTACGCACAAATTTTTTTTCTCAGGAAGTATGGACTTGCCCCTAATGAAACTTACAGCGTCGTATAGAGGACAGCGAATACAACTTGCGTAAACAAAAATCAAAGCGATTCGAGACCAGGTCCTAAACTGAACATTTCCGAAATTTTGTGTGGGAGGTACCCGAAGGAGTGGACCGATTGAGTCCATATTGGAACCTCACCTAAGTTTTGTAGATATTACATGATGTGCAAAGTATGGACCAAATCGGTTATTCCCTACAAGAGTTATCGTGCGCACAAGTTTTGCGACAATTTTTGAACATTTGTGGGGGAGGTACCTGAAGGAGTGGACCTATATGGCCCACCTTTGAACTTAAATCGAATCTGGACAAAATATTTCGATACCCAAAATTTGAACCGAATCGATTGATCCGTTCGAGAGTTATCGTGCGCACCAGCCTGCCAGACAGACAGACAGACAGACGGACGGACATTGCTAGATCTACTCAAAATTGTCTGAAACGGATATCGTACAAACATACTTGGAGTCTAAAACCATTATTTCGATGAGGCACATTTTTGGTCGTATCAAAGTGTAAATACCCTCTTTAGCCTAAATAGAGATGGACAGTGGGTAAATACCCAATGGGTAAATACCCGGTAAATTGGGTAAATACCGGGTAAATACCCATTTGTGGGTATTTATTTGGGTATTTACTATATTGAATCGCTAATACAACATCTTAGACCCTATTTCTGGGTTTAGGCTATGAAATCGATTCAAAATGGATAGTTTTACAATACTTTAAACAAGTGGGTAAATACTTGGGTAAATACCCGAGTATTTACCCAAGTGTTGGGTAAAAACTCATTAACTGCCGAACCACTTGACGTAGGCTGACAAAATTTGGCTCAAATCTTACTTATGTCAAGAGAATATCTAGCATTGAAAATGGGGTCTCTGGGTCCATGTTTTGATATAGCCCCATATAATCGTACCTCCCGATTTAAGGTATTTTTTGTCTATTTGCCTCATTGTACAATCGTAGTGGCTGAAATTTGGCATAGTAAGTTCTCAATATGTAGCAAATACCCTTGCAAAAACTTGTCAACATAGGTCCACGTTTTCTAATAGCCCCCATATAAGTGTACCCCGATTTCGAGTATTTACCCAAATTTTGGGTAAAAACTCTTTAACTGGAGAACCACTTGACGTAGGCTGACAAAACTTAGCATAAATCTTTCTTATGTCAAAAGAACTTCTGGTACTGAACATGGGGTCTCTAGGTCCATGTTTTAATATAGCCCCCATATAGCCGTACCTCCCGATTTAATGTATTTTTCATCTATTAGCCACATTTTACAACCAAATTCGCTGTAAATTAGCACAGTGAGTCCTCAAGGAGTAGAAAATATCCTTGCAAAAATTTGTCAATATAGGTCCACGTTTCCTAATAGCCCCCATATAAGTGTACCCACATTTCGAGTATTTACCCAAATTTTGGGTAAAAACTCTTTAACTGCCGAACCACTTGACGTACGCTGTCGAAATTTGGCTCAAATCTTACTTATATCAAGGGAATATCTAGCATTGAAAAAGGGGTCTCTAGGTCCATGTTTTAATATGGCCTCCATATAGCCGTACCTCCCGATTTAAGGTATTTTTCATCTATTAGCCAGATTTTACAACCAAATTGGCTGTAATGTGGCACAGTGAGTCCTCAAGGAGTAGAAAATATCCTTGCAAAAATTTGTCAATATAGGTCCACGTTTTCTAATAGCCCCCATATAAGGGTACCCCGATTTCGAGTATTTACCCAAATTTTGGGTAAAAACTCATTAACTGCCGAACCACTTGACGTAGGCTGACAAAATTTGGCTCAAATCTTACTTATGTCAAAAGAACTTCTGGTACTGAACATGGGGTCTCTGGGTCCATGTTTTGATATAGCCCTCATATAGCTGTACCTCCCGATTTAAGGTATTTTTCATCTATTAGCCACATTTTACAACCAAATTGGCTGTAATTTGGCACAGTGAGTCCTCAATGAGCATTAAATATCCTTGCTAATATTTGTCAACGTAGGTCCACGCTTTCTTATAGCCCCCATATATGGGTACCCCGATTTCAAGTATTTACCCAAATAATATTTGGCTAGAAGCTTTCTTATATCAATAGTAATACTCGAAATCGGGGTACCCTTATATGGGGGCTACAGGAAAAAGTGGACCTACGTTGACAAATATTTGCAAGGATATATTATACTCTTTGAGGACTCACTGTGACAAATTACAGCCAATTTGGTTGTAAAATGTGGCTAATAGATGAAAAATACCTTAAATCGGGAGGTACGGCTATATGGGGGCTATATCAAAACATGAACCCAGAGACCCCATGTTCAGTACCAGAAGTTCTGTTGACATAAGAAAGACGTAAGCCAAATTTTGTCAGCCTACGTCAAGTGGTTCGGCAGTTAATGAGTTTTTACCCAACACTTGGGTAAATACTCGGGTATTTACCCAAGTATTTACCCACTAGTCTAAAGTATTGTAAAACTATCCATTTGAAACGAATTTACAACCTAAACCCAGGAATAGGGTGTAAAATGTTGTATTTGCCATTCAATATAGTAAATACCCGGTAAAATCCATCTCTAAGCCTAAATGCTGAGGGTATAAAAATCCACGTTTATTGTTCTCCTAGGGACGAGCAAACAATCTTTAAAAAATCCACGTTTTTTTATCCTGCTTTGGTCTTACAAAAAATCATTAAAAAATCCACGTTTATTGTCCTCTTTCGTTTGAGCAAAAAATCATTAAAAAATCTGTGTTTAATGTCCCCCTTGGGCCGAGCAAAAAATCTTTCAAAAATCAACCTTCATTGTCCCCCTTGGGCCGAGCAAAAAATCTTTCAAAAATCAACCTTCATTGTCCTCCTTGGGACGAGCAAAAAATGATTAAAAATCAACGTTTATTGCCCACCTTGGGTCGAACAAAAAATCTTTAAAAAATCCACGTTTATTGTCCTACTTGGGTCGAGCAAAAAATCTTTAAAAAATCCACGTTTATTGTCCTCCTTGGGTCGAGCAAAAAATCTTAAAAAAATCCACGTTTATTGTCCTACTTGGGTCGAGCAAAAAATCTTTAAAAAATCCACGTTTATTGTCCTACTTGGGTCGAGCAAAAAATCTTTAAAAAATCCACGTTTATTGTCCTACTTGGGTCGAGCAAAAAATCTTAAAAAAATCCACGTTTATTGTCCTACTTGGTTCGAGCAAAAAATCTTTAAAAAATCCACGTTTATTGTCCTACTTGGATCGAGCAAAAAATCTTTAAAAAATCCACGTTTATTGTCCTACTTGGGTCGAGCAAAAAATCTTTAAAAAATCCACGTTTATTGTCCTACTTGAGTCGAGCAAAAAATCTTTAAAAAATCCACGTTTATTGTCCTACTTGGGTCGAGCAAAAAATCTTAAAAAATCCACGTTTATTGTCCTACTTGGGTCGAGCAAAAAATCTTTAAAAAATCCACGTTTATTGTCCTACTTGGGTCGAGCAAAAAATCTTTAAAAAATCCACGTTTTCTGACCTCCTTTGGGTCGAGCAAAAAATCTTTAAAAAATCCATGTTTATGTCCTTGTTGGGCTGAGCAAAAAAAATCGTTAAAAAATCCACGTTTCCCGACCTCCTTTGGGTCGAGCAAAAAATCCATGTTTATGTCCTTGTTGGGCTGAGCAAAAAAAAATCGTTAAAAATCCACGTTTATTGTCCCCCAAGGGTTGAGTAAAAAATCCACTCTCATTGTCCATCTTTTTGTCCTCCTTGGGTCGAACAAAAAATCTTTAAAAAATTCACGTTTATTGTCCCACTTGGGTCGAGCAAAAAATCTTTAGAAAATCCAGGTTTATTGTCCTACTTGGGTCGAGCAAAAAATCTTTAAAAAATCCACGTTTATTGTCCTAATTGGGTCGAGCAATAAATCTTTAAAAATTCCACGTATTGACCTACTTGGGTCGAGCAAAAAATTTTTAAAAAATCCACGTTTATTGTTCTACTTGGGTCGAGCAAAAAATCTTAAAAAATCCTACTTGGGTCGAGCAAAAAATCTTTAAAAAATCCACGTTTCCTGACCTCCTTTGCGTCGAGCAAAAAATCTTTAAAAAATCCATGTTTATGTCCTTGTTGGGCTGAGCAAGAAAAAATCGTTAAAAATCCACGTTTATTGTCCCCCTGGGGTTGAGTAAAAAATCCACTCTCATTGTCCACCTCTTTGTCCTCCTTGGGTCGAGCAAAAAATCCACGTTTATTGTCCCACTTGGGTCGAGCAAAAAATCTTTAAAAAATCCACGATTATTGTCCTACTTGGGTCGAGCAAAAAATCTTTAAAAAATCCACAATTATTGTCCTACTTGGGTCGAGCAAAAAATCTTTAAAAAATCCACGATTATTGCCCTACTTGGGTCGAGCAAAAAATCTTGAAAAAATCCACGTTTATTGTCCTACTTGGGTCGAGCAAAAAATTTTTAAAAAATCCACGTTTATTGTCCTACTTGGGTCGAGCAAAAAATTTTTAAAAAATCCACGTTTATTGTCCTACTTGGGTCGAGCAAAACATCTTAAAAAAATCCACGTTTATTGTCCTACTTGGGTCGAAAAAAAATCTTTAAAAAATCCACGTTTTCTGACCTTCTTTGGGTCGAGCAAAAAATCTTTAAAAAATCCATGTTTATGTCCTTGTTGGGCTGAGCAAAAAAATCGTTAAAAAATCCACGTTTATTGTCCCCCAGGGGTTGAGTAAGCAAAACATCTTAAAAAAATCCACGTTTATTGTCCTACTTGGGTCGAAAAAAAATCTTTAAAAAATCCACGTTTCCTGACCTCCTTTGCGTCGAGCAAAAAATCTTTAAAAAATCCATGTTTATGTCCTTGTTGGGCTGAGCAAGAAAAAATCGTTAAAAATCCACGTTTATTGTCCCCCTGGGGTTGAGTAAAAAATCCACTCTCATTGTCCACCTCTTTGTCCTCCTTGGGTCGAGCAAAAAATCCACGTTTATTGTCCCACTTGGGTCGAGCAAAAAATCTTTAAAAAATCCACGATTATTGTCCTACTTGGGTCGAGCAAAAAATCTTTAAAAAATCCACAATTATTGTCCTACTTGGGTCGAGCAAAAAATCTTTAAAAAATCCACGATTATTGCCCTACTTGGGTCGAGCAAAAAATCTTGAAAAAATCCACGTTTATTGTCCTACTTGGGTCGAGCAAAAAATTTTTAAAAAATCCACGTTTATTGTCCTACTTGGGTCGAGCAAAAAATTTTTAAAAAATCCACGTTTATTGTCCTACTTGGGTCGAGCAAAACATCTTAAAAAAATCCACGTTTATTGTCCTACTTGGGTCGAAAAAAAATCTTTAAAAAATCCACGTTTTCTGACCTTCTTTGGGTCGAGCAAAAAATCTTTAAAAAATCCATGTTTATGTCCTTGTTGGGCTGAGCAAAAAAATCGTTAAAAAATCCACGTTTATTGTCCCCCAGGGGTTGAGTAAAAAATCCACTCTCATTATCCACCTTTTTGTCCTCCTTGGGTCGAACAAAAAATCTTTAAAAAATCTGCGTTTATTGTCCTCCTTGGGTCGAGCAAAAAATCTTTAAAAAATCCATGTTTATTGTCCTCCTTGGGTCGACCAAAATTATTGTAAAAAAATCCACGATTATTGTCCTCATTGGGTCGAACAAAAAATCGTTAAAAAATCCACGTTTATTGTCCTACTTGGGTCGAGCAAAAAATCTTTAAAAAATCCACGTTTATTGTCCTACTTGGGTCGAGCAAAAAATCTTTAAAAAATCCACGTTTATTGTCCTACTTGGATCGATCAAAAAATCTTTAAAAAATCCACGTTTATTGTCCTACTTGGGTCGAGCAAAAAATCTTTAAAAAATCCCCGTTTATTGTCCTTCTTGGGTCGAGCAAAAAATCTTTAAAAAAATCCCCGTTTATTGTCCTCCTTGGGTCGAGCAAAAAATCTTTAAAAAAATCCCCGTTTATTGTCTTCCTTGGGCCGAGCAAAAAATCTTTAAAAAATCCCCGTTTATTGTCCTCCTTGGGTCGAGCAAAAAATCTTTAAAAAATCCATGTGTAAAAAACCCACGATTATTGTCCTCATTGGGTCGTGCAAAAAATCTTTAAAAAATCTGCGTTTATTGTCCTCCTTGGGTCGAGCAAAAAATCTTTAAAAAATCCATGTTTATTGTCCTCCTTGGGTCGACCAAAATTATTGTAAAAAAATCCACGATTATTGTCCTCATTGGGTCGAACAAAAAATCGTTAAAAAATCCACGTTTCTTGTCCTCCTTGGGTCGAGCACAAAATTTTTAAAAAATCCACGATTATTTTCCTCCTTGTGTCGTGCAAAAAATCTTTAAAAAAACCACGTTTATTGTCCTCTTTGGTTCGATCAAAAATCTTTAAAAAATCCTCGTTTATTGTTCTCATTAGTTCTAGCAAACAATCTTTAAAAAATCCACATTTATTGTATTCTTTTCTTACCTATAAAGTCGTTTATAAGTATAGACCTTTCTGATTTTTTTAAAGATTTTCAAAAAAATGTTTTTCATAAAAAATTAACCTAGAACGGCAGCCTTCTGCAGTAGCATTCGAATTCGATTGAATAATAAAACCTTACAATTTTTATGATTTCCAATAAATATTTTATAAAGCCGAATTTGGTTCTGGAATTCCATTTGTTTGCAAAACATATTCTGCTACTGCAGTAGTAATAAAACCTAACCTAACTTTGCCTCTGTGTAAAGATTTTATTTGGTGTTGGGGATTTTCCAACAATTTCCAGGAATATTGTACAAATTCGTATGCAAATATTCCAAGAATGTTTAGAAAATATTTTTGCTAATAAATGCAAATAAACTCCGCAATAAGATACCATATAAGCCTCAGAGTCCTCAAGGTATATGTTTCAGTGTGGTGGTTAAACGAAAACCTAACATTTCAACAAAGGCTTAAAATATTGGATTTATTTTTTGGCCAACCAAAGAATTTTTCCACTGAAACCGTGTTGAAAATTCACAACTCATAAAATTAATGACCTGCTTGTGCGTGTAATTGCAAGCGATTTTACAGTTTATTACATGCCTAATTAGGTGCACAATGACACCACGAACCCAAAGAAGTTACAAGGAATCAATAAAAATCCCCGCTTAGCTGTTAATCTACTAAAAAAATGTGTGCGGTGTGTGTGCTCTCATAAACGGTTTTTTACCTGACCATTAATCCGTTTTTTAACGCACTATAAAATATAGGGCAGCGAACAATAGCGGCATCATTAGCAAAGTGTCATTTCTGGTGAAAACAGCAAAACCGAACGCGATAATTATGGCAACAAAAAGTTTAAAACGTGAACGTTCCACTTCATCATCATCATCGATGTCCTCAAAATCATCAGGAATACTGTCATCTTCCGTACCATCATCGATGTCATCCTCCAACTATTCCATACCCTATACCATTTTCATTTATCGCCAAGAACTGCGCAAGGGTCGTGACGAATTTATGCGATTGTCCAAAGTTAAATTGCATCTCACCGATAATTTGATAGTCAATACCATACAAAATATCACCAAATACGATGTGGCCGAAGTCATCAATATCAACGAACAAATGCAGTACAAAAAGCGTTTATTTTCGAAAATGTATAAAATCCGCAAATTAGAGAAGATGGGCTTGAAACACATTGACCCAAATCAAATTAGTGATGAATATTAGAATAAGTAACGAATATTTTGCTTCAGCGATAACATAGTTATCGAAGTCATTATACTTTTGTAGCATGCGATAGAATATTTAGAATTTAATTGGTTTTGTGATATAAAATATTTTCCTTGTAGGACTTTTAGTGCAATTTTATGGTGAATTTATTCAAAATAAATTTCTTAAAGTAATTTTTTAAAAATTTAAATAAAATTTGAAATTAAAAGAAATGGGGGTTAATTTTTGAATAAGTATAAAGTGCAGTTCACATTAGGTGTGTTCGTTTACTCAACAATTTGTACAAATTTGTACAAGTCCAGTAAATTCTTGTAATCGACTAAGGTCTTTTGTATTGTACTGCAAAGTAAACGAACAACATCCAGTAACAATTTGTACAAATTTTGAGTAAACGAACACACATATTGTCAGTTTTAAATGTCGATTTTTTTTTTGCAATTATCGATAACTGTCCAAACATCCAGCAACCACAAAATATTTTGTGGTTGCATGTGCATGATGAATGGCAAAATTGAACGGCCATACTAGCAAGTAACCGCAAAGCTGTCATTCAAAACGGACAATAGGTATGTTCGATAATTTCGCAAGTAAAAAGTACTTGTGATCGATTTCCGAGTTTGCCCATAGGTTGTGGACTTGGCGGTTTTACAGTTTCAAAAGAAAACTCGAAAATCGACGAATAGTCGATTATAATAAATTTTCTGCGGTTATGAAAAAGTCGAAAGTCGAGTTTTAAGACAACTAAACTAATTGCAAGACCGAAAAATCGCATTTTTAGTTTTAGACCAAAATCGAAAAGCGAAAAAATCGATTATTGCTTTCCATTACCTATCCCTAATGTGTATCCAGCTTAAGAACAATAGTCAACCATGACCAAGAGAGACCAACGAAACAATCTCCTATCCACCATATGAGTTCTGTTCCTTTACTTACCTCAGATTACCATTTTTATACCCTCAGCCTTTAGGCTAAGGAGGGTATATACACTTTGATACGATGAAAATGTGCCTCATCGAAATAATGGTTTTAGACCCCAAGTATGTTTGGACGAAATGTGTTTCAGACAATTTGGAGTCGATCTAACAATGTCCGTCTGTCTGTCCTGCTGGGTGGAGCGCACGATTCGGTTCAAACTTTCGTAATATTTTGGCCAAACTTAGTTTAAGTTCGAAGATGGGCTATATCTGTCCACTCCTTCCGGTACCTCCCCCACAAAAGTCCGAAAATGTTCGAAAATTTGTGCGCACGATAACTCTTGAAGGGGGTAACCGATTTGGTTTATACTTTGCCCATCGTGAAATATGAACCAGACTTAGATGAGGTTCCAATATGGACTTAATAGGTCTACTCCTTCGGGTACCTCCCACACAAAATTTCAGATAAGTTCAGTTTAGGACCTGCTCTCGAATCGCTTTGATTTTTGTTTTATCAACTTGTATTCACTGCCCCCCATACGACGGTACACGTTTCATCAGGGGCAAGTCCAAACTTCCTGAGAAAATAGCCTGAAAGTTTCACAAAACCCCTATGACACCGTTTGAGGTGGTTGGAGCGCAAGATAACTCTCCAAAGGATCTGCTGATTGGGTCCAAAATTTGGCCTTAGTAATATTTTGTCCAAACATAGTTTAAGTTCGAAGATAAGCCATATAGATCCACTCCTTCAGGTACCTCCCCCACAAAATTTCAAAAATGTTCGGAAAAATTGTTCGTACGGTAACTCTTGAAGGGAGTGGCCGAATTGGTCCATACTTTACACATCTTAATATATCTACCAGATATAGATCAGGTTCAAATATGGACTATATTTGTCCACTTTATCCAGTACCTCCCAAACAAAATTTCGGATAAGTTCACTTTAAGACCTGATATCGAATCATTTTGATTTTTGTTGAAGCAACTTGCATTCGCTGCCTCAATTACGACCGTAAAAGTTTTTTCAGGGGCAAGTCCATACTTCTTGAGCAAACAGCCCGAAGGGTGTAAAAACCCCCTATGGCACCATATGTAGTGGCTGGAGATCCACTTCCATAATGGTCAATGTCGATCCATTCCTTTAAGTATTTCCTCGGCAAAACGTTTGCTCAACATTTTTGTCGGTTCATACGCCCAACATTTTTAAAACCCTCTAAATACATACGTTTTTTGGAAAAAATTGTTTCAATATACACAGGCTGAGGGTATATCTCTGTCGGCCAAGCCGACTCATGCTTTTTTACTTGTTTTATTTTCATTCCATTTTTTATTTCTAATTCTATTTTTATTTTATTTTTTATTTTATTTTCCTTTAATTCATTTTATTTTATTATTTTATTTTGTTTCGTTTTATTTTATTATTTTTTCATTACTCATTTTTAATAACACCAGTTTCTTTTCATTTTTGTTCTCACGTCCCATTTTTACGTGTCTTATTTATCATTGCCAAGTAGAAAATAATGCAAAGCTAATCAAATGTTCTGTGGAACAAATAACATCCACACTTTGCAAGAGATCGGAGAGACTTAGCAAGATTGCGGAAAAATGAAGCAAGAGAGCACAAAAACTTTGCGAAAGAGAACGGTAATACTAAAATTTGCTTAGTACAAAGAGAAACTGAAAAGAATTTTTGTGGAACAAAAAAAATATCACTTTTCAAATAGCTAATTTTTGATAAGTGCAAAGTGAAAAGCGATAAGTTGTTTCGTGGAATAGGGTCCAGATCTACAATTTTTTCGTTCCTTTACTTTTCTGGTAAAAGTGGTCATGACAGAGAAATTTTGAGCAATTTTGACAGTTTTCTCTTTTACCGCTTTTACCATTAAAAAAGTAAAGGAACACCCGTGCATGTACTGCAACAATAGCATGTTATTGTGTTGCTGTGCTGGAAAAATCTTTGTTTTCTAATGTAAATGGTCCATTGATGATATGAGGAGGCACCCTGTTGCAGTTCTCAGGGCGACATTCTGTTCCCACAATATCCCCGAAGGGACAAGGGGAACTCCTCTCATACCAATGGGTGCACAAAGATTCATATTGGCTCAAATATATGAGACCTACATTTTATCGCCAAGTCCGAACGGCATATCTTACGACACCAAGCGTAGAGAAGTTTTTCATTGATGTTGTGGTCAGGGATTGAACCGCATACCTTCTGAGTACAAGGCGGACTTGCTTAACACTGCACCACGGTGACTCCCGCAGCATTCTGATACGTTTCAATATTTTTCCATCGCGTTGTACTTATATTTGCGGACCAAACTAGGGCCGCATAGACTTACCACAGACCGACCTCTCAAGTTATACATTCATATCTGGTCAATAAGATTTCTTTATATGCACCCCAAGTACTGCCGTCTGCTTTTCATCTCTTCATCTACTTGTTTGCTCTGTCTATGCTTAGGCCTGCCAATTCTGCTTGCACCGCCATGTGGGACGTATTTTAACCCCTTTTAATGGTTTCATCATCGCTCATTCTTATGATAGGGCCTAGCCAACGCAATCGTTGAATCTCGATACGTTTATCTATACCATAGGTGATCACTTCCTTACAGTAGCGTAAAAACAAACCACACGTATTCTCTCTTTATTTATCATTTGCTATTGCTTAGTAATGGGGAGAGTGTCTTACCACTACTAATACACGAACTATTCTGAGCACCCATGATCTATACTGATGTCGTTGTATATCAGATACAGCTTGTGGTTCATACGACGTCGATATCACCGTCAAAGCAGTTTGGTTCATATACATATCTCTCGAAGAATTTTTCTCTCAAACACACCAAGCACTGCCTTGTCTGCTGGCGCAAGTACCCAGGCTTCGGATCCATACGTCAGCACGGATAGTAACAGTGGTTTGTAAAGCGTTATTTTTGTTTGACGAGATCTGGCTTTGTTCTTAAACTGCTTACTTAAGCCAAAGTAGCATCTGTTGGACAATATAATTCTTCTTTTTATTTCAAAACTGATGTTGTTGTGTTTACGGCGAACTGTGGTTCACAAATGAATTTTCCTGGCCAAAAATCAAAATTTTGTTTTGTCAAAGATATTTAATTTGTATATGGGATTCGATAGCAACAAATTGAAACTAAGTAATCCAAAAAATTGATTCAAAATATTGGAAGGTGTGGGCGTGGCATGCTCCTAAAGATGAAAAATGTTTCCCAATTTTGGAAAATACGTAATTTTTGCAAATTTCTGGAGAAGGAAGCAGCTGTTTCTCAAAAACTATAATGGGTACTTTACACGAAATGTTATTTACATATCGACGCCTCCAAACAATAGTATGCTAAGTCGACTTAGCATGTTTTCAAGTTCTTTACATTTTTATATTTAACGTCCTTTAACTTAAATTCTGTCAAATTTTGGTAATAATCGGACAATCCGAACAGAAGTTATAAACAAATATGTACATAGCATAGTACTGAAGGTCAAAGCAATTTCCTAACTTTTAGAGCTTGTCCTGCAAAACTCACTGTTCTGAATTAGCAAGCTATTATTTGGAGGTGTTGAACGTCCTTTAACTTAAATTCTGTCAAATTTTGGTAATGATCGGTCAATCCGAACAGAAGTTATAAACAAATATTGACTTAGCATAGTACTGAAGTTCAAAAAAATTTCCACACTTTGAGAGCTTCTCCTGCAAAACTCACTTTTTAGACTTAGCATACTATTATTTGGAGGTGTCGATATGGGTTGTCACTTTCAAAATGTATATGCAAAGTGACAGCACATATGTAAAATAACATATCGTGTAAGCTACCCATAACAGATATTGTGTTCGTTGTTTTTTTGTTAGGTAGTTAGGACTAGAACTTTTAGGGAACAGTTTGGAACAAAGTTCCGTTTTCACAGAATGATGCCTGAGAGTGTACTCTTTCAGCCCATATGTACATAATTTGTAGCAGTCCCGTTCCATCCGTTTAACACTTTTTTTTTAATTTTTTTTGAAATTACATGGGTAAAAATTTGTTTTTTTTTCCATACCGTTTCCCGTATAAATTATAGGGTCATGGGCATTTTTAAAAAAATAAGAGTTTTTATAAGAGTTTTATGAAAACCCAAGGAGCATTTTTTCGATTTTGGACAAAAATTTAAATTTTTCGAAATTTTTTTTTTTTCAAAAAAATTTTTTTAATCTTTTTGTATTTTTATGGTTTGCTTTTTCGGGTTTGACCTTTCTAAATAGTTAGAACATTTGAAAACCTCAAAAACACTCATATTTTGATGCAAAATATAAAAAAGCTCAAATTTTTAACTTTGACCTTGAATTCCACGTTCGGCCCCATACAAATTACTATGTAAACAAAGATCGCTAGGTTGGCCCGGGTTAACTTAAACGGATCGCAATAAAATATAATATATAAAGTTTTTTGATCAAATAGAAAAGAAATTTAGGGCGTCCACGTATATTGTCCTACTTGGGTCGAGCAAAAAAATCTTTAAAAAATCCACGTTTATTGTCCTCCTTGGGTCAAGCAAAAATCCTAAAAAAATCCACATTTATTGTCCTCTTTGGGTCGAGCAAATTTTTTTGTTTAAATCACGGTTATTGTCCTCCTTGGGTCTAGCAAAAATTCTTTAAAAATCAACGTTCATTGTCCTCCTTGGGTAGAGCAAAAAATCTATAAAAAATCCACGTTTATTGGAATATTTATATTAGGCAATTTTTCTTGCGGCAATTGTCAGTTTGATGGAGAGAGAGAGAGGTGGGGCATATAGTAATCCTTTGCCCCTCAACACCCGCAGTTGCCTCAAGGAAAATTGCCTAATGTAAATAAAGACTTATCATGTAATCCTTTGGTCTGTTCCTTTACTTTTAAAAGTGGTAACAGTGGCAGAAAATGGTAAAAGGGAACACTTTGCGGGAAAGAGTGGTAAAAACTGGTAACCTCTGGCACGTAGAGGAACACGACTCTTATAAACTAATTTTTCATTAACAAAATTTAAAAAATTTTGTAGCAATTCTAAAGAAAAGTGAAAACATTACTTTTCACCTTCACTCCTGCCTTTAGGTAAAGGGTAACATTTTATTATTCCACCTTAGAGAATGATCCAAATCAGGTAATTTAGTCAACCAAATTTACCTCAACATTCATTCTGATTATAAAATATAAAGTGGTTACACTACCACTTCTGTATCAAAAATATTTCCAATTAAATAGAAATACATATTAGGGTTTATCCTCCTTTTGTTCAAATAAGGTGGTGGTGTTCAAATTACATCTACCGCTTTGTGTGGTGACTTGAATTGAATGTATGTACTTGTGTACCTTTACAATCTCTTCTATACAATTTTACCTAATTTACATGTACCACCATAAAACCACAATTTTGGCCTGTTTGAAATTTCATTGGAACACACTCGATATTTGTTGTTGTGTTTGAGATCACTCAAAATATTTGCTGCCTATGACAATTTATGATTAAGATTGTAACTTTTTAGTGAATGCAAGAATATTTTACACAGTTTAAACAGGGAATCAGTGTGGGCATTCTTGGAATACAATTGCCGAATATTGTGTTTGGGAATTCCCAATCACACAGGGATTCTTAGAAGATGAATTTTAAAAATGTTATGAAATGTTGTAGTTGTTTTAAATTGGTAAGAAAAATGCCAGAATTGCAAGAATCTGCTAATTTTTTACTATTTTTTTTTTTTTTTGATATCATAAACTTTATGGCAAAAAGTAAAAATTTATTATCGTAGTAAAAAATTTTAGATTCACCTGCAAGAATCTGGAACAATGGTCACAACCACAACTTCCCATTAGGAGGACCTGCCTTTCTAATACAGCAGTCTGTAGGGGGTAGCAGTAAAGTATGGCAATGTCAAGGTAGAGCCGATGAATAGCTGTTCCCTGCCTTATATGCCCGATATTAGTTCGCTTTTAGGGGCAATAACCGACTGGTGCTAGGTGACTTCAATGCTCATCATGAGCTTTGGTATTGGGTACAGCGCTGGCCAAGCAAATTTATAGTTCCACGTTTTGCACGGTGAAAGAAGGCGCTCCTACAAGGATAAGAGGAGAATGCCACTGCTCGCCAGTTATCGCTATTGTTACACCGGGTCTGATAAATGACGTATTCTAGCAACCCGTCATTTCCCTTGGCTCAGACCACCTTCCTATCATTGTCTACGTAAATAGAGCACCCGACTTCATAACCTCTGAACGCCGTATTTTTTCTAAACCATGGGAAAGCTGATTGGCAAGGGTTCAGAGAATTTACCCATCACCGCTTCAGAGAGCTGTCCATTCCCCCATATTCTCGGGTAGCTGAGATAACTTGTCGGGATATCATCACTGCACCAGCCGCTCGCTACATACCTGCTGGCGAATACCAGAAATCTGACCAAATTTCCCAGCAAAGTCGACGGAACTAGGAAATAAGCGCGATGAGCTTCGTCATGTAAACCCTGAGTTAGAGAACTTACTCTTGAGGTCAGCAGGCTAGTAGGCGAACATAAGCGGAGAAAGTGGTATTGGAGCTGTAGTGGAGACTGGTAAGAAGGAACATAGGATCTCAGTCACGTTTTGCAACGTTACGCTGACTGATCCGAAGAGGTGTGCCAGTTATTTTAATCGACAGTTTGTAAATCACCCAGGGAGTGAAAGTGCGAAGAGTACTTTTCTTCGCATTAAATCTCTTCCTGCCGAGGATTATTTGCTTGACCCTAGGATAACAATAAACGTGGATTTTTTAATGATGTTATTTAGCTCAACCAAGCAAGACAATAAACGTGGATATTGTAAAGATTTTTAGATCGGGCAATAAATGAGGACTTTTTTAATTACTTTTTTCCTCGACCCAAGGAGGACAATGAACGCAGATATTTTAATATTTTTTGTTCGGCACAAGGAGGACATAAACGTGTATCATTTACAAGTTTTTTACCTCGACCGAAGGGTGGCAATAAATTTGGATTTCTTAAAAAATTTTAGCACGATCCATGGAGGACAATAAACGAGGATTTTTTTTAAAGATTTTTTCTCTACCCAAGGAGTACAATAAACGTATATTTTTTTTAAAGATGTTTGCTCCACCTAAGGTGGACAATAAACGCCAATTTTTTAAAGATTTTTTTCTCCACCCAAGTAGGATAATAAACGTGGATTTAAAAAATTGCTCCACCCAAAGAGGACAATATACGTGACCAATATATCTGTGCTCAGTTTGTCACATCCGCATCTTTACACACATCCAACCTTCGGTGAGATGCAATAGATGTCAGGAGTGGGTGCATCTAAGGGGTTGCTCTGGACTTGTTCACGTGAGGGACTACGACAGGGACTATGTTGCTACATGCTGCGTGAGCACAGTCCCCAGTGAGTCGTCGTCGGATTTTCGAAACTCACTCGCCGTCTGACTACGAAACTCCCCCGCAGTCCCCTCGACAGCAACAGCACACGCAGCCTTTAACACCTGCCGTTGTTGTCCCAATCCCAGAGAATGCATCCTTTTTGCAATTTTATTGCAATGGACTCCGAGGTAGGATCGAGGAAATAGTAGATTTCATGAGTCGGAAGAACATCAAGGTCGCTGCGGTGCAAGAAACCAAGCTCAACAACAACTGTGGCTTACAACATTGTGATGGTTACAATGTGCTAAGGAAAGATGGCACCAGAAGTGAAGGTGGGGGATTAGCTTTCCTATTGCACCCGTCTGTCCAATACAGACCTATCTCGCTTGAGCCTGTCTCTAATGACCCGTACATGGAATGTATGGGGGCAGCAGTCAGGTGTGGAACTGCCGAGATAGAGTTGCTGAACGTATACATCCCGCCGAGAAATAGCTGTATCTCAGATTACCTGCCCGCTTTTCGAAGGACATAATAACCTGGTCCTGGGGGACTTTAATGCGCATTATGAGATGTGGCATTCGGCCCCCGGAAACGACCAGAGCGGTACAGCGCTGGCTGAGCAGATTAACAGCTCTACGTTTTGCGCGGTCAATGAGGACGCCCCTACCAGAATTAGAGGAGAGTGGCACAGCTCGCCAGACATAACCATCGTGTCACCTGGTCTGACAAATGACGTTACCTGGCAACCCGTCATTTCCCTTGGATCAGACCATCTCCCCATAAGTGTCTCCATTAGCAGACCACCCGATTTAATTACCTCTGAACGCCGCACATTCGTCAATCATAAGAAAGCTGATTGGCCGGGTTTCAGAGAGTTCACCAATCACCGCTTCAGAGAACTGCCCAATCCTTCTGATGTTCGGGTAGCAGCCGCTCGCCATATCCCTGCTGGTCGAATACCCGAAGAAAGACCAAACTTCCCAGCAGAGGCGACGGGATTAGGAAATGAGCGTGATGAGCTTCGCCGAACCAACCCCAATGGCCCCAGAGTCAGGGAGCTGACACTGGAAGTTAACAGGCTGGTCGGCTAGCATAAGCGAACAAGTGGTTAAATCATCTGAAGAGTTGCTACATTGGAGCGGGCATAGGTGAATTGTGGGCAACGGTTAAGTCACTCTCGAACCCTGGAAGAAGGGAAGATAGGATGACTGACCCGAAGAGGTGCGCAAGTTATTTCAATCGACAGTTTGTCGAGCACCCCGAGAATGACAGGGCGAAGAGAAGAGTATTAAGTCGCATCAGATCTCTTCCTGCCGAGGAGGAACCACCACAGTTTAAAATGGATGATTTTGCCAATGCCATCAGGAACCCTAAATCATCCAAAGCGTTGGACCCTGATGGAATCTCCATGGTAATGCTGAAGCAGCTGGATGAGCCGAGAGTGGAGTATCTCACTAAAGTTCTCAACTTGTCGCTATCCACCCTCATTGTTCCCGAAGTCTGGAAAATGGGCAGGGTGGTCCCACTACGGAAGCCCGGCAAGGATGCCAGCAAAAGTGAATCGTACAGGCCGATTTCGCTTTTGTCGCCCGTAGCAAAGACCCTTGAGGCCTTAGTCCTCCCCAGTATCAGAAATAGCTATCAAGTTACCGATCATCAGCATGGATTCCGTAAGCAGCACAGCACGACAACTGCGCTGCACGTCATTACCTCACATATTTGTCAAGGACTCAACCAGAGACGGCCGTGCGATAGAACAGTGATGGTGGCGCTTGACTTATCAAAAGCCTATGATACAGTCAGACACTCCACACTGTTTGAGGACATTGAGCAGACAACCCACCGGCCAAGCTTGAAACGTTGTATAGTCAATTATATGTGTGGAAGCCAGTCGTACGTGGAATTCAGGAACAAGAAGTTCAAACCCCGTAGGGTGAAACAGGGAGTTCCCCAAGATGGGGTGATATCTCCGGAACTGTTTAACCTCTACCTCTCCTGTATTCCGCCCCCTCCAGACGGCATCGAGATCGTAAGGTATGCTGATGATTGCACGATCCTGGCGTCGGGTACCTATCCTGATGACATCTGTGAGAGACTGAACAACTATTTAACCGATCTTACCACCTTTTTCCATTCGAGGAATATGAAAAAACCGCCACAAAATCAACAGCCACTCTGTTCACTACATGGACAGCGCAGTTTGGAAAAGAATTGAATGTCGTGGTCGACGGTAGCAGAATTCCGACCACAAACTGGCCCAAAATTTTAGGGGTCACATTCGACACTACTTTTAAGCAGAGCGCGCACGCCGCAGCTATCTGCGACAAACTGAAAAGTAGGAACAAGGTCATCAAGTCCCTAGCCGGCAGCACTTGGGGTGCAGATAAAGAAACCTTGTTGACCACATATAACGCGATTGGTCGGTCTGTGGTAAGCTATGCGGCGCCAGTCTGGTCCCCGAGACTATGTGATACGAATTGGAAAAATATTCAAACTTGCCAGAATGCCGCCCTGAGAACAGCTACAGGGTGCCTCCTCAAATATTCATTGGACCATCTACATGAGGACGCAAAGATTCTTCCAGTAAAGCAACACAATGAGATGCTTTCGTTGCAGTGCCTGCTTGGATGTTACCGTGTGAGCCATCCCAATCACCATCTTGTGGGTAGGCCCGACACATACAGGCAGATCAGGAAGGATATCCATGCTCTAGAGGGAGAGGTCCAACGAAACAGGAGAGAACCCCTAAATCAACAAGCGTATCACATTCGACAGCTTGTTCATGTCGTCCACGTATTCCAAATCTATCTGCGACAAGCTGAGATGTAGGAACAATGTCATCAAGTCGTTAGCCGGCAGCACTTGGGGTGCAGATAAAGAAACCTTGTTGACCACCGACCGCAGTTGGTCGGTGTGTGGTAAGCTATGCGGCGCCAGTATGGCCCTCGAATATAAGCTCAACACAATGGCATGCTTTAGTTGCAGTACTTGCTCGGGTGTTAACCTGAGAGCCATCCCAATCATCGTATGGTGGATAGGACCCCCCACCCAGACATGTCAGGAGGGATCTTCATGATCTAGAAAGAGAGGTCCAACGTTACAAGAGAGGACCTCTAGATCAACAAGCCTATCAAACAGTTTTAAATAGCATTCACACAGTTACGGTAACAGATGCCATAAACAACTATTCTGTGAATGCGTTCCTCGGAGAACATCTCCCATTTGTCACAGCTGAGAAGCGTCAGCTACCACGACAAACCAGAGTCAATCCCACAACGGCCGGTTTTATGTACCGGATTGACCCGAGGAACCATCTTCTCGGCCAGGGGCCGTCACCTCAGCAACTACTTGTTCGTGTTCGTCTTTATTTTTATTTGTCCCGGAATGCCTGCTCCGGATTCTTTTGGTCCGTGCCGGGATTGAGAGTAACCTCGGGCCATGGTTTGTCAACGTCTCATCCACCATAGGTCGGTGTCAATGAGATGCAACGGGTGCCAAGGATGGGTGTATTTCAGAAACTGTTCAGGCCTCACCTACCTGAGGGAGTATTACGACAGGGTTTATGTTGCCTCGTGCCGCCTGAGCTAGACTCTAGTGACCCATACTTGGAGTGTATGGGGGTAGCGGTAAGGTGTGGATCCGCCAAGATAGAACTGCTAAATGTGTATATCCCGCCGGTCAATAGCTGTGCCCCGCGTTATTTGCCTAACATCAGGCCTCCGTTGCGAGGTGATAACCGGCTGGTCCTAGGGGATTTCAATGCACATCACGAGTTATGGCATTCAGCTCTAGGGAATGACCAGAGAGGTACAGATCTGGCTGAGCAAATAGATAGCTCCACATTCTGCACTGCGAACGAGGACGCACCCACCAGGATTAGAGGAGACTGCCACAGTTCGCCTGGCATATCCATCGTGTCACCTGGTCTGACGAATGACGTGACATGGCAACCCGTCATTTCCCTTGGGTCGGACCATTTCCCTATCCTCATCTCCATAAACAGACCACCAGACATCATAACCTCTGAACGCCGCACTTTCATTAATCATGGAAAAGCGGATTGGCAAGGTTTCAGAGAGTTCACTAATCAACGCTTCAGAGAACTGCCCAGTCCCTCTGATGTTCGGGTAGCAGAGAGAAAGTTCCGAGACATCATCACTGTTGCAGCCGCTCGCTTTATCCCTGCTGGTCGAATACCTGCAATAAGACCCAATTTCCCAGCAGAGACGGCGGGATAGCTAATGAGCGTGATGAGCTTCGTCGTACGAACCCTAACGACCCCAGAGTCAGGAAACTGACAATGGAAGTCAATAGATTAGTCAGTGAACACAAGCGGAAAAAGTGGCTAGAACATCTGAAGTGCTGCAACATTGGAGCCGGCTGTAATAAATTGTGGACGACGGTTAAAGCGCTATCGAAACCTGGTAGGAGAGACGATCGGACATCTGTCACGTTTAACGGCGTGGCTGTGACAGATCCGAAAAGGTGCGCTGGCTATTTCTGCCGACAATTTATCGAGCACCCCGATAGCGACCGGGCGAAGAGAAGTGTTTTGCGTCGTTTGCGATCTCTTCCAGCCGAAGAGGCGCAAAGTCATCCAAAGCGCTTGGACCTAACGGAATTTCTATGGTGATGCTAAAACAGCTGGATGTCCCAGGAGTCGAGTATTGAAGTAAGGTCCTCAACGTATCGCTAGCCACTCTAATAGTTCCCGATGCCTGGAAGATGGGCAGGGTGGTCCCGCTGCTGAAACCTGGCAAAGATGCCAGTAAAGGTGGGTCATACAGGCCGATTTCACTTCTATCACCAGTAGCAAAGATACTCGAGGCATTACTCCTCCCCAGCATCAGAACGTGTTATCCAGTTGCAGATCATCAACACGGGTTCCGGAAGCAGCACAGTACCACAACAGCACTGCACGCCATTTCCACATATATTGGTCGAGGACTCAACCAGGACAAACCATGTCACAGAACAGTGATGGTAGCATTGGATCTGACCAAAGCGTTTGATACGGTCAGCCATGCTAGGCTGTTCGAGGATATCGAGAATACTACCCTACGGCCTTGTCTGAAACGCTGGGTCATCAATTATTTGTGTGGTCGCCAGTCATACGTGGAATTCAGAGACAGGAAGTCCAAACCCCGTAGAGTGAAGCAGGGAGTTCCCCAAGGAGGGGTGATATCTCCGGAACTGCTTAACCTCTACCTCTCTGCAATTCCACGCCCTCCCGACGGCATTGAGTTAATTACGTACGCGGATGATTGTACACTCATGGCGTCAGGTACCAATATCGCTAACGTTTGTGAAAGGCTAAATGCCTATCTCATTGATCTTGTAGAGTTTTTCCACGCGAGGAATATGAAAATATCCACCACTAAGTCAACAGCCACACTGTTCACCACATGGACGGCGCAAATGAAGCTCCCACTGAATGTGCAGGTCGACGGTGCAACTATTCCGACCACAAACTACCCCAAAGTCGATAGCATGTATAAGTCGTCCCAGCATACTACAGTTATCTGCGATAAGCTGAGAAACAGGAACAAGGTCCTCAAGTCCCTAGCCGGAAGCACTTGGGGTGCGGATAAAGAAACCTTGTAACCACATACAACGCGATAGGCCGGTATGTGGTAAGCTATGCGGCGCCAGCGTGGTTTGCTAACGTAAGTGATACGCAATGGGATAAACTACAAATCTGTCAGAATGCTGCCCTGAGAACAGCTACAGGATGTCACCTCATGTCTGCAGTGGACCATTTACATGAGGAGACAAAGATCCTTCCTGTGAGTCGTCACAACAGGATGTTGACGATGCAGTATTTGTTTGGATGCTATAGGCAAGACCACCCAAATCACCATCTGGTGGATATGCCTGAACCCCCCAGGCGAGTTAGGGAGGATTATAGAGATCTAGAGAGAGAGAGGTCCAAAGATATAAAAGAGAACCTCTAGATCAACGTGCATACCAGGCAGGTTTAAGAGACATTCATACTGATGCGGTTGCAGAGGCTCTGGTAGCCTACAGTGTGAATATAATCCTCGAAGATCATCCACCACCCGTGGCAGCGGAAGAACAGCAGCTGCCAAGACAAACGAGAGTCGTGTTGGCGCAACTTAGATCTGATAGCCGCCTCAATTCTTACTGGGCCAGGATTGATGGCACGCGGAATATCTGCCCAGCATGTGGCACCGGTCCGCATACTACGCAGCACCTGTTTAACTGCCCAGCCAATCCGACTGACTTAACTCCTCTCTCTCTTTGGACTAATCCAATTCGGGTGGGGTCCTTTCTGAGCTTGGAGCTGGAGGCAGAGCCGAATCAATAAAATAATGATTTACATGTACTTATAGAAACTGCTACAACAACAACAACAAACCAGAGTAGTTTTGTCTCAACTATGCTCGGGATGGTGTAGGCATCTAATGGGCCGATTCCGTACAGCGAGGCGAGTCATGTCGCGTCGTCTATCGTCTCTGTGACAAAATTTAAAAAATGCACTACGTACAGCGATAGAAAATAATCGTCGATAACAAGTTATTTTTATTTTTTTTTTTATTCGTTAGTAAAAATGTACGGCGACAGCTAATTTGTTGTCGCCGGAAAATGAACATTTCGGCGACAAAATTTGACGACGTCAGGCGATATTGCCATACGGAATCGAAAAATTGCATTTGGCAACGCGACTCGCCGTACGGAATCGGCCCATAAATTCCTATAGAGCAAGGATCGATGACACCGTGCACAACATCTTCCTAGCATGCGGCACAGGCCCGCACGACACCGTACCTCTCTTCAACTGCCCTGCCAAACCTTCTCAACTATTCCAGTAGCTTTGTGGCTACAACCCATCGAAGCGTCCACATTCCCAGAAAAAACCAACTTACAAACATATCATATACAGCCCAATTATGAACGGCATCTCACCGTGAGTTTTCTCTTTCTCGCCTCCTCCCCTATTATAAACATCATATCGCCGTGAGTGCTGATATGTTCTCACTCTTCCCTTATTATAAACAACAAGAGGGTAAGCAAAACTCACGTTCGTGAAAAAATTAGCTATTACAAATGTAAAAAAAGTGAGAAAAAGAGGCAAATTTCTGCTGAAATTTCTCACTACCGAAATCAAAGTGAGTTGAACAAAAAAATTTAAGTGTGAACATTTATTTTAAAAAATACGAATATTTTGTATCTGTAATGATAATTAATTGTATTTTAGGTTGAAAGTAACAAAAAATAATAAGAGATTTTTTATGTTGTCAGGTTATTGTTGACCTTTGGACGCTATTTTCTTTGGTTTTAATTTGGCTTAAGGTCAACTTAAAAATTTAAAAACAAATGGGCGTTTTTGTTTTTATTCTTATAAAAAGAAAGAAATATCATTATTATAAATTTCTACCATAATGTTTATAGTTGCATAAAACGAATGTTCTTGTTTTTTAAAGCTTAGGACATTGACCGCTAACATTTTTTCAGAGTTCTTTACGAATTCGGTCTGAATCTCTGAATTCTTTCAGAATTTGGTACAAAATTGGGTCTACCTTCAGTTCCAAGAATGGCATGTAACTATCCACTGGAGTTATATGACTAGGTTTGGCATCGCACCATTAAAAGACGCAGAGTGCTGTGCATGGTGCTATCAATATTTGCCTAAGAATTTAGACGACTGCAATATCCCAAGTATAGTTGAGCAAAAACTACTCTGGTTTGTTGGGGACTTTATTCACACTATATTTGTTTACATTAGAACCTGCGACTATGTGAAAGCTATTCAAAACTACTTGAAATGCTTGTTGAGCAAGGGATTCTATCCAGTATGGTTGGGCTTCCCTCTCTAGAACGTGAAGATCATTCTTGATGGACCTAGTGTGTCGGGCCAACCCACCCAACGTTTTAGTTACAGTACTTGCTCGGGCATTACCGTGAGAGCCATCCCTATCTCACGGTAATGCCCGAGCAAGTACTGTAACTAAAACGTTGCCCGTGGTATGTATCAGTGAAGCAAGGCCTAAATCGAGTTTTCAGGTATGGACAGATCAAAAAGGTACATTCTGCATAAAGCGGCTCACAACTATACAAGGACCCAATCAGGAGCAACCCATGTCTGCAATTGTTATTCCTAGAGAGAGTAATGTACACGATTTGGATCTTTTGGGGTCGCAGTCTTGGAAAGAATGGGAGATGGTGCTAAACACAACTTCCACTTCATTTCCTTGGTATTCCTCAGAATTTGCCATTTCTGTTATCACCCAAAATGCAACATTAAACATTTACTTATTGTAGCCATTTAATGACGTTTTTAAACGACATTTGTTCACTTTTTTACGATTTTCCAATAAATTTCACGAATTCTTCAGTGTAAATAAACAATTTTCACATATCTGCCAAAACAAAAGAACAGCTGTTACAGATGTTGCCATGTTGTTTTAATGTTGTATTTTCTTTTACCAATATCCATGTTCTTTTACAGTGGATTGTTAATAACTGACATTTTTCTTGCTAGAAATGTTTATTAATTTGAAAATTTATTTATTTTTTATACAAAAAATAAGAATTAATTAATCTCAAAGTTATTTGTGCAAAAAATGATGGTATGGCAACACAAATTATTATTTCAAGGGTTCACAAGTCGCGCCATTATTTTCCATTTTCCGACTTGTCAACCCTTGTTCACTTTTTGTGCTCCTCCCTGCTCAATCATAATAGCTCGAGCAGGTGAAAGTGAACTGCAACTCACTTGTGAGTAGCTCCCTACGTGAAGATTCATAATCGCTATGAAAATTTTTTTGTTTTTATTCTTATAAAAAGAAAGAAATATCATTGTTATTATAAATTTCTACCATATTGTTTATAGTTGCATAAAACAAATGTTCTTGTTTTTGAAAGCCAATCCCTGAGGATGACCATCAAAGATGGTTGAAATATTGGAAATTGAATAGATTCTACCTTATTGTGATAAGAGTTTCTTTATATTTTTAATCGCAATATGTTTTCGACAAAAACAAATATTAGGACATTTACCGCTAACATTTTTTCAGAGTTCTTTACGAATTCGGTCTGAATCTCTGAATTCTTTCAGAATTTGGTACAAAATTGGGTCTAACTTCAGTTCCAAGAATGGGATGTAACTATCCACTGAAGTTAAATGACTAGGTTTGGCATCGCACCTTTAAAAGACGAAGAGTGCTATGCATGGTGCTATCAACATTTGCCCTATAAGAATTTAGACGACTGCAATATCCCGAGTATAGTTGAGCAAAAACTACTCTGGTTTGTGGTGGACTTTATTCACACTATATTTGTTTACATTAGAAACTGCGACTATGTGAAAGCTATACAAACCTACTTGAAATGCTTGTTGAGCAAGGGGTTCTCTCCTGTATCGTTGGGCTTTCCTCTCTAGAAAGTGAAGATCATTCTTGATGGACCTAGTGTGTCGGGCCAACCTACTAGATGGTGATTGGGATGGCTCTCACGGTAACGCCCAAGCAAGTACTGTAACTAAAGCGTTCCCCGTTTTCAGGTATGGACAGATCAAAATGGTGCATACTGTATAAAGCGGTTCACAAATATACAAGGACCCAATCTGGAGCAACCCATGTCTGCGATTGTTGTTCCTAGAGAGAGTAATGTACACGATTTGGAACTTTTGGGGTCGCAGTCTTGGAAAAAATGGGTGCTGGTGCTAAAAAGATGACACGTCCAATCACTTGCCCTCAAGCTTGAATAGAATCAAATATTTTGATGGAATATAAGTCCAGACCGTTGCCCCAAAAAGATCCAAACCATTTTGAGATCTTAATCACGTCATCGTCGATAACCCAGTGGAATGGTATCTACACCAAGCAATTTCCTCGAATAGTATTTTAAGTACCGGTTGTTATATGCTACGGATACGCAGTGGAATGCAATAATCGGTTTTTCGATTATACGGTTTTCGTGAAAAACTTAAAACTCGATTTTCGGTTAGTCGATTATTTGAGAATGTACTAAAAGTCGACTTCGATTATTTCTCAACCGCCGAAACCCGATTATAATCGAATATAATCGACCATTTCCATTGATGCGATCCGTCCATTACGCGGTTTTAACACACCGAATAATCAACTACGACTAATAGTCGTCCACGATTAATAGTCGACTACGAATAATAATAGACTACGACTAATGGTCGACTACGAATAATAGTTGACTCCGTCGTTCGAAAGTCGATTAAGAATGATCGATTATCCGGTTTTCGCACAGTCAATAGTCGACTACGACTTTCAGAAATTTTGCGGCAAATAATCGATTAATCGATTAACCGAAATCGATTTTACGTATCCCTATTATATGCCATGAACAAAAAAAAATTGGAATTACAATTGAAATTTATTGAAATTGTATTTAAAATTCATTAAATTGGTTTAAGTGTTGAAGAAAGCATTAGGAATTATACTTAGCATTCATAGAATTGGTTCTTATACTGGAGAAAATATCGGATGTTTCACGAATTGTATTTACAATTCTTGGAATTGGCTAAATGCTGAACCTCATTTGAACCAATCATTGATCTCCTGTGATGTCCTAACATCGCTGGTACAGCTTCCACTCCATTTCCTTGGTATTCCTCAGAACTTGCCATTTCTGTTATCACCCAAAATGCAACATTAAACATTTACTTATTGTAGCCATTTAATGACGTTTTTAAACGACATTTGTTCACTTTTTTACGATTTTCCAATAAATTTCACGAATTCTTCAGTGTAAATTAACAATTTTCACATATCTGTCAAAACAAAAGAACAGCTGTTACAGATGTTGCCATGTTGTTTCAATGTTGTATTTTCTTTTACCAATATTCATGTTCTTTTACAGTGGATTTTTAATAACCGACATTTTTCTTGCTAGAAATGTTTATTAATTTGAAAATTTATTTACTTTTTATGCAAAAAATAAGAATTTAATAATCCCAAAGTTATTTGTGCAAAAAATGACGGTATGGTAACACAAATTATTATTTCAAGGGTTCACAAGTCGCGCCATTATTTTCCATTTTCCGACTTGTCAACCCTTGTTCACTTTTTGTGCTCCTCCCTGCCCAATCGTAATAGCTCGAGCAGGTGAAAGTGAACTGCAACTCACTTGTGAGTAGCTCCCTACGTGAAGATTCATAATCGCTATGATAGTGTTACAACAACAACGGGGAAGACAGGCTGCGCTTGAGAAGAAATAGGGGCCATAACAAATCGTGGACTTTGCAATGTAATCCCCGGCCTTAAAACCCAAGGTTTTCCAAGCACCTTTGCGAAATATACTTCATACAAAAGGGCAATCATGAATAAAAATTCCGTGCGGAATTTGTTCCCTTTCCCTAATTTCGCAACTTTTTATTTCGAGAGAGAGAATATTCCATAATTAAGTGATTGTAGCAGTTTTCAACGTTTTCAAATATTGATTTTTAAAAGAATTTTACTTTTCTAAATTATTTTCCGTGCGGAAAATTCCGAGGGAAGTATTTATGATCGCCCTGACAGTTGTCACCCATTTTTGCATCCCACAGCAGATATCCATGTATTTACAATTATCCTTAAAACGCCTTGAATTCAAATTTTTTATAGTGTAAATTGAGTAAAATCCTTTTGTATTTCTTAACTTGCTACTAAAAAGTGGGAGGTTTGTTTTATTAAATATAACTTCATTGTGAGGTTTCCATATATGCATTTGTGGTGATTCGCAAATTAATTACAGCAAGCCTTGCATTTCATTCATAAACTGGATATAGGCATCATCTTTGGAGGCGGCATTCTTTGTTTCGGCCGGCCGTGTTGTTGGTTCTTGTGTGAAAGGTTTTGTGCGATTGGGTTTGCGAGAATCATCACGTTTAACACGTAATGTTGAGGGAACAAAACGTGTTACATCGGCACTCAAATTTCTAGAAAGAAAAACGGAAATAATTAGGTTTAGTTCAAATTCTGCAAAGCTAGACTAAGGTCCAAATATCTCTCTCTAATTAATAACTGTCCCTAGTGAACAGTCGGAGCGAGTTTCATTTTTAACTTACCTAATTTGAGGTTTGGCCGTAATTGTCGTGACACCCTTACTATCCTTATTCTGCTGCTGTTGTTGTTGCTGTTGCATTTTATGATGAGCCATACGTGGTGGCATTCCGGGTGGTGGACCTGGTATACGTATACCCATTCGCGGCATACCACCCATACCTGGTGGTCTTGGTCCAGGTGGTGCACCGGGTGGCATGCGAATACCAAATCCATGCATACCTGGTGGTCTTGGTGGCGGCCTAAACATCATAGGTGGTGGGGGTGCCATGCCGGCCAGCGGTGGAGGTACTGGATGTCCATGCAGCGATATGTGAGGTTGGGGAGGTGCTGGTATATTTGGTAATGCTATGGCTACGGGAGGTATAGAAGCAGGTGTGGGTATTGCTGCTGTATCAGCATCACCAGATGAATGTGTCCGTCTGCGTTTAGAAGCCTCTTCATCATCATCGTCATCAGCCTCTTCATCACTAAAACTACACTCAGACAAATCACTTTTATTCTCATCGTCATCATCATCATCATCATCATCGTTGTCATCGTCATCATCTGTATTGGCACTGTCTTTATCCTTTTTGCTACCCTCCTTTGATGACTCAGTCTCTCCACGACTGGCAGCCACCTTTTTCTTGTGCACATTTTCCATTTCTTTCATAAAATCATCTATATTTTGACCCGATATTGCCAGCATACGTTGTTGCAAGGAGTTGGGTTTGGGTACCGATTTTGCGGACTTAGATTTGGAGACATATTTTTTCAGTACAACTTCATCGCCTTCAGCATCCGTATCCAAATCCGACATATCAGCCAACGTTGGAGGAGGTCCAATGGGAACGCCCAAGACTTCTTTGCGTTTAACCTCTTCCGTTTTCTCGGGAGGTTTCAATGCCGGCTCATTGAGTTTCTTTAATGCGCCCGGTGGTGCACCGGGGGCAAACGGTGGCAATGACAAGGCCGTAGGTGGAGGTGGTAATCTTTTGGGTCCAGTTGGGAAAGCGGCACCACCTCCAGCTGCCGGTGTTTGAGTGCTAGAAGGCAGAGGAATTTCATCGATTTGTACACTTTGAGCATGCTTTACACTTTCATAGTATTGTTGCTTTTTTAATCTCTTCTTTTCGTATTCCACTTCTTTGCGTTTTAATTCAGACCAATGTTCCGGATCGTCATTGTACTAAAATAAACAAGTGAAATTAAAATGTAACAAAGTTTCAAAATCAAGTAGAATCAACCTACATAAAGACGCATGACACGCTCAAATGTTTCTTTTAACTTTTTCCGTTTGTCCCTTAAGACTTTTTCATTTAGAGGTGATGGCTGGAGCACATTATATTCTAAAAAAAAGAAATGAGGAAATGTTATTGCATGTTTTCCAAGTTACACTTTTACTAGAATACCTACCCATTTCATCGATTTTTTCCATTTCCTCCAATATTTGACTAGGATCTTTATTCTTTAGCACTGCTGCCCTTACCATTTGCCTTTGTTTCTTGTTCTTCTTCAGTTCCTTTTTGCGGGCCTCCTTTCCTGTAATATGAGGACAAAAAATTTCCAGAAATGGTTAAAGGAACACTGCCATTGCTGGTACTACAATCATTTCTTGCTGCCTTGAACTTACTCGCTTGATCTGTTGGATTCATGTATTTACCACTTTTAGTGGTATTAATGGAGCGTCGCCCCATCTTTGCAGAACTCTTTTTTATGAACTTTTTTTAAGAAAAAACTTGAAATAGCTTAATAAATTTACAATTTTCTACTTGTTGTGATTTGTTTAGTGCTGCACGGCAGTTTGACAAGAGCACGACACATTACAGGGTGACTCTGAGAGACATTAACCCTGGACTACATGCATGGCCCAATAATAGGTCCTCCATCATGCGAATTCAAAGAATAACGAAGATTTTAAATGTCAAATTTCATAAACAGAGGCGAAAAAATTTTTGAGGCGAATTTCTTTTCTGTCAATTCAGGTAGATACATACAAAACATTTTTTTAGGAAAAAGTTGTTACCGTAGTTATTTTTGTTTGACGAAACAGAAAATACCAGCTGATCGAACTTGAACTGCTAAAATAAGTTATTGTAAATTAAATTCTCATACAAACACAACAAATGTTGACATTTTACGTGTACAACATAAAGTTTATTTGTTTTCTTTTTTCGAGATACATCTACCTGTTTCTATACAGTTCGACATTTCAATACCTCACAGCGAATTCAAATGACAAATATGAATTTTGACAGTTCAAATCGAAATCATCTGATTTTGCCGGAGGACCTATAATTGGGCCATGATTACATGTATTGCATGGTACAATAATACAGGTAGCATTATCATGCCAGCCGATGGTAACATAATGTGTCAATTGCATTGAATTTATGTCAAATTTTGACATCTTATGTTGCCAACAATTGCCGATGCGGCTACCTGTGTATTTGTACCATGATGTATTGATTGTCAAAAACCCAAAACTTGCCTGTGTGACGTAGGCATGATACAATAAGAAGGTAGCATTATCAGCCCAGCTGAAGCCCAGCTGATGGTAACAAAATGTGTCAATTGCATTGAATTTATGTCAAATTTTGACATCTTATGTTACCAAAAACGGCAGTTGCTGCTACCTTCTTATTGTATCATGGACATAGGCGTCTCAACAACTGCAAAAACAGTTGTAAAATTACCCAGCAAAAAATGGAAGTTGTGCAATTGGAGTTATGATTTCACAACATCTTTCGATGTAGTCCAGCAGAGTTATGAAAAATGCACTCCGTTCTATACATTTTATAAGCAGTTGCTTTAGAGATCCCTAGAATACAAAAACAGTTGGTTGGTCCCTACCCGACGCTGCCGACACAATTTCTTCAAAAGGAAACAAGTGTGAATATATTTCGAAGAATTTGTTATAAAATAAAAAATACAAACTAAAGTTGCGAATATTTTTGTGGTAATTTACGAGACGAAAATTTTTATTGGAGTGGATTTGGAGTCCATGCCGAAAGTTGAACTACTGATGGGAAGTCAACATAACAGTTGCGCTTGGATTAAATGGAGAACGGAGGAGGTACACTCAATTGTGATTGAATTTAATGGAAACTTTTTTTAATTTGTGTTTATATAATAAAGCTCTTTGTATTGTTGTTTTACACAAATAATAAATGAATTTTATTTATTCTGGGATATTTCGCAATAGCTTGCATTTTTACTGCATCTTTGGATTGATTAAAACACAATCCGAAGAGTGCCTTTAAATTCAACCCAAACGACTACATCAAAAGCTGTGATTTGGATCGAAAAGTGGATCCTAGCTGTGTGCTGTGGAAGCAAAATAGAGTGCATCCTAGCTGCGCGCTCTCTTGTAAAATTCATAAGTGAAATCATAGGAAAAGATGTACTCCAACGGCAAATGTACTGTACACTTGTAGTGATTCAACTGCATCCGCGGAAGCAAACTTTTTGCTGGGTATGAATGAAAATCGTCGATTTCTTTTTCGTTCACATATGCTCTGTTCTCCGTGCGGAGTTATTTTTTTCCATTTTTTTTCTCCCATCGGACGCCTCCCCAGGTGGTGGATAGAGGAACGCTCATCAGATATGGCGGGTACCGCAAAAATAAAATATGCGGGGCGAACCAAAGAAAAAAAAGGAAAACAAAGGCAGCGTTTGATCAACAGTTGGCGGCAGCAAACAGCGTCTGAATTCCAGGAGGAGCGGCTGAATATGTAGACGGAAACTATAAACCCTTCAGATGGCAACGGGAAACCCCTGAAGTATTATCCCATGATAATTATGCAATTTATGAACATAAATAATGAACGGCCCTCAGTCTCCGGCCAAACGAGGGTGCTAAGAATCCCCGGAGGTAAAACAAAAAATAACCCGAATATTGGTACTTGGAATGTGCGAAGTCTATATGAATCTGGAAAATTAGCTAACACTATTAACGAGATGAATAGAATGAATATTGACATACTTTGAGTTTGCGAAACATGGTGGCCTGATAATGGAGAATTTGTATCTCAAAATGTTAAAGTATTTCACTCAGGAAACCTAAATAGAAATCATAGAAACGGAGTAGGTGTCATTTTGAAAAGCCACATAGCGCAATGCGTAACAGGATTCATACCAAAATCTGATAGAGCAATGCTTATAAAGTTAGAAACAAAACCCTTAAAACTAAATACTATACAAATAGATGCGCCCACTGCAGACAAGGGTAAAGAAGATGTCGAAGATTTTTACGAAGATGTAAAATACTTAATAAATATGACAAAACCCCATGATATAAATATCATCCAAGGAGACTTTAATACCAAAGTTGGACAAGATATTGTACCAGGCATAACAGGCAAATTTGGACTAGGCGAGAGAAATGATAGAGGTGACAGACATATTCAATTCTGTCAGGAATATGGGTTTAAAATTACAAATACAATGTTCTGCCTGCCAAAAAGAAGATTGTATACCTGGAAATCCCCCCTAGACAAACCAACAAATATAATAAGAAACCAAATAGATTATATATTGATCAATAAACTCTTTTCTTCGTTTGTAATGAAAACATCCACATATCCAGGGGCAGATGTTCCGTCGGACCATATCCTGTTAATGACAAAAATACGAACAAAATTGAAGAGACACCCAAAGAGAACAATACGTGGAAAACTCAATACTGGAAAACTGGAGGAACCAAGAGTTAAGACCAGAATGAAAGAGATCATTGATGAAGAATTTAGAAGAATTGAAGCTACAGATAGTGAACAGATGTGGAATTCTGTTAAAAATACGCTAAAATCCATAGCGGACAATAATCTAGGAATCATGAAAAAAACACAAAAGAATGAATGGATGACAAAGGAGATACTGGATCTGATGGAGGAACGTCGAAAACATAAAAATCGAAACTGCGAAATATACTACGAATTAAAAAGAGAAATACAATCTGCAATCAGAAATGCGAAAAATAATCTCATAAACAGGCAATGCCAGGAGATTGAAAGATTGCAACAGTTAAATGACGATTTCAATATTCACAAGAAAATCAAAGAAATGGCAGGCGTATACCACAAATCAATACCAAAAATTTTATACAATAATGAAAATGAACCTATTTTTGATAAATCGGAAAAGATGGCAATATGGAAAGATTACATAAAGCTCCTGTTTACCGACCAGAACCGATCTACCTATGAGATGATGAGAAATGGACCGCCAGAAGGAACATCTATAACCAAGCAAGAAATTGAGTCAGCGATAAAATCCTTAAAAGTTAAAAAAGCATGTGGTCCTGACGAGATTCCATCGGAAATACTAAAGTTAATAGAGGGAGATAACATTAATTGGCTGAGATCAACGTTTATAACGATCCCAAAGAAAAACCAACCGAAACACTGCAGTGACTATAGACTTATCAGCTTAATGAGCCATGCTTTGAAGATTTTTCTAAAAATAATTCATGGGCGAATATATGAGAAGTGTGTGAAAGTTATGGGTGCATCCCAATTTGGTTTTAAAGAAGGCATAGGAACACGCGAAGCTCTTTCATCCCTACAAATCCTAGTCCAAAAATGCAAAACTGTTCAAAAAGATGTATACATATGCTTTATCGATTACGAGAAGGCTTTTGACACAATACAACATGATAAATTGATAGAGGTTGTAACGTCCATTGGTATTGGACAGAATGAAATTCGATGCATAAAAAGCTTGTATTGGCACCAGACTGCACATGTGGATGTAAATGGAGAATGTACAGAAGACATAGTAATATCTAAAGGTGTGAGACAAGGATATTATCCCCCCTATTGTTCAATGTCTACTCCGAAAGAATATTCCAAGAATCAATCAACGATATCAAAAAAGGAATTCTTATAAATGGAACTTTTCTCAACAATATTAGATATGCAGACGACACAACCATACTAGCTGATAGCTTTGCAGGACTCCAATACCTACTACATAGACTGGCAGCACACAGTGAAAGCTATGGTTTAAAGATAAACATCATGGTAGAATAAGAAAAGGTAGCAGCAATACACAGCTGACTGAACTGGGTTGTGACGTTAGTGTCAAATTTCATATGACATTTTATACATTTATTTCTATTTCGATGTACATTAGGGACATATATTTTTTGAGAAAAAAATATATCATTCGGAAAAAAACATTTCCAGAAAAACTTCTTCATATCAATGATATGTAACCTCCTCCAAGTTCGAACGATAAGCCGCGCAGTAAATCCCCGCTTGTAGAGGCGATATAACGTTTGTTAATATGTGAGGTATTTTGTTAAAATTTAAAAAATAAAGCCCTTATAAACATGTGCTTCTTTGATTTCTAAAACAAAACATTGAAACAGCTTCTCCTTTTTCTACGAATTTCCAGCGACCCCAAACTTTTCTGCAAGAATTTATGCATTTAGTAGAATGATGTGGAAACATAAAAATTGAAAATGTAACGAATTTTCATTCATGTTTTCCAAAATATTGAACCAAATGTGAAAAATTATTAGTTTTTTAAATTCCAATAATTTATAGACATTTCCTTGTTTTGTTTACAAATACAACTGGCAGTAACGTTACAAACAAAAACAAATTCCTTTGTGGTTGTTGTTCGAGTTGTATTTGTTGTAGTATTAACTTTACCTTATATTTGTTTTACCATGGATAAACATTAGAAAGACTAATGCTTGGTTTACATTTACGAAATCCACTCGATTTCAACTGTCAATTCCATTGGTTAATCGTCAAATGAAATCCAATGGATTTCAGATGTGATTTCATTTGACGTTTGAGCTATGGAATTGACAGTTGAAATCGAGTGGATTTCGTAAATGTAAACCTAGCATTAGAGTTTAGTATGGAACTCGATCTATAAACGCCAAAATAATGGGAAAGTTTCGTATGAAAATGTCAGCGTGTGGCTTTAGAGTAGGCCTGCTCACACACATACAAATACATTTTGTTATTGTGTTGGTTTTGAAATACACAAATTTCAATGTTTTCATTATTATAATTTTCGGCAAATAAAAATTCGTATTCAGTATCTTTATTCATTTTTTCAGTGTACGCATATAAATTCATAGACAAATTCGAAAACAGAACCTTCCTTATTGAATGTTCAATAGAGACTGATTGGTAATTTTGAAAATATTCAAAACAAAGACAAAAGCTCTCTTTTTAAATTGTGTGTGTGAGCAAATTGACACACACCGACAGCCCAGGTGCGCACTTTGAACAGGCATACTTTAGAGAAAGGAATTGACAGTTGAAATCGAGTGGATTTTTTATAAAGGGATTTGACTTTTCATATTCGATCAGCTGGTAGTTCTGCCATGATGTAACCCAAGCATTACTAGGCGTTTACACTAGACCAGGGTCGCCCGTTTGTATACTGCGGGCGCCCACTGACTTGTTTTGCTTTAGCCATTCTCCCTCATTCACAGTGTACGTGAGCAAAACACGACTGATAAATATCATGTGGTTGTTTTTTTTTTTTCACCTATGCATAAACACTTGCTTCAGTTTGATAGTGGGCGACGTGGGCGACACTGCACTAGACAGTTTGTCTTCAAATACAACTCTGATTTACTAACACATACATACATTTGTCGTTTGTCTCCCAGCTGTCCATCATTTTTTCACCGACAGTCGGGTCGACAAATTTTTGACATTTTTGTGAAAAAGAAGTGAGATGATAATTCAAATATGCTGAAAACAAAAGAATATGTACAAAAACAAAATATGTGAACGGAAAACGAAAAGGAATCGATGATTTTCATTCATAATTTTACAACTGTTTTTGAAGTTGTCTGGACGCCTACACACAGGCAAGTTTTGGGTTTTTGACAATCAATACATGAACTCAACTGTCCTGTCATTTGTAAACGCAGGGTAACCCTGTCATTTCAAAACTTATCAAAAGTCGACCATGAAAATTCGACTTTTCTATTTTCTCTTTGTCTTCGATTTTTAATGTCGATTAATGGAAAGTCCGACTTGCGTATCCCTGCCGCAAAGTTGAAGTAAACGGTTTTTGGTGTTTTTGCTGTGCTGTCATTCTGCAAAGAGTGTGTTTCTTTGTAATTTCCTTCTAAATAATAAACATAAATTAAACAATTAATAAAATTACATCAATTAAGTGCAAATAAACAGTGAAACGTAATAACAAGTGCCAAATTAACAGTTTTCAAGTGAAAAATTAAAAGCTAAACAAAAAAACTAGATACATGCTTTTGTTCTGAAACCGAGTTTGCGAAATTCTTGTGGTGAGTGTTAAGAAGAAAAATAAACATTTACCATATTGAAAAATTGTTAATACATTCGTTATCATAATTGGGAGCAACTAAAAATCTATACAATTTATTTGTGAAGAACTGCTGAAGTTTGCTTAAATTTATGTGTACCACTTTGATGTCTTTTTTTTCGGCATTTTATCTTTTCCCCTCGCTTATGGCATGTAAATTTTTGTTTAACTTTTTTTGGCGCAATTTTCTTTTGTTGTGCGACAGAGAACAAAAGCTCTCATATGGTTATTGTTTATATACGAGTAAGTGAGAAGGCAATAGTCCTATTCCCCCAACTCCCCTTTGACAATGGTTTCTTTTATTTTGTCATTCGTATGTGCAACAATTTTTCAGATGTTTTCTTTTATTGTATACCTTTATTGTGTGTTTTTACTTTGTGTCGAATATTCGCCGGTATCCATACGATTGTAATGTGTGCAAAATGAGGGAAGGAAGAAAACAAAAGACAATTGGAATACAAAGTTGCTGTTGGAATTAATGACGGCGTCATGCGGCTACCACTTGACTTTGTTAGAACGTTTTCACACGATAAGGTTTGCCTGCTCAAAAATGCGTTGTCCGTTTTGGTTCTCATTCGTAAATTGTGTCAGTGTTGAAACAAAATGTGGAAGTAAGTGAACGAAAACGTACATAAAGTACTTTTTTGATAAATTCGTTCAAGAAATACTTTTTATTTAATTTGTATTATACAAACATTACTTCAAGAAGATGTTATGATTTTTAATTAATTTCTTTTATAGTTTTCGTAATTGAGATTATTTTAAATGTTTTGAAAGAAAAATGTTCGAACAGAATTGTTTGTATAAAAGGGGACGAAAAAATCCATCAAGAAAAATTGCCTAATGTAAATCTGATCATGGTATAGTAATTACTGTTTCCTCACATATTTTTATAAAATTAAGAATGTGTGTGTGCGAAATGTTTAAGAAAAAAAATGTAAACAAATACTCATTTTTGTGTTAAATGCTGTAAGAAGTGACAATACTCACATAAACCTTTTTGGTACATTTATGTAAAACCGTACTTCTTTTTGTTCAAAAAGTACGCTTGTATAAAATGACTTCAAAAACGCAACACTAGATGTGAAAATTACGAATGAGAGTCAAAACGGAAACCACGTTTTTGAGCAGGCAAACCTTATCGTGTGAAAACGTTCTTATTTAAACGTTTCTTGTCAGTGTCCTTTAACTTTGGTTCTTTGCATTTTGGCAATTTCTATTGTAATTGTAGTTGTTACAAACAATTTTAACAACTTTTCAATCGATAAAAGTTAATGAATACAAATTTTAGTTTGTTTTAATTGCTAAATTCAACAATTAATTTATCCAACGTAGTTACCCTTTTCTTGGGCGACAATACTACCAACGATCTGCTACCAAACGAATAAAGTACCATAAAATACAACCCTGTACGAGTTTGATGAAGAAAAACAACACAAGGCTCTCTTCGCTCTCCTTTTGTTGTTACGCGAACTCACAAACACACATTAGCGGCGGCAAATAAAACTAAATTTTATGTTTGTGATTGATTTTGCTTTAGAATTTTAACAATAAATGCATAAAACATTAAATTCAGTGAATTTTAAGAGAAAATAAACAACATTTAATGAAGAATAATAAAATCAATACTTTATTGCTGTGTGAATACAAGTGTTGGTGAATTTCGTAATATTTTGCAAGACATCATATTTTTTACCAAAAAAAGTGTCAAAGTAAGCATAAAAAATTTGTCTTTGTAAAAAGGAACACTGATAAAGAAATGTTTTTACCCCAACAGGTAGAGACATTTTTTGTGTTCGATCGAGAAGCAGCAACAACACAAAGTGATTATTGAAGAAAGCACCTTGAACCCGGGAAGTTTAAAGGAAACCACAAACCGTAAGTAATACCGTTATTTCTTCTTTTTTTGGTGGATGTTTTATTGAAATCGATTCATTTATTTTTAAAGAAAATCTTTGGAAATTGGCTTTTTAACAAGAATTAACGGAACTCCAAAAGCAAGCATTTAATTAAGGCTATGTTGTAAAAAAAACAACAATTATATTGTAATTTTTGCAATTATGCAGAAATAAATTATAGTGTCTACGAGAAAGCCAAATTCAATTGGCAAATCGTGATAATCACTTAAGTCGTGTTCGTTTACGTGCCTGACGTGTTACCAGTTTTTTACCACTTTTTACCCCTTACTTTAAAAAAGCGTACAATTTACAGTTAGGCAAGAAAAGTATTGCAAAAACCAAAATTGAAGAAAATTTCATATTAATTGTTCGTTTATGGCAACAAATTATGTAAAAACTATACGGTTTTTTATGCAAATCTCTTGCTATAGGTCCTTACAACAATATTGCGTCAAAATATGCAAAGGGTATTTGCGATTTATGAGAAATACGGTCAAAAATAAGAATTAACTACTATTTGTGGGTGACAATAAAAGTATTGCAAAAATTACCAAATCGATGGTTTCTTCGAAAATTACCAAAGGTGTGTCCCTTAATGAGCTGTCTATCCACTTTGGACATTCATTGGAACATTAATGAGCTCAGTTAAACCAAAAATTAAGGCTCGGTATGTTCCACTCTAGGGATACTGGTTCCCCTATTTTTAGTAAATCTTGATCCTTCGTTGGAGGATGTTTTTGGAGTTTTTTCTTAAATTGGACCCAAACATTTTATGAGGGTTGATATCAGGATGTTAGCCCGATGTATTTAAGAGTTTTGTGTTGTTGTATTACATAGGCAATTTACACAAATAAGATTAACATGTCATTATCTGGTCTTTGGAATGGTGGTAGTTGACTTTGCTGGAGCTTTCGGGATCGATTTTTCTGACTTTCAGACTAATGACTATTAAATATTTCTTAATGATGTCAGTGGGGATGTCTTCCTAATCATTATTATATCCGTGAACCCAATTTCGCATACTATTATACATGGTAAAGAATATAGTACCCAAATATTCGGTATTCCAGCTTCTACAGTAGCGGTTTAATCTCCACATTTGATGGGTTTTATTGGATTTGGCGCAATTTTTTCGATTTATTATGATAGCAGAGGATAATATCTATCCAATTAGTAAAAATTAAATCATATCAATACCATCGAGAGACGAAATAGTGCTCTGTCGTAGGTCGTTTCGAAATACTACACTGGTGTCAATTTTTTCCTTATACTTTCCAGAGGTATTTCGATGTTTTCAAAGCCAAAATCGGACTGTTTTGCATTGTTCCATTATCTTACAATACATATTGAGTGAAATATTCATTCTTTGCGTACTTGCCTGTGGCCGATTCGTCATTGTTTATTGTTAATATGGCCCCATGCTTTTTTACCTGTCTGAAGACCCTTCATGACCGTATTTTTTATCACTGAACTTTATTACATTCAATACTGTTAGTTTATTAGTAGCCGCAAAAGTCTTAAAAATGCATAATGACCTCAAAAATTTGCAAAAATTTTATAGTTTTATAGTACTGATTTTCCTGTTGCAATACTTTTATTGTCACCCCCAAGCAGTAGTTAATTTTTATTTTTGACCGTATTTGTTATAAATCGCAAATAACCTTTGCATATTTTGATGGAATATTGTTGTAAGGACCTATAGCAAGAGATTTGCACAAAAAACCGTATAGTTTTTACATAATTTGTTGCCATAAACGAACAACTAATATGAAATTTTCTTCAATTTTGGTTTTTGCAATACTTTTCTTGCCTAACTGTATATGAGATCAATTCACCACTTTTATCATTTTTTGCCACTGTTACAATTTTTAAAAGTAAAGGAACAGTCCATTAGTGATAATGGAATTATTCTTCACTTTTAACTTCTTTCCGTAGAAGTAATCTGCAATTATCTGACACTACTTTACCACATGAACTGCAGAATTGGAATGTGAAGGTCGTTGACACGTATTCCAAACAACAACAAATCACTCATTTGAGGTTATGTTATGAGATAACCTCGCACAGTTTTTGTCTAAAAAATCAATCCAATAGCCTAGCCTCTTCACAGAATAGTTTGGCAACCGAAAGAGTTACTTTTGGACATTATTTTTTTTGCCTACATTTTCAAAGTCTGGGTTACATCATTTCTCCACTCAACTCCAAGAGAGAAGACAAGACTGTATATGCCAACTGCAGAGTTATAAACATCTTTCCTTCCCATCGCTTATAAAATATAATCAAAACATATCGTGTAAAAACGACCAAAACCTGTGGAAGATATTTACCATAGATCGAATTGAATGTATAACGTCCGGCCAAAATGATGTACAGACAGCAATAAACTGGCAGAAGAATAATAAGGCAGAAAGAGGAGATGGCTTACCCGCCGAGCTGTTCAAAACCGAAGGTAACACTCTGATAAGGAGTATGCGTAAACTGAGTACCATCTACCCCCAAGATTGGATCCTGAGCATCCACTTTCCCGTCCACAAGAATCGAGACAAAACTGTTTGTTCTAACTATATGGGTATATGCCTGCTCCATATCCCTTATAAGATTGTGTCAGAGATATAGGGGATTATTATGAACGGCAATTCCCCGTGAATTTTTTCACTTTCTCCCTTAAGTTGCCACGGCGGAAAAACAAAACTCACGGGGAAATTTAATTCATGATAACCCCAATTGTGTAAACGACTAAAACCTATGGTCAATGAAATAATTGGTCATATCAATGCGGTTTTGGACATGAAAGATCTACCATTGACCAGTTATTCATCTTGCGGCAAATCCTGGAAAGTATTCAATAGATCCAGATCAATTCTTACCGTATTTTTTGTCGATTTAAAGGTATTTCAACACATGTCTGAATTTGATATTCCTGCAAAATTCATTCGATTTTAAACTGATGCCAAGTTTTTTGGAGAGGTCCAATAGCTCTATATTCATGCAAGAATTCCACTGGCAAGAGCTGGGGACTGAGACCAAAGGGTCATCCATTGCCATCTTACGCCCAATTCTTACTTATGGTTCTCTGGTATAGTGGAATGCTTTGAGCAGCAAGACATCGTATCTTCATAAGCTAAACAACGTCTAAGAAACGGCATCAATCTGCTACATGACATTCATCCCCTGAATCTTGAAGTGCAGGAACTGGTAACCAATATGGTCACGCTGCAATTTTACGACGATCAGGACTACCACAGGGATCAATCCCACGGCAGCGGGTTCTCTCGTACCGGATTGACCCAGAACCACATAACATGCGTGTTCCGGCCAGCGGCTGCTGCCACCTCAGTGTACACATGTTTGTATTTGTTCCGGAATGCCTGCCGGAACGGAGGAAATCCCAGGACCAATATATTTGTGCTCGGTTTGTCACATCCGCATCATCACCCAAATGAGTGAGTGCATCTAAGGGTTTGTTCTGGACTTGTCCATGTGATGGACTACGACAGGGATTATGTTGCTGCAAGGTCGCGGCGGCGCAGGAAACCAAGCTCAACAACTGAAGCTTACAGCGTTATGATGGTTGCAACGTACTGAGGAAGGAGCGCACCAGCTTTTCTATTGCACCCGCCTGGCTGACTTCCGAAACGTCAGTTGCTATGTATATGCGCATGAAACTAGGGGTTCTTAGATCGAGTTCCCCACTACTGCAATTTCAATACAAACCCATTTCGCTTGACCCTGGCTCTAATGACTGTACATGGACTGTAAGGGTGTATAAGTCAGGGGTCGAACTGCAGAGGTAGAATTGCTTAAGGTGTACATCTCACCCATAAATAAGCTACTTTAGGAAGGTCATAACCTTCTGGAATGTTCCTGATGAGTTGAGGCATTCAGTCCTCGGTAATGACCAGAGAGGTTAGCGTTTTCTGAATAAAATGTATAGCTCTTGGTTTTGCGCAGTCAATGAGGACGCCCCTACCAGAATTACCGGAAAGTGTAACAGTTTGTCAGACATAACCATCGTGTCACCTCCCAGCAAACCAATCGTACCGACATCGTAACGAAATCGGAACAAAATTCGGACGATACGTCCGATATCTGATCCGAAATCGTAACGATATCTTAACGAAAGTTGTATGTAGTGGTTGACATAATTTCGGAACGAAATGTCGGAGCGACATCGGATCGATTTCGGTCCGATTTCGTAACGAAATCTGCAGAAAATCCTTGGGAAAGTCGGAAAGGAAATTTATTTCCGACATTCCGAATTCGGAGCGATATCGGTACAAAATCAGAACTATTTCCTCCCCGAAAAATCGTTTAGTAATCGGAACGAAATCTGGACGACTTTGCTTCCGAAATTGTTCAGACGTGTCGGACATCAGACATTTAGTTTGCTGGTCTGGTCTGACCAATGACGTCAACTGGCAACCCGTACTTTCTCTTGGATCAGACCATCTCCCCATAATTATCGCCATCAGCAGACCGCCCGATTTCATCAACTCGAAACGCCGCACTTTCATCAATCATGGGAAAACTAATTGGCTTAGTTTCAGAGAGTTTGTTAATCATCGCTTCAAAGATCCACCCATCCCTTCTGATGTTCGGGTAGTAGAAAGGACGTTCCGAGACATCACTGCTGCAGCCGCTCGTTTACATACCTTCTGGTCGAATAGCCGAAGTGAGACCAAACTTCCCAACAGAGGCGATGTGATTAGGAAATTAGCGTGATGAGCTTCGTCGTGCCAACCCCAGTGAACCCATACTCAGGGAGCTGACACTGGAAATTAACAGTTTGGTCGGTGAGCATAATGTTCCGTTCATGGTTAAATCATCTGAAAGGTAACAGGAATAAGTGAAGAGTGCACAACGGTTAAGTCGCTCTCGAACACTGGAAAGAAGGAAGATAGGACTTCAGTCACTTTGGACGACGTTACGCTGACTGATCCGAAGAGGTGCACAAGTTATTTCAATCCACAGTTTGTCGAGCACCCCGGACTTGACAGGGCGGAGAGAACAGTACTACGTCTCGTCAGATTTGTTCCTGCCGAGGATGAACCACCACAGTTTACAATGGATTATGTGGCGAATGCCATCAGGAACGCTAAATCATCCAAAGCGTTGGGCCCTGATGAAATCTCCATGGTAAAGCTGAAGAAGCTGGATGAGCCGGGATTGGAGTATCTCACTAAAATTCTCAACTTGTCGCTAGCCACCCTCATTGTTCCCGAAGTCTGGAAAAATGGGCAGGGTGGTCCCGCTACGGAAGCCAGGAAAGGATGCCAGCAAAAGTGAATCGTACAGGCCGATTTCGCTTTTGTCGCCCGTAACAAAGACCATTGATGCCTTAGTTCTCCCCAGTATAAGGAATAACTATCAAGTTGCCGACAACAGCGCTACACGCCATCTCCACATATATTTGTCAAGGACTCAACTAGAGACTGTCGTGTGATAAAACAGTGATGGTGGCGCTTGACTTATCAAAAGCCTTTACTACAGTCAGGCACTCCACGCAAGAAGTCCAAACCCCGTAGAGTGAAACAGGGAGTTCCCTGTATTCCGCCCCCTCCAGACGGCATCGAGATCGTAACGTATGCGGATTATTGCACGATCCTGACGTCAGGTACCTTCCCTGATGACATCTGTGAGAGACTGAACTCCTATTTAACCGTTCTTTCCACCTTTTTCCACGCGAGGAATATGCACATTTCCGCCACAAAATCTACAGCCACTCTGTTCAGCACATGGACAGCGCAGTTTGGAAGATAACTTAATGTCCTGGTAGACGGTAGCAGAATTCCGACCACAAACTGTCCCAAAATTGTAGGCGTCACATTCGACACTACTTTCAAGCCGTGCGCACACGCCTCTGCTATCTGCGACAGAATAAAAGGCAGGAACACGGTCCTCAAGTCCCTAGCCGGCAGCACTTGGGGTGCAGATAAAGAAACCCTGCTGACCACATATAACGCGATAGGTCGGTCTGTGGTAAACTATGCGGCGCCAGTTTGGTATGTGATACGAATTGTAAAAAGATTCAAACCTGTCAGAATGCCGCCCTGAGAACAGCAATAGGGTGCCTCCTCTTCAATGGACAATCCATCTACATGAGGAGGCAGCGATTCTTCCAGTAAAGCAACACAGTGAGATGTTTTCGTTGCAGTACTTGCTTGTGTGTTACCGTGAGAGCCATCCCAATCTGCATCTGCTGGCTAGGTCCGACACACCCAGGCATATCAGGAAGGATATTCATGCAAGGAGGTCCAACAATATAGGAGAGAAAACCCCTAGATCAACAGGCATATCAAGCAGGTTTAAATAGTATTCACACGGATGCAGTTGCTAAGGCCATAAGCAAATATAGTGCGAATAAAGTCCACGGAGTACATCCCCTATCTATCGCAGCTGAGGAGCGTCAGCTGCCACAACAAACCAGAGTAGTTTTGACTCAACTACACTCGGGATATTGCAGTCGCATGACATCTGCCCAGTATGCGGCATGGACACAAAGCACATTTTCAACTGCCCCGCCAAACCTACTCACCTAACTCCAGTGGATCTGTGGTTACATCCCATCGAAGCAGCCACTTTCCTTGAACTGGAGATAGACCCAGAGCCAGATTGAACAGAGGAACGAACATACAAACATAATAAACACTGTTACAACAACAACATAGATCATCTCTTATGCGTTTCCCAATGCTAGCCCGTAAACGTCATAGCCTCCTAGGTGTCAATTTTCCTCAAAGAATCGTATTTTATTCAAACACTTTAATAGCATCATCAAGTGCTTGTCCCCTATGGCAGTTTGTGGTCGGAATTCTGCTACCATCGACCCTGATATTCAACACCATGTGGTGAACAGAGTGGCCGTCGATTTAATGACGGATATCTGCATATTCCTCCCGTTGAAAAAAGGTGGTAAGATCGGTTAAATAGGAGTTCAGTCTCTCACAGATGTCATCAGGGTAGGTACCTGACGTCAGGTACATGCATTTGAATTTTCCAATTTAATAATATTTTTTCAAATCACTTTATCCATGATTTTATTTATGTACATTGATTTTTTTCAAATCATAGTTACCTATGACTTTATTTTTTGTGTACAATTGAAAATATTTGTGTGAACATTCATTTCGCAATCAATCTACACTTCAATTGGTGAAACCCTTGTGATTTGAACAATAAAGCTTCGAAGACTGCAATTCTGGGGAGGAGAAAATAGAAAAATCAAGGACACAGGGTAAGTGCACCAATACGAGGGCGGTTCGGAAACTTCTTAGCCTATCAATGAAAGAGAATAGTTAGTTTTTCAAAAATATTTTTATTTTTCAATATAATCCCCTGAAACTTCAATACACTTAGTCCAACGCTTTTCTAGCAATTCTATCCCTTGATTAAAATAGTTTTCCTCAAGGTCTTCAAAATAGTGGTTTACAACTGTAATTGCATCTTCATTTGAGGTAAAACGCTTGCCAGCAAGGAGTTTTTTAGATTTGGGAACAAGTAAAAGTCACTGGGAGCTAAATCAGGAGAATAAGGTGGGTGGTCAAGCAACTCGTACTTTAATTCGTTGATTTTAGCCATTGTTAAAACACTCTTGTTCGCTGGTGCGTTGTCTTGATGAAAAATTATTTGTTTGTGTTGTAAGCCAGGACGTTTTTCTCGAATTTGTACATTTAATTGATCCAAAAGGTTGCAATAGTACTCTGAATTTATTGCCTTACCTTTTTGCAGATAGTCAATCAATAAAATACCTTTGAAGTCCCAAAAAACCGTTGCCATAACCTTACCAGCCGATTGAATTGTTTTTGCTTCTTTGGGGCACTTCCTCCAGCTTCAGTCCATTGTTTGGATTGTTCTTTTGTCTCTGGAGTATAGTGGTGGATCCATGTCTCATCAACAGTTATGAAACGACGCTTAAAATCCATTTTATTTCGCTTAAAACGATCCAAACAAGCTTGAGAAATGTTCATTCTTATGCGTTTTTGATCGACTTTTAGCAAATGCGGCGGCACCCATCTTGCAGAAAGCTTTTTCATCTGTAGTTCTTCATGCAAAATTAAATGGACTCGATCATTTGAGATGCCCATGATATTAGCAATTTCACGCACTTTTATTCGTCGATCATTTAATACCATATCATGCACTTTGGATACAGTTTCTGTTGTTGTTGCTGTTTTTGGACGTCCACTACGTGGTTCATCTTCAATGCTTGTACGACCACGTTTAAATTCAGCAAACCAATTTTTTACTGTTGCATATGAAGGAGCACTTTCACCTAACACATTCACCATATCATTATGAATTTCTTGTCCCGATAAACCTTTTTTATACCCTCAGCCTTTAGACTAAAGAGGGTATTTACACTTTGATACGACCAAAAATGTGCCTCATCGAAATAATGGTTTTAGACCCCAAGTATGTTTGTACGATATCCGTTTCAGACAATTTTGAGTAGATCTAGCAATGTCCGTCCGTCCGTCTGTCTGTCTGGCAGGCTTGTGCGCACGATAACTCTCGAACGGATCAATCGATTCGGTTCAAATTTTGGGTATCGAAATATTTTGTCCAGATTCGATTTAAGTTCGAAGATGGGCCATATGGGTCCACTCCTTCTGGTACCTCCCCCACAAATGTTCAAAAATTGTCGCAAAATTTGTTCGCACCATAACTCTTGTAGGGAATAACCGATTTTGTCCATACTTTGCACATCGTGTAATTTCTACCAAACCTAGATGAGGTTCCAATATGGACTCAATCGGTCCACTCCTTCGGGTACCTCCCGCACAAAATTTCGGGAAAGTTCAGTTTAGGACCTGGTCTCGAATCGCTTTGATTTTTGTTTACGCAAGTTGTAATCGCTGTCCTCTATACGACGCTGTAAGTTTCATTAGGGACAAGTCCATACTTCCTGAGAAAATAGCCTGAAAGTTACAAAAAACCCTATGACACCGTGTGTAGTGGTTGGAGCGCAAGATAACTCTCGAACGGATCTGCCGATTCGGTCCAAAATTTGGATTTCGTAATATTTTGTCCAAACTTAGTTCAAGTTCAAAGATGGATTATATCGGTCCACTCCTTCCTGTGCCTCCCCCACAAAAGTTCGAAAATGTTCGGAAAATTTGTGCGTACGATAACTCTTGAAGGGAGTAACCGATTTGGTCCATACTTTGCACATTATGAAATTTCTACCAGACCTAGATGAGGTTCCAATATGGACTCAATCGGTAAACTCCTTCGAGTACCTCCCACACAAAATTTCGGAAAAGTTCAGTTTAGGACCTGATCTCGAATCGCCTTGGTTTTTGTTGTAACATCTTGTATTTACTGTCCCCTATACGAAGGTACAATTTTCCTCAGGGGCAAGTCCATACTTCCTGAAAAAATAGCCTGAAAGTTGAAAAACAAACCCTATGACACCATGTTTATGGGTGGAAGCGCAAGATAATTCTCGAACGGAAATGCCGATTCCGGCCAAAATTTGGCCTTCGTAATATTGTTTCCAAACTTAGTTTAAGTTCGTAGATAAGCCACATAGGTACCTACCCCACAAAAGTGCAAAAATATTCGGAAAAATTGTGCGCACGATAACTGTTGATGGGAGTGACCGATTTGGTACATACTTTACACATTCTCATAATATCTACCAGATATAATAAATCAGGTTCGAATATGGACTATATTTGTCCACTCCATCCCGTACCTCCCACACAAAATTTTGGATAAGTTCACTTTAAGACCTGCTATTGAATCACTTTGATTTTTGTTGAAGCAACTTACATTCGCTGCCTCAATTACGATGGTAAAAGTTGTTTCAGGGGCAAGTCCATACTTCTTGAGAAAACAGACCCCAAGGGTGTAAAAAACCCCCTATGGCACCCCCATGGTCTATGTCGGTCCATTCCTTTAAGTACCTTTTCCGCAAAATTTTTGAACTTTAATCCTAATTTTGAAACCCCCTAAATACATAAGTTTTTTTTGTGAAAAAGGTGTTTCAATTTGCACAGGCTGAGGGTATTTTTTACTTGTTATGTAAATATTTAATGACAACACGCATTTCTAATTTTTCCATTGTAAAAAATTGCGGATGCGTCTTTTTTGAACACCTGTTTCTATATGAAGGAGTTGCCAGATCGAAACAAAATTTAACATGTGTTCATAACAGAGATGGAAGTTTCCAAAACACTTAACTTTTTTCTGTTTATACTGCGCTTTTTGTGCTAGGCTAAGAAGTTTCCGAACTGCCCTCGTATTATGGTGGCATCTCCACTAATTTTTTCATAGGTTAGGTTAGGTTGAAAAGAGGGGTGATGCAGGATCACCACATGTCCGTGTGGACATGTTGTGCGCTCTAATTTGCGGTCAGGATGAGGTTGTAAATTTTGTGTATGAATTAGTTAAAATTCCTGATTATTCTATTTACGTTAGTCTAAGATTTCTAAGTTTTGAGCTCGATTGTCCTGATGTGGTCGAGTCCTTGTATTATGTCGCTCCCTAGTACTGTTTTCTCGGGTTTGTGAAGGCCTGGCAATGACAGAGTCAGTAATACTGTTATCAGTTTTGAGTATTATCTCGTTGCACGTCCGGATCATAAAAAAATGCAAAAAAAAACCGAATTCAGGCTTCAAAATGTCAGCATCAATTTTAGGTAGATGCAGTGGATATATCGAAAAATAATACACTAGTATCATGTTGTCCATGGAGTATTCTTTGATTCTTTCATTAGGCATAGGTCCATGAAATGTAAGGATAAGCCAAAAATTGAAAAAAATGGCTTCAACCCATTTTTATCCATTTTTCTACATTGGTAGTTCCACGTAAATTATTTTTAATGGTCGATATTATGAGATGCCTCCTAAAAAACTTAATTTTAAAGAAATTCAGCCACTTTATATAGAATATATCAACAACTCGGATTCATCGATTGAAAAACTTTTTTGGTTTTTACCATATGCATTTTATTTCCCCCCGAAATTTTCTTTAAATTCGTTTTCAAAACATCCACCATCCAGCATCCACAACACCTACATTATTTTCCAACAGTCGTGTTAAAATAATTTTTATTTTGCAGACTCCTACTCCATATATCCCTCCTCAAACTAAACTGTGATATACCCAATATGCCTTGGAAACCAGCCACCGATTTTGAAGAAGAAATTGTTAATCTTCAGCCTGATCATGATTTTATATTTGGCGCCCTATCCGAACCAGAACCCCAACCCTTTTATCCACGGCCGCAATCTCACATTGATTATGCCGCCATGAAGAAAAAACAGCTGAAAAAACAACAAGAAGAATATGAAAAAACTGGAAAAATAAATAATCGTTTGCATGCTATAGCTGAAATACAAAGTATAGCTGGAACAAAACCTCTTGGAGAACAGCCCACACTAGACGATTGGAGCAATAATAAAAATACCGAAAAAGAAATTGTAGCTATGATGCGACATTTTGGTTTGGGTCCTAGTGTTGAAGAGCCGCTAAATGAAAATTTAACCATAGCAACATATCCCATAAGTAATGGTGTGGAAATTGTAAAGAATAAATGTAAAAAGATACCTTTGCTATTCGATGATAACCTCTTCAAATTGAAGCCCAAAGAATCACCAACGAATTCATCATCGAATACCAGTTCAAATAGTTATGATAGTGCATGTGGTGAAAATAAAAACGGAGACTTGAATACATCGTCGTCATCATCATCCTTTAGCAGCATCAGTTGTGCCACAAAATCGTCATCTTCATTTCTTACACCATCTAGTGGTGATGATTCACTTGACATTTCACTGTCTGACTATCAAAAAGCCCAACCACAACGTTGTTCAGTGTTGGTGAAACAAGAGGAGAATACCATGTTTGAATATAGTAAACTAAAGGAGGAGAATGAGGAAGAAGACATCACCAAGAATAACGATAATGATAGCAGTTTTTGCACTGCTACTACTTCTTGTGATGAAACTGGTGGTTACGAAACTGCAACAACAACCTGTAGCAGCAGCAGCCATACGTTGAATCCAAATGCTTTGGAATATGTTCCATCTAAAGCATGTAATATATATGTTACCGTTAGCAACAATCGCATGATGAATGGAAATGTTGAGAATAGTTCCAATACACCTCGCTATGTCAGTTCTTCTTATAACTCGAACAATAACGGCGAACATTTTTATAATCCCCGTAATACACCGCCTCGCCTTGTCAATTCCATGTCATCTGAAAACTCGTACAATGGCAGCACTCATTTTGAGAATTCTCATAATACATATCATCGCCACATCAATCCTATGTCTTCTGAAAACTCGTACAATGACAGCACACATTTTGATAATTCTCGTAATACCTCTCCTCGCTATGCCAATTCCACTACTTCTGAAAACTCATACAATAGCAGGATGATAAATGGAAACTATGAGAATGCCTGTAATATATCTTATCGTTATGTAAATCCCTCCTCTTGTGGTAACTATAAAAATAGGAGCATGACAAATAAGCAATTGGAGAATCCCTATAGTGCATCCATGTGTGTTAATTCATCTTCTGACGAAGATATACTCACAGAACAAGCTCCCTCATTTCTTCAACGTTTTCTCGAACAACCACCAGCAAACGATTCACAAAAGCAAGATAAAAATCCTGCATCTTCAAGTCAATTTCCGCCGACCTATGCAAACATAGCTAAACATTCATTAGCCATACAACAAAAGCAACAAAATCATCAAACTAAAACACAACAGTCACCATCTTTAGTGCAACCAAATCACATCTTTAATTTTCCACCACTTCCAAAACAAACGCCATTATCACCACAACCACCATCATCTTCACGTCAACAAACTACATCAAATCTACGTTTTTATACTGCCCGCGAACTCTATGAAAGAAAACGTGGAGTTCATGCTATGAATTAGTTTTAAGATATTTTAGGTTAAATAATTGAATTGTTATTTTAAAGTATTGAATTATGTAATACTAACAAATCCCTTTTGGGGATTTTTTTGAAGTTACAGAGGATTAGAAGAAGCCTTCGTTCAAAACAAAATCCTTTTATAAACTTTTTCTAATGATGCAAAAAAAAAAAAAAAAAATTAAAAATTGGGTTAGGTTAGATTAGGTTAAAAAATGGCGCGTAACTGACATATAGAGCAGCTACTCGGAAATTTTTAATACAATCTATGATTGTTCATTCACAGGAGCTCTCCAAATAGTTTAGGTCCTTTTATTGAAATAGTTCGTTAGTTTAGCTCATAGCTCAAAATCTCAGAACTGTTTACCGGTTCCGGATCGTTTATTTACAATGGTACCATACATACATATGTTCCCACAACATCCCCGAAGGGACAAGGGAGACTTCTCTCATATCAATGAGTGCACGCCGATTCATATTGGCTCAATGATTGGGACCTACTTTTTATTGCCGAGTCCGAACGGCGTGTCTTACGACATCACTAAATGTCGCCAGCATTACTGAGGGGGAATTTTGCCATCGTTGAAAATTTGATGTTGCTTGGCCTGGGATTCGAACCGCAGACCTTCTGAGTGCAAGGCGGACGTGCTAACCATTGCACCACGGTGGCCCCCATATTTAGTGGTACCATATTTAGTAAATCCAGTGGTTTTAAATTGTCAGTTCCATTGCGTATACGTCAAATGTAAACATATGGGTCGATTCCGTATTGCGACACGAGTCGTGTCGCGTTGCCAGATGCAATTCTTACATTACGTATGACATAAGTCGTCCGACGCCGTCAAATTCTGTCGCCATAAAGTTCAATTTTAAAGAGGTATGGAAGGATGTTGCGGAGCAATTAAAAAGTTGTGGTCCACCAACCCGTACACCAGATGAATGGCACAGAGTGTGGATTCATTTTAAAGCTACAATAAAGAGAAAATTAGCTAATAATAAGAATACCGCAACTACACCAACTTTTGCACAAATTTGCCTCTATTGACTGCAACACTTCACTGATACCACTGATAATGTGTGTTGAGCCATACCGAGGTAAAAGTCATTGCCATGATCTTTGAAGACTTTCTTCTGCAAAAGAAAAACTGTAAAGCAGCACACACTTTAAGGAGTGACTGCATGGCTTTTAACCTACGGCTTTTTTAAAGTCATTTTTGTCTACTATATACAGAACAGCGTCTTTTGGAAGCCGAAAATAGCATTTACACCTAAATTATAAACAATTATTTTGATGATTGTTGGAAATAAAACATCTACTCACAATACTGATGCAGTTCTAAAGGATTCGATTTTCCTCTTAAATGTCTTCTTATGGGTCTATCTTGCATTGCCACTAAACTTGAGTTGCGTTGTCAGTTGTCTTCGCGACTGAGATGAAATGTACCATTAATGTCAACTCAACTGGGTGGTCGATAAACATGTTATCGATCAGCGTTTTTTCAAACTTGTGACCTCTATTCGCCAAAAAAAAAAAACAATTTTAAAAATTAATGCGCTTTGGATAACTCTTTTGTGTATTCTGGACAATATTTTAATATTTTGGCTGAGTTTTCGAGCAAATTTGGAAAACAACCCAAGATTGGAATATAACCTGGCCATTGAATCTTCGGATCGTCAAGTTTTATTTGCTGTTCCAAAAAATGATAAGTTCGGTGGAATTATTTTTTGATGATGAAGAAAATGTACAGGACATTGCATGTATTAGAAGAAATTTGAGGGACAAGTAAGTTGATGTTCATGTGGATAGATCTGTATAATCAGTAAATTATTTTAGGTTTAAGGCGTATTTTCGATTTCCAAAGGATGCCGTAGTTTACATTGTGGATCAACAGCAATACCCCCACTTTTAAAAGTGTGCGCAGCGTTGAGATTCTTTGCGGACGGAAGTTTCTAAAAGTCCCATGGCAATGATTTCAACAACTGCATGGCTCAATCTACATTGTCGAACGTATTGAAGGAAGTTGTCCACATGATAGAGGACAAATTGGATCGTTTCGAAGTTGACGGAGGAGGAAAAAAGACAAAATAAAAACCATTTTTATTCAAAAACGAAATTCTCTGCTGTAGTTGGCTGTATAGATGGAACACATGTTCGTCATTTGTACTTAAACTGAACCTACAGGATGTGTCACCAACTTCATTTGCAAAAGATTTGCTGATGTCTGCTCAAAAGGTGATAAATTCACTTTCTGTGATGGACCACCACCAGTGTCGTTGAAGTTTCTTTTATTTTGAGGCATTTTCTTTTTCAAGTTTGCTTTAAAGTGAATCCAGACTCTCTGCCACTCTTCAGGTGTTCGTGTTGGAGGTCCATGGCTGTTTAAACTGTCCGAAATGGACCTTCATCCGCTGTGGCTTTGGTTTCACCAAAAACCCAAACTCCTCGGGCTAAGTTTGGATTTTCACTCAATTAATATTTCGAACTGTTGCTTTGTCGTTATTTTCACCATATTGATACACAAAAATAATTAATGATGCAAAGAGTCAATAATTGTTAACAAAATGTTTATTTTTCCTTCTATTTTACTTCTTGATTCTTCGAAAATGTTCACTGCAACTGAAAATTGGTGGTTGCTGAAAAACAGCCGATTCGTCAACTGAGATTCGAAACTTCAGTTGAGTGTTGCCATACGTGGATCAATTTTGACAACTGGCAACGCCACTCAGCGTCAATTGTTATTTTTGATCGACCCCTTATAGATGCTACGTTAAGCATATCTCCTCTATCATCGAAAAATTTTTCCACCACTGAGCTTATAATTTTAGAAAAATATTCCTTTTGTTTACAAATTGTTCTGATATTTTTTCTCATTTATTTAAATCAAAACAAAAAACGCTCCGCTACATCGGCGATTATTTTCTATCGCTTTTCTATCGAGACGACTGACAACGCGACACGACTCGTGTCGCAATACGGAATCGACCCATTATTCTTATTTTTTCTTAAACATCACAGAAAAGAAATGAAATATTTAAAACTAAATTATAATAGATAAAGTCGAACTTCTCTATAACGTAGTAGTTGGGGACCGACGAATTACTACGTTATAGAGAAAATTCGTTATAGAGAAACCGGAACAAAATGGCAAATCATTCATTTTAAAGCAATGAAATGAATCTATGCATAGTTGTCATTGGAAATTGAAGGTATTTTGAATCAATTTTTATTCCAAGAGCGTTGATAAATGAGTTTGATTCTCGTTTTTAGGATGAACTTCAATAAAAGAGAAAGTGTGAACTAAAATGAATAACATTTTTTCAAATATTCGTTATAGAGAGATAATTTTGTGTGAGAATTTCCACTTGTGCGTTAAAAAAAACTTTGTTATAGAGAAGTATTGTTTATAGGGAAGTTTGCTATAGAGAGGTTAAAATATTTATTCTTTATAGAGAAAACTTCGTTATAGGGAAGTTCGTTATAGAGATGTTCGACTGTATTTGTATCCAAGTTCAAAGAAAAATATTCATTTTGAAGGGGATTCCTTCAGAACTGCAATGATCATCAACACGCAGACGAACAGAAGCACATGTACACTATCCCAGCAAAATGTTCGATGCCAAAGATGCTATTCAATCATGGATGCAAGTAATCTGGCATGTTGTTGTTGTTGTAATATTGTTTTTATTATGTTATATGTTCGTTCCTCTGTTCAATCTGGCTATGGGTCTATCTCTAGTTCCAGAAAAATGGGTAGATGGGTAGGTTTGGCGGGGCACTTAAAAAGGTGTTGTGTGTCGTGCGGGCCCATGCCGCATACTGGGCATATGTCTTGCACGGCGCGATCGATTTCCGCCCAATACGAATTTCGCCTATATTATAGGCGACTGCAATATCCCGAGCGTAGTTGAGCCAAAACTACTCTGGTTTGTCGTGGCAGCTGACGCTCCTCAGCTGCGATAGATGGAGGATGTACTCCGAGTACTTTATTCACACTATAATTGCTTAAGGCCTTGGCAACTGCGTCCGTGTGAATGCTATTCAATCCTGCTTGATATGCTTGTTGATCTAGGGGTTCTCTCCTGTATCGTTAGACCTCTCCCTCTAGAGCATGGATATCCTTCCTGATCTCCCTGAATGGGCTGGGCCTACCCACAAGATGGTGATTGGGATGGTGTACATGTTTGTAATCTGGCATGTAATCTGTTTAGGTGAATCACCTTTGAATTTTATATAAGATCCGGATCCTAAGCATGCCGTTTTCGCCGACCATTTGCCTGGCATTTGCACCAACTCTTTCACACAGATTAAAACAGTTGCCGTGAATTCAAGCCTTCGATAGCATCAGATTATTTAAAAATAAAAAAGCTTATCGTCACCTGAAATGCCCAAAGACGTAACCCTTTGAGGGTTACGACTTTTCGACATTTTTTTCTCAAAAACGATTTCCTGTACCACGGATGAATGACATTTTGCCTATTAATCACTAAAATAACGTTTATTCCATTGAAATATAAAAAAAGTTCACGCACAAATCGATTTTGAAAAATATTTTTTGAAAAATGTATGAAACGAATTTTTTTTCAAAAATTATTTTCTGTTGCACGAATATAAACTTAAGCCTACTAATAACTAAAATTACATTTATTCCAAGGCACATTTATAGAAAGTAGAAGTGACAATCAGCTGTATTTTTACTTTTTTTGTAAATTTGGTTTTCAAAACGTAATAGGGTCCACTCATGAAATTTGAAACTTCGAAATTTGCTACCATAAAATACTTCTTTTCATCATAAACGTGTAATAAAAATTAACTACGAGAGTTTTGAATGCGTTGTTTTCACATTTTGATTCAAATTTGTTCCATTATAGATGATTTTCAAAATGTATTTATTTATGTTTTTCCTGAAAAAAAAAAAAATTGGAACGACCCTATTATTCAATATTTATCTTTGACAATTAATTTTCAATAACAACAACTTTGTTTTTATAAATTTGTAAGTTGTTGTAATTCATGAATATACCTTATATAAATCTGCCTTGGTTTATTCCATTCAAATATTAAAAAACGTCATGCACACCCCACTTTGAATTTTTTTTTTTGAATATTTTTGTTTTTGTTAAAAAATTATATCTTTGAAAAAAAAAGCTTTTACGACACTTTTATGATTCTCAGAATTGAGGAAAATGAGAGAGACACAAATGTTATGACAGTTTGGTTATCTCATGTGGCTCTAAAGTTTATTTTCAATTATATACCTTCTTACAGTGCCTTTAAAAAATTGCCCATAATTCTGATAACTTCATATTTTAAAATCATTTTGTGCGTGAGGTTTTTTTCACCGAATTACCTTATAATTAAGATTTTATGTAATCTTATCAGAACGCTTGAATATTTTTCTGGTCAACTTTTGTAGCACAGTGCCATTTATCGACATTTTCCGAAAAGTTTGCACCTTCTCAAGACCGAAACTGCCTGAAAAAGCGTTCCAATGCTTTTGCGATGTATTAGAGAGTTCTTAATTACCGCCTTGGCTACAATTTTTGTCTTTGTGTGGGCTCGAAAATCTCAATGGTTTGGCTGTTATATGCCAAGATGTCAAAAAACGTAGTTAAAAAATTAAAGTCAAAATCGGGAGGCTCGATTTTTATCGTAGACATATGGTCCAGTAGACTTTTTTGCTCAGTTCAATCTCAGGAATCAGAAACGCGAAGGGCCTGTTAAGGGTTTTTTTTTTCTTCCACACAAATCGCCCCGGCCTAGCCATTATACATGTGTTCTTTTACTATCTTATGGATTTGAAAACGCAAAATAAACTATTTTGGATGCATTAAAAATATTATTTGTACATTAAAAGTTAATGCCAAGAAGCTCCTCTTTGAAATACAACCATCACTTTTAACTTTAAGTTAACCGGAACGCTACAAATCTGTTCGGTAAATCCAAACTATAACAAAAGAATACTTATTATAATGGGGGTATGTGTATTTAAATCAAAACAGAAAAGTCATCTCTATTAGATCGATGGAAATGGTTCAAATGCTAATGTAAAGATCGGATTTTTCATGACTTCCTTTGAATCAGTGGCATCGCATGGAACCATTTACTTCAAATTTTGCTGGGTATAAGCAACATCGTGTGCTTTCGTTCGGTTGAGGCATTCGTTGTTGTTACAACACAATGAAAGCACAATGTTTAGTGTTTACTTGTTATGGTGCCCATGGGCGGCCAGTATGTCCGGGTTCGCTTCCCAGCCAAGGTAACATCACATTTTCAACGGTGGTAAAAATACCCCTCAGTCTGATGTTGCGACATTTTCTGAGTATTTCAACCATGTAAAACTTCTTTACAAGTGGTATCGTAAAACACGCATTTCGGACTCGGCTATAGAAAGGAGATCCCGTATAATTGGGCTAATATGAATTGGTGTGCACTCATCTATGATGTTTGTGGGAACATATGTATGTCTGGAAGCAAAAGACGCTTCTATTATAATGTCAACATGATCCAAAAAGTGGTCTTATTTCCTGTTTAAGTATGTCGATAAGAAAATGAATGCGTAAGAAAAACTACCAAATTTGAGTGTGTTTTTCAAATTTGTTTTTTGTTTTGAAGCAAAAGCAAAGGAAATAATATTTCCAAAACTAAAGTTTGGGTGCGTTTCATGCGCACACATTTTCGTTTCGAAATACATAAACTGGGGGTTAAACTGGATTTCAGACCTAAAATGTTGAACTTTTGTGGAGGAGGTATGTGTAGGAATCGACCGGTATATAGCTAAACTTGGTCTAAGATTGAGAGAATTATTATGATGTACAAACGTTGGATCAAATCAAAGACACTCCTTCTGATAGATCTTGATAAGATTTTTTAGAGTTATCAGATCATAATAGTATGAAGAATGATCTTGCCTATCGTTGTAATCGTCGTACCATATGGGAAATTTTTTAGAACGTTTTGTTCTATAAACGAAACTAAGAATATATTTTCAACTGTATAACCTCTTCAAGTTGGCCTTCCCATTGCCAATGGCTCGTATTCATATGCCTTTATGGCGGGGGCATCTTTATCCTTTATTTTGGCATGAGTCTGGGTGCGGCAAGCGTTGTAACCCGATACGTTTTATTACAAATACAAACATTTTCAAACTGAGAAGCCACATTCTTAAAACTGGAGATATTCCAAGAGCCAGATTAAGCAGAAGACGAACATACAAACATATCAAATACTGTTACAACAACAACAACGTTTTACCACATCGATGCTAGTCGACTGGTACTGGCATCGTCAACGCATATTGATCATGAAATTAGCCTATTCTTAGATAAAACAAAATAGTTTTTAATAAAGTATTTTCACAAGCCTTAAGGTAGAAACACAATGAATTTTTGTTGCTTGCTCCACTTGCTTGGCGTGAAAGCGAAAAATTAAATTGTACTTTTTTCAATAGAACCACCCACAACGAAGCAAAATTTCAGGCGCCAAAGTTACAAATTGTTTAACTTTGGAATTTGTATTCGGCTTGATATTTGACAGTTCATTTAACACAACACAATTAATTTTAACAACAGCAATTGGCGGTGACTTGCTTGTTTTCATTTTAAATTATATTTTTCCGATAAATAATAACAACAATTATACGATGTTTGAGGAAAAATTAATAATGTGCAAAATACTTTTTTGTTTATCCAAAACAAATGATCGCCGACACCAAAAATGTCACGCTTCGAGGTGAGATACAAAAAAAAAAATGGTGGTGAAGCAATAATTTTGACATTTGGAAAGCAAGTAACAGGCTGATTGTGTTTCTACCTTTATATGGCGGTGTAGTGGTATTTTTGATAGTTGAAAAAAATAAAAAAACAAAATATATAACCCTTTTCTAGTATTATCCTCATCACTCAAGAATGAGAGGCGAAGATTGTTTGTCTGAAAGCTCTTCGCAGTAATTAATATATAATTAATCAAAACCCTTATTTGATTAGCATGAATCTCCTTGAATTTGTTTGGAAAAATTGTCAAACAAGTTTTACAAAATCAACAACTACATTTTAATCAATTATTCCACTAAATAATAGTTGATAGACATTCAATATTATCAATTATGTAACGTTTTACTTAAATACTTATTTAAGTTCGTTTTTCTTTTCTTTTATTTACAAGTTAATGCTTTTTTTTGAATTGTTTTAATTTATTTTATTTAAATTTTAAATTATTTTTTTCACTTACTAAATGTAAATACGAGAGTTACATTATTTGAAATAAATGAATTAATCCACTAATTGTGTTACAAGAGTGTTTTCAACACCTATCAGTACGTATTTTAATAATTACTGCTAAAAATGTTATTATGTGAAACGAAAACCTTTTTAATAAATCGTATGCTATGAACACATCATTTTTGTAAGCAATATAAACGAGCGTGGTTAATTTAAAAGGAAACAGGGAATTTATTCCTTTATTAAAGTTCGAACTACTTCTGTGTGTGTTTCATACAAAACGTCATAAGTCGACTTATGTAAATTTTGAGATATTGGTACCACGTAGTTGTACGTTTTGAGAGCTTTCCATATCACTATCTTTTTTGGCAAAGCTACGTAAGTGAGTCCTTTTGTAAAATAATTGTCATAAAAACTTATTAAAGCGACATTAGCAGCAATAAATCGAAAACATATTCATAAAAATAACACAAACAAAATTAAAATTTTGATTGTTTCATGGTACAATAAGGAAGGTAGAACAGGTTCGAAAAAACGATAGAAATTCAACCCTACACGTATGTCCGCTTCCTGTCAGAATTGTTATACTGGCATATGCAACAGGTTGCCTTTTTTGTCATTTTACCCAGTTCGTTAAAACGGCGCGAAAATGAATGAAACATAAATATTTGTTTTCACATATACATCGAAACACGGTCAAAAACTTATTTTCAAATTAAGTTTGATAAATATATTCTACAACGGCTCTGTAATTAACGATTTCATTGCAATTTATTTTGAATCTATTTTAAAAACATTTTTAATATTTTTCAAAACAAACACATACACACACAAAATAAAAACTTTACATTGACAAAAGTCGGTCACACTCAGAAAAAAATTGAAATCAGATGTGAGCTCTGTTATACCTTTCTATTTATACCATGGATTGTTTCTCTTTCAAGGGAAAACGACATAAAACTAAATGTGCTCTTTCTTGCTTTTAAAACACGATAATATTTATTTACTGTGATTCCATCACATTAACGTAATTTAGCAATTATCGAAAGGTCAGCTGTTCTTCCTGTGGGACCTTTTTGTTGAGCCATGGCTGGCGTCTTTCTAATATAAGCTACGTAAAGGGACTTGTGTTTGACAGTAAATTACATAAAAGCAGAAAATGAATATACGTTAAAAAAAAAAAAATAATAAAAAATATTGCAAATTTTTTATTCCTTACGATTGCCTTTGGCATGCTCTATGAATACCCAGTTGTTCAGGTAACTAGGGAATAACTAGCAATTTTGCTGGCTACTGGTAAACACAACTAGTTACCACCCAATCTGCTCGCAGTGCTATAGACTGGTGAATTTAACATGGGGATGTCATAGGAAGGGGTCTATTGTCCCCTCACTGCATTACCAGTAACCACCCAATTCGATAGTCATGTGAAAGCAATTGTCCCTTCATTGCATTACCAGTAACCAGTCAATTCTATAGTCTTGGGAAACCCAATTGTCCCTTCATTGCATTACCAGTAACCAGTCAATTCGGTAGTCAGAAATGATAGTCAAAATTACTAGGAAGTTGAAGTCAGATAGATGGGTAAATGCATGGGAGGAGTGGACCGATATAGTCTATATTTCAATCCCATACTGGACTGGATGAAATAATACGATGTACAAAGCCTGCATCAATCAAAAACTCCCTGCGAGGATTATCTTGCGGATTTGCCATTTTGGTTGGTGCCGTCAGGGTTTCTTGGAGCTTTTAGGCCAATATCTCAGGAATTATTGACTTACTCCGGCAAAAAATTGTACCGTCGTCAGCGTACGTAAAAATACTTTAAATAACATTTCCAATTGTTTCGTTTCGTATTTTCCATAGAAACAATACAAAACGAAACATAACCCACGTTGGCAGAGCTCGCTGTTTAGTTTTGTTTTGTTTACATTCGTGAGTGCGAACAAAACAAAAAGCGAAAAGTACTCAACTCCAAAAGAGCAGATAGAAAACGGAATAGTACTAAACACATGTGAATAAATCAAAAACGTTTGGTGGTTGATAAAATTCACTGTGGTATGCTGATGCTAACTTATAGGGTATAATACGATGTGCAAAGTTTTGACCAAATCGATTGCTCCCTTCGAGAGTTATCGTTCAGACCATTTTACAGAAAAATTTTTAACTTTTGTGGGGGAGGTACCAGAAGGAGTGAAGGAGTATGGCCCATCTTCCAACTTAAACTAAACTTTGGACAAAATATTACGATACCCAAAATTTGGTTCGAATCGGTTGAACTGTTCGAGAGTTATCGTGCGCAAAAGCCAGACAGACAGACATTTTTCGTATCAAAGTGTATACACCCTTCTAGCCTAAAGGCTGAGGGTATAATGACAGAATATTTTTCAATTTGTTTAATAGTACGTTTATATATAACTGGATTTAACAAACCCAGTAAGCTTCAAATGTCAATTCCTTTGCATATACGTCAAATAAATCCTCATTGAAAAGGTTAACCCTTCAAAAAGGCTATAATATAAACATGGCCTAAAAATAGAAATAATGTTGAAAAGAGATTACAAGAGAGAAGCATTGCCGATTACACTATCCATCAGTAGTCTATACAATAGTCAATATATTTATTACACGCCACATTACCCGTAACTAGAGAATTGACATGATAGGCAGGGAAGCCCATATCCAGTAAGAAAAACAATCTATAGGCTATTTTGTGTGCCATTTTTGGGTGTAAAGTCGCTAGGACCAATGAGTACATAGTTACATAACTACGTCAAAGTAGACAATTGCTATTTATTGAACAACTGGGTGTGTAAGAAAAAAAAAAACACAAAATCATCGACACGTCGTAAAAAATATTACAAAAAAATATTGTTTTCGATCTCTTGAAAATTTTGATTTTTAGACTTATGCCGTTTTCTATGAAAACCACAGATTTGTTCGATCGAAGTGAACATGTTTAAATGCAACTCCATATAGAAAGTAAGAATTGATCCCCCAGTTTATTATGACAGGGGGTATATAATACAAACTATCGACCATAACAGTAAGTTATCTTTTTTACTATTTGAAAGATTTTAAAAGAAAACGAAAATAAATACATTTAAATTTAACATTAACAATTTACACTTAATATGATGCATTTTTAATTGACTTACACTGTGCAACACTGAAAATGCAAACAACTTCTAATATACATTTTCTGAAAGTACATATTGAGACTAGAAAAACCTTAGTTGGGTTCCATGCTGTTCGATCGGATCTAAAACGATCCTTTTACTGATCGAGGCTTTATCTCAGAAACTAATAAGAATTTTGTTTTGCAGTCTTCAGCAATATTGTAGCTCTAAAGTAGAACTTACGTGTCAAATTGGCGAACTAAGAAAAGCGCATCAAAATAGTTAAAATATAGAAAAGTTTACATAACTTCTGGAAGTCTTGTCAGTAGCAGCTAACCTATTATGAGTTGAACCAAGTAAGCTTTCGCAAAAATGTTCCAAATAATGTGCCCAGCAATTCTTCAGAACAATCTGAAACTCTAAAATACCTATTTCGTGTTGTTTAGACGGTATTTCATATTATAATTTCTACAAAACATATTTCAAATAATGCTCATACAGGATTTCAATGCATTGTTGGCTCTGTTCCTTTACGTGCAAGAATCTTAAATTTTTAACAATTTTTACTCGAAAAGCGTTCTTTTACTTCAGACATAATACAATTCATATGGGATCAGTTCACAACTTTTACCACTTTTGCTGGTTTTACCATTTTCAAAAGTAAAGGAACAGACCAGTTGATATCATGGTGCACCTTAACTAACTTTTAATGAAGTTTTCATAGATGAGAAAAATAAAAAAACAAAAAAATCGCCGGAAGAATTTTCCAATAAATCGCAGTCAAAGTTCACCTTTTTAGAGCTTTTTTAGATTTTTACGATTTTGCTTGGAAACAACAAGCCCTATGGAAATGGGATTAGAGCAAATAATGTAGCAGTGAAAATTCTCTACAAGATTGACCTGAATGGTATTTACGTAGCTTTTACCATTTTTGAGATATAGATGTTCAAATTGGGACAATGTACTGACTGCATCGCCTCATTATATAAAAAAAATGTCATGCAGGCTGCACCTTAATTAACTTTAAATGAAAATTGATTACACCTGGGAAGTTTTTGCGGATTCTGAAACAGCAATGTTTAAAGATGATAAAAATTCAAAAACAAGAAAAAATAGCTGAAGGGATTTTTAAATAAATCGCGGTCAAAGTTCAAATTTTAAGGTTTATTTTAAGTTTTCAGGATTTTGCTTGGATGCGGCAAGTCGCATCGAAATGGGACTAAAGAAAATGTTGTTGCACTGAAAATCCTCTATTTTGAAAGACGAGTCCTTTCTAGAAGTCAATTTTTCAATATTCAGCCTTATTACGGTTGGCGTAGTCGTATCCAAAATTGCAATTTGACGTGTCGTAACGTCTAATTGGTATTATGTATGTCGTACACGACATTTTCGCAACGACTAATTGGTATTATGTATGTCGTATACGAGATATTACAACTCTGTATGCCATTCTTTTACAATTTTGCTACCACGAGAGGCGTTTTATTACGAGAAACGCAGTGGAATTAGTCGTTAGAGATTTTGTTGACGACAACAGACAAATTTCTTAAAACGTTAATAAAAACGAGCAAATAAAATGGATTTAAACAAAAGGTATGTGTCTATATAACAAAAAGATTATATATTCGTATAAATTTTATAATATTGCACATGTTTTAGAACAAAAGTCACCACAAAAAAGCAGTTTGACACAATGGTCCAGATTTTGCAGAACAATCCAAATTTGGCCAGAGGTTACAGCAATGGAATAAAAAAAAATAGCGTGAAAGAAGAGTGGAATAAAATTAGTACGAAACTCAACATTTTAGGACCGCCAGTACGAACAGGTGAGGGTTGGATGAAAGTCTGGGCTGACTACAAATTCAAGTAAAGGAAGAAGTTAGTTTACAATAAGGCGGAATGTCGTGCTACAGGTGGAGGATCCTTCAAACAGTACATACTAACAGACACGGAAGAAGCAGCATCCAGCTTGTTACAATTGGATACAATTGTAAACGCGGGCAATCAGTCAATTGGAATCCAGCAGCCTTCAACGCTTCGAGAAACAACCACTGAGGAAGAACTGTTTGAAGCATGTATAATCCATGAAGATTTAGAAAACTACGATCCCTGCACAGTTACTCCCCAAAGCGTAAGCAGGCCTCATGCAAAAGAGCCGCAGGTCGTAGTGAATCAGGATCCCCGCACAATAACCCCTGTAAGCATAGGTATCACTCATGGAAATGAGCAACAGGTCCAAGTGAACCAGGATCTATGCCCACTAGTCACAAATACCCCTCACAGAAATGGATTTCAGCAACAGCCACTGAGTATCAGTCATGGAAAATATGTTTGATTCTTGTCGTAACTGTTTTCGTCTTACTTTTAAATCGTTCGGAGCATATTCATCCTCATCGTCGGATATAAAATAACCCACACTTAACATTTTTATGGTTTATTAATAAATAATTGTTTTTTTATTTTAACTGACTCTATTTTTTTGTTTTCTTTTTTATAACAGGATGGCGTGTAATAGTCGAAAATGTTAATAATCTTCAACACCCTGTATTTTTGCAATCTATTACAAAACAGACGTAGTCGAAAATTTTACATAATACCAAAAATTATTGACTACGACAACGCCTACGACTACGTCTACGACACTTGAACGCCTACGACAACGCCAACCGTAATAAGGGTGATTATTAGTATGTTTTTCATGTCGAAAGATTTTATTTTAAGTGTATTCATTTCAGAACGCTAAGACGTCTGCAACATTTTCTGTAGGTTGGCGACGACCCAGGTTCAAATCCCAACCGGGCTCAGATCATTTGTAATATGATGTAATATATCGTATCTCATAATATATCATATCGATATGATGTAATATTGAAAAATTGACATCTACACCTTTTTCTGATGTAATTCGAATCATTTTTGTTTTAATTCAGGAATTCCATATGTGATTCGTAACATTTTATTTGTAATTCGAGAATTCCATTTGTAATTCGAAACATTTCAATTGTAATTCGAATTATTCCATTTGTAATTCGAATTATTCCATTTGTAATTCGAATTACTCCATTTGTAATTCGAATTATTCCATTTGTAATTCGGAACATTTCAAATCGATTCGAAATTCATTACACACCTGATTGCCTCGATTTGCTCCAAAAAGTCAATCAGGGCAATCATGAATAAAAATTCCGTGCGAAATTTATTCCCATTCCACAATTTTTTTATTTCCATATTTATGTCCAAAAAGGGAATATTTTTGTCGATTCGGTGAGAATATTCCATAATTAATCTAATATTCATGATTACCCTGAACATGTATGTATTTAGACATGTTTATATGAGGCCATAAAATATAAATCCGATCTAAACAACACAGAACGCGATTATGGTTTTTGTCGATTGGGTTTATACTTTCATAAAATGCGCAGTAGAAGTTGTTTGCACACAATTATGTTGCCCAGTGTAATGACATTTAACTTTAACATAATACTTACATATATAATAATCTGCTCAAAAATCCAACCCCACCTTCATTGTATAATCCTTAGTGATGGTGAAATAATTTGAGAAAATTGTTAAAAAATTTGAATAAATAAAATAAATATTATAAAAAAAATAACAAAGCTGTTTTATTTTCTTTAATGTAATATTCTTTGGTCTGCTCCAGAACTCCAAGAATCTGCAACTTTTTACTATTTTTTCGAAAAATTGTTATCGTAGTAAAAATGTGAGGATTCTTGCAGGTTCTGGAACAGGCATCTTCTGATGTTGTTTGTTGTGTTTGTGACTGCACCAAGGTAGATGAAGTCGTTATCTACCACACAATTTTAGATAACCACTTCCACAGTTGGCCCGAGTTCTGTGGATGCATTGCGCGTCGATACCATCAACTTGGATTATCGCCGATAATTGGCAAACCCACTTTAGCTGATTCTCTTTTGACTTTTTTAAAGGTACATTTACAGTCAAACTTCTCTATAACGTACATAGCACTTGGGGACCTACGAATTACTACGTTATAGAGAAAATTCATTATAGAGAGATTATTTTGTGCGAAAATTTCCACGTCTGCCTTAAAAATAACTTCGTTATCGAGAAGTTCTTTCTACTGTACGGCTGACTTCCGTATCGTTAGATGCTTTGCAAATGTCCGAAAATGTCTTAAGTATTGTATTTCATAACGCCCTAATACTTAAAAAATGCGAAGCTATGTATTTCAAAACGTCACAATTACGCATTTGTAGATGAAAGCCCTTGATGAGTATATTAAGAACCCAAAAGGAAATTTTCGCCATAGGTCAAGTTTCCGAGATATCGCGTGATGAACTTTTTGATTTTCCTCCCATAATGCCTGAGAAAATAGCTTTAAATATATGCTTAGCGTTATTGTAGCGTTGTTTTGAGATTTCGTACTGTATTTCATCCTTGTAACTCAATTCTTTTCATGTCCTTTTGCTCCTTTATTTCTGGAAACGTAGTGAAAGTCCCCCAAGGTGAGATTTTTCAACATCCAAATATTCTAAATTGCTTGACCGTCGCTATAAGCAATTTCGACTGTAGTCGCTATGTCCTAACGATTTTTTGTCGGTATAATGAGTTACAGAATTCCACTGCTGCTTGGCCACATTGCACAATCCGAAACAATGGAAATGCTAACGAAATAATACGACAACAAATAAAGAGAAAAGTCTGTTATACATCCCCCCAAAAGAGAAACCATTAATGGCCACAAAACTCTTTACTCTCCATTTGACAACCGGGTTTCATTTCACTGCTCTCTGTCTCGTTATCTCTCCTGAAAAATTACTTATCATAACATCTACCTGCAAACGGTAGCTGATTCGGGAGTTTTGTTTGACGACAATTGTGATTGTTGCTTCTTTGGGGACGAGACCCCTCAATCTTCTTTGTCCAAACAATATTCAACCCCAAACAAAACTCGCAAAACTTTTGAGAATGTTCCAGCAAAGAAACTGGAATATGCGTGCGTTGTCATGGATGGCCAGTCACATCCGTTTTCGTAACAGTAACCACACAAATATTCTCTCTTTCATAATGCCCGGTTTGATAAGTAAACACAAGAGAATTTCACCTCAATACAATCCATACGAATATATACACATGTTGTATTGAAACCCTAATGGGGGAAACCGACACTACTTGCACTGAGGGGTTAATGTTCGATTTACGTTGGCATTTTTTTGTTCTGTATTTTTGCAAAAATATTTTAGCAAATCCATCCACAAACAACGGGTGGTCGGACGGTTAGTCGTTCGTTCGGTCAAAACCCATGCCATTGGCAAAATATCCCATTGTTTTGTGTTCGGTGTGCAGAACTCTCAACATTGACACCAAGCAACACCACCACCCCGCAACAACATTTTCACTTTGCTTCGATTCCTTTCATGTGCAATATGTAACAGAAACTTATTTCATTCATTAACCTGTGCTAATAGGAGCGTAATGTAATGTAATTTAAGTTTGGAAAGGACAACATCTGAGGAAAATGGAAGAAAAATGGACAAACTTATTGGATTCTTTATAGACGAGGATTTTTTAGAGCTTTTAAACAATTATGTCAGAAAGCGTGGACTTGCCCACGCTGTAAACAGGATGACAATTACTGCTTTCGCTAACGATTTCAAAGCGATTATCAAACAAACCTTAAACTCCATTTAAGCGAAAATTTTGAACTTTTCTGATGGAGATGCTCCTAAATGTTGTCGTAGAACTTTATGAAAGTTTGGAACATATTTTACGATGTGCACGTCGGATACACAATTCGTAGATCGACGCAAAATTGCCTCAAACGGATTTCGTCAAAACTTACCACAGTTCGTTAAAAAAATCTCTTCAGGTAGCCTAGAAAAAATCTCTACAGGTTGTATAAAATATTCTGAAATGACTACCAACATACTAATTTTATCACTTGATTTTACTCTTATAGTAAACTTTTACTCTATTTTATTCTATTTCGAGCTCACTCAAAACAAAAGAGTGAAAAGCAAACTTCTTTGTACCCTTCGAGTACTCTCACAGGTACTTTTACTCGCGGGTAAAATCGACCTTCAGCTCGTCTATAAAGCGACCTTCAGCTCGTCTATAAAGACGACCTACAGCTCGTCTATAAAGACGACCTACAGCTCGTCTATAAAGACGACCTACAGCTCGTCTATAAAGACGACCTACAGCTCGTCTATAAAGACGACCTACAGCTCGTCTATAAAGACGACCTACAGCTCGTCTATAAAGACGACCTACAGCTCGTCTATAAAGACGACCTACAGCTCGTCTATAAAGACGACCTACAGCTCGTCTATAAAGACGACCTACAGCTCGTCTATAAAGACGACCTACAGCTCGTCTATAAAGACGACCTACAGCTCGTCTATAAAGACGACCTACAGCTCGTCTATAAAGACGACCTACAGCTCGTCTATAAAGACGGCCTACAGCTCGTCTATAAAGACGGCCTACAGCTCGTCTATAAAGACGACCTACAGCTCGTCTATAAAGACGACCTACAGCTCGTCTATAAAGACGACCTACAGCTCGTCTATAAAGACGACCTACAGCTCGTCTATAAAGACGACCTACAGCTCGTCTATAAAGACGACCTTTAGCTCGTCTATAAAGACGACCTTTAGCTCGTCTATAAAGACGACCTTTAGCTCGTCTATAAAGACGACCTTTAGCTCGTCTATAAAGACGACCTTTAGCTCGTCTATAAAGACGACCTTTAGCTCGTCTATAAAGACGACCTTTAGCTCGTCTATAAAGACGACCTTCAGCTCGTCTATAAGGACGACCTTCAGCTCGTCTATAAGGACGACCTTCAGCTCGTCTATAAGGACGACCTTCAGCTCGTCTATAAGGACGACCTTCAGCTCGTCTATAAGGACGACCTTCAGCTCGCCTATAAAGCCGACCTTCAGCTCGTCTATAAAGACGACCTTCAGTTCGTCTATAGAGACGACCTTCAGTTCGTCTATAGAGACGACCTTCAGTTCGTCTATAAAGACGACCTTCAGCTCGTCTATAAGGACGACCTTCAGCTCGTCTATAAGGACGACCTTCAGCTCGTCTATAAGGACGACCTTCAGCTCGTCTATAAAGACGAGCTTCAGCTCGCCTATAAAGCCGACCTTCAGCTCGCCTATAAAGCCGACCTTCAGCTCGCCTATAAAGCCGACCTTCAGCTCGCCTATAAAGCCGACCTTCAGCTCGCCTATAAAGCCGACCTTCAGCTCGCCTATAAAGCCGACCTTCAGCTCGCCTATAAAGCCGACCTTCAGCTCGCCTATAAAGCCGACCTTCAGCTCGCCTATAAAGCCGACCTTCAGCTCGCCTATAAAGCCGACCTTCAGCTCGCCTATAAAGCCGACCTTCAGCTCGCCTATAAAGCCGACCTTCAGCTCGCCTATAAAGCCGACCTTCAGCTCGCCTATAAAGCCGACCTTCAGCTCGCCTATAAAGCCGACCTTCAGCTCGCCTATAAAGCCGACCTTCAGCTCGCCTATAAAGCCGACCTTCAGCTCGCCTATAAAGCCGACCTTCAGCTCGCCTATAAAGCCGACCTTCAGCTCGCCTATAAAGCCGACCTTCAGCTCGCCTATAAAGCCGACCTTCAGCTCGCCTATAAAGCCGACCTTCAGCTCGCCTATAAAGCCGACCTTCAGCTCGCCTATAAAGCCGACCTTCAGCTCGCCTATAAAGCCGACCTTCAGCTCGTCTATAAAGCCGACCTTCAGCTCGTCTTTAAAGCCGACCTTCAGCTCGTCTATAAAGACTCCTTTAGGTCGCTATAAAGACTCCCTTCAGCTCGTCTATAAAGACGACCTTCAGCTCGTCTATAAAGCCTACCTTCAGCTCGTCTATAACGCCGACCTTCAGCTCGTCTATAAAGCCTACCTTCAGCTCGTCTATAACGCCGACCTTCAGCTCGTCTATAAAGCCGACCTTCAGCTCGTCTATAAAGACGACCTTCAGCTCGTATATAAAGTCGACCTTCAGCTCGTCTATAAAGCCGACCTTCAGCTCGTCCTTAAAGACTCCCTCGAACTGGCCTGTGAAACTAGCTTCAGCTCGTCTATAAAGACTCCCTCCAGCCCCCCTATAAAGACTCCCTTCACCTCCTCTATAAAGACTCTCTTCAGCTCGCCTATAAAGACTCCCTTCAGCTCATCAGTAAACACTTCCTTCAGCTCTTCTATAAAGACTCCCTTCAGCTCCTCTATAAAGACGCTCTCCAGCGCGTCCATAAAATCTCCGTTGAAAAATATCAAAGAAAAGAAAAACGGCCAGGAAAAGTTAATCGGGAAGATACACATAGCTTGCCTGCCTAACCTCCTGTCCAACTTCCTCATATTTTTCGCCTTCTTCTTCACCTTTTTTGCAGTTTTTGTTGCTGCTGCTTACAAAAGAAGATTTAACTTAATTTTATTCAGTTTTTTGTCGCTTAGCAACACAAGCGGCAGGCAGCAGGCAACAACGTGACACAAAGAACGCAAACTTAAAGAAATAATGAATGAATTGGATTTGAGCAGAAAAGCACAAGGAAAAGGAAAATAATGTGCAAACAAAAAACCGTGGAATGTCAAGACAATGAAAGGTGGTGGCACAAAAACCGGCAAAACCTCAACAGCAAGCAACAAACGAACGGACGACGTGGTGGTACACTCACTCGTCGTGGTACACACATCACTCGAACAAAAATTGCCAACTCATAACGAGTATTTTAGCTTCGTTTCAGTTTTTCGGATGGTTGGTGGATAGATGGATGGATGAATATGTTGCCAATGGATAATGTTGAATGTTGAACATGTACATCTGTATGTATGCGGCATGTTGCTGATGTCTTAGTTCCGAACTTGTTGTTGCTGCTGTTGCTTGGCAATCCAATAAGGTTAACTTCAAGGTAGCAGTGGAGTGGGAAGGTATAGGCTGGATGCTGGTGGAAAGTTGCCTTTTTTTGGTTTATTTTTTCTCTGTAAATTCTTGTTTAACATTTCATTGTCATAAAGCATCGCCGTCGTCATCATCCTTGTTATTATTAGTGGCAGCAAGAGCAAGGGTGTTCTATGCTGGCATGCTTATTTTGCGTAGGAATATGTCGCGAAAATTTTTATACAGAGCTTTAGATAATTGAAGATTTTGTAATGGTTCTGATCAGACTACTGATAATAATTATTTTAGGTAGCCTATAAAGACTATCTTCTACAAAGATTCCCTTCTGCTTATCTATAAAGACTCCCTTCTGATCGACTATAAAGACTTCCCCTTTAGGTCACTTTAGGTCGCCTATTAAGACTCCTTTTAGATCATCTCTAAGGACTAGCTTTGGCTCGTCCATGAATGCGATTCTAGGTCGTTTATAAAGATTTCCCTTAGGTCTTTTATAAAAACCTCCTTTAGGTCACTATAAAGACTTCCTTTAGGTCATCTTTGGAGACTGCATTCTAGTCGTCTTTGAAATACCAAATGATTGAACATCTGCTTCAATCTATCGCAAGGCTTTCTCGTTTAGAAATATTCAATATTCTTTAGTTTTTTTTGTGTATTATTTTGCCTTCGCAAATGTTACTCTTAAAATACATTGTGAAAACAGAGAGAAATAAAAACGGAGCGGGTGTTTAACCCCTATTCAATACAACGATGGGTATATTGGTTGCCCTTTATATTACACAAGCATTAACAGCAACAATTTCCAATCTTCCGAATCCGGAAAAAAACGAAATAGCAACAGCATCCCAGCAGCATCATCATCATCGTCACCAACAACAAGAATGATAGCAACAGATCTAAAAAGGAGAATTTAAGAAAAAAGAAATCCAAAAGATAGAGTAGGAAAAAAATGGCGCGCGCACTTATTTAACACATTTGCCGCACAGCAACTCAAGCGACAAAATGTTAAAACCATCGTCAACGCATGGAACGAAATAACTTACGTCGAAAACCCCCTACCCGAAATGAACCTAAAAAAAACATGGAACAGGCGATAAAGAATAAATCAAGACCGAAAGTTGCAAAGAGAAATCAACGAAAAAAAAGTTGTACGTGGATCTATATTTTTATATTGTTGTTGTTGTTGATGTTGCTTTTATTGCTACGATATGTCGTGCGTCTTCTGTCCTTCTAAGATATGTACGTATTTATGTGTGTATTTTTTTATTGAGAAAAGATAGGCTTTGATAAAAATAAATCATTGCACCATGGGATGAATTTTATTGAAATTCGAGTAAGAGACCACTTCACTTCAATGAAGGCAATTTTAGACTACATTCCGCCCATTAAAAATAACCTATTCCGTACGTCTGTAAAAACTTTAGAGCGTCCCTATGGACCATGTCGTTTATAAATACTACCTTGTGGTCATCTATAAAGACTACCTTGAGTTCGTCTATAAAGACTCCCTTGAGGTCGTCTATAAAGACTCATTTGAGATCGCTTATAAAGACTCCCTTGAGGTTGTCTATAAAGACTACCTTGATGTAGTCTATAAAGACTATCTTGAGGTCGTCTATAAACACTCCCTTGAGGTCGCTTATAAAGACTACCATGAGGTCGTCTATAAAGACTACCTTGAGGTCGTCTCTAAAGACTCCCTTAAGGTCGTCTCTAAAGACTACCTTGAAGTCGTCTATAAAGACCACCTTGAGGTCGTCTATAAAGACTACCTTGAGTTCCTCTATAAAGACTCCCTTGAGATCGCTTAAAAAGACTACATTGAGGTCGTCTATAAAGACTACCTTGTGGTCGTCTACAAAGACTCCCTTGAGGTCGCTTATAAAGAGGTTTATATTGAGGTTGTCTATAAAGACTCCCTTGAGGTTGTCTATAAAGACTCCCTTGAGGTTGTCAATAAAGACTCCCTTGAGGTCGCTTATAAAGACTCCCTTAAGGTTGTCTATAAAGACTGCCTTAAGGTCGCTTATAAAGACTACCTTGAGGTCGTCTGTAAAGACTCCCTTGAGGTCGTCTGTAAAGACTCCCTTGAGGTCGTCTGTAAAGACTCCCTTGAGGTCGTCTATAAAGACTCTCTTGAGGTTGTCTATAAAGACTTCCTTGAGGTTGTCTATAAAGACTCCCTTGAGGTCGTCTATAAAGACTCCCTTGAGGTCGCTTATAAAGACTCCCTTGAGGTCGTCTATAAAGATTCTTTTGAGGTCGCTTATAAAGACTCTCTTCAGGTTGTCTATAAAGACTCCCTTGAGGTCGTTTATAAAGACTAACTTGATGTCATCTATAAAGACTCCCTTGAGGTCGCTTATAATGACTACCTTGAGGTCGTCTATAAAGACTGCGTTGAGGTCGTCTATAAAGACTACCTTGAGGTCGTCTATAAAGACTACCTTGAGGTCGTCTATAAAGACTCCCTTGAGGTTCTCTATAAAGACTCCCTTGAGGTCGCTTATAATGACTCCCATGAGGTCGCTTATAAAGACTCCCTTGAGGTCGTCTCTAAAGACTACCTTGAGGTCGTCTATAACGACTCCGTTGAGGTCGTCTATAAAGACCCCCTTGAGGTCGCTTATAAAGACTCCCTTGAGGTCGTCTATAAACACTCCCTTGGGTTCGCCTATAAAGGCTCCCTTGAGGTCGCTTATAAAGACTACCTTGAGGTCGTCTATAAAGACTCCCTTGAGGTCGCTTATAAAGACTCCCTTGAGGTCGCTTATAAAAACTCCCTTGAGGTTGTCTATAAAGACTCTCTTCAGGTCGCTTATAAAGACTCCCTTGCGATCGCTTATAAAGACTCCCTTGAGGTCGCTAATAAAGACCCCCTTGAGGTCGCGTATAAAGACTTCCATGAGGTCGTCTATAAAAACCCCCTCGTGGTCGTCTATAAAGACTCCGTTGAGGTCGTCTATAAAGTCTACCTTGAGCTCGTCTATAAAGTCTCTCTTGAGGACGTCTGTAAAAACTCCTTTGAGGTCGTCTATAAAGACTCCCTTAAGGTCGTGTATAATAACTCCCTTGAGGTCGTGTATAATGACTCCCTTGAGGTCGTGTATAAAGACGCCCTTGATGTCGTCTGTAAAGTCTCTCTTGAGGTAGTCTGTAAAAAGAATCCCTTCAGCTCATCTGTAAAGACTCCATTCAGATCGTCTATAAAGACTGCCTAGTTCGTCTATAAGGACTCACATCAGTTCGTCTATAAAGACTCCCTTCAGCTCGTTCATAAAGACTGCCTTCAGCTCGTCTATAAAAACTCCCTTCAGCCCGTCTAAAAAGACTCCCTTCAGATCGTCCATAAAGATTGTCTTAGGTCGGCTATAAAGGCCCCCTTCAGCTCGTTTATATAGTCGCCCTTCACCTCGTCTATAAAGCCTCGTTTCTAAAGTCCCCTTCAGTTCTTCTATATAGAATCCCTTCAGTTCGTCTATAAAGGCTCCCTTCAGCTCGTCCATAAAGTCTCGCTTAACCTTGTCTATAAAGTCACGCTTACGTTCGTCTATCAAGTCTCCCTTCTGCCGGTCTATCTTCCTTCTTCCTTCTGATTTCTATAAAGTCATCTTCCATCGCCTGTGTATTAAGTCTCCTTTCGGCTCGTTCATGAAGTCTCGCTTAACCTCGTCTATAAAGTGTCCTTACAGCACGACTATAAAACCCACTGTGCAACAGGTCCAAAGATTTTAACAACAGTTGAAACAAAATGTACCCGAAAGTGGTTGGATGGTTGGAGTGCGACGAGTTGTTACACTAAAAAAATAAATAAAACAAAATTACGTATGACGACAATCAAGGAAACTATGACGCGAAAACGACGAGTGTGTACAACAAACTCAAAACTTTTCGAACTACACACACACACGAAGCTTTAAAACAAATTGTTAAAAAAAATTCTATACTTCTTAATTTTATCCCTCCATTTTGTTATTCCTTTTATCTTACTTCCTACATTCCTTGTCTCCTTTTAATACACCTATTTATGTACATACATACATATGTATGTATGTGGTAGAATATGAGATGCTGTTGCTCTTCCTTGCGCATTTACAAACTCTGCGCTACAAACATCACCTTTGATAACGATGCTGCTGGCAATTTCGAACCTAACGATGCTGATGCTGCCAGCAGTTAGAGTAGATCTGTCTGTCTGTTTGCGGCAATGATGTACGAGGTGTTGCTTTTTTATATTTTCCACCATTCTCTTATGGGGCCGTCCGTCTGTCCATTTTGTCGGTGGCGGCCGGTCTTTTTAAGTAAAAAAAAAATAAGATTTCTTGTTGCGCCGGCTTTCTCAATTTTCATGTAAGCTCGGTGCTCACAGTTCTTCGTATGTTATATTTTGGACATGAGACTCTTTCAACGTTAAAAAAGGCAGATACAAAGAAAAAGAGAATGCGAATAGTCTCTTGTCAGGAAAAATGGACATGGTTGGTCATCACTATTTCTCATAAGTAAAATTTATTAATCCACGTTTTATAGAGCCTTTAAAAAAATATTCTTAAAAAAATCCACTTTTTGTATAGCTTTGAACAAATATTCTTTAAAAACTTCACGTTTTGTATAGCCTTGAACAAATATTCTTTAAAAAATCCACGTTTTGTCGAGTCTTGAAAAAGATATTCTTTAAAAAATCCACGTTTTGTCGAGTCTTGAAAAAGATATTCTTTAAAAAATCCACGTTTTGTCGAGTCTTGAAAAAGATATTCTTTAAAAAATCCACGTTTTGTCGAGTCTTGAAAAAGATATTCTTTAAAAAATCCACGTTTTGTCGAGTCTTGAAAAAGATATTCTTTAAAAAATCCACGTTTTATAGAGCCTTGAAACAAAAAAAAAAAAAAAATATTAAAAAATCCACGTTTGTAGATGTTTCAAAAATATTCTTTAAAAAATCCACGTATTGTAGATTTTTTTTCAAAGCCTTTACAGACGTGGATTTTTTAAAATATATTTTTTCAAAACCTTTACAGACGTGGATTTTTTTTAAATATATTTTTTCAAAACCTTTACAGACGTGGATTTTTTTAAATATATTTTTTCAAACCCTTTACAGACGTGGATTTTTTTAATTTATATTTTTTTCAAAACCTTTACAGACGTGGATTTTTTTAAATATATTTTTTCAAAACCTTTGTAGACGTGGATTTTTTAAAATATATTTTTCAAAACCTTTGTAGACGTGGATTTTTTAAAATATATTTTTCAAAACCTTTGTAGACGTGGATTTTTTAAAATATATTTTTCAAAACCTTTGTAGACGTGGATTTTTTAAAATATATTTTTTCCAAAACCTTTACAGACGTGGATTTTTTAAAATATATTTTTCAAAACCTTTGTAGACGTGGATTTTTTAAAATATATTTTTTCAAAACCTTTACAGAGGTGGATTTTTTAAAGTATATTTTTTCAAAACCTTTGCAGACGTGGATTTTTTAAAATATATTTTTTTCAAAACCTTTACAGACGTGAATTTTTTAAAATATATTTTTTGAAACTCCTTATAGACGTGGATTTTTTAAAATATATTTTTTTGAAACTCCTTATAGACGTGGATTTTTTAAAATATATTTTTTGAAACTTCTTATAGACGTGGATTTTTTAAAATATATTTTTTGAAACTCTTTATAGACGTGGATTTTTTAAAACATATTTTTTGAAACTCCTTATAGACGTGGATTTTTTAAAATATATTTTTTGAAACTCCTTATAGACGTGGATTTTTTAAAATATATTTTTTGAAACTCCTTATAGACGTGGATTTTTTAAAATATATTTTTTTCAAAACCTTTACAGACGTGAATTTTTTAAAATATATTTTTTGAAACTCCTTATAGACGTGGATTTTTTAAAATATATTTTTTTGAAACTCCTTATAGACGTGGATTTTTTAAAATATATTTTTTGAAACTTCTTATAGACGTGGATTTTTTAAAATATATTTTTTGAAACTCCTTATAGACGTGAATTTTTTAAAATATATTTTTTGAAACTCCTTATAGACGTGGATTTTTTAAAATATATTTTTTTGAAACTCCTTATAGACGTGGATTTTTTAAAATATATTTTTTGAAACTTCTTATAGACGTGGATTTTTTAAAATATATTTTTTGAAACTCCTTATAGACGTGGATTTTTTAAAATATATTTTTTGAAACTCCTTATAGACGTGGATTTTTTAAAATATATTTTTTGAAACTCCTTATAGACGTGGATTTTTTAAAATATATTTTTTGAAACTCCTTATAGACGTGGATTTTTTAAAACATATTTTTTGAAACTCCTTATAGACGTGGATTTTTTAAAATATATTTTTTGAAACTCCTTATAGACGTGGATTTTTTAAAATATATTTTTTGAAACTCCTTATAGACGTGGATTTTTTAAAATATATTTTTTGAAACTCCTTATAGACGTGGATTTTTTAAAATATATTTTTTGAAACTCCTTATAGACGTGGATTTTTTAAAATATATTTTTTGAAACTCCTTATAGACGTGGATTTTTTAAAATATATTTTTTGAAACTCCTTATAGACGTGGATTTTTTAAAATATATTTTTTGAAACTTCTTATAGACGTGGATTTTTTAAAATATATTTTTTGAAACTCCTTATAGACGTGAATTTTTTAAAATATATTTTTTGAAACTCCTTATAGACGTGGATTTTTTAAAATATATTTTTTGAAACTTCTTATAGACGTGGATTTTTTAAAATATATTTTTTGAAACTCCTTATAGACGTGAATTTTTTAAAATATATTTTTTGAAACTCCTTATAGACGTGGATTTTTTAAAATATATTTTTTGAAACTCCTTATAGACGTGGATTTTTTAAAATATATTTTTTGAAACTCCTTATAGACGTGGATTTTTTAAAACATATTTTTTGAAACTCCTTATAGACGTGGATTTTTTAAAATATATTTTTTGAAACTCCTTATAGACGTGGATTTTTTAAAATATATTTTTTGAAACTCCTTATAGACGTGGATTTTTTAAAACATATTTTTTGAAACTCCTTATAGACGTGGATTTTTTAAAATATATTTTTTGAAACTCCTTATAGACGTGGATTTTTTAAAATATATTTTTTGAAACTCCTTATAGACGTGGATTTTTTAAAATATATTTTTTGAAACTCCTTATAGACGTGGATTTTTTAAAATATATTTTTTGAAACTCCTTATAGACGTGGATTTTTTAAAATATATTTTTTGAAACTTCTTATAGACGTGGATTTTTTAAAATATATTTTTTGAAACTCCTTATAGACGTGAATTTTTTAAAATATATTTTTTGAAACTCCTTATAGACGTGGATTTTTTAAAATATATTTTTTTGAAACTCCTTATAGACGTGGATTTTTTAAAATATATTTTTTGAAACTCCTTATAGACGTGGATTTTTTAAAATATATTTTTTGAAACTCCTTATAGACGTGGATTTTTTAAAATATATTTTTTGAAACTCCTTATAGACGTGGATTTTTTAAAATATATTTTTTGAAACTCCTTATAGACGTGGATTTTTTAAAATATATTTTTTGAAACTCCTTATAGACGTGGATTTTTTAAAACATATTTTTTGAAACTCCTTATAGACGTGGATTTTTTAAAATATATTTTTTGAAACTCCTTATAGACGTGGATTTTTTAAAATATATTTTTTGAAACTCCTTATAGACGTGGATTTTTTAAAATATATTTTTTGAAACTCCTTATAGACGTGGATTTTTTAAAATATATTTTTTGAAACTCCTTATAGACGTGGATTTTTTAAAATATATTTTTTGAAACTCCTTATAGACGTGGATTTTTTAAAATATATTTTTTGAAACTCCTTATAGACGTGGATTTTTTTAAATATATTTTTTGAAACTTCTTATAGACGTGGATTTTTTAAAATATATTTTTTGAAACTTCTTATAGACGTGGATTTTTTAAAATATATTTTTTGAAACTCCTTATAGACGTGAATTTTTTAAAATATATTTTTTGAAACTCCTTATAGACGTGGATTTTTTAAAATATATTTTTTGAAACTTCTTATAGACGTGGATTTTTTAAAATATATTTTTTGAAACTCCTTATAGACGTGGATTTTTTAAAATATATTTTTTGAAACTCCTTATAGACGTGGATTTTTTAAAATATATTTTTTGAAACTCCTTATAGACGTGGATTTTTTAAAATATATTTTTTGAAACTCCTTATAGACGTGGATTTTTTAAAACATATTTTTTGAAACTCCTTATAGACGTGGATTTTTTAAAATATATTTTTTGAAACTCCTTATAGACGTGGATTTTTTAAAATATATTTTTTGAAACTCCTTATAGACGTGGATTTTTTAAAATATATTTTTTGAAACTCCTTATAGACGTGGATTTTTTAAAATATATTTTTTGAAACTCCTTATAGACGTGGATTTTTTAAAATATATTTTTTGAAACTCCTTATAGACGTGGATTTTTTAAAATATATTTTTTGAAACTCCTTATAGACGTGGATTTTTTAAAATATATTTTTTGAAACTTCTTATAGACGTGGATTTTTTAAAATATATTTTTTGAAACTCCTTATAGACGTGAATTTTTTAAAATATATTTTTTTGAAACTCCTTATAGACGTGGATTTTTTAAAATATATTTTTTGAAACTTCTTATAGACGTGGATTTTTTAAAATATATTTTTTGAAACTCCTTATAGACGTGAATTTTTTAAAATATATTTTTTGAAACTCCTTATAGACGTGGATTTTTTAAAATATATTTTTTTGAAACTCCTTATAGACGTGGATTTTTTAAAATATATTGTTTGAAACTCCTTATAGACGTGGATTTTTTAAAATATATTTTTTGAAACTCCTTATAGACGTGGATTTTTTAAAATATATTTTTTGAAACTCCTTATAGACGTGGATTTTTTAAAATATATTTTTTGAAACTCCTTATAGACGTGGATTTTTTAAAATATATTTTTTGAAACTCCTTATAGACGTGGATTTTTTAAAATATATTTTTTGAAACTCCTTATAGACGTGGATTTTTTAAAATATATTTTTTGAAACTCCTTATAGACGTGGATTTTTTAAAATATATTTTTTGAAACTCCTTATAGACGTGGATTTTTTAAAATATATTTTTTGAAACTCCTTATAGACGTGGATTTTTTAAAATATATTTTTTGAAACTCCTTATAGACGTGGATTTTTTAAAATATATTTTTTGAAACTCCTTATAGACGTGGATTTTTTAAAATATATTTTTTGAAACTCCTTATAGACGTGGATTTTTTAAAATATATTTTTTGAAACTCCTTATAGACGTGGATTTTTTAAAATATATTTTTTGAAACTCCTTATAGACGTGGATTTTTTAAAATATATTTTTTGAAACTCCTTATAGACGTGGATTTTTTAAAATATATTTTTTGAAACTCCTTATAGACGTGGATTTTTTAAAATATATTTTTTGAAACTCCTTATAGACGTGGATTTTTTAAAATATATTTTTTGAAACTCCTTATAGACGTGGATTTTTTAAAATATATTTTTTGAAACTCCTTATAGACGTGGATTTTTTAAAATATATTTTTTGAAACTCCTTATAGACGTGGATTTTTTAAAATATATTTTTTGAAACTCCTTATAGACGTGGATTTTTTAAAATATATTTTTTGAAACTCCTTATAGACGTGGATTTTTTAAAATATATTTTTTGAAACTCCTTATAGACGTGGATTTTTTAAAATATATTTTTTGAAACTCCTTATAGACGTGGATTTTTTAAAATATATTTTTTGAAACTCCTTATAGACGTGGATTTTTTAAAATATATTTTTTGAAACTCCTTATAGACGTGGATTTTTTAAAATATATTTTTTGAAACTCCTTATAGACGTGGATTTTTTAAAATATATTTTTTGAAACTCCTTATAGACGTGGATTTTTTAAAATATATTTTTTGAAACTCCTTATAGACGTGGATTTTTTAAAATATATTTTTTCTAAACCTTTACAGACGTGGATTTTTTAAAATATATTTTTTTCAAAACCTTTACAGACGTGGATTTTTTAAAATATATTTTTTTCAAAACCTTTACAGACGTGGATTTTTTAAAATATATTTTTTTCAAAACCTTTACAGACGTGGATTTTTTAAAATATATTTTTTTCAAAACCTTTACAGACGGGGATTTCTTAAAATATATTTTTTCAAAACCTTTAAAAACGTGGATTTTTTAAAATATATTTTTTCAAAACCTTTACAGACGTGGATTTCTTAAAAAAATATTTTTTTTTAAACCTTTACAGACGTGGATTTTTTAAAATATATTTTTTCAAAACCTTTACAGACGTGGATTTCTTAAAATATATTTTTTCAAAACCTTTAAAAACGTGGATTTTTTTTAAATATATTTTTTCAAAACCTTTACAGACGTGGATGTCTTAAAATATATTTTTTCAAAACCTTTAAAAACGTGGATTTTTTAAAATATATTTTTTCAAAACCTTTACAGACATGGATTTTTTAAAATATATTTTTTCAAAACCTTTACAGACGTGGATTTTTTAAAATATATTTTTTCAAAACCTTTACAGAACTGGATTTTTTAAAATATATTTTTTAAAACCTTTACAGACATGGATTTTTTAAAATATATTTTTTCAAAACCGTTACAGACGTGGATTTTATAAAATATATTTTTTCAAAACCTTTACAGACGTGGATTATTTAAAATATATTTTTTCAAAACCTTTACAGACGTGGATATTTTAAAATATATTTTTTTCAAAACCTTTACAGACGTGGATTTTTTAAAATATATTTTTTTCAAAACCTTTACAGACGTGGATTTTTTAAAATATATTTTTTTCAAAACCTTTACAGACGTGGATTTTTTAAAATATATTTTTTCAAAACCTTTACAGACGTGGATTTTTTAAAATATATTTTTTCAAAACCTTTACAGACGTAAATTTTTTAAAATATTTTTTTTTTTCAAAACCTTTACAGACGGAAATTTTTTAAAATATTTTTTTTTTTTCAAAACCTTTACAGACGTAAATTTTTTAAAATATTTTTTTAAACCTTTACAGACGTGGATTTTTAAAATATATTTTTTCAAAGCCTTTTCAAACGTGGATTTTTTAAAATATATTTTTTCAAACCTTTTCAAACGTGGATTTTTTAAAATATATTTTTTGTGAACACGTTTTCACAATTATATCTGCTTTGAAACACTGTTCCCAGTTTAGTAAAAATTCCCCCCAAATCTTTGATTCGATTTTGCATTTATTCTTTTTTGCTCATGACAACTTTTATTGAGTGTTCTCCTCCTTATAATTAAATGAGAGAAGGTACCTACCGCTAAACTCTTTCACATTATGAAATAACAAAAGAGAGTTTCGTATTGAAACCAAGGAGGAGGAATTTTTATAAACGTGGTATGTGATGGTGGTTAAAGAAGGAAAAGAGACATGACAAAGACCAAGTAAGGAAAGGAAAGGTGGTACATACTTAAAACTTGGGTACAATGCATAGTTGTTGGGGTTCTGGTTGAAGTTGTTCGTGTGCTTTTTTTTTTTTGTGCAAATTTTTGTTGCTTCAAAAATGTTGGTCTTTCGCTCTCTCTTCTCTCGTGTGTGTGTGCAAGCCTGCCTCTTTGTTGTGACAATCAGGCTTTCGGGTTATTTGGCGCTCGTTAAAGTGGCGGTTTTGCAGTTTAATTTCAGCTTTCAGCATCAAAGGAAATAAGACAATAAAATTTGTAAAAATAAAAAATGTTTAAAGTAAAATAATTAAACAAAGAATAATAAACAATTAAAAGAATAGACATTGAGGATTGTAAATGTGAAAATTAAAATAAAAAAGTCACAAAAAACTAACCACCCTGAACATTTTTCTTTGGTGTATTGACTTTTGGTTTGCTCGGCTGGTTCTGTTATAGATACCCATCGTCTGGCTGGAATATTTGTCTTCTTATTGGTATCTATTGCCGCTGTCCAGCCAAAAAATTACTTCAAAGCATCCAAACCAAGCATCCAGTTTTCGGCGTTGTTTGGGTGTTTCCAATAAATTAAAATTCGAACGTAGTGTGGCGAGTGTCCACCAGCCCAGCAGTGTTGTGTTGTGTGAATATTAAAATTAATTACTTCTTTCGTGGACATGACATTGTCTTTTCAACAAATGGCGCCCATTTCATGTTTAAATTATTTGATCGAAAATAATAATTCAAAATTTCGAAATCGAATGAAACAATTCGTTAATAATAAACAATTAAAAGTAATGAAAACGCAGAAGTTGTGGATTTATTTAATAAAATTAAATATCGATCGCAGACAAACTAATGGCTGAACCTACAACACATCCATGGATTTTGTAAAAAAATCGAATTCATCCAGCTGAACGACCGGTCATTCGTTATGAAAATGAATTCTTCGTTAAGTTAACGGATTTTCCAACAAACTTTTTTAAGAGAAAATGGTTGATAAAATGTAAGCCTTACTTGATTTGTTGTTCCTTTTTTTTACTTAATTTTGTGTTTTTTTGTTTGTCATTATATAGTCATTCAACTCTCTATGTATTGAAAAAGTTCCAGTACATTGTTTTTTTGTACCTGTGTTTTCGTTGTTGCATGTGTATTTATAACCTCAAAATTTAATACTTCCAAATGAACGCTAAAAATATATATGTAGATATACATATAATAATATAAATAATTTTTAAAGTTCAATTAAAAATCTAAATTTTGTTATGTTTGCGTTTTTGTTTGTCGATTTCTCGGCATCAGTGTACCTCCTACAAAAATTAAATAAGTTAGCTTAAATGCAGAGTAAGGATTGTTCGAGGATCATTTTGCAAACTTTACCGAAGTCAGCCTTGTGGTGGCGATAAAACTTTTTTCGTGTACAATTCCATTCTTCGTTGCATAATAACCCGAAAGCTGTAAAAAATCTTTCGGTGACCAACTAAAACCAAAACTGAAACCAAGACCAAAGGATGGAGGAGGGTATAATTATATTTGTCATTCCGTTTGAAACACATCAAAATATTCGCCGAAGACACTAAAGTATATATGGGGATTTCTGAAAGAAATCGAAGCACCCTTTCATTCAGAAAGGGACTATAGAAGCACCCTTTCATTCAGAAAGGGACTATAGAAGCACCCTTTCATTCAGAAAGGGACTATAGAAGCACCCTTTCATTCAGAAAGGGACTATAGAAGCACCCTTTCATTCAGAAAGGGACTATAGAAGCACCCTTTCATTCAGAAAGGGACTATAGAAGCACCCTTTCATTCAGAAAGGGACTATAGAAGCACCCTTTCATTCAGAAAGGGACTATAGAAGCACCCTTTCATTCAGAAAGGGACTATAGAAGCACCCTTTCATTCAGAAAGGGACTATAGAAGCACCCTTTCATTCAGAAAGGGACTATAGAAGCACCCTTTCATTCAGAAAGGGACTATAGAAGCACCCTTTCATTCAGAAAGGGACTATAGAAGCACCCTTTCATTCAGAAAGGGACTATAGAAGCACCCTTTCATTCAGAAAGGGACTATAGAAGCACCCTTTCATTCAGAAAGGGACTATAGAAGCACCCTTTCATTCAGAAAGGGACTATAGAAGCACCCTTTCATTCAGAAAGGGACTATAGAAGCACCCTTTCATTCAGAAAGGGACTATAGAAGCACCCTTTCATTCAGAAAGGGACTATAGAAGCACCCTTTCATTCAGAAAGGGACTATAGAAGCACCCTTTCATTCAGAAAGGGACTATAGAAGCACCCTTTCATTCAGAAAGGGACTATAGAAGCACCCTTTCATTCAGAAAGGGACTATAGAAGCACCCTTTCATTCAGAAAGGGACTATAGAAGCACCCTTTCATTCAGAAAGGGACTATAGAAGCACCCTTTCATTCAGAAAGGGACTATAGAAGCACCCTTTCATTCAGAAAGGGACTATAGAAGCACCCTTTCATTCAGAAAGGGACTATAGAAGCACCCTTTCATTCAGAAAGGGACTATAGAAGCACCCTTTCATTCAGAAAGGGACTATAGAAGCACCCTTTCATTCAGAAAGGGGCTATAGAAGCACCCTTTCATTCAGAAAGGGACTATAGAAGCACCCTTTCATTCAGAAAGGGACTATAGAAGCACCCTTTCATTCAGAAAGGGACTATAGAAGCACCCTTTCATTCAGAAAGGGACTATAGAAGCACCCTTTCATTCAGAAAGGGACTATAGAAGCACCCTTTCTTTCAGAAAGGGACTATAGAAGCACCCTTTCTTTCAGAAAGGGACTATAGAAGCACCCTTTCTCTCAGAAAGGGACTATAGAAGCACCCTTTCTTTCAGAAAGGGACTATAGAAGCACCCTTTCTTTCAGAAAGGGACTATAGAAGCACCCTTTCTTTCAGAAAGGGACTATAGAAGCACCCTTTCTTTCAGAAAGGGACTATAGAAGCACCCTTTCTTTCAGAAAGGGACTATAGAAGCACCCTTTCTTTCAGAAAGGGACTATAGAAGCACCCTTTCTTTCAGAAAGGGACTATAGAAGCACCCTTTCTTTCAGAAAGGGACTATAGAAGCACCCTTTCTTTCAGAAAGGGACTATAGAAGCACCCTTTCTTTCAGAAAGGGACTATAGAAGCACCCTTTCTTTCAGAAAGGGACTATAGAAGCACCCTTTCTTTCAGAAAGGGACTATAGAAGCACCCTTTCTTTCAGAAAGGGACTATAGAAGCACCCTTTCTTTCAGAAAGGGACTATAGAAGCACCCTTTCTTTCAGAAAGGGACTATAGAAGCACCCTTTCTTTCAGAAAGGGACTATAGAAGCACCCTTTCTTTCAGAAAGGGACTATAGAAGCACCCTTTCTTTCAGAAAGGGACTATAGAAGCACCCTTTCTTTCAGAAAGGGACTATAGAAGCACCCTTTCTTTCAGAAAGGGACTATAGAAGCACCCTTTCTTTCAGAAAGGGACTATAGAAGCACCCTTTCTTTCAGAAAGGGACTATAGAAGCACCCTTTCTTTCAGAAAGGGACTATAGAAGCACCCTTTCTTTCAGAAAGGGACTATAGAAGCACCCTTTCTTTCAGAAAGGGACTATAGAAGCACCCTTTCTTTCAGAAAGGGACTATAGAAGCACCCTTTCTTTCAGAAAGGGACTATAGAAGCACCCTTTCTTTCAGAAAGGGACTATAGAAGCACCCTTTCTTTCAGAAAGGGACTATAGAAGCACCCTTTCTTTCAGAAAGGGACTATAGAAGCACCCTTTCTTTCAGAAAGGGACTATAGAAGCACCCTTTCATTCAGAAAGGGACTATAGAAGCACCCTTTCATTCAGAAAGGGACTATAGAAGCACCCTTTCATTCAGAAAGGGACTATAGAAGCACCCTTTCATTCAGAAAGGGACTATAGAAGCACCCTTTCATTCAGAAAGGGACTATAGAAGCACCCTTTCATTCAGAAAGGGACTATAGAAGCACCCTTTCATTCAGAAAGGGACTATAGAAGCACCCTTTCATTCAGAAAGGGACTATAGAAGCACCCTTTCATTCAGAAAGGGACTATAGAAGCACCCTTTCATTCAGAAAGGGACTATAGAAGCACCCTTTCATTCAGAAAGGGACTATAGAAGCACCCTTTCATTCAGAAAGGGACTATAGAAACACCCTTTCTTTCAGAAAGGGACTATAGAAGCACCCTTTCTTTCAGAAAGGGACTATAGAAACACCCTTTCTTTCAGAAAGGGACTATAGAAGCACCCTTTCTTTCAGAAAGGGACTATAGAAACACCCTTTCTTTCAGAAAGGGACTATAGAAGCACCCTTTCTTTCAGAAAGGGACTATAGAAGCACCCTTTCTCTCAGAAAGGGACTATAGAAGCACCCTTTCTTTCAGAAAGGGACTATAGAAGCACCCTTTCTTTCAGAAAGGGACTATAGAAGCACCCTTTCTTTCAGAAAGGGACTATAGAAGCACCCTTTCTTTCAGAAAGGGACTATAGAAGCACCCTTTCTTTCAGAAAGGGACTATAGAAGCACCCTTTCTTTCAGAAAGGGACTATAGAAGCACCCTTTCTTTCAGAAAGGGACTATAGAAGCACCCTTTCTTTCAGAAAGGGACTATAGAAGCACCCTTTCTTTCAGAAAGGGACTATAGAAGCACCCTTTCTTTCAGAAAGGGACTATAGAAGCACCCTTTCTTTCAGAAAGGGACTATAGAAGCACCCTTTCTTTCAGAAAGGGACTATAGAAGCACCCTTTCTTTCAGAAAGGGACTATAGAAGCACCCTTTCTTTTAGAAAGGGACTATAGAAGCACCCTTTCTTTTAGAAAGGGACTATAGAAGCACCCTTTCTTTCAGAAAGGGACTATAGAAGCACCCTTTCTTTCAGAAAGGGACTATAGAAGCACCCTTTCTTTCAGAAAGGGACTATAGAAGCACCCTTTCTTTCAGAAAGGGACTATAGAAGCACCCTTTCTTTCAGAAAGGGACTATAGAAGCACCCTTTCTTTCAGAAAGGGACTATAGAAGCACCCTTTCTTTCAGAAAGGGACTATAGAAGCACCCTTTCTTTCAGAAAGGGACTATAGAAGCACCCTTTCTTTCAGAAAGGGACTATAGAAGCACCCTTTCTTTCAGAAAGGGACTATAGAAGCACCCTTTCTTTCAGAAAGGGACTATAGAAGCACCCTTTCTTTCAGAAAGGGACTATAGAAGCACCCTTTCTTTTAGAAAGGGACTATAGAAGCACCCTTTCTTTTAGAAAGGGACTATAGAAGCACCCTTTCTTTCAGAAAGGGACTATAGAAGCACCCTTTCTTTCAGAAAGGGACTATAGAAGCACCCTTTCTTTCAGAAAGGGACTATAGAAGCACCCTTTCTTTCAGAAAGGGACTATAGAAGCACCCTTTCTTTCAGAAAGGGACTATAGAAGCACCCTTTCTTTCAGAAAGGGACTATAGAAGCACCCTTTCTTTCAGAAAGGGACTATAGAAGCACCCTTTCTTTCAGAAAGGGACTATAGAAGCACCCTTTCTTTCAGAAAGGGACTATAGAAGCACCCTTTCTTTCAGAAAGGGACTATAGAAGCACCCTTTCTTTCAGAAAGGGACTATAGAAGCACCCTTTCTTTCAGAAAGGGACTATAGAAGCACCCTTTCTTTCAGAAAGGGACTATAGAAGCACCCTTTCTTTCAGAAAGGGACTATAGAAGCACCCTTTCTTTCAGAAAGGGACTATAGAAGCACCCTTTCTTTCAGAAAGGGACTATAGAAGCACCCTTTCTTTCAGAAAGGGACTATAGAAGCACACTTTCTTTAAGAAAGGGACTATAGAAGCACCCTTTCTTTCAGAAAGGGACTATAGAAGCACCCTTTCTTTCATAAAGGGACTATAGAAGCACCCTTTCTTTCAGAAAGGGACTATAGAAGCACCCTTTCTTTCAGAAAGGGACTATAGAAGCACCATTTCTTTCAGAGAGGGACTATAGAAGCATCCTTTCTTTCAGAAAGGGACTCTAGAAGCACCCTTTCTTTCAGAAAGGGACTATAGAAGCACCCTTTCTTTCAGAGAGGGACTATAGAAGCATCCTTTCTTTCAGAAAGGGACTCTAGAAGCACCCTTTCTTTCAGAAAGGGACTATAGAAGCACCCTTTCTTTCAGAAAGGGACTATAGAAGCACCCTTTCTTTCAGAAAGGGACTATAGAAGCACCCTTTCTTTAAGAAAGGGACTATAGAAGCACCCTTTCTTTCAGAAAGGGACTATAGAAGCACCCTTTCTTTCATAAAGGGACTATAGAAGCACCCTTTCTTTCAGAAAGGGACTATAGAAGCACCCTTTCTTTCAGAAAGGGACTATAGAAGCACCATTTCTTTCAGAGAGGGACTATAGAAGCATCCTTTCTTTCAGAAAGGGACTCTAGAAGCACCCTTTCTTTCAGAAAGGGACTATAGAAGCACCCTTTCTTTCAGAGAGGGACTATAGAAGCATCCTTTCTTTCAGAAAGGGACTCTAGAAGCACCCTTTCTTTCAGAAAGGGACTATAGAAGCACCCTTTCTTTCAGAAAGGGACTATAGAAGCACCCTTTCTTTCAGAAAAGGTCTTCAGAAAGGGTCTATAGAAGCACACTTTCTTTCAGAAAGGTTCTATAGAAACACCCTTTCTTTTAGAAAGGGTCTATAGAAGCAATCTTTCATTCAGAGACGGTCTATAGAAGCACCATTTCATTCAGAAAGGGTCTATAGAAGCACTCTTTCTTTCAGAAAGGATCTATAGAACCACACTTTCTTTCAGAAAGGGTCTATAGAAACACCCTATCTTGTAGAAATGGTCTGTAGAAGTGCCCTTTCTTTCAGAAAGGGTCTATAGAAGCACCCATTCTTTAAGAAATGGTCTGTAGAAGCATTCTTTCTTTCAGAAAGGGTCTATAGAAGGGCCTTTTGTTTAAGAAAGGGTCTATAGAAGCACACTTTCTTTCAGAAAGGGACTATAGAAGCAGCCTTTCTTTCAGAAAGGGTCTATAGAAGTACCGTTTGTTTAAGAAAGGGTCCATAGAAGCACACTTTCTTTAAGAAAGGGTCTATAAAAGAAATGGTCTATAGAAGCACCCTTTCTTTAGGAAATGGTCTATAGAAGCACCGTTTCTTTCAGAAAGTGTCTTTACAAGCACCCTTTCTTTCAGAAAGGGTCTATAGAAGCCCCCCTTTTTTCAGAAAGGGTCTATAGTTGCCCCCTTTTTTCGGAAAGGATCTATAAAAGCACTCTATCTTTCAGAAACTGAATATAGAGCACCCTTTCTTTGAGAAAGGGAATATAGAGCACCTTTCCTTTCAGAAAGGGTCTTTAGAAGAAACACCCTTTCTTTCAGAAAGGGTCTATATAGCACCTTTTTTTCAGGAAGGGTCTTTAGAAGAAGCACCCTTTCTTTCGGAAAGGGTCTATAAAGCACCTTTTCTTTCAGAAAGGGTTTATAGAAGCACCCTTTCTATCAGAAAGGGTCAATAGGAGCACTCTTTCTTTCTAAAAGGGACTATAAAAGCACCCTTTCTTTATGAAAGGGTCTATAGAAGCACGCGTTCCTTCAGACAGGGTCAATAAAAGTACTCTTTTTTCAGAAAGGGTCTATAGAAGCAATGTTTCTTTCAGAAAGGGTCAATAAGAGCACCCTTTCATTTAGAAAGGGTCTATAGAAGCCCCCTTTCTTTCAGAAATTGACTATAGAAGCACCCTTTCATTCAGATAGGGCCTATAGAAGCACCATGTCTTTCAGAAAAGGTCTATAGAAGCACTCTTTATTTCAGATAGGGACTATAAAAGCGGGATTTCTTTCAGAAAGGGTCTAAAGAAGCACTCTTTATTTCAAAAAGGGTCTATAGAAGCACCCTTTCTTTCAGAAAAGGTCTACAGAAGCACCCTTTCTTTCGGAAGGGGTCTATAGAAGCACCCTTTCTTTCATAAAAGGTCTACAGAAGCACCCTTTCTTTCGGAAGGGGTCTATAGAAGCACCCTTTCTTTCAGAAAGGGAATATAGAAACATCGCTGAAATTTGGCATTTAGTTTTCGCTAGGGGTATTACACATTCCTACAGAGAATTGTCGGTATAAATCCATGATTTAATATAGCTCACATGTAACGGTACATCCCGATTTGTTGTATTTCTTGGGTTCTTTGTTACATTTTGGATACAGAAGTTTTAAGCGGAAGATTGTTAATACAAAGCTATGTTTTGGTAAGGATATGTCTAGGATCGTTTCGAAATTTTTACAGCAGATCGTCGTCGTGGCTCATATTATGACAGTAATATTTTTTTCACAAAACTTTGATTTTTTCAAAATATTTTTTTCACAAAACGTAGATTTTTTCAAAATAATTTTTTCACAAAATGTGGATTTAAAAAAAATCACAAAACATGGATTTTTACAAAATAATTTTTTCACAAAATGTGGATTAAAAAAAAAAATCACAAATCGTGGATTTTTACAAAATATGTTTTGTTCTCAACATTTGAAATTTTTCAAAATAATTTTTTCACAAAATGTGGATTTTTACAAAATATATTTTTCACAAAATTTGATTTTTTTCAAAATAATTTTTTCACAAAGTGTGGACTTTTTCAAAATAAGTTTTCACAAACCATGGATTTTTTAAAATAATTTTTTACATGACTTAGAATTTTTAAAAATAATTTTTCAACATAACTTGGATTTTCCAAATAATTTTTCTATAGAAAAAATCCTTTAGTGCCTAAGAGTTTTTTATAGGAAACACCGTCCAGAGGAACTTTTTTCTATAGATAAAACAATTGTTTGCTATCAAAATAATTTTTTCACAGGACGAGGATTTTCTTTCAAAATAAAGTTTTCATAAAGCGTGGATTTATTCAAAATAATTTTTACACAAAACGCAGATTTATTCAAAATAATTTTTCACAAAACGCGGATTTATTCAAAATAATTTTTTCACAAAATTCGGATTTTTTTCAACATATTTTTTTTTTACAAAACGCGGATATTTTCAAAAAAAAAAAAAAAAAAAAAAAAAATCACAGAACGCCGGTTTTTTCAAAATAGTGGAATGGATTAAGCCTGACTATTTTGAAAAGCAAAATAGAAGTCATCGCAAATAAAAAACTCCAACCCTCCCACAAAACGTGGATTCTGTCGAAATATTTTTTTTTACAAAACCTGCAATTTTCAAAATATTTTTTTCACAAAATGTGAATATTTTTTTAAAATAATTTTTTCACAAAACGTGGATATTTTTTAAATAATTTTTTTACAAAATGTGAATTTTTCCAAATTAATTTTTTTCACAATATGTGGATTTTTCAAAATATTTTTTTTACAAAACGTGGATATTTTCAAAATAATTTTTTTGAATTTCAAAATAATTTTTTCACAAACCGTGGATGTTTTCAAAATATTTTGTTCACAAATTGTACATTTTTTCGAATTAATTTTTTCACAAAACGTGGATATTTTCGAAAAAAATTGTACACTGGACGTTGATATTTTTAATAAACGATCGTAGCATAGTGGTTGGGTGTGTGGTACTTCGCTAGAATTCATTTTTCAATACAAATTCCTTAGGTCATGTTAGCTCGATTAATTCAATTAATTAATTAAAAATATTTTTAATAACTTGAGATTACTCAAAATTGTTTTCTATAGATACATTGTTTTCTGTGCAAAAATTATCCTCAGGGGCTTGAGAACATTTTTTCTATATAAAAAACTCAAAATCCTAACGTTCATAAGGATTTTTATAGGCTGTTTGAGGATTGTTTTTATGGGAAATTTTGTTTCCATAGATGTATTATCTATCCTCCTATTATCATCCTCAGATTACTGTGGAAGTTTTTGCTATAGAAAACGTAGTTTCACTTCTTTTGATGGAGAAACTTTGTTTTACAAAACTTTGGTTTGTCCGCTGAAAGCTAATGACTAAAAGTAGTGGTATAGGGTATCACATGGTCCTTCCCTCACTGACTGTAGCCTTTGCTTACTTCTTCGATTATGCAATGGTTTGGCGCAATCCTTTTGTCGAACTAAATTCCTGGTAATATTTTCAGCTTTATGGCGTTTCAGCTCAGTAGTGCGATACTCTATTTCATTGAGTTACCGACAAAAATCGGTAACATTAAAACGAAAAATCATGAATGAAAAGTTCAAATAAAAGTTGACAGCACTGTTGCTATCGGTGGAACTTTACGACTACTTTTTATTGGTCGCTAACTTACCGAATAATATCGTTAATTACCTCAGTTTGTCTTCGTATATGCCTTAAACTAATATTTTGGTAATGCTTTTTCCTTTAAGGCTAAACTTTTCTTTTGTTTAAGGAGGACATTTCTTGGAAGTTTTTTTGAAGACCTTTCTAAAAGAAGATCATTGATCTTCTATATGAAGACCATTTGTATTCAACGATGTTGAAAAAGTCTTCTTTAATTCATATATTTTTAAAACCATATACTCATCACTGAATAGCTAATAAATCTACTTTCCTTCTTTTATTTCAGATATAACAATATTTCATTTTAACGGTATGTATTGTTGCAATAAAAACAATTATTAAAAATAAAATATTGTTTTAAGTCTGGGCTATATCCAACTTTAATACTCTTTTTATGTAACGATATGTCATAAATTTTTGCAAGAGGATGCAAGGTGAACTGGTTATGTGGTTACTAATGTTCCCAATGAATATTTCTGGTACATTAAATTTCAAATGAAGTAATCAACACACATTTGTTAATGATTTTATGATGATCTTTTTATTTGAAAAAGCAACAATTTTACAAATTGTCACACGACATAAAATTCATAAATTCATTTCCTTTCTTCAATTTGTCCTCGCTTTTCTGCCCAACCGGCAAAATGTACAACAAACATGTTTGCGCCAGCCTTAATTTTTCTCACTTCTTTTTGGTTTAATTTGTGGTGGATGGATGCACGTTGATGCCATGCAATAATCACACCGAACACACAAAAAAAACTTAAGACCAAGGAATTACATTGAAAACCTGAAAGGCTGGTTTAACCACTTGCTGTTAGAGGGGCTCCTTCCTGTAACCTTTCATAACGAGTTAAGACGATGCTATTGTCTGCCGCCATCATCATCAGCATCTAGGACGGCAAAGAAATCGCCAACCTAAAAAGCCACATATTTTTGGGTTGTTAAATAAATGTGCGCGTCTAACCAGTCCCGTCCGTCATATGATTGGGTGGCTGGCTGCATGCCTTTTGATGGCTACTGTTGTTAAGGAAAAAGGTTTGCATGAGTTTTTTTTATTCTGTCTCCTTGGTCATCAGTGATGGGCTGTATAAAAAGTATCTTGAAGGTGTGTTTCTAAAGATTTTTTTTGAAGTGTTTATAAACGAGGATTTTTTTAAATCCATATATTTATAATATTTTTTGAAAATTATGCAAATTGTGGATTTAAAAAAATCTTTTTGAAAATTCTACAAAACGTCAATTTTTATTTTTTTTAATTCTACAAAACGTCATTTTTATTTTATTTTTTTTGAAAATTCTACAAAACTTCAATTTTTATTATTTTAATTTTACAAACCGTGGGTTTAAAAAAAACTATTTTTTGAAAATTCTACAAACCGTGGATATAAAAAAAATATTTTTTGAAAATTCTACAAACCGTGGATTTAAAAAAAATATTTCTTTTAAATTCTACAAACCGTACATTTAAAAAATATTTCTTTTAAATTCTACAAACCGTGGATTAAAAAAAAAATATTTCTTGAAAATTCTACAAACCGGGGATTGAAAAAATAAAAAATAAAATAAAAATGTTAAAAAAAATATTTTTTGAAAAATCTACAAACCTGGATTTTTTACAAAATTATTTTTTGAAAATTCTACAAAAACGTTTTTTTAAATTATTTCTTTGAAAATTCAACAATGCGTCAATTTAAAAAAAAATATTCTTTGAAAATTGTACAAAATTTTTTAAAAAAAAATATTTTTTGAAAATTCTACAAGACGTGGATTTTTAAAGAAAGATTTTTTGAAAATTCTACAAAACGTGGATTAAAAAAAAAAGATTTTTTGAAAATTCTACAAAATCTCAATTTTTAGAAAATATTTTTGAAAAATTCTACAAAGATTAAATTTTAAATTTTTTTTTTTTGAAAATGCCACAAAACGCCTATATTAATTTTTTTTATTTTTTTCAAATTCTACAAATCGTCAAAAAATTAAAATTATACAAAAAAAGTATTTTTTTTAATTCAATAGTATTTTTTGAAAATTCTACAAAACGTGGATTTAAAAAAATATTTCTTGAAAATTCTACAAACCGTGAATTTAAAAAAAAATAAAAATGTTTAAAAAATATTTTTTTAAAAATCTACAAACTTGGATTTTTAAAAAAATATTTTTTGAAAAATTCTTCAAACCGTGGAATTAAAAAAAAATATTTTTTGAAAATTCTACAAACCGTGGAATTAAACAAATATTTCTTTTAACTTCTACCAACCGTGGATTTAAAAAAAAATATTTCGTTTAACTTCTACAAACCGGGGATTAAAAAAAAATAAAATAAAAATGTTTAAAAAAATATTTTTTTTAAAATCTACAAACATGTATTTTTTACAGAAATATTTTTTGAAATTTCTCCAAAAATCGTGTATTTTTAAAAGAATATTTTCTTTGAAAATTCTACAAAAACGTGGATTTAAAAAAATATTTTTTGAAAATTCTACAATACGTCAATTTTTAAAAAAAATATTTTTTGAAAATTCTACAAAACGTCAATTTTTAAAAAAATATTTTTTGAAAATTCTTCAAGACGTGGAATTTTAAATTTTTTTTTTGAAAATTCTACAAAACGTCGTTTTTTAAAAAAATATTTTTTGAAAATTCTACAAAATGTAAATTTTTAGAAAATATTTTTGAAAAATTCTACAAAGGTTAAATTCTTAAAAAAATATTTTTTGAAAATGTCACAAAACGCCAATATTATTATTATTATTATTCTTTTTAAATTCAAAATGTGGTTTTTTAAAAAAATATATATTTTTTACGATTTTTGACTATTTACTTCGACCTTTATTTTAAATATTCTAATTATATTAATTAAAACGAGCTCGATGTCTTGATGTTGTTGTTTTTATTTATGTATTATTTTATTCAATATTTCGTCTTTCTTCGAAAGACATCATCAGGATAAATAATATTTAAAGCTATTACAACAATAACAATATTTTTGCAAAGCGTCGATCTAGTGTCTCTGCCATCTGTTTTTTTTTTTAATTCAATAGTATTTTTTGAAAATTTTAAAAAATGTGGATTTAAAAAAACATATTTTTTCGAAATATCTACAGAAGGTGGATTTGAAAAAAAATATTTTTTTGGAAATATCTACAAAACTTGGATTTAAAAAAAAAAAATAAAAAAATATTTTTTTTTTAAATCTACAAAATATGGATTTTTTAAAAATTTATATTTTTTGAAAAATCTATATAATACGAATTTTTTAAAAAATATTTTTTGAAAATTCTACGAATTGTGGATTTTTTAAAAAATCTACAAAACATGCATTTTTTACAAAATATTTTTTTAAATCTACAAAATTTGGTTTAAAAAAAACATGTTTTTGGAAAATCTACAAAATGTGAATTTTTTAATTTTTTTAAATCTACAAAATGTGAATTTTTTAATTTTTTCCGAATCTACAAATCGTGAGTTAAAATAATGAAAAATCTACAATACGTACACTCTTAAAAAAAATTTATTTTAAAATATCTACGAAATGTGTGGATTTTTTAAGAAATATTTTTTATAAAATCTACAAAACGTGGATTTTTTAAGAAACATTTTTTTTTTTGGAAAATCTACAAAACTTGAATTTTTATTTTTTTTTTTTTTTGAAAAATCTACAAAACCTAATTTTTTCTTTTTGAAACAAAACGTTAGTTTTTTTTTTTTTAAATTGAAAAATCTACAACACGAGCTTTTAATAAAATATTTTTTTTTTTTTTTTTTTTTGAAAAATCTACAAAACTTGTATTTTTTTTTTGAAAATATTTTTTTCGGAACATCATCAAATCTGCGCAATTTGTTTTAAAAAAGTATTGTTTTTCAAAAGTCTATACGCTTTAAAAATATTTTTTTTGAAAAATCTATGAAGTGGATTTTTCTAAAATGTTTTTTGAAAAATCTGCAAAACTCGGATTTTTTTTAAAAATAGTTTTTAGAAAATCTAGAACAAGTGGATGTTTTAAAGAAATATTGTTTTGAAAATTTTCCAAAAATACATTTTTTTAAAATTCAATAGCATTTTTTGAAAATTTTACAAAACGTGGATTTAAAAAAAAAATTTCGAAATATGTACAAAGGATTTAAAAAAAAATATTTTTTCAAAATATCTATAGAACGTGGATTTTATTTTTTTCGAAATATCTACAAAACGTGGATTAAAAAAAAATATTTTTTTGGAAATATCTACAAAATTTGGATTTAAAAAAATTAAAAAAAGCATTTTTTAACTAATATTTTTTTTAAAAATCTACAAAATATGGATTTTTTAAAAAATATTTTTGTTTTTTGAAAAATCTACAGAATTTGAAATTTTTAAAAAAATATTTTTTGAATATTCTACGAATTGTGGATTTTTTAAAAAATCTAAAAAAACCCCTTTTTTTAAAAAATATTTTTTTTAATCTACAAAATTTGGATTAAAAAAACACACATATTTTTGGAAAATCTAAAAAACGTGAATTTTTAATTTTTTTTTAAATCTACAAAATGTGAATTTTTGATTTTTTTTCAAATCTACAAATCGTGAGTGAAAAAAATGAAAAATCTACAACACGTACACTCTTAAAAAAATATTTACAAAATGTGTGGATTTTTTAAAAAATATTTTTTAGAAAATTTACAAAACGTGGATTTTTTAAAGAAACATTTTTTGGAAAATCTTAAAACTTGAATTTTTAATTTTTTTGAAAAATCTACAAGACCTGATTTTTTTTCTTTCTGGAAAATGTACAATACGTTGGTTTAAAAAAATTGAAAAATCTACAACACGTGCTTTTTTTAAAAAACATATTTATTTTGAAAAATCTACAAAACGTAGATTCTTTAAAAAATATTTTTTTTTGAAAAATCAACAAAACTTGTTTTTTTTTTTGAAAATATTTTCGAAACATCATTAAATCTGCGAAATTTGTTTTAAAAAGCATTGTTTTTCAAAAGTCTATAAAACGTGGATTTTTTAAAAAAATATTTTTCCAAACTTTAAAAAGTTTAAAAATCTACAAAACATGAGTTTAATTTTTTTAAATCTACAGCACATGTATTATTTAAAATATATATTTTTTTAACAATTTACAAAATATTGATTTTTTAAGAAATATTTTTATAAATCTACAAAATGTGGATTCTTAAAATTTATTTTTTTTTTGTTTTTGAAAAATCTACAAAATTTGGATTTTTAAAAAATAAATTTTTAAAATATAAATTGATTCTTTGAAATGTATATTTTTGAAAAATCTACAAAATGTGGATTTTTTAAAAAAATATTTTTTTTTGACAAATGAATTTTTAAAAAAAAATATTTTTTTTGAGAAATCTACACAATGTGAATTTTTTAAAAAATATTTTTGTGAAAAATCTACATGAAGTGGATTTTTGTAAAAATATTTTTTAAAAAAATCTGCAAAACCTAGATTTTCTTGAAAAATCCACAAAACGTGGATTAAAACAGCTACGAAATGTGAATTTGTTAAAAATATGTTTCTTAAAATTTAACACTTTCACGGACGTGAATGCTATAGCATTCCGATGCAAAATGACGTGAATGCTATAGCATTCACATTGTCAGCCAATTTTTGTTCATTTACTTGTATACAATCTTAAGTTTTGGTGATTAATATACATAATACGATTTATTTCAACAAGATACCTTCTGTAATAAATAAATAAAATAATAATAATAATCAATAATTAATAAATAAAAACAAAAAAACAAATTTCGAAAATAATTGGGTGTCATTTTATTCACCTCTCTGAATTTGCTTGCGTCCGCCACCGTGTTAACATTCGTTGATTTTTTTTTTTTTTTGAAAATATTTTTTAAATATCTAAAATACGTGCATTTAAGAAATATATGTGTATATTTTTTGAAACTTCTATAAATCATGTTTTTTTAATATTTTTTGAAGATGGATTTAAATTTGTTTTTAAATCATATACAGTCCAATCATGAATATCTACTCCCCGTGAGTTTTCTCACCTTCCCTCTTCAATTGAAACGGCAGAAAGACAAAACTCACGGTGAGTTGACATTCATGATTTCCCTGATATAGAACTACTATTTTTAAGAACCCACAAAACGAGTTTTCGACATTTTTGACATCCCATCTCTAACATCCCACGATATTGTGGCATTAAAACGTCAACGTTTCCATGTGTGATGCAGCCGCTGCTTGCCATCCAATCTCAAGTTGTAACTTGGTTGCTTGTTGCTTTCATCCTCATGCTGCCTTAAGAATAAAATACCTCATACCGTCGTTTATGCCACAGTAAAAAAGCATTAAAATGATGCTTACGCGAAGATGATGTGTGCTGTGGTGTACGTGAAAAGTTTACTTTTTGCCGAATGCTTAGCAGCGCCAACTTGACTTCCTTGAGCTGATATTTTATTGTGCCACATTTTTACTTCTTAATGCCATTGCCAATGTTGTACAGAACGACCTGAACTGAAGAAAACTGCATAGCAACCAAAAGTTGATATTAGCTAGGATTTTCTTTACGCCATAAAAACGTTAAAATTTGAAAATCTTCAGGTAAAAGAAAACATGGCGGTATAACAGAAAAAAACTACAGCTAATCTTTGAACTTATGTTGCAGATTGGTGTCTTAGAGTAGGTGGAAGATTTCGTAGAAAACAATCACCTACAATTTAGAATGTATTTTTTTTTTTCAAATAGATGGATGTGTACAGAGTCTTGTCTTCTTTACATAATCAATATTTATTTTCAAACACCTCTCTATGACATGAGAAGATCTTCTATAGAAAGACCTGATCGTCTTCCTTTAGCGAGACACAGTAGTCATATATTAAAAAACCTAGTGGCCTTTTGTAGGAACAACCAAAAGTCTCTTTTAGGAAGACCTATTAAAGGCATGCATGTAAGTCCTACTGATGTTCTACTGGTCCTATTGGTCTTCTATACACTGTTGCTGTTGTCAGGAGCAAACATGAACCTCGCACATTTGTGGCCTACTGTCAAAGGAGAAATAAAGAAACACGAAATTCACTTACGTTACAAAGTTATTTTTAGCCCTTACTTGTCTTAAAATAGCTAAGCAAAAAGTTGGCTAACAACACCAACGTTTGTTTAATATCCAGTTTAACCAGTAACTATGACAACAGTGGGCATGTTGAAATTTTGACCAAAGTACAGACAATAACTGCAGGCAAGAAACTGCAAATGATGTTGTTACAATTTGGCATGTCCAAAAAACTGAGTTGTTACGGCCAGAGGCATGTACATATATACATGGATTTGTGCATTGCATTTTCTTCTGTATTCTACTTTTCTTCCATCTCCTTCATTCTATTTTTTATCCTTGTTTCATGCGATAATAACTGTCAATTATTTCTAATTATTAGGAAGAACAACAGGTCTTCTATAGGATGAGCTTCTGGTCTTCTAAAGAGGACCTATCTTCTATGAGAAGATCTACAGGTCTTCTATGGGAAGACCTACAGGTCATCTATATGAAGACGTCAGGTCTTCTATGGAAAGAGCTACTGAGACCCTGAGGACTACTAAAAAAGTTCTCACACCCCTTTCTATACAAAACAGTTATCCCACCTCACGACTGCGGTTTTTATACCCTCAGCATTTATGCTAACGAGGGTATATACACTTTCATACGACCAAATGTGCCTCATCGAAATAATGGTTTTAGACCCCAAGTATGTTTGGACGAAATGTGTTTCAGACAATTTGGAGTTGATTTAGCCATGTCCGTCCGTCTGTCTGTCTGGCTGGCTGGTGCGCACGATAACTCTCGAACGGAGCAACCGATTCGGTTCAAAAATTGGCTTTCGTAATATTTTGCCCAAACTTAGTTTAAGTTCCAAGATGGGTTATATCGGTCCACTCCTTCCGGTACCTCCGCCACAAAAGTTCGAAAATGTTCGGAAAATGTGTGCGCACGATAACTCTTGAAGGGAGTAATCGATTTGGCCCACACTTTGTACATCGTGAAAGTTCTACCAGAGTTAGATGAAGTTTAAATATGGACTCAATCGGTCCACAACTTCGGGTACCTCCCACACAAAATTTCGGAAAAGTTCTCGAATCGCTTTGATTTTTGTTGTAACAACTTGTATTCGCTGTCCCCCATACGACGGTACAAGTTTCATAAGGGGCAAGTCCATACTTCCTGAGAAAATAGCCTTGTAGGTGCAAAAAACCCCTATGACCAAAATTGGCCTTCGTAATATTTTGTCCAAACATGGTTTAAGTTCGAAGATAAACCATGTCGGTCCACTCCTTCAGGTACCTCACTCACAAAAATTAAAAAATCTTCGGAAAAAATATGCGCACGATAACTCTTGAAGGGAGTGACTGATGTAATCCATACTCTGCACATCCTAATATATCTACCAGATATAGATCAGGTTCGATTATGGACTATATTTGTCCACTCCTTTGGTTACCTCCCACACAAAATTTCGGATAAGTTCACTTTAAGACCTGCTCTCGAATCACTTTGATTTTTGTTGAAGCGATTTGCATTCGCTACCTCCATTACGACGGTAAAAGGGGCAGGGGCAGGTCCATACTTCTTGGGAAAACATCCCGAAAGTTGTAAAAACCCCTATGGCACCATATGTGGCTCTCGAACTGTTCTACCGATTTGGTGCAACATTTGGTCTTCGTCATATTATATCCAAACTTAGTTTCATGGGGCAATACCGGTCCCCAACTTCAGCTACTTCTCCCCAATATTTAATGTCACTAAAATGTTAGGACGATATCACTTGAATGGTGCAACCAATTTGGTCCAAACTTTGGATCTCCTAATATTTTGTCAAAATTTAGTTTAACTTCAAAAATGGCCCATATCGGTCCTCCCTAAGGTTACCTCCCCCACAAAAGTTCAACATTTGTGTTAATTCCTAATCCACATGTTTGTCGCAATTTCAAATATTGAAAAAGGGCCACAAAATTCTGAAGAGACGCTAAATATGTACGTTCTATCTGTCCGTAGATGAAAGTTTCAATTCACATTGGCTGAGGGTATACCTCTGTCGGCAAAGCCGACTGACACTTTTTTACTTGTTTTTATTGAAAAAATATCACAACCTCAAGGTTGTGTTTTTTCTATAAATAAAAAAATCTCAGACCCTTAGTTTTTTATAGCAAAATTTCTCACAACCAGCCTCAGGACTGAGGTCTTTTCTAAAAAATTTCGTATCCACACGACTGATTTTTTTTCAATGGAAAATACTCAGACCCTCACGTCTTCTATGGGACTGAGCCGAGGTTCTTTCTATACAAAAAATTCTCAGACCCTCAGGAGTGCGGTTATTGCTATAGAACAAATTTTCACATCCTCGGGACTAAGGGTTTTTAAGAAACATTTCTCACAACCTCAGGACTGAGGTTCTTTCTATACAAAAATTCTTAGACCATCAGTGCTGCGGTGTTTTCTATAGAAAAAATGCTCACACCCTCGGAACTGAGGTTTTTCTATACAAAAAATGTCTAACAACCTCAGGACTGAGGTCTTTTCTAAAAAAAATCGTACCCTCACGACTGTGAGAAAAAATACTCAGACTTTCAGGTCTTCTATGGGACTGAGGTTCTTCCTATAAAAAAATTCGTAGAACCTCAGTAGTGCGGTTCTTTCTACAGAAACAATTTTCACACCCTAAGGACTGAGTTTTTTTTCCTATAAAAAATTCTCACTGAGTTTCTTTCCATACAAAAAAAAAAAAAAAAAAAAATCAGACCCTCAGGAATGCCGTTTTTCAATTGAAAAAATCTCAGGACTACGTTTTCTTCTATAAAAAAATCCTCAGACCCTTAGGACTGAGGATTTTATATAATAAAATTTCATACACCCTCATGACATGAGGTTCCTTCTATACAAAAAATTCTCACACCCTATAGACTGAGGTTTTTTTCTATACAAAAAATGCTCGCACCATAACAACTGAGTTTTTTCTATACGAAAAATATCCACCCTGAGGTCTTCTTTAGCAAGACCTACAGGTCTTCTATAGAAGACCTACAGGTCGTCTAGGGGAAACCCTATGGGTCTTCTGGTCTTCTAAAGGAAGATTTACAGGTCTTCTAGAGAAAGACCTACAGGTCTTCTATAGGAAGACCTTCAATAGGAAGACCTACAGGTCTTCTACAGGAAGACCGGTCGTCTATAGGAAGACCTACCGGTCTTGTAGAGGAAGACCTACCGGTCGTCTATAGGAAGACCTACCGGTCGTCTATAGGAAGACCTACCGGTCGTCTATAGGAAGACCTACCGGTCGTCTATAGGAAGACCTACAGGTCTTCCAAAAGAAGACCTACAGGTCTTCCAAAGGAAGAACTATAGGTCTTCCAAAGGAAGAACTATAGGTCTTCTATAGGAAGACCTACAGGTCTTCTAGAGGAAGACCTACAGGTCTTCTAGAGGAAGACCTACCGGTCTTCTAGAGGAAGACCTGCCGGTCTTCTAGAGGAAGACCTACCGGTCTTCTAGAGGAAGACCTACAGGTCTTCTAGAGGAAGACCTACAGGTCTTCTAGAGGAAGACCTACAGGTCTTCTATAGGTATACCTATAGGTCTTATATAGGAAGTCCTGCAGGTCTTCTGTGAGATCTACTGATATTCTATAAGAAAGCCTCCTTTTATTTTTAATTTTCTATCAATACTAGTGGTGGTGGGTTGGGAAGATAATGATGAGGTATGAAAAACCTCATAAAAAGGTGTTTAATGGTATTGTTTATTTTTTACTATCCTCACTTCCGAAAGGAAGGAAAAACGGGATGAACTTATTCAATAAAACAAATTCTCTCCCTGTGGGTGGTGGCATGCTATGCCAAACTGTTAAAAACACTTGTGACGAAAATGGGGAAGGGTGGAAAATTTGCAATGTAACGACATTTGTTGCAAATTTTATAGGTTTGATTTTTTTTTTTTGTTTCTTTTGCGTTTAATATTGTGCGAAAATGTGTCTCAAATACTAAAGACGTCGGCCTTTTTTATGGTATTTTCTTTGACTCCTGCTTTTTTCTACATTTTTTTGCTGTATTAACTTTTTTAATGCTTTCTTCGTCCTTTGTTGTTTGTTCTTCAAATATTGTTTTGACTGCTGTTACATGTAAATCGACTGACTGACAAAGTTCAGTAACAGTTACAAAGAAGAGCGGCGGTTATGAGCAGCAGCATCAGCATGTGTTGTGTTTTACAACAATGAGCGGCGGCGGGTTTTGATGACCATGGATGGTGTAGTTGCTGATGCTTTAGACAGCATCTTTGCCACCTCTTCCAACACCATTTTCTTCGCCATAATCGTAATGATGTTGCTGTGTAGTCATGTAATAATAGTAATGGCGGTAATAGCATCAGGGTGTTGCCAAATGATAATGGATTTTATGGAGGCTTTAAATAAGGCTGCTTCTTGCCGCCTGAAATGCTGGAATGTGGGCTTTTTATGCCTCGCCACCCTCCCAAACCTATCTAATGACTGTTGTTATAGTAAAACCGCTAAGATGTTTTTTCTTGTTTGAATTTTTGTGCTAAACATTTTTACACGCCCATTTATGAATTAATTTATAATATTCTTTTAAGGGATCAGGATGTGTTATTTGTCGTAAAGTAGTATTAGAGGTTTAGTTTAACACATGGCAATTAGGGAAACTTATTGAGTATTTCAGAAATCTTAAAATTTGGAGTTCCTCAAATGGAATGACAAAGGGTTCAAATGAAAATAATGGATTTGTCGCTAAAATGCACTGCAGTTTAAGGAGTGTTTGTGAAATATTGACGGATTACTACAACGATATCATATTTTTCCGTAGGCAATACCATAATCGCTGACATAACGATCCGAACGCTTTAAAAAATTTTACGGTGACCAACTTAAATGGTGGCTGGTGATCACGAAGACAGTGACCGATTTGGTCCAACCTTTGCACATCGAAATTTTTTTCTGAAACTTAACTGAAGTACGAAGGTGGATCCTCGATTATCTCTACTACAAAAGAGCAAACATTTATAGTTAGGTATGGTTTAAGGGATGTTCGCTGACACTTGTGAAACTTTCATTTAAGGTAGTACTTGTGGTCTTGATAACAAATATGTATATGGGCAAGTCCATACATCCTAATATAACGTCCGAAGAACTGTACTAAGTCATCGCATTACGATTTCAAGATTCGTTGCTGTTACATTGGGTGAAGTAGTCCTGACACTTTTTCCGTTTATACTCTCCTATTAGCCTATTGACTTAAAGATTGAATCTCACAAGTCTTGGGTTGTTTTGGGACTTAAAATAAGGTTAGCATTTTATTTTCTGCTCGGAAGATTTTTATTTGGAGGCCACAATGTCTACTTATGCAGAAAAAATGATCTGCTTATAGAAGACAAGAATGTCTTCTTTTAGACTGCCAAAAGGTATTTTAAAGAAGGCCACAAGGTCATCTTATTGAAGGCCAAACTGTATTTTATGGAAGGCCCGAATAGCAGGGCAGAAGGCCAGCAAACCTTCTTACAGAAGGTAAGAAGATTTTCTTATAGAAGCCGGGGAAATCTTCTTGTAAAATAAGGCTTGAATGTCTTCCAACAGAAGGCCAGGAGATCTTCTTATAGGCCAGGGGGTATTCTTGTAGTCGGCCAGAAGGTCTTCTGATAGCTTAGCCTCTTGACTTAAAAAATAAAACCCAGTCTTTGGCTGTTTTGAAACTTAAAATAAGGTCAGAATTTTATTTTCTGCTCGGTAGATTTTTAATTGGAGGCCAGAAAAAATATCTGCTTATAGAAGACAAGAATAGACAAGAATAGAATTTAGAGGTATTTTAAGGTATTTTAAAGAAGGCCAGAAGGTCATCTTATTGAAGGCTAAGCGGCATTTTATAGAAGGCCCGAATGGCAGGGTATAGAAGGACAGAAGGCCAGCAAGACTTCTTCTAGAAGTCTTCAATTAGATACATTTTATAAGAAGATATTCAGTTCTTATAAAATGTCTCTAATTGAAGACCAGAATAACCTTTTACAGAAGGGGAAAAAATCTCACAGAAGACCAGGCGGTCTTCCTATAAAAGGCCAGATGGTCTTCCTATAGATGGCCAGATAGTCTTCTTATTGAAGGCCACAAGTTATTATAGAATACCAGAAGGTTTTTTATGTTATACCAGAAGGCCGGAAGGTCTTCTTCTTAAAGAAGGCCAGAATAAAATCTTATAGAAGGCCAGTAGATATTCTTATAGAATCCCGGGAGATGTTCTTATAGAAGTCCGGGAGATCTTCTTAGATAAGTTTTTGTAAAATAAGGCATAAATGTCTTCTTACATAAGGCCAAATTGTCTTCTAATTGAATGCCAGGAGATCTTCTTATTTGCCAGAGGGTCTTCTTATAGACGGCCAGAAGGTCTTCTATAGGAGGCCAGAGGATTTTCTTGTAGAAGGCCAGAAGATCTTTTTGTAGAATGCCAGAAGATCTTCTTGTAGAAGGCCAGAAGGTCTGCTTATAGAAGGCCAGATGGTCCTATTATAGAAGGTCACAAGGTATACTTACAGAAGACCAGAAGGTCTTCTTATAAAAGGTCAAAAGATGTTTTTAGAAGATCAGATGTTCTTCTTATTGAAGGCAACATGTTCTTCTTATAGAAGGCCAGATGGTCGTCTTATAGAAGTCTGGTTATGGAAGGTCAGAATAGCTTCTTATATGAGGCTCGAAGGTCTTCTTGTAAAAGGCCAGAAAGTCTGCTTATAGAAGGTCAAAAGTTGTTTTTTTTTTAGAAGGCCAGTAAATCTGCTTATACAAGCATCGGAAGCTCTTTTTATAGAAGGCCACTGTGTCTTCTTATAGAAGGTCCTATTTGTAGTAGTGTTAATATGTTCGATTGTGTATTATTTCAGTTATCAGGTCATGGTTCCACTGTATCCAGACTCAAAAGTTCAGCAACTTGGACTGGTAGCATTCATAAAGAATCTGGAGACAGGTGAGTGGTCTGCTTGTAGAAGGCCTGAATGTCAGCTTATAGAAGGTGCAAAGTCTTTTTTTAAAAGGCCAGAAGGTCCGCTTGTACATGCGTTGGAAGCTCTTCTTATAGAAGGCCACAATGTCTTCTTGTAGGAAGCCCGAATGTGTTCTTATAGGACTCAACAATTCTGCAACTTGGGCTGGCTGCGTCCATAAAGAATCAGGAGACAGGTTAGTGGGGTTAGCCGGGCAGCTAAAAAGGTCTTCTTGTATATGGCCAGAAGAACTTCTTATAGAAGGCCAGATGTTCTTCTTATAGAAGGCGAGATTGTCGTCTTAGAGAAGTCAGCTTATAGAAGGCCAGAATGTCTTCTTATATGAGGCCCGAAGGTCTTCTTGTAGAAGGCGAAAAGTTATTTTTTTAAAGGCCAGAAGGTCTGCTTATAGAAGGGTCGGAAGCTCTTCTTATAGAAGGCCACAGTGTCTTCTTATAGGAGGCCCGAATGTGTTGTTAAAGGAGTTCCGAAGGTCCTATTTGTAGCAACGTAAATATGTTCGATCGTGTAATTTCAGTTCTCAGTTAATGGGTTCTCTGTATCCAGACTCAAAAATTCTGCAACTTGGACTGGTTGCGTCCATAAAGAATCAGGAGACAGGTGAGTGGGGTTAGCCGGGCAGCTAAAAAGGTCTTCTTGTATATGGCCAGAAGAACTTCTTATAGAAGGCCAGATGTTCTTCTTATAGAAGGCCAGATGGTCGTATCATAGAAGTCTGCTTATAGAAGGCCAGAATATCTTCTTATATGAGGCCCGAAGATCTTCTTGCAGAAGGCCAGAAGGTCTGCTTATAGAAAGAAGTGTCGGAAGCTCTTCTTATAGGAGGCCCGAATGTGTTCTTTTAGGAGGTCAGAAGGTCCTATTTGTGGCAACGTAAATATGTTCGCTCGTGTATTATTTCAGTTACAGGTTACATATCCCCTGTATCCAGACTGCAACTTGGACTGGTTGAGTCCATAAAAAATCAGGAGACAGGTGAGTGCGGTTACGGGGGCAGCTAAACAAATGCAGCGGTCCCAATCCACATACCGGGCATATTCTGGGTATCATGGCATCAATTTGGCCCCAATACAAATTATGACGGCTGTCCGGATCTTAACTGGGCTAAAACCATTTGTGTTTGCCTTGGCAGTTGGAGTTCTTTCGCTTCGATGGATGGGGGTGGTCCCCAAGTACGGCATTTATACTGCATCTCTGTACTGCTTGCGCGTTTCCTCATGAAAATGGTCCAGTGGTGTCAAGAGGAGGCACATGTGGTAGTCCTCAGGGCGGCATTCTGGCAGGTTTAAATATTCTTCCAATGCATAGCGCTAACGTTTCCAATGTGAGAGTGAATTTAGCGGCGAATATTTTCATGTTCCTCAGAAGGTCTTCTTATACATGACGCGAAGGGCCTGAAGGCCTGAATGTATTCTTATAAAAGGCCAGGACGTATTCTTATACTCGTATTAAGCCAGAAGGTCTTCTTATAGAAGGCCAGAAGGTCTGCTTGTAGAAGACCAAATGGTTTTCTTATCGACTACCAGAAAGTCTTCATATAGACAGGCAGAAGGTCATCTTGTAGAGGTCCAGAAGATTGTTTCATAAAAGGTCAAAAGTTGTTTTTTTAGAAGGCAAGGAGGAAGTCTTCTTATAGAATGTCAAATTCTTCTTATAAAAGACCAGAAGGACTGCTTATTGGATGCTCGAATGTCTTCATATAGAAGGCCACAAGTTCTTCTTATAGAACTCCAGAACGTCTCCTTATAGAAGACTAGAATATCTTCTTATATATTTCCAGAGGGTATTGTTGTATAAGGCTAGAAGGTCTTCTTAAAGAAGGCCAGAAGGTCTTATATAGACGACCAGAAGGGGTTCTTTTTACAGAAAGTCAGACAGATCAGACAGGTCATCTTGTAGAGGCGCAGAAGATTTCCTCAAAAAGGGTCAACCGTTGTTTATTAGAAGGCAAGCAAGTCAAGGTCAGAAGGTCTTCTTATATAAGACTAGTAGGTCTTCTTATAAAAGACCAGAAATCCTTCTTACTAGATGCTCGAATGTCATCATATAGAAGACCACAAATTCTTCTTATACATAGAACTCCAGAACGTCTCCTTATAGAATATCAGAATATCTTCTTGTAGATAGCCAGAAGGTATTCTTATGAGGCTAGAAAGTCTTCTTATAGAAGGAAGGTCAGAATAGATTCTTATAGAAAATCAAAAGTGTTTCTTTAGAAAGCCAGAAAATCTGCTGCATGCCTTCTCATAGGAGACACGAAGGTCTTCTAATTAAAGGGTTGAAAAACTTCTTACAAGAGACATGAAGATCTAAAACAGAAAGTTTTCTTATAGAACGGCAACAGGTCTTTCGTCGTCTCTGTTCGGACATTACATATGTCATCGACGATTCTTATAGTAGACCCGAAGCTCTTCTTATACATGACCCGAAGGTCCTGAAGGCCTGAATGTATTCTTATGAAATACCAGAAAGTATTCTTGTATAACGCCCCAAGATATGGAAGGTATAAAAGACCAGAAATGATTCTTGTATAAGGCCAGAAGATCTTCTTATAGAAGGTTGGAAGGTCTGCTTATAGAAGGCGAGAAGGTCTGCTTATAGGAGGTCAAAAGATCTGCTTATAGACAACCAAAGGTCTTTCGGAAATGTTCTTTTATTTTTGGTCTTCTACCATGGTGTTCAGAGGTTATGAAATCGGTCTGAACTGTGCTGACAGATGTATGAGAAAGATAAGATTCTTGATTAGGGTAAAATTCTGAGTTGATCTATGCATGTCCTTCCCTCTGTGGTAATCACTCTAGCATCCACAAAAATGGAGATAGGACGCTGAAATTTTGGGAAGATGCGTTTTTTGTTTGCAGGCAGGTCAAGCTCGATTTTGAACTGTATCGGCCCAGGTTTTGGTATAGCCGGTATATAACGGTACCTCCCGGTATTTTGCCACAATTTTTAAAATTTGAGATTCTCAGTAGCCACGAAACTTCTCCATCAAAAATCGTCAACATAACCACAATTTTTAACCGAACTAGCTGTAATTTGAGATTTGAGTTTCTCGTTGGCCACGAAACTTCTCCACTAAAAATCGTCAACATAGGACCATGTTTTGGTATATCTCCCATATAAAGGTACCTCCCGATTTGACTTTTGATGTCTCAGTGGTCACGAAACTTGTTCACTAAAATCGTCAATATGTGTAGGTCCATGTCTTGGTATAACTCCCATATAACGGTAGCTCCTGATTTTCGTTATTTTGAGGATATTAGCTACAATTGTTGACATTTGAGGTTCTCAGTAGCCACGAAACTTCTCCACCAAAAATCGTCAACATAAGTCCATGTTTTGGTAAAACCCCCATATAACGGTACCTCCCGATTTTCGGTATTTTGAGGATTTTAGCCACAATTTTTTCCCAAACTAGCTGTAATTTGACATTTGAGGTTCTCTCTAGCCACGAAACTTCTCCACTAAAAATCGTCAACATAGATCCATGTTTTGGTATATCTCCCATATAAAGGTACCTCCCAATTTTCGGAATTTTGAGGATTTTAGCTAGACTTTTTAACCGAACTAGCTGCAATTTGACATTTGATGTTCTCAGTGGTCACGAAACTTCTCTAAAAATCGTCAACATAGGTCCATGTCTTGGTATAGCCCCCATATAACGGTACCTTCCGATTATCGGTATTTTGAGGATTTTAGCCAAAATTTTTTTTCCCAAACTAGCTGTAATTTTACATTTGAGGTTCTCTGTAGCCAAGAAACTTCTCCACCAAAAATCGTCAAAATAGGTCCATGTTTTCAAATAGCTCCCATATAACGATACCTCCCGATTTTCGGTATTTTGAGGATATTAGCTACAATTTTTGACATTTGAGGTTTTCAGTAGCCACGAAACTTCTCCAGCAAAGATCGTCAACATAAGTCATTTTTTTTGGTAAAACCCCCATATAACGGTAGCTCCAAATTTTTTCGTCAACATAGGTCCATGTCTTGGTATAGCCCCCATATAACGGTACCTTCCGATTTTCGGTATTTTGGGGATATTAGCTACAATTTTTGACATTTGAGGTTCTCAGTAGCCACGAAACTTCTCCACCAAAAATCGTCAACATAAGTCCATGTTTTGGTAAAAACCCCATATAACGGTACCTCCCGATTTTCGGTATTTTGAGGGTTTTAGTCACAATTTTTTCCCCAAACTAGCTGTAATTTGACATTTGAGGTTCTCAGTAGCCACGAAACTTCTCCACCAAAAATCGTCAAAATAGGTCCATGTTTTGGTATATCTCCCATATAACGGTACCTCCCGATTTTCGTTATTTTGAGGATTTTAGCTACAATTTTTAACCGAACTAGTTGCAATTTGACATTTGATGTCTCAGTGGTCACGAAACTTGTTCACTAAAAATCGTCAACATATGTCCATGTCTTGGTATAGCCCCCATATAACAGTACCTTCCGATTTTCGGTATTTTGAGGATATTAGCTACAATTTTTAACCGAACTAGCTGTAATTTGACATTTGAGGTTCTCAGTGGCCTCGAAACTTTTCCCAAAAATTCGAACTAGCTGTAATATGACTTTTGAATTTTCGGTGGTCACGTAACTTCTTCACTAAAAATCGTCAACATAGGTCCATGTTTAGGTATAGCTCCGATATAACGGTACCTCCCGATTGTCAGTATTTTGAGGGTCTTAACTACATTGTTTGAAGGAACCACCCGTTATTTGACTTTTGAGGGTCCCTGTAGTTATAAAACTTTTCTCCAAAAATTTTAAAGATAGGTCGACACTTTGTTATAGCCCTGTAGGTTGTGCCTTTGATCTTTCTGAACACATTTTTATACCCTCAGCATTTATGCTAACGACGGTATATACACTTTCATACGGGCAAAATGTGCCTCATCGAAATAATGGTTTTAGACCCCAAGTATGTTTGGACGAAATGTGTTTCAGACAATTTGGAGTCGATTGAGCAACGTCCGTCCGTCTGTCTGTCTGGCTGGCTGGTGCGCACGATAACTCTCGAACGGATAAACCGATTCGGTTTAAATTTTGACTTTCGTAATATTTTACCCAAACTTAGTTTAAGTTTGAAGATAAGCCATATCGACTCACTCCTTCAGGTACCTCCCGCACAAAAGTTCAAAAATGTTCGGAAAAATTTTTAGTACGGTAACTCTTGAAGGGGGTGGCTGAATTGGTGTATCCTTAACACATCCCAATATATCTACCAGATATAGATCAGGTTCAAATATGGACTATATTTGTCCACTCCATCCGGTACCTCCCACACAGAATTTTGGATAAGTTCACTTTAAGACCTGATATCGAATCACTTTGATTTTTGTTGAAGCAACTTGCATTCGCTGCCTCAATTACGATGGTAAAAGTTTTTTTTAGGGGCAAGTCCATACTTCATGAGCAAACAGCCCGAAACTTTCTTATTTTAATCTAAAGTTATCTTTTAACTGGTGCTACTTGCCGTTATCTTTTAACAGGTACTACTATGGATGTATTGAATCAGTTGTGAATAATTTGTCAAAAATTAAAGAATCTTCATTCTTTAAAATAGAAAATCTCTAAGTTTCTACAAATTATTCACAACTGGTTCTGAACACAGATAAATTATGGGGGACTTCTTTAATGATTCACTGCATCCGTAGTAGTATCGCCAACATCGTTGTCTTCTTCTAATGCCAATTACATTATAATCCCCTTAAGGAGAACATAATTTATTGACATTTATATAAAAATATCCTTTGGATGCCTTAAAACATGACCCTTTGGTTTTTGCTATTATTAGGGCCATTTGATGTTCCTGCTAACATCATTCATTACCACAAATCCATTTTGTATTCTTGTTGCATCACAACACCAACAACAAGCACTATAAAAGCAACAGCAGATTCCTCCTAAACGACCCTAAAAAAATATTACCATTATCATATTCATTTTCACAGTATTTTGCATACAAATTGCCCATTTAAGAACAAAAGCAACAACAGCAATTTTTTGGAAGATGTTTCCTTTCTTCTTCAAGATATTGAATAGAACCTAGGGTGGAAGGGTCTTCACAAAACAAAATTTACATCAGTTACACAAGGTGTGTAATTTGAAGAAGATTTTATGATACGGAAACATGTTTACAATACACCAACAACGACAAACCAAAAAAAGGATAATACAATTGGGAATTATCCTAGAAAACAAAACATGTTAGCTTGTTGATTGTTTTTAGGTTTTTTTCTGTCTTGCTTCCTTGATATTACCAGCCAAAGAAGCAACAGGATATAATGTTCAACCAACCAGGACATACATCAGTGTAAAACAAGAGTGTGTAGCATATTTTCCATCTACACGAATGTTTTACAAATTTACACTTTAACATGACATTTAAGGTACACTAGGAAGATGGAAATGTGGCAGAGGATGGGCAGAGATAGAGAAATAATATTTGTTCCTGAGGCCAAAATAAGATTTGATTCTTTATCGTAACCAAGCATCATGTTTGGGTTTACAAATATTACAACTCAGTTATTGCAATGTACATTTTATTCAGATTACATTTAAAACAAAACGAATCTTAGAATGGCAAACAGCAATGGAATTGGAGGGAGATGTTGTTGTAAAATGTATATGAAGAGAAGGATAGTAAGTATCAGTATTAGACCAGAAGGGCTTTTAGAAGGAAAAATTACTACTTTTAGATTGCCAAATGTCTTCTATGTTGGACTAAGTGGTCATGTTACAGAATGGGAGAAGGTCTGCTTATAGTAAGCCAGAAGGTCTTGTTATAAGAAGCCAGAAGTTCTGGTTATAGAAGATAAAAAAGGCCTTCTCACAAAAGGTCTTATAGTAAGTCAGATGGTTTCCTTGTAGAAAACCAGAAGATGCTTTTCTTATACATGGCCAGTGGATGGTCTTGTTATAAAAGACCAGAAGAAGGTCTTATTATAGAACACCTGAAGGTCCTCTTATAGAAGACTAGAATGCCTTCCTATAGGAGACCAGAAGGTCTTTTATAGCCAGTCTTAAGTTAAGCTTATAGAAATCTAGAATTGTCTTCTTATTGAATTGTCGGATGGGTCGAGAAAACATTGGGTGAGATGGCCAGAAGAAGATCTTTTCATAGACCAACAGGTTTTCTTAATGAAGATAACAATGAATGTTTATAGAAGGTCAGAACATCGGCTAAAATACTTTTATCTTTTAGAAGGCCAAAACGTCTTACAGAAAATCAGAAGATCTGCTTATAGAAAGCCAGAAGATCTGCTTTGAGAAGATCAAAAGTTCTGCTTATAGAAGGCCGGAAGGTCTTCCTGTAAAAGACCAGATGGCCTGTTTTTAGGAGGTCAGAAAATCTTCTTATAGAAGGCCACAAAGTCATTTTATAGCAGCCCAGAAAGACCTTTTATAAGAGGTTAGAAGGTCCTCTTATAGAAAGCCGAAGACAAGAAGAAGACCTTCTTTGGAAGACCAGAAGATGGTATTATATACGAAGAAAAGAAGGTCTTTGTTCAGAAGGCGGGAAGGTCTTCTTATGGAAGATCAGAAGAAAGGCTTCTTATAAAAGACCAGAAGATGGTATTCATAAAGAAGACCAGAAAAAGTTATTTTTATAGAAGACCAGAAGAAGGACTTCTTCCTGTAAAAGACCAGAAGGATTGTTTTTAGGAAGTCAGAAGGTCTTCATAAGAGGCCAGAAGGTCTTCTTATAGAAGGTCGGATGGTTTTCTTATAGAAGACCAAAAGAAGGTGTTCTTATGGAAGACCAGAAGAAAGGCTTCTTACAAAAGACCAGAAGATGGTCTTCTTCTAGAAGATTTTTTAATGGACTATAAAGGACTTTTTATAGATGACAGGAAAAAAGTCCTCTTATTGAAGACAAGAAGAAGGTCTTTTTATATAAGACCAGAACGTCTACTTATAGGAGGCCAGAAGGTCTGCTTATAGACGGCCACAATGCCTTTTTATAGAATGCTAAGAGATCTTATAAAAGGTCACAAGTTTTTCATATAGAAGGCGGGACGGTCTTCATATAGGAAGCCAACCGTTTTCTTCTAAAATCCCAATGGATTTTCTTATAGTTCGGCTTATAGAAGGTTTTCTTATAGAAAGCTGGAAAGTCTTCTTTTAGAAGGCCCGAAGATCTTCTAATAGAAGACCAGAAGATCTTCTTATAGCAGACCAGTTGGTCCTCTTCTAGAAATCCAGCAGATATTCTTATGGACGTATAAACACGATCCACGATTATTGCCCTGACAGTATCCCAAAAACATTCTATTTAAATCCGCAATTATTGTCCTGAAGGTATCTCAAAAGTTCCATTAAACTTCTACGATCATTGCCCCCCAAGCTTCGAAGGTACCTTGAAAATATTTTTTTAATACACGATTTTTACTATGAAGATGAAAATAAGTTTTTTTTTTAAAATCCACGATTATTGCCCTGACGGTACCTTGAAAATAATTGTTTTAAAAGTCCACGATTATTGCCCTGAAGTTACCTTAAAAATATTTTTTTTAAATTGCCCTGAAAATACCTTGAAAAAAATTTTTTTTTTAAATTCACGATTCTTGCCCTTGAAAATAATATTTTTTAAAAATCCACGGTTATTGCCCTGAAAATACCTTGAAAATAATTTTCAAAAGTCCACAATTATTGCACTGAAGGTACCTTGAAAATATTTTTTAAAAAATCCACGATTATTGTCCTGAAGGTACCTTGAAAATAAGATTTTAAAAATCCACGTTTTTTGCCCTGAAGGTACCTTGAAAATAATTTTTAAAAAATCTACGATTATTGTCCTGAAGGTACCTTGAAAATGATTTTTTAAAAATCCACGATTTTTGCCCTGAAGGTACCTTGAAAATACGTTTTTAAAAATCCACGATTTTTGCCCTGAAGGTACCTTGAAAATAATTTTTTAAAAATCCACGATTATTGCCCTGAAGGTACCTTGAAAATAATTTTTTAAAAATCCACGATTATTGCCCTGAAGGTACCTTAAATAATATTTTAAAAATCCACGATTATTGCCCTGAAGGTACCTTGAAAATAATTTTTTAAAAATCCACGACTATTGCACTGAAGGTACCTTAAAAGGATTCTTTTAAAAATCCACGATTAGTGGCCTGAAGGTATCTTAAAAGGATTCTTTTAAAAATCCACGATTACTGGCCTGAAAATACCGCAAAAATATTCTTTTAAAAATCCACGATTATTTGCCTTAAGGTACCTTAAAAGGATTCTTTTAAAAATCCACGATTATTGTCCTGAAGGTACCTTAAAAATATTCTTTTAAAAATCCACGATTATTGCCCTGAAGGTACCTTAAAAATATTCTTTTAAAAATCCACGATTATTGCCCTGAAGGTACCTTAAAAATATTATTTTAAAAATCCACGATTATTGCCCTGAAGGTACCTTAAAAATATTCTTTTAAAAATCCACGATTATTGCCCTGAAGGTACCTTAAAAATATTATTTTAAAAATCCACGATTATGGCCCTGAAGGTACCTTAAAAATATTTTTTTAAAAATCGACGATTATTGGCCTGAAGGTACCTTAAAAATATTCTTTTAAAAATCCATGATTATTGCCCTGAAGGTACTTTAAAAATATTCTTTTAAAAATTCACGATTATTGCGCTGAAGGTACCTTAAAATATTCCTTTAAAAATCCACGATTATTGCCCTGAAGGTACCTTAAAAATATTCTTTTAAAAATCCACGATTATGGCCCTGAAGGTACCTTAAAAATCCACGATTATTGCCCTGAAGATACCTTAAAAATATTATTTTAAAAATCCACGATTATTGCCCTGAAGGTACCTTAAAAATATTATTTTAAAAATCCACGATTATTGCCCTGAAGGTACCTTAAAAATATTCTTTTAAAAATCCACCATTATTGTCCTGAAGGTACCTTAAAAATATTCTTTTAAAAATCCACGATTATTGCCCTGAAGGTACCTTAAAAATATTCTTTTAAAAATCCACGATTATTGCCCTGAAGGTACCTTAAAAATATTCTTTTAAAAATCCACGATTATTGCCCTGAAGGTACCTTAAAAATATTCTTTTAAAAATCCACGATTATTGCCCCGAAGGTACCTTAAAAATATTATTTTAAAAATCCACTATTATTGCCCTGAAGATACCTTAAAAATATTCTTTTAAAAATCCACCATTATTGTCCTGAAGGTACCTTAAAAATATTCTTTTAAAAATCCACGATTATTGCACTGAAGGTACCTTAAAAATATTCTTTTAAAAATCCACGATTATTGCCCTGAAGGTACCTTAAAAATATTCTTTTAAAAATCCACGATTATTGCCCTGAAGGTACCTTAAAAATATTCTTTTAAAAATCCACGATTATTGCCCTGAAGGTACCTTAAAAATATTCTTTAAAAAATCCACGATTATGGCCCTGAAGGTACCTTAAAAATATTCTTTAAAAAATCCACGATTATGGCCCTGAAGGTACCTTAAAAATATTTTTTTAAAAATCCACGATTATTGCACTGAAGGTACCTTAAAAATATTCTTTTAAAAATCCACGATTATTGCACTGAAGGTACCTTAAAAATATTCTTTTAAAAATCCACGATTATTGCACTGAAGGTACCTTAAAAATATTATTTTAAAAATCCACGATTATTGCACTGAAGGTACCTTAAAAATATTCTTTTAAAAATCCACGATTATTGCACTGAAGGTACCTTAAAAATATTCTTTTAAAAATCCACGATTATTGCACTGAAGGTACCTTAAAAATATTCTTTTAAAAATCCACGATTATTGCACTGAAGGTACCTTAAAAATATTCTTTTAAAAATCCACGATTATTGCACTGAAGGTACCTTAAAAATATTCTTTTAAAAATCCACGATTATTGCACTGAAGGTACCTTAAAAATATTCTTTTAAAAATCCACGATTATTGCACTGAAGGTACCATAAAAATATTCTTTTAAAAATCCACGATTATTGCACTGAAGGTACCATAAAAATATTCTTTTAAAAATCCACGATTATTGCACTGAAGGTACCATAAAAATATTCTTTTAAAAATCCACGATTATTGCACTGAAGGTACCTTAAAAGTATTCTTTTAAAAATCTACGATTATTGCCCTGAATCTACCTTACAAATATTCTTTTAAAAATCCACGATTATTGCCCTGAAGGTACCTTAAAAGTATTCTTTTAAAAATCTACGATTATTGCCCTGAATCTACCTTACAAATATTCTTTTAAAAATCCACGATTATTGCACTGAAGGTACCTTAAAAATATTCTTTTAAAAATCCACGATTATTGCACTGAAGGTACCTTAAAAATATTCTTTTAAAAATCCACGATTATGGCCCTGAAGGTACCTTAAAAATATTCTTTTAAAAATCCACGATTATTGCCCTGAAGTTACCTTAAAAATATTCTTTTAAAAATCCAAGATTATTGCCCTCAAGTTACCTTAAAAATATTCTTTTAAAAATCCACGATTATTGCCCTGAAGTTACCTTAAAATATTCTTTTAAAAATCCACGATTATTGCCCTGAAGTTACCTTAAAAATATTCTTTTAAAAATCCACGATTATTGACCTGAAGGTATCCTAAAAATATTCTTCTAAAAATCCACGATTATGGTCCTGAAGGTACCTTAAAAATATTCTTTTAAAAATCCGCGATTATTGCTCTGAAGTTACCTCAAAAATATTCTTTTAAAAATTCACGATTATTGCCCTTCCTGGAAGATTTTGGTAAGGCTTATCTGCGCTCCTAAATTGTTACCCTAAACATTTTGTTATTTTTTTTTTGTTTTTTGGTGATTGACGTTGCAGCTTCCTTTTGTTTTTAAGGGATGCAAACGAGGGTGTGGTACCTATGAAAATAACTTAAGAAAGGAAGAACATAAAATAGCAGAGAAATGTTCATTATCTGTGGAGATTTTCGAATCATGTAACTCGATTTTATGAATTTTGTTTCCTAAAAAAGTTGTGGGGGAATCTGAAAAGAGAGTTTCTTTTTCTTTGCGTTATTCCCAACAAAAAAAAAACTTTTTCATTTTCATGTTTTATTATGAACCTCTTGGAGTCATCGATATTATGTGTATACCGGCAACCACATGCCACTTCTTCCTCGTGTTCATGTTGTTTCATAACATGTTAGGGTTCATATCGCACCATTTTAGAACTTCAGTTCTGCCACAATTTGATTTCTTGTTTTGTTGACTTCTAGGCGATTTCTTTCTTTTTGCAAATTTCATAACTTTAATCCTCAATCCCCTGCTGTTGTTGTTTTTGCATCTTTTAAATGAAACATGAAGTGTTGCCACAACTCCCATTATATAGAAATTCTCTCTCATTATTCTATCCCGCAAAATCCTGAACATTTTTTTTGCGCATGACCTTATTTTTCATTGTTGTTCCAGGAGAGAGAAACTGTGTGGGAAATGCGTAAAAACTGTAACCGTTTTACTATAGTGGAGAAGCCAAGCATGATTCGTTGAAACCATGACCATGCCAAAATAGGGAATATAGAAAAAAATCTCTGCATTTTCCCGGCACTCCATCTCCATCACTCGCTCACTCTCTCTCGAATGTAGTTGCTTCTAGCCATGCTTTAATTTTTGTTTGCATACGTTTTTGCGTTTTCAGGGTGCAAATGGAGTCTTGATGGGAATATAACACGGTGGCGGCGGGTTCATTGCTGAGCAGGTTTTGTAAATGACCCGTAATACTCTTTACTCCATTGCCGTATCATCTTTTTTCTTGCGGCTTTATGGTATACACATATCTTTTAGCATTGCTGCGCTATACTTGTTACATACAATATTTGTTTTGACTTTCCTACTCCTTCTCACCTCCCCCCTGCATTAATGTTTGTTGGCTTTGGGAAGTTTAAATCTAAAAGAAAATCATGCTTATATTTTTAATAGGGAAACTTTAATTATCAAAAAACTTTCATCATCATCATACAATCTACGGTTTCATTAATAGCTCGCAAAAGTTAAACTTATAAACTTGGATAGTTATTCTAAAAAAATCTTTATGAACATGTGCTTAATAAATTATCAGGACATTGTTATGCTCTAAAATGCCTTTTTCATGAAGACCTTCAGGTCTTTGGTATGAAAACTATCTGATCAACAACTTATTTTTATGCAGTACCGGAGGGAGGGTCTTTATAGAGCACCGGAAGGTTGACCAGAAAGTCTTCCTATGGAAGAAGAAGGCAGAAGGTCTGTATACAAGAGAACAGACGGACTAGAAGAATTTCATGAATAATACCATAAGGTTATCTAACGTAAGCTTAGAGGATATTGCCATAGAAAACCAGAAAGTCTTCAAATAGAAGGGCAGGCAAACTTCCTTCAGTAGGTGGTTTCTGATAAAAGTTGTATATAAGGTCTTATTATACAAACTTCCTTCAGAAGGTGGTTTCTGATAAAAGTCGTATATAAGGTCTTATTATACCAGAAGGTCTTCTTATAGAATGGGAGATTGCCGTGTTATAAAATCCAGACGGACTTATTTTTGAAGAACAGAAGGGCTCTTTGAAGGAGATCTGAATTCCTTCGAATATGCTATTATTAAAGAAGGTTTCTTTTCTAACGGAAGATCATAAAAGACCACATGGACTTCTTACAGAAGTCCACAATACCGAAGTCCTGAATGTCTTTTCTCATTGACGATCAGCTGCTGCTTTAGTATCCAATAGGGTTTTCATATAGAAAGTGAGCTGTAGCCGGGCCAAACTTTTTGTACCCTCCACCACAAGTTGTATTGAAGTAAAATGGAACCATTACTTTCCTTTCGTTTATGAAGAAGACTAAATACCAAATTTCAGCAATTTCGGTAAAACCTTTAAAATACCGAAATTCGGGAGGTAACGTTCTATGGGGGGCTATATGAAAGCGTGAACCTATACCTATAAAATCCAGGAGCAAATTTCATCCTTTCGTTGAGATATCTAGCCCACAACCTTCAAAATACTGAAAATCGGGTGGTACCATAAATAGCCCATTTTCAATACCATCCTAGGAGTGATAAAAACTCCTATACCAAATAATAAAGTTATATCTTAAAAATTGCGAGCTGTATCTTGATTTCAAGAGGCAGGCGGACAAACAGACGGATATGTTTATATCGAGTTAAAATTTTGTGCTGATCAAGAATATATATATTTTATGGGGTCTCCGACGAATATTTCGATGTGTTACAAACGGAATGAAAAATATAACCTCCATATTATGGTGGAGGGTATAATTATAAAAGTACCTACATCTGGCGATTCTGTCAGGAATCGAACCTGGAATCTTCTGATACGTAGTCATTCGATAAAAATGTATTTTAAATGAAAAAAAAACTCGTAAAATAAAAATTATAAAAGTCTTGAATTAACATCTGGCGATCCTGTCAGGAGTCGAACTTGGAATCTTCTGATACGTAGTCATTCGATAAAAATGTATTTTAAATGAAACAAGTGAGCCAAGGCTATAGTCGGGTCGGGACCGACTATGGGATACCCTACACCACTTCCCCTGTGCATAAGTTTTTGACTGGTAAAATTCAAAATATTAAAATTGGGATAGCTTAGCGCCTTTGTTCTGAATGTCTTCAATAATACAGGTCAATTTTATTGAAACGCATTTAAGTGCATCGTCAGAATAACTCATATAAAAAAATGGAAAAGTGGGATGTACGCCAACCATCAACCATCACATTCCGACCCCTGAATAATATCAGACCATTACCAAAATCAATAGGTTTTTTCCTCTGTGGGACCCCCATTAAAACCCAAAATTTCGTGACGGTCCAATCAAAATTACGACGTGTAGCGTGGGTCCTCTTCAACAAACAGACAATGTTGTCGAGATCTCAGCGTTCTAAGCCACTGCCAATGTATCATATCAACAAACTAGTCGACATGATGCCAATGTATCATATCAACAAAACTAGTCGACATGATATCCAAAACTTCAAAAACTGAAGGCATTACAATTCATGAAGGAAACCCCCCTTCGATTGTATATGTGTATGTATTGAGAAAATGATTCCTAGACAAGACACTAGGGTGACTTGATAAAGAAAAAGACTTCCATAAATACTTCATAATTACAAAATTGTAAAAATGTTTGTATAAATAGAAGTTATCAAAATCAGCCTTTGTCTTCTAGCCATTAGCATTCAAATACGCCTGATGAGCTTGGCTTAAACCACCAGGCGAAACGATCGTAGCGTAATGGTTGAGTGTGTGGTATTTCGCTAGAATTCATTTTTCAATACAAAACTCCTTTGGCCATATTAGCTCGATTAATCCAATTAATTAAAAAATAGGATGTATTGCCGACTATTGCGATATCTCCGTTATTTTGCCACATACGCCAACATGCTTTACATCATTGTAAAGATGGGATTTTCTACTTCTATAGTCGGACTTTGGTTTTGGAAGGTCCACAACCAATGCTGTGCTATTCGTCATTATTATTAAAATCACAAAAATGAATTGTTGTGTTTTATTAGAGGCTATTGCGATATCATCATTGTTTGACCACCTACGACAACCTGCGTTACATCGTTGCAAAGGTGATATTTTCTACTTTCATTAGTTGAGTTTTGCTTTTGATATTCCCTTATATAGAAGCGGAGATATTCGCTTTGAAATAAAACGTTGACTTTTTCTCCAAATAAGTTTTTTGCCCATTCCGACCCCTGAATATTATCCGACCATCACCATAATCAATAGGCTTCTTCCTCTGTAGGACTCCCATTAACCCCCAAAGTTTCGTGACGATCCGATCAGAATTGCATGATTACAAAAAAATGGAAAAAAGGGATGTATTAACGACTATTGCGACATCTCCGTTATTTGGCCACCTACGCCAACCTAATTTGCATCATTGTAAAGATGGGCTTTTCTACTTTCATCGTCAGACTTTGTTTTTGGAAGGTCACCAACCAAAGCTGTCATATTCGTCATTATAATTAAAATCGCAAAAATGAAAAGTTGTGTTCTATTAGCGGCTATTGCGATATCTTCGTTATTTGACCACCTGCGACAACCTACTTTACATCGTTGCAAAATCGATATTTTCTACTTTCACTAGCAGGTTATGCTTTTGATATAGCCCTTATAGAAGCGGAGATATTCGCTTTGAAATAAAACGTTGACTTTTTCTCCAAATAAGTTTTTTGCAAATTCCGACCCCTAAATATTATCCGACCATCACTAAATTAAATAGGCTTCTTCCCCTCCGGGACCCCCATCAACATCCAAAATTTGGTGACGATCCGATCAAAATTACGACTTGTAGCGTGGTTTCTTTAAAAGTGGAAAAATGGGATGTATTACCGACTATTGTGATATCTCCATTATTTGGCCACCTACACTAACCTACTTTGAATCATTGCACGATGGGGCCAATAGCAGGTTTTCGAGGCAAAAAGTCAATTTTTGAAGTGAACAATTTGAAAAAAATAATAACGGATTTCGTTTGCCAACACTCTGAATCACTAAAAATAAAAAAATAAATCAATCTGGTAACATCACATTGCGACATACTGATCTGGCAATGGTGACATATTTTCTTATGCATCATTTTCCGACATTCATTATAAATAAGTAGTGAAAGCATTTTAGGCGCCAAAAAGAACATTTCAACATTTTTATATTTTTTAAACATGGAAAGCTCTTCAATGGGTATGTAAAATAAGATAGTGTTAACAAATAATAAAAATGTTATGTGTGGTAAATGTATTTTTGAGTTAAGATGTTATGTCTTTTTTGGAGTATTTTGCTTTGTTATCCATGTGTTCTCTGGAGTATAACTTTTGAGATCTAGGTAGATCTAGGATATTATATATATGTGGTGAAAGGTATTAATGTGTACTATCGTTTTGTGAAAAAATTAGCTGCGCCCAGCTGCGCCTTTTTATAAAAATCTGATTTCAGATGTCGTAATACTAAAAATATGGACATTTTTATGTTTTGGTTGGAGAATAATCGGAAACCCATTAATGTTATCAATTGGATTTCGGAAAAATTTAATAGACGTATATAATAATATATATATAATATATCATTTCAAAGATATCGCAGGCAAACTTGGCTTTTGTGGCGGAATCTTAGCCGAGTTTTACTAAATTTGGAACCTTTTTTATTAACTTATAACAGACCACAGACAAAACCATGAAATTTGAACATATGTATATAAGGGAGCTATTTCTATATCTGAACCGATTTCAATATAACTTGACAAACTTATTTGTAGTCCGAATTCCGTAACATTTTCCAAATTTTATTGTAATTTGCTGGAATTTGCATGCTGGGTCAATCATTTGTCTGAAATCGGGCGAACATATATATGGGAGCTATATCCAATTCTGAACCGATTTCAATATGATTTGCCAAAAATGTTTCTAGACCAAAATCCGTCACACATTTAAAATTTCATCAAGATTGGAAATACATAGCGGGATTGGTGCCCAGGTACCTAAAATCGGGCGAAAATAAATATGGGAGCAATACCAAAATCTGAACCGATTTCAATGTAACTTGGCAAACTTATTTGTAGTCCTAATTCCGTGGTATTTTCCAAATCGCATAAAAATTGGGCAGAATTTGCGTATTTGGTCCATCAATTGCTTGAAATCGGGCGAACATATATACGGGAGCTATATGTATATATGAACCGATATGAACCAAATTTGGCATATTAGTTTTTTAAGCCCATTATAAACATCTGTACAAAATTTGGAAGGTCTAGCTTGCCCCAGTGATTTGTTGCCTCGAAAACCTCTCATTGGCCCCATCGTGCATTGTAAAGACAGGATTTTCTACTTTTATAGCCTGGCTTTGTTTTTGGAAAGTCCCCAACAAAAGCTGTGTTATTCGTCATTAGAATTAAAATCGAATAAATGAAAAGTTGGGTTCTATTAGCGACTATTGCGATATCTTCGTTGTTTGACCACCTACGACAACCTACTATACATGGTTGTAAAGGTGATATTTTCTGCTTTCACTAGCAGGTTTTGCCCTTGATATACCCGTTTATAGATACGGAGATATTCGCTTTGAAATAAAGCGTTGACTTTTTCCCCAAATAAGTTTTTTGCCCATTCCGACCCCAGAATATTATCCGACCATCACCAAAATCAATAGGCTTCTTCCCCTCCGGGACCCTCATCAACACCCAAAATTTGGTAACGATCCGACCAAAATTGCGACCTGTAGCGTGATTACAAGGTTTAGATGGACAGACGGACGGACTGACGGACGGACACACATAGATCACACAGATCGACTCAGCTCGTCGAGACATTCATTTTGGTATATATAAGTATGGGTCTACGACCATTATTTCGATGCGTTACAAACTTTTTGGCCAAAACCAACTTATAATACCCTCCCCACATAGTGGTGTAGGGTATAAAAAACTCGTAAAATAAAAATTATAAAAGTCTTGAATCAACATCTGGCGATCCTGTCAGGTGTCAACCTGGAATCTTCTGATACGTAGTCATTCGATAAAAATGTATTTTAAATGAAAAAAAAAAAACGTAAAATAAAAAGTATAAAAGTCTTGAATCAACATCTGGCGATCCTGTCAGGTGTCAACCTGGAATCTTCTGATACGTAGTCATTCGATAAAAATGTATTTTAAATGAAAAAAAACGTAAAATAAAAATTATAAAAGTCTTGAATCAACATCTGGCGATCCTGTCAGGAGTCGAACCTGGAATCTTCTGATACGTAGTCATTCGATAAAAATGTATTTTAAATGAAAAACAAGTAAAAAAGTATCAGTCGGCTTTGCCGACAGAGATATACCCTCAGCCTGTGTATATTGAAACAATTTTTTTTCCAAAAAACGCATGTATTTAGGGAGTTTTAAAAATTTTGGGCGTTTGAACTAACAAAAATGTTGATTAGGATTTAATATCAAAAGTTTTGCGGAGGAGATACTAAAAAGAATGGATCTCCAGCCACTACATATGGTACCATAGGGGTTTTTTAGAACTTCAGGGATATTTGCTCAAGAAGTATGAACTTGCCCCTGAAACAACTTTTACCATCGCAATTGAGGCAGCAATGCAAGTTGCTTCAGCAAAAATCAAAGTGATTCGAAAGCAGGTCTTAAAGTGAACATGTATCCGAAATTTTGAGTGGGAGGTACCGGATGGAGTGGACAAATATAGTCCATATTTGAACCTGATCTATATCTGGTAGATATATTAGGATGTGTAAAGTATGGACCAATTCGGCCACTCTCTTCAAGAGTTATCGTGCGCACAATGTTTCCGAACATTTTTGAACTTTTGTGGGGGAGATACCTGAAGGAGTGGACCGATTTGGCTTATCTTCGAACTTAAACTATGTTTGGACAAAATATTACTAAGGCCAAACTTTGGACCGAATCGGCAGACCTGTTCGAGAGTTATTTTGCCCTCCAACCTCCTCACACGGTGTCATAGGGGTTTTTTGCAACTTTCAGGCTATTTTCTCAGGAAGTATGGACTTGCCCCTGATGAAACTTATACCGTCGTATGGAGGGCAGTGAATACAAGTTGCTAAAGCAAAAATCAAAGCGATTCGAGAGATGTTCCTAAACTGAACTTTTCCAAAATTTTGTGTGGGAGGTACCCGACGGAGTGGACCGATTGAGTCCATATTAAAACATGATCTAAGTCTGGTACACGCTCCACGATGGGCAAAGTATGGACCAAATCGGTAAAACCCTTCAAGAGTTATCGTGCGTACAAATTTTCCGAACATTTTCGAACTTTTGTGGGGGAGGTACCGGAAGGAGTGGACCGATATAGCTCATCTTCGAACTTAAACTAAGTTTGGACAAAATATTACGAAAGCCAAAATTTAAACCGAATCGGTTCATCCGTTCGAGAGTTATCGTGCGCTCCAGCCAGCCAGACAGACAGACAGACAGACGGACGGACATTGCTCAATCGACTCCAAATTGTCTGAAACACATTTCGTCCAAACATACTTGGGGTCTAAAACCATTATTTCGATGAGGCACATTTTGCCCGTATGAAAGTGTATATACCCTTCATAGCCTAAAGGCTGAGGGTATAAAAACTCGACTCAGCTCGTCGAGACATTCATTTTGGTATATATAAGTATGGGTCTACGACCATTATTTCGATGCGTTACAAACTTTTTGGCCAAAACCAACTTATAATACCCTCCCCACATAGTGGTGTAGGGTATAAAAAACTCGTAAAATAAAAAGTATAAAAGTCTTGAATCAACATCTGGCGATCCTGTCAGGAATCGAACCTGGAATCTTCTGATACGTAGTGTTTCGATAAAAATGTATTTTAAATGAAAAAAACTCGTAAAATAAAAATTATAAAAGTCTTGAATCAACATCTGGCGATCCTGTCAGGTGTCAACCTGGAATCTTCTGATACGTAGTCATTCGATAAAAATGTATTTTAAATGAAAAAAAAAACGTAAAATAAAAATTATAAAAGTCTTGAATCAACATCTGGCGATCCTGTCAGGTGTCAACCTGGAATCTTCTGATACGTAGTCATTCGATAAAAATGTATTTTAAATGAAAAAAAAAAAACGTAAAATAAAAATTATAAAAGTCTTGAATCAACATCTGGCGATCCTGTCAGGAGTCGAACCTGGAATCTTCTGATACGTAGTCATTCGATAAAAATGTATTTTAAATGAAAAAAAAACTCGTAAAATAAAAATTATAAAAGTCTTGAATCAACATCTGGCGATCCTGTCAGGAGTCGAACCTCGAATCTTCTGATACGTAGTCATTCGATAAAAATGTATTTTAAATGAAAAAAAACTCGTAAAAGCAGAATTTATGGCCTCCTATAAGCAGATCTTCTGGCCTTTTAGAAGCAGACCTTCAGGGCTTTTATAAAAATACCTTTTGGTATTTATAAGAAGACCTTTTGGGTTTCTATAGAAATATCTTCTGGACATCTGCATGAATTTCTTTTGGCCCTCTATAAGCAGACCTTTTAGCTTTCTATAAGTAGACATTTTTACCTTCTAAAAAGACTTGACTTTCATAAGAAGATCTTCTGATGATATACATGAGCTCGTAGTGGCTTTCTATAAACAGAACTTCGATCTTCTACAAAACCCGTTGACCTTCCATAAGAAAACATTTTAGCCCTCTAAACGAAGACCTTTTGTCCTTCTTCAGTTCATCTATATGAAGACCTTTTGGACATTTCTATAAACAGACTTTCTGGACTTCTATTACACTGTGCAGCATTTTTAAGGTAATCTTGTGCAAACAGTTTGAGATGACGATTTTTTGAAAGTATAGACCCAAACGACAAGAACCCTAGTAGGGTTTTGTTGTGTCAGATCCAGCTTGGATTTTATGGCCCCATCTAAACATGGTTTGTTTATTGACTTTTTAAAGCAATTCGGATCTATATCTGTGAAACCAATGCGAATCTTCTTCAAACCTCTGAAGCAAATTTGTAGATAAGGACAAGAATAAAATATTTGGAGAAATAGTGAACTCGAACAACGCTGGAATGTAATACACAACTCTTCAGAGCATGTCATTGTTGTAGAGTGCCTCTATCACGTAGTTTTTCAGATATGCGAGAATAAACTGTTGGTGTAAACTGTGTTTGAAGTACGTGTTGTAAAAGATATGATGCAAAATACAACTGAAACAACATGAAGTAAGCATTTTAGAGTTTCAGAATATTCTGAAGAATTGCTAAGAACTTTATTTGGAATATTTTTGCAAAATGTTACTTGGTACAACTCTCAATAGTTTAGCTGATAATGACCAGAATTTCAGAAATTATGTAAAACTAGTAGACCCCGGTCCGCATTGCTGACCTGTCGTAATGAGTTTTAATGACAACTTTATATGGACTTTTGCTGGACAATTCAAAAATAGGTATTTTCTACCTCACTTTTTCGGTCCATTGTCAAACCCAGGATGATTTTAAATTTATCAACAGATTTTGTCTGTAACCTATCGCTTCTCTTTCGACTTTGTCAGCCCATTGGTGCTGTTTAGGAGTTGTTATCGTCCATGTTCCCTGTCTTTATCCTAAAGCGATCTAATTACGAAAGTTAAAAAAATGGTTAAGACGAATTCTCCCGTCCAACTGTTTTTACTGTATAGGAAGTTCAATTGGACTTCTATAGGAAGACATGATGCTCTTTAATAGGAAGACTCACTGGTATTTTATAGGAAGACTTACTGGTATTTTATAGGAAGAACTAATGGAATACCACCTGGAGATTAGTATGTGCTGTTATAGAGGAGCAATAGGTCTTATTATGGAAAATTATTGAAATTTAACTTTTTTATAAAAGAACAAATATAAAAGTCCAGCAGATGTTCCTTTAGAAGACCTGTAGGACTTCCTAAATAAATTCACTTAATTTTCCTATAGAAGACCCACGATAATATTGGACCAGTCGGAAGTTTGCTTAACGTGAGTACTGCATTCTGACTGACCATACATTATGGCCTTCTGTATAAACTTTTGGTTGATGACTGAGTTTTCAAGGAGATGTTTCCAAATAATCTAGGTTTAACAATTACGTTTACTTGGTATGACACTTGGAATTCAGTAGGGCCCACGAAGACAGCCAAATGCTTTGGACGGGAAGTATTTGCTTAAAGAATGAAGGAGAAAAGTTAGAAAAAGCAATGATCTCTACATACGTGCTAGAGGCTTGACTGTTTAATTGTAGATTTTCTGGTTGTTTGGTAGTTCAACACACGATAAAGTATGGTCAAAGAAGCCTTCTACGGAGGTCTTCTATTCTATAGAAGCCTCCTACGGAGGTCTTCTATTCTATAGAAGCCTCCTACGAAGGTCTTCTATTCTATATAAGCCCCCTACGGAGGTCTTCTATTCTATATAAGCATCCTACGGAGGTCTTCTATTCTATATAAGCCTCCTACGGAGGTCTTCTATTCTATAGAAGCCTCATACGGAGGTCTTCTATTCTATATAAGCATCCTACGGAGGTCTTCTATTCTATATAAGCCTCCTACGGAGGTCTTCTATTCTATAGAAGCCTCCTACGGAGTTCTTCTATTCTATAGAAGCCTCCTACGGAGTTCTTCTATTCTATAGAAGCCTCCTACGGAGGTCTTCTATTCTATAGAAGCCTCCTACGGAGGTCTTCTATTCTATAGAAGCCTCCTACGGAGGTCTTCTATTCTATAGAAGCCTCCTACGGAGGTCTTCTATTCTATAGAAGCCTCCTACGGAGGTCTTCTATTCTATAGAAGCCTCCTACGGAGGTCTTCTATTCTATAGAGGCCTCCTACGGAGGTCTTCTATTCTATAGAAGCCTCCTACGGAGGTCTTCTATTCTAAAGAAGCCTCCTACGGAGGTCTTCTATTCTATAGAAGCCTCCTACGGAGGTCTTCTATTCTATAGAAGCCTCCTACGGAGGTCTTCTATTCTATAGAAGCCTCCTACGGAGGTCTTCTATTCTATAGAAGCCTCCTACGGAGGTCTTCTATTCTATAGAAGCCTCCTACGGAGGTCTTCTATTCTATAGAAGCCTCCTACGGAGGTCTTCTATTCTATAGAAGCCTCCAACGGAGGTCTTCTATTCTATAGAAGCTTCCTACGGAGGTCTTCTATTCTATAGAAGCCTCCAACGGAGGTCTTCTATTCTATAGAAGCCTCCAACGGAGGTCTTCTATTCTATAGAAACCTCCAACGGAGGTCTTCTATTCTATAGAAACCTCCAACGGAGGTCTTCTATTCTATAGAAACCTCCAACGGAGGTCTTCTATTCTATAGAAACCTCCAACGGAGGTCTTCTATTCTATAGAAACCTCCAACGGAGGTCTTCTATTCTATAGAAACCTCCAACGGAGGTCTTCTATTCTATAGAAACCTCCAACGGAGGTCTTCTATTCTATAGAAACCTCCAACGGTTCTATAGAAGCCTCCTACGGAGGTCTTCTATTCTATAGAAGCCTCCTACGGAGGTCTTCTCGTCTATAGAAGCCTCGTACGAAGGTCTTCTATTCTATAGAAGCCTCCTACGGAGGTCTTCTATTCTATAGAAGCATCCAACGGTGGTCTCCTATTCTATACGAGCCTCGTAAGGAGGTCTTATATTCTATAGAAGCCTCCTACGGTGGTCTTCTAGTCTATAGAAGCCTCGTACGGAGGTCTTCTATTCTATAGAAGCCTCCTACGGAGGTCTTTTATTCTATAAAAGCCTCGTACGGAGGTCTTTTATTCTATAGAAGCCTCCTACGGAGGTCTTCTATTCTATAGAAGCCTCCTACGGAGGTCTTCTACTCTATAGAAGCCTCCTACGGAGGTCTTCTACTCTATAGAAGCCTCCTACGGAGGTCTTCTATTCTATAGAAGCCTCCTACGGAGGTCTTCTATTCTCTAGAAGCCTCCTACGGAGGTCTTTTATTCTATAGAAGCCTCCTACGGAGGTCTTCTATTCTATAGAAGCCTCCTACGGAGGTCTCCTATTCTATAGAAGCTTCATACGGAGGTCTTATATTCTATAGAAGACTCGTACGGAGGTCTTATATTCTATAGAAGCCTCATACGGAGGTCTTCTATTCTATAGAAGCCTCGTACGGAGGTCTTCTATTCTATAGAAGCCACCTACGGCGGTCTTCTATTCTATAGAAGCCACCTACGGCGGTCTTCTATTCTATAGAAGCCTCGTACGGAGGTCTTCTATTCTATAGAAGCCTCGTACGGAGGTCTTCTATTCTATAGAAGCCTCGTACGGAGGTCTTCTATTCTATAGAAGCCTCGTACGGAGGTCTTCTATTCTAAAGAAGCCTCGTACGGAGGTCTTCTATTCTATAGAAGCCTCGTACGGAGGTCTTCTATTCTATAGAAGCCTCGTACGGAGGTCTTCTATTCTATAGAAGCCTCCTACGGAGGTCTTCTATTCTAAAGAAGCCTCCTACCGAAGTCTTCTATTCTATAGAAGCGTCGTACGGAAGTCTTCTATTCTATAGAAGCATCCTACGGAGGTCTCCTATTCTATACAAGCCTCGTAAGGAGGTCTTCTATTCTATAGAAGCCTCCTACGGAGGTCTCCTATTCTATAGAAGCTTCATACGGAGGTCTTATATTCTATAGAAGCCTCTTACGGAGGTCTTCTATTCTATAGAAGCCTCTTACGGAGGTCTTCTATTCTATAGAAGCGTCGTACGGAAGTCTTCTATTCTAGAGAAGCATCCTACGGAGGTCTCCTATTCCATACGAGCCTCGTAAGGAGGTCTTCTATTCTATAGAAGCCTCCTACGGAGGTCTCCTATTCTATAGAAGCTTCATACGGAGGTCTTATATTCTATAGAAGCCTCGTACGGAGGTCTTATATTCTATAGAAGCCACCTACGGCGGTCTTCTATTTTTGAAATTATCCACAATTTCATCAATTTATGAATTGGTTTAATCCCTTATCCCGAGAAAAAATTCCAGACCATCGTGTTCCGCCTTTGAAATATTTAGGATTTAACCGTTGCGCCCATTTGTTCTACGCATTACGCCATCTGAATCCTTTAAATTCAGCTTAGAACAGCACAGTCCTCAATTTTTTGACACTCCAGTTGAGATGGGTCTTGACGAATTCTAGTCTGGCTTTTTCTTTTTTTGAAAGGTTTGTTTTGTTTTTGCTGGACGTCGACTGAATACGTCGGCATCTACCGCTCTTCTGTGAATCGCTCTTTTGCCAATTTTTAAACCTAAGCGATATTGTGTTTGACCGGAACATGCTGCCTAGCCTAATTTTTGGATGATTATGAACTATATAAGATACTGTTTTGGTACAGCCCCTTCCAGGGTCCACGTTTGGTATAGTCCTCATATAACGGTACCTCCGGATTTTCAGTATTTTTAGGGTTTAAGTTACATCTTCCTAAAAAATAATTATTTCCCCTGAAATAATTATTAATTTAATATCCTTTATGCCAGAATAAATGATAAGCAACGAAATATTGACTTTACCAGTTTTTTGGTTCCTTAATTTGGGGGCGTGGTGCTTTAGTTTTGTCCACTTATATATGCGACTTAAAGGGTTTTTTGAATTAACATTTTTATAAAATTTTGAATTCCTTAAGTTTGTGTTTTCTTTCAATAATGCAGATAGATATAAATTAATAAAAAGAAAAATAAAACAATAAATTTATAACACAGTTTTCTTAAAAAATTATTATTTAAAAAAAGGCACTGAGGGGGTGTTTAAGTTTTGGCAGATACTGTATTTAAATTGTATTATGCCCATTCTTTTTTGTTGACCTTAAGACTGTATTCCACATTTTAAGTAAAAAATAACAAAATTTTATGAATAAATATGTATATTTGCATTCATTACACTTTTTATGGTACATCCTTGTTATCCTTCATTGAAATAGATTACAATTAGATAAATTATGTGGACCAAAATTGACGGAAGTTTCTTTTTTTTTCTTGGCCGGATATTTGACTAACAATTAATTAAGTTTTATTTGATTAGGATAGATGGTCATCCTGTGAGCACTTTATCCTTAATATAATAACAAGGATAATTCATTTCAATTTCATGTCATGACATTTTTTCTTCTTCTTTCATTTCAGATCAAGAGAAGCTAATCAAAAAAGTAGCCGGGGAAATAAATTAATACTGACAAGCAAAGAAGAAAAATAAGAAATAAAGGAACCTACCAAAAGGAAGGACATAACCCCGAATGTCAACATCAATCGTGCCTTATTCGTGCGGTGGTAACAAGTAATAAATTATGAACAATCAAAGACAAAAATGCATATCTAAGCAGATTGGTGGATAATTTTCGGCAGTAGTAACACCACATAAATAGCAACACGTCGTATTGTCCTTTGTGATTTTGGGCAAACAAACAAAAAAAAAAGAAGCCAACCAACCAACACACATACAACCTACCTCAAATTCCAGCCTGGCAACCAGACTAGAAATCAAAAGAAGGAAAAGAAACAAACAAGGAAACCAAATCAACGAAACATAACCCTAAACCAAGTTGTCCTCGCCAAAGCAACAACAACAGAAACAAACACATCATTTAATCATCATAGCAGCAACAGCAGCAACACCACACGAGCAAGCGATCAACCGGCAACAGCAACTCCAAAAGCCATACGAAGTAGTCATTTAGCCAAAACAAGCGACCGACCAACCAACCAACCATCTGTATAGCAATTTTTGAGGTTGTTGGTGTTGCTTTATTAACGTACGTTATGACTTGAAGGCCAGACACATTATTCAACCATCATCACCAGGAACAGAAACATAGCCAAGTGAACCACCAAACAACCAGCCAGCCAGCCAAGCAGCCAAGCCGGTCATTTACCAGGAAAAAAGAACAACAACAGCAACAACGAAAAATCAACAACCAGAAAAGCCAAAAACTTAACATATCTACAATCATTTCATTTCCATATAACTTTAAGCAACAACAACAACGACTACTACAACACCAAGAAGAACAAAAAACTGAACTTTCCTTTGGCCTAGCACACATACACAAACACACACACTCAAGCACAACGGGCTACTGGCTCTTCTACACATCCCCACCGAAACTTGTTATCAACGACGTCATTGGATATTTGCCAAAAAGGAGACAACAACAACAAAAAAAACGACAACTGGCGACCAACACCACCACCTCTACCACCATCATCACTTTCCATAAAAGGAAATAACAACAACAACGAAACATCAGCCAAAAAACAAAGAAACAAGTTTCACTGCCCAAATTCATTCAGCCACCAAAGCAACAGCGGCAGCATCAGCCAGGCAGGCAGGCATCTTTGTCCCAACTTTTGTCATTAAAGCAAAGTCCTGCATTTCGAGCTGGTGGTGGCGTTGTGGTGCTCTTTTGTGGTCACGACCAGCAAACTTTTAACACGTTTCGTTAGGCCCAACCATTCCGAGTAACGCAAAAATATGTCTACGTCAATATTAGCCGCCTTATCATCCTCTTCTAATGGCAATGGTGGTAATACCGATAATCACAATTCCCAACAGCCTCCTCCCCCGTCCTCCAGTGCCGCCAGTAATCGTGAATTTGTTGAAGGTTGGACATTGGCCCAGACATTGGGTGAAGGTGCATATGGCGAGTAAGTATTGTAAAATATTTCTGATTTAAGTTCTGAATTTGAATTCTTGAGAAATGTTTGGAGGGTTGTATGACCTTCAACCCAGGATACATCTTAAATATAACAAGTAAGAACGGCGTTATGTTCAGCCTGGTCGAACTTGTGGAACAATTAGTTTTCTTTTTTATGATGAAGACTAAATACCAAATTCCAGCAATTTCGGTAAAACGATGTGGGTTACTTTCAAAATACCGAAATTCGGGAGGTACCGTTCTATGGGTGCTATATGGAGGCGTGTACCTGTACGGACAAATTTCGGTGGGAAAGTTTTATACGACCAACGAAGACTAAATACCAAATTTTAGCCATTTCGGTGAAATATTGAAGCCACCAACTTTGACCTATACCTACAAATCTCAGATGGAAAGTTTGGCACCCCCAAGGAAGACTGAATACCAAATTTCAGGCATTTCGGAAGAATATTGAGGCCACAACTTTCAAAATGCCGAAAATCGGGAGGTACCGTTCTATAGGGGCTATATGAAGGCGTAGACCTGTACCGACCCATTTCTGGGGGAAAGTTTTATACAACCAACAAAGATTAAATAAAAAAATTCAGCCATTTCGGTGGAATATTGAGACCACAACCTTCAAACTACCGAAAATCGAGATGTACTGTTCTATGGGGGCTATATGAAGGCGTGGCCCTATACCGACAAATTTCATATGGAAAGTTGTATACCCCAATTGAAGACTTAATACAAAATTTCATCCATTTGGGAGGAATATTGAGGCCACAACCTTTAAAATACCGAAAATCCGGAGGTACCATTCTATGGGGGCTATGGACCTATACCGACAAATTTCATATGGAAAGTTTTATACCCCAAGTTAAGACTAAATACCAAATTTCAGCCATTTCGATGGAATATTGAGGCCACAACCTTCAAAATACCGAAAATCGGGAAGTACTGTGCTATGGGGGCTATATGAAGGCGTGGACCTATACGGACAAATTTCATAAGGAACGTTTAATACCCCAAATTAAGACTACATACCAAATTTCAGCCATTTATTTGGAATATTGAGGCCACGACCTTCAAAATACCGAAAATCTGGAGGTATCGATCTATGGGGGCTATATGAAGGCGTGGACCTATACCGACAAATCTCATGAGGAAAGTTTTAAACACCAAATGAAGACTAAATTCCAAATTTCAGCCACTTCGGTGGAATATTGAGGCCACAACCTTAAAAATACCGAAAATCGGGAGGTACTGTTCTATGGGGCTATATGAAGGCGTGGACCTATACCGACAAATTTCATATGGTAATTACTATACCCCAAATGAAGACTTGATACAAAATTTCAGCCATTTGGGAGAAATATTGGGGCCACAACCTTCAAAATACCGAGAATCCGGAGTTACCATTCTTTAGGGGCTAAATGAAGGCGTGGACCTATACCGACAAGTTTCATATGGGACGTTTAATACCCCAAATTAAGATTAAATACCAAATATCAGCCATTTCGGTGGAATATTGAGGACACAACCTTCAAAATACCGAAAATCGGTAGGTACCGTTCTATGGGGGCAATATGAAGGCGTGGACCTATACCGACAAATTTCATGTGGCAAGTTTTATACCCCAAATTAAGACTAAATACCAAATTTAAGCAAGTTGGGAGGAATATTGAGGCACAACCTTCAAAATACCGAAAATCCGGACGTATCATTCTTTAGGGGCTATATGAAGGCGTGGACCTATACCGACAAATTTCATATGGAAAGTTTTATACCCCAAATGAAGACTAAATTCCAAATTTAAGCAAGTTGGGAGGAATATTGAGGCCACAACCTTCAAAATGCCGAAAATCTGGAGGTATCGATCTATAGGGGCTATATGAAGGTGTGGGCCTATACCGACAGATTCCATATGGAAAGTTTTATACCCCAAATTAAGACTAAATACCAAATTTCAGCCATTTCGGTGGAATATTGAGGTCGAAAATCTGGAGGTATTGATCTATAGGGGCTATATGAAGGCGTGGACCTGTACCGACATTTTTCTGGGAGAAAGTTTTATTTATATCTCTTGAATCGAGTAACCATCCATACTTTGCACATCGATAAATTTCTGCCAGACATAGATGAGATTCCAATATGCACTCTATCGGTCCACTCCACTTCATGTACCTCCCACACAAAATTTCGGAAAAAGTTCCGTTTAGGACCTGCTTTCGAATCGCTTTGTTTTTCGTTGTAATAACTTGTATTCGCTGCCACCATTACGACGATACAAGTTTTATCAGGGGCAAGTCCATACTTCCTGAGAAAATAGCCTGAAAGTTGCAAAAAAACTCTATGACACCGTGTGTAGTGTTTGGAGCGCAAGATAACTCCCGAACGGATCTGCAGATTCGTTTAAAAATGTCATCTTCGTAATATTTTATACAAACTAAGTTTACGTTCGAAGATAAGCCATATCGGTCCACTTTTTCAGGTACCTACCCCACAAAAGTTCAAAAATGTTCGGAAAACTTGTGCGCACGATAATTCTTGAAGGGAGTGGTCGATCTGGTTCATAATTTACACATCCTAATATAGCTACCAGATATAGATCAGGTTCGAATATGGACAATATTTGCCCAATCCTTCGGTTACCTCCGACATAAAATTTCGGATAAGTTCACTTTAAAACCTGCTCTCGAATCACTTTGATTTTTGTTGAAGCAACATGCATTCGCAGCCTCAATTACAACGGTAAAAGTTTTTTTTCAGGGGCAAGTCCATACTTCTTGAGAAAAGGTGTAAAAACCCACTATGGCACCATGTGTTGTGGATTGAGCGGGCGCGGTAGCTCGCTTTCGATCCGATTTGATCCAAAATTTGGCAATCGTAATATTTAGCCAAAAGTTAAATCAGGTTCTAAGATGGGCCTTATCGGTCCACTCCTTTGGGTACCTCTCCCACACTCGAAAGCAGTAAATGATTTGGTCCATACCTTGGACATGGTAATATTTCTACGAGACATAGATCCAGTTAGAATATGAACCAATGCCAACACGTTCGGTTACCTCCCACATCAATTTTCGGAATAGTTCAGGTTAGGACCTCCTATCGTATCTTTTTGACTTTTATTGCAACAGGTTGCATTCAAGGCCCCTATTACGATGGTACAAGTTTTTGTCAGTGGCAAGTTTATACTTCTTGAGAAAATGACCCGAGAACTGTAAAAAACACATACGGCAAGCAAGTATAGTGGCTGGTGCACACGACAACTCCCGAACCTGAATACTGCGTTGGTCCACACTTTGCATACAGTAATATTTCTTCGAATATTAGATACAATTCGAAGATGGTGCTTATAGGTTCACTTCATACGGTACCTTCCCCACAAAAGTTCGAAAATATTCGCTAAAATGGTACGCGATTTGGTCCGAAATATTTGTCCAAGCTTAGCTTGTGTTCAAAAGTAGGCCCTATCGATTTATACCTTAGGGTACCACCTACACAAATGGTCAACATTTTTGTATAAGTGCTGTTAAGGTTCTGTGCGAGAATCCTTTCGAAATTTTTAACGAAGGTGCTCTTAGTAACCCTGTTTACAGCGATAAGATGTTTTTCGTGGCAAGTCCATGTTTCCTGATATAAGGGCCCTATCGGGAGGAGTGACTCCGAAAATAAGACACACTTCCAAAATGGGCTATGTCGGTCCATCCCTTTAGGCACCTCCCCCGCAAACCTTTGGAGATTTTTACCTAATCCATATCTACGCCCAAAATTCTGAAAACCCCCTAAATACATACTTACTTACTTAGCTGGCCCATTACAGAACATTTGTTCTATAGGCCGAACTCTATTTGTTGCTTCACACTCTGGAATACCGCGCCTTTTCATCTCATCATCCACTTGTTTGCGTCATCTATTCTTTGGCCTGCCAATTCTGCGTGCACCGCCATCTGGCCCGAATTTATACGCCTTTTTGGCGGGTTCATCATCGCTCATTCTTATTATATGGCCTAGCCAAAGAAATCGCTGCATCTCGATACGTTTAACTATTTTGATGTCGTTGTATAGCAGATACAGCTCGTGGTTAATACGACGTCGATATTCACCGCCAACGCAGATCGGTCCGTAGATCTTCGGAACCATACGTCAGCACGGTTAGTTTTGTAAAGCGTTATTTTTGTTTGACAAGTTGTGGCTTTGTTTTTGAAGTGCTTACTTAAGCCAAAGTAGCATCTGTTGGCCAATACAATTCTTCTTTTTATTTCACAACTGATGTCGTTTGTTGTGTTTACGGCGGTGCCGAGGTATACGAAGTCTTTTACTACCTCAAAATTATAAGAAACAACTTCAACAGTTGGTCCGATCTCAATGGACGCATTGCGTGTCGACACCATCAGCTTGGTCCTCTCGCCGTTTACCGCCAGACCCATTTTAGCAGATTCTCCTTCGACCTTCATAAAGGTATCGGTTATTTCTTTTACTGATCGTCCCATGATGTCTATATCATCAGCATAAGCAAGTAACATGTAGCTATTGGTGTAGATTGTGCCACTTCTTTTGACGTTTTCTTCTCGTATTACCTTTTCTAGCAGGATGTTGAAAAGATCACACGAAAGGCTGTCTCCTTGCCTGAAACATCTTTTGGTACAAAACTCTTCGGAGAGGTTCTTTCCTATTTTAACTGAAGATCTTGTGTCATTTAGAGTCATTTTACAAAGCCGGATGAGCTTTGCGGGGATAACAAATTCAGACATGGCTTGGAACAACTTTGATCGTAGGGGATTGTTGAAGGATGCTTTATAATCAACAAAAAAGTGTTAGGTGTCGATCTGCATCTCTTGGGTCTTCTCCAGGATTTGCCGCAGGGTAAATAACTGGTCAATGGTGGACTTGCCAGGTCTAAAGCCGCATTGGTATGGTACAATTATTTCGTTGACCATAGCCTTTAGTCGTTCGCACAATATCCCAGACACTATCTTATAGGCAATAGGGAGTAGACTTATGCCCCTATAGTTAGAGCATAAAGTCTTATCACCCTTCTTGTGGACGGGGCACAGGGTACTCAGGTTCCAATCGTCGGATACGCGTTCTTCCTGCCAGATGGAGCTAACTAGCTGAAGCATACACCTTATCAGCGTGTCGCCTCCGGTTTTAAAAAGCTTGGCTGTTAAGCTACGGCTCCTGCTGCCTTATTATTCTTCAGTCGGTTTAATGCTGCCTTTACCTCCTCTTGGCCGGGTGGTATACATTCAATACCATCTTCTGGGATTGGATCTGTGGTATCTTCGTCGACTTCGCTACTATTGGATACCAACAGTTTGGAAAAAAGGATCTTTCCATATCCTTAGCACAGTATCGGTATCAGTTACCAGATTACCTTGCTGATCCCTACAGGAGGATGTGCCAATTCCAAAGCCATCAGTTTGATGTTTCACTCTTTGGTAGCATTTTCGCACTTCATTCTGTCTCCTGTACATCTCGATTTGTTCACACTCCTGCTTTTCCATCTCTCTCTTTTTCCTGCGGATAATACGTTTCTCCTCTCTCCTTTTCTCCCGATACCTGTCTCGTGCGCTACGCAGCACGAGACTCCTGGTCATACCATGGATTCCTTGGTGGAGGATACCAGACCAAGTACTGATTTTGCGGCTGTTTACATGGAGTGGGCAATGTTTTGCCATTGTCCTGATATGTTATCGGGACGAGAAGTGCTTTGATTAAGCAGTTGGACCAGTTGAGTGGAATATGCTGTGGCTATCTGTTGTGATTGCAGCTTTATGATGTCCAACTTCTGTTTTTGATCGTGTTGTGTCTGATCGCACTTTGTTTGCTACGTTTAATCTGGTACGTACCTTTGCTGTAGCAAGGTAGTGGTCCGAGTCTATGTTTGCACCTCGGAATGATCTTACATCCAACACGCTCGATGAATGTCTTCCATCTATCACAATGTGATCAATTTGATTTCTTGTTCTTTGATCTGGTGACAGCCAGGTGCCCTTATGAATATCGAGATGCTTAAATTTGGTACTGCTAACTACCATATTTTTTGCAACTGCAAAGTCTATCAGCCTCATACCATTGTCAGATGTTTCACTGTGGAGACTGAATTTTCCGACTGTTGGGCCAAAGATATTCTCCTTTCCAATTTTGGCATTAAAATCGCCTAGTATAATTTTAATGTCATGGGCAGGGCAACGGTCATAAGTTTCATCTAAGCGCTCGTAAAATATATCTTTTGTTTTTAGTGGGAGCATAAGCGCAAATAAAGCTGATGTTGAAGAATTTTGCTTTTAATCGAATTGCAGCGGGTCTTTCATTCACTGGGGTGAAGCTGGAGACCAGATGTTTTAACCTCCGATCAACTACAAATCGGCAACCAAACTCATGCTTTGTGTTATGGCAGCTATAATACAGTGCATCACCTTTAGGTGTTGTTGTGACGCCTTTCCCGTTCCATCGTATTTCCTGTATGGCAGTAATATCGGCCTGCAACTTCTCTATAAAGAGTGCGAACATTCCAGGTGCAGATTCGTAGATCATGGTCCTTAAAACGTTTGCGGGGTTCGTCAACTTTAGAGGGGTTTGTTTTTCTTTTCTTTCGTTTTTTCATAGTAGGCTGTTTTTCTAGGGTAGGGTTACTAACCCGACGCCCAAACCCAAGTTTTTAACGTTCTTATGGGTGAACGCGCTGCACATGTTAGCTCACTACCTTTAACGGGTGTTAATGGCAGTTCCCCTGGTGACACCACGGGGAGGTCAGTGTCCACTTGAGATGAAAGAGGGACTAAGATAAATCCTGGGCTTTGCCATGTTAAAGCCGGTTAGGACCGTTCCTTGGTATCATCCATCCTCTCCACTATGTTACTGGGGTACTTACGCAAGTATTTACCCCCATGTTTAAAGTACTGTTAAACACTCTATTTTGAAACGATTTCACAACCTAAACCTTGGAATTGGGTGTTAGAAGTTGTATTGACGATGCAATATAGTAAATACCCAAATAAATACCCACCGGGTATTTTCCCGCTGTCCATCTCTATGTATATGGTCATGTACTTTTATACTTCCTATTATACCCAGCAATAAAGGGAAATTTGTTGTGAATATATAAGTAAAATAAAAAACAAAACAGTTAACAGATCCTTTACAAAATTATTTGACACATAATAAACAGCCGACTTTTATAAATAATTTTGGTAGTCGCAACGGAATGCACCCGGACATTTTAACCTACAATTTAAATACCCATTGAAATTTCATTGGTTTTGTAAGAGTTTTCGTATGAAAATAGCGCAAATGTGTCCTTCACACTTTTGAGCATTATATATTTTTATTTAACCTTATTTGTTTTTTTAATGATTCAAAATTTAAATGCAAAATAATTTTTTTTCTGTCATAAATTTGTTGCTTGACATTTAAAAAGAAAGAAAAACTTTGACGAATTGAAAACTTTTTTGTATTGAAATACATCACACAAAAGCGAAACAAATGATAATGGCAAAAAATGCAAAATACTCACACACATACACACATACATACATACACACAAACAAACAAAGTCAATAAACCGGAAACCTATGAACAACTTCCTTCCGGCATTTTCAGTTTTTCATCTTTTGTCCATCATCATCAGACCGCTCGCTAGTGATGGGCTGCTATTCGGCGGCGTGATAATAGTAGGAGTAAGGTGAGCAACCTCCTCTCTTAATCAAACAAAAAAATATTTCTCTATCATAAAACAAAAGTGCGCAGGTCAGTAGTTTAAAGTTGGAGATGAGAGATACAGAGATGGAGAGCAAAAGTTACATTCAGAATTTAACAATGAAACCTTAAAGGTGTTTTTCGTATTACTTTATGTTGCTGTTTTTGTTGTTGTTGTAGGAGAGAATAAAGAGAAATACAATTGGACAGCAGTGAAATAAATTCATGTTACCTAGTATACAGCATAGCATAGTGTGCTGGTTTTTTGGTATTTTCCGACCAAAAACGATGTAATAAAGTAATATTTATCGTTATGAGGACTTCTACCAATGGGATATGTTTAAGAGGAGTTTTATCCATAGGAGACCATAAAATCGTTATATGAGGTGTTCTATCTGTTGAAGACCTTCAGGAGTTCTATTAAATGTACAATACCTTTACGAGGTCTTTTATCTTCAATTGACCTTTAAAAAAAGTGTTAAAGACCGTCATGAGGTCTTCTATGTGTATCTATAGAAGAAGCTTTTATAAGGTCGTTTATATGTAGAAGACTTTTATGAGGTCTTCTAACTGTAGAAAACCCTTTTGAGGTCTTCTCTCTGTAGAATACCTTTATGAGGTCTTCTATCTGTAGAAGACGGCCTTTATGAGATATCCTATCTGTAGAAGAAGGTCTTTATGAGATCTTCTATATGTAGAAGACGATTTTTATGGGGTCTTCTATCTATAGAATAAACCGTTTTGACATCTTCTCTCTGTAGAAGACCTTTATTAAGTCTTCTATCTGTAGAAGACCTTTATGAGGTATTCTATCTATAGAAGAAGCCTTTATGAGGTCTTCTATATGTAGAAGACCTTCATGATATCTTTTATCTGTAGAAGACCGTTGTGAGGTTTTCTCTCTGTAGAAGATCTTTATGAGGTCTCCTATCTTTAGTTGACCTTTAAAACGTCTTTTAACTGTTACAGACCGTCATGAAGTCTTTTCTCTATCATGAAACATCTGTAGAAGGCCTTTAACAGGTCTTCTATCCATAGAAGAAGCTTTTATGAGGGCTTCTATATGTAGAAGACCTTTAAGAGGCCCTTGTGAGGTTTTCTTTCTGTAGAAGACCTTTATGAGGCAGACGGTCTTTATGAGGTATTCTATCTGTAGAAGAAGGTCTTTATGAGATCTTCTATATGTAGAAGAAGATTTTTATGGGGTCTTCTATCTATAGAATAACCTCTTATGAGATCTTCTCTCTGTAGAATATCTTTATGAGGTCTTCTATTTATAGAAGAAGCCCTTATGAGGTCTTCTATATGTAAAAGAACTTAATGAGATCTTCTATCTGTAGAAGATCCTTGTGAGGTTTTCTCTCTGTAGAAGATCTTTATGAGGTCTCCTATCTGTAGAAGACGGGGGTAGAAAAAGAAGATTTTTTATGGTGCCTTCTATCTATAGATTAAGCCCTTATGAGATCTCTCTGTGGAAGACCTTTCTGAAGTATTTTATCTGCAAAAAATGCATTTATGAGGTCTTCTGTCTGTAAAAGAAATCCTAATGAGGTATTCTATCTTTGGAAGAAGCTTTCTTGGGGGTCTTCTATCTAAAGAAGACGCCCTTATGGGGCCTTTTATCTGTAGGCGACCCTCTTAAGGTCTTTTATCGGTAGAAAATACTTTATCGAAATCATCTATCTGCAGAAGAAAGCATTTATGAGGTCGTATATCTTTTGACGAAGACATTTACGAGGTATTCCATCTGTAGAATACCTTTATGGGGACTTCTATCCTTTGAAAATACCTCTCTGTGATTTCCTATCTGTAGAAGAAATATTTATGTGGTCCTGTATCTGGAGAAGAATACCTTTATGAGGTCTTCTATCGGTAGAAAATACTTTAACGAAGTCATCTATCTGTAGAAGAGGGCATTTATGAGGTCATATATCTTTTGACGAAGACATTTATGAGGTATTCCATCTGTAGAATACCTTTATGGGGACTTCTATCCTTTGAAAACACCTCTCTGTGATTTCCTATCTGTAGAAGAAATCTTTATGTGGTCCTGTATCTGGAGAAGAATACCTTTATGAGGTCTTCTATCGGTAGAAAATACTTTAACGAAGTCACCTATCTGTAGAAGAGGGCATTTATGAGGTCGTCTATCTTTTGACGAAGACATTTATGAGGTATTCCATCTGTAGAAGACCTTTATGGGGACTTCTATCCTTTGAAAACACTTTTATATGGTTTCCTATCTGTAGAAGAAACCTTTATGTGGTCCTGTATCTGGAGAAGAATACCTTAATGAGGTCTTCTATGTGAAGAAGAACACCTTTATGAGGTCTTCTGTTTGGAAAAGGTCTTTATGAGGCCATTTATTGGTGGAAGGAAACCTTTATTAGGTGTTCTTTCTGTAGCAGAACACCTACATAATAGTTCTCTTGTCGGTAGAAGAAGACCTTTACCAGGTCTGCTGTTTGTCGATGAAAACCTTTATGCGGTCTTCCATATTTGCCCCCCCCCATCCCATGCGTACGTCCCTGGGTATTTTGTTCGTAAAAGAAGTCCTTTATCAGGCCTCCTGTATATTTATGAACACCCTTTATGAGGTCTTCTATCTGTGACCTTTACGAGGTAACCTATCTGTAAAATACCTTTACGAAGTCTTCTATCTGTAGATGACTTTTATGAGGACTTTTGTCTGTAGAAAAAGGCCTTTATGAGGTGTCCTATTTGTATAAGGAAACCAGCGTACGAAAAAAAAAACCTTTATGAAACGTTTGCGAACGTTTCGTTTCGTATTTTCAATAAAACAAAAGAAAACAAAACATAACCCAAGTTGACGGAACTCGCTGTTTAGTTTTCTTTTCTTTACATTCGTAAGTGCGAACAAAACAAAAAATGAAAATATCTCAACTTTACAACAACTCATAGAAACCGAAACCGTACAATACATACTGTAAACGTTTGCAAACGTTTGGTAGTTGATTAAAACTTCCACCGCAGTATATTCCATGTATTTGATGCTAGCTTATAGGGTTGTTAAGCAATCAAATGTGTGTGTGCCTGAATGTGTCATTGATAATTTAGCACGTTTGCTGCAGCAAACGTTTGCAAACGATGTATTTTTGTTTCGTTCGTGAGTGAAACAACTCGGAACAGCATAGACGAAGTAAATTTCAGCAATCGTACAGTTTTGTTCTTCTCGGGTTGAAAAGTTTATGCTTTTGTTTTGAAAACGAAACAATTCAGAAAAAATGAAAAGTTTGTGTGAATTGTACGGGAATCGTTTCGTTTGTTTGCGTTCATTGAAGAAAACCCTTACGAGGTGTTCTGTAGCAAAACTCCTTTATATGAGGTCTTTTGTCGGTAGAATAAGACTTTTATCAGGTCTTCTATTTGTGGATGAAGACCTTTATGAGGCCTTCTATCTGTAGAGCATCTTTACGAGGTAATCTATCTATAGAAGACCTTTACGAAGTCTTCTATCTGTAGAAGAATGCCTGTACGACGTCTTATTTCTGTAGCAGAACACCTTGATATGAGCTCTTTTCTTCGTAGAAGAAGACCTTTGTCAGATCTCCTGTCGGTGGATGAAGACCTTTATGAGGTCTTCTATCTGTGACCTTTATGAGGTAACCTATCTGTAAAAGACCTGTGCGAATTCTTCTAACTGTAGAAGAAGACTTTTGTATAAGAAAACCATTACGAGGTCTTCTGTAGCAAAACTCCTTTATATGAGGTCTTTTGTCGGTAGAATAAGACCTTTATCAGGTCTTCTGTTTGTGGATGAAGATCTTTATGAGGCCTTCTATCTGTAGGAGACCTTTACGAGGTAATCTATCTATAGAAGATTTTTACGAAGTTTTCTATCTGTAGAAGATGACCTTTATTAAGACTTCTGTCTGTAGAAGAAGGCCTTTACGAGGCCTTCTATCTTCTGATGGCCTATACGACGTCTTCTATCTGTGGTAGAACACCTTTATATGAGGTCTTTTCGGTAAAAGAAGACCTTTAACAGGTCTCCTGTCTGTTGATGAAGACCATTATAATGTCTTTTATCTGTAGGTGACCTTTACGAGCTAACCTATCTGTAAAATACCTTTACGAAGTCTTCTATCTGCAGATGATGACCTTTATGAGGACTTTTGTCTGCAGAAGAAGGCATTTATGAGGTCTCCTGTCTGTATAAGAAGACACTTACGAGGTCTTCTATCTTCAGAAGGCCTTTACGAGGTCTTCTATCTTCAGAAGACCTTTACGAGTTCTTCTTTCTGTAGCAGAACACCTTTATATGAGGTCTTTTGTCGGTAGAAGAAGAGCTTTACCAGGTCTGCTGCATATTTGTATAAGAAAACCACCGTACGGAAAAAACTTTATGAAACGTTTGCAAAGGTTTCTTTTCGTATTTTCAATAAAAACAAAACGAAACATAACCCAAGTTGACCGAACTCGCTGTTTAGTTTTCTTTTGTTTACATTCGTAAGTGCGAACAAAACGAAAAATGAAAAGTTCTCAACTTCACAACAACTCATAGAAAACGAAAACGTACAATACACACTACAAACGTTTGCAAACGTTTGGTAGTTGAGTAAAACATCCACCGCAGTATATTCCAAGTATTTTATGCTAGCTTATAGGGTAGTTAAGCAATCGAATGTGTGTGCGTCTGAATGTGTCGTTGATAATTTCGCACAGCAAACGTTTGCACACGATTCATTTTGTTTCGTTCGTGAGTGAAACAACTCAGAACAGCATAGACGAAGTACATTTCAGCAATCCTACAGTTTTGTTCTTCTTCAGTTGAAAAGTTTGTGGTTTTGTTTTGAGAACGAAACGATTAAGAAAAAATGAAACGTTTGTGACTTTGTGTGAATTGTACGGGAATCGTTTCGTTTGTTTGCGTTCATTGAAGACAACCCTTACGAGGTCTTCTGTAGCAAAACTCCTTTATATGAGGTCTTTTGTCGGTAGAATAAGACCTTTATCAGGTCTTCTGTTTGTGGATGAAGATCTTTATGAGGCCTTCTATCTGTAGAACACCTTTACGAGGTAATCTATCTATAGAAGACCTTTACGAAATCTTCTATCTGTAGAAGATGACCTTTATTAGGACTTCTGTCTGTAGAAGAAGGCCTTTACGAGGTCTTCTATCTTCTGATGGCCTATACGACGTCTTCTATCTGTGGCAGAACACCTTTATATGAGGTCTTTTGTCGGTAAAAGAAGACCTTTAACAGGTCTCCTGTCTGTTGATGAAGATAATTATAAGGTCTTTTATCTATAGATGACCTTTAAGAGGTAACCTATCTGTAAAATACCTTAACGAAGTCTTCTATCTATCTTTTATGAGGACTTTTGTCTGTAGAAGAAGGCATTTATGAGGACTCCTGTCTGTATAAGAAGACACTTACGAGATATTCTATCTTCAGAAGGCCTTTACGAGGTCGTCTATCTTCAGAAGACTTTTACGAGGTGTTCTATATTCAGACCTTTACGAAATCTTCTATCATCGGAAGACTTTTACGACGTGTTTTATCTTCAGAAGAATTTTACGAGTTCTTCTATCGGTAGCAGAACACCTTTATATGAGGTCTTTTGTCGGTAGATGTTTGTGGGTGAAGACCTTTATGAAGTATTCTATCTGTAGGAGACCTTTACGAGTTAATATATCTATAGAAGACCTTTAAAAAGACCTCTATCTATAGAAGATGACCTTTATAAGGATTTCTGTCCGGAGAAAATTACCTTTATGAGGACTCCTGTCCGTAGAAATGACCTTTATGAGGACTTTTGTCTGTAGAAGAAGACCCTTTCGAGGTCATCTATATGTAGCAGAAGACCTTTCCCAGGTCTTATGTCTGTAGATGAAGACTTTTAGGGGATCTCCCGCTTGTAGAAGAGCTTTACGAAGTCTTCTATCTGTAGAAGATGACCATTATGAAGATTTTGTCTGTAGAAGAAGACCTTTACGGGGTCTCCTGTCTGCAGAAGAAGATCTTTTCGAGGTCTTCTGTACCATTATGCGATATCCTGCTTGTAGAAGACCTTTACGAGGTTTCCTGTTTGTTTACCATTTTTAGATTTTTAGCGACCACAAAACATACATTTTTTAAAGATTTTTAGAAGCCACAAACCGTGGATTTTTTAGAGATTTTTAAAGGCCACAGACGGAGGATTTTAGATTTTTAGAGGCCACAATCCGTGGATTGTTTAGGGATTTATAGAAAAAATTCCTCCGCTCTAAAAACATTAGATTTTTTAAAGGTTTATAGAAAAAAATGAGGTGGTTTATACGTATAGTAAAAAAATCTCAGGAGCCTGAGGCGTATTTTTTCGTATAGAAAAAATCCTCGGGGCCCTGAGGTGGTTTTTTCGTATAGAAAAAATCCTCAGGGCCCTGAGGTTTTTTTTCGTATAGAAAAAATTCCTCAGGTCCCTGAGGTGGTTTTTTCGTATAGAAAAAAATCCCCAGGACCCTGAGGTGTTTTTTCCACACCCTGAGGTGTTTTTTTCTTATAGAAAAAAATTCATCAGGTCCCTGAGCTGGGTTTTTTCGTATAGAAAAAAATTCCTCAGGTCCCTGAGTTGGTTTTTTTCGTATAGAACAAAATTCCTCAGGTCCCGGAGCTGTTTTTTTTTTCGTATAGAAAAAAATTCCTCAGGTCCCTGAGTTGGTTTTTTTCGTATAGAAAAAAATTCCTCAGGTCCCTGAGTTGGTTTTTTTCGTATAGAAAAAAATTCCTCAGGTCCCTGAGTTGGTTTTTTTCGTATAGAAAAAAATTCCTCAGGTCCCTGAGTTGGTTTTTTTCGTATAGAAAAAAATTCCTCAGGTCCCTGAGTTGGTTTTTTTCGTATAGAAAAAAATTCCTCAGGTCCCTGAGTTGGTTTTTTTCGTATAGAAAAAAATTCCTCAGGTCCCTGAGTTGGTTTTTTTCGTATAGAAAAAAATTCCTCAGGTCCCTGAGTTGGTTTTTTCGTATAGAAAAAAATTCCTCAGGTCCCTGAGTTGGTTTTTTTCGTATAGAAAAAAATTCCTCAGGTCCCTGAGTTGGTTTTTTTCGTATAGAAAAAAATTCCTCAGGTCCCTGAGTTGGTTTTTTTCGTATAGAAAAAAATTCCTCAGGTCCCTGAGTTGGTTTTTTTCGTATAGAAAAAAATTCCTCAGGTCCCTGAGTTGGTTTTTTTCGTATAGAAAAAAAATTCCTCAGGTCCCTGAGTTGGGTTTTTTCGTATAGAAAAAAATTCCTCAGGTCCCTGAGTTGGTTTTTTTCGTATAGAAAAAATTCCTCAGTAGTGGGATTCTGTAACTCACTTTTGCTGTTATAGATAATTGTCGGTAAAATTAAAATGCTTATAATTTCGATAATTAACGAAATTTTTCGGTAAGTTAACGATGAATAAAAAGTAGTCGCTAGCCTCTACCGACACAAACAGTGATGTCAACTTTTCTTTATGTTTTTAGCCATAATTTTGCGATTTAATTTTACCGATTTTTGTCGGTAACAGCAAAAATGAGCTACAGAATCCCATACATTTTTTAAAGATTTTTAGAAGCCACAAACCGTGGATTTTTTAGAGATTTTTAAAGGCCACAGACGGACGATTTTAGATTTTTAGAGGCCACAATCCGTGGATTGTTTAGGGATTTATAGAAAAAATTCCTCCGCTCTAAAAACATTAGATTTTTTAAAGGTTTATAGAAAAAAATGAGGTGGTTTATACGTATAGTAAAAAAATCTCAGGAGCCTGAGGCGTATTTTTTCGTATAGAAAAAATCCTCGGGGCCCTGAGGTGGTTTTTTCGTATAGAAAAAATCCTCAGGGCCCTGAGGTTTTTTTTCGTATAGAAAAAATTCCTCAGGTCCCTGAGGTGGTTTTTTCGTATAGAAAAAAATCCCCAGGACCCTGAGGTGTTTTTTCCACACCCTGAGGTGTTTTTTTCTTATAGAAAAAAATTCATCAGGTCCCTGAGCTGGGTTTTTTCGTATAGAAAAAAATTCCTCAGGTCCCTGAGTTGGTTTTTTTCGTATAGAACAAAATTCCTCAGGTCCCGGAGCTGTTTTTTTTTTCGTATAGAAAAAAATTCCTCAGGTCCCTGAGTTGGTTTTTTTCGTATAGAAAAAAATTCCTCAGGTCCCTGAGTTGGTTTTTTTCGTATAGAAAAAAATTCCTCAGGTCCCTGAGTTGGTTTTTTTCGTATAGAAAAAAATTCCTCAGGTCCCTGAGTTGGTTTTTTTCGTATAGAAAAAAATTCCTCAGGTCCCTGAGTTGGTTTTTTTCGTATAGAAAAAAATTCCTCAGGTCCCTGAGTTGGTTTTTTTCGTATAGAAAAAAATTCCTCAGGTCCCTGAGTTGGTTTTTTTCGTATAGAAAAAAATTCCTCAGGTCCCTGAGTTGGTTTTTTCGTATAGAAAAAAATTCCTCAGGTCCCTGAGTTGGTTTTTTTCGTATAGAAAAAAATTCCTCAGGTCCCTGAGTTGGTTTTTTTCGTATAGAAAAAAATTCCTCAGGTCCCTGAGTTGGTTTTTTTCGTATAGAAAAAAATTCCTCAGGTCCCTGAGTTGGTTTTTTTCGTATAGAAAAAAATTCCTCAGGTCCCTGAGTTGGTTTTTTTCGTATAGAAAAAAAATTCCTCAGGTCCCTGAGTTGGGTTTTTTCGTATAGAAAAAAATTCCTCAGGTCCCTGAGTTGGTTTTTTTCGTATAGAAAAAATTCCTCAGTAGTGGGATTCTGTAACTCACTTTTGCTGTTATAGATAATTGTCGGTAAAATTAAAATGCTTATAATTTCGATAATTAACGAAATTTTTCGGTAAGTTAACGATGAATAAAAAGTAGTCGCTAGCCTCTACCGACACAAACAGTGATGTCAACTTTTCTTTATGTTTTTAGCCATAATTTTGCGATTTAATTTTACCGATTTTTGTCGGTAACAGCAAAAATGAGCTACAGAATCCCACTACAGGTCCCTGAGTTGGTTTTTTTCGTATAGAAAAAAATTCCTCAGGTCCCTGAGTTGGTTTTTTTCGTATAGAAAAAAATTCCTCAGGTCCCTGAGGTGGTTTTTTCGTATAGAAAAAAATTCCTCAGGTCCCCTCGTATAAAAAAAATCTGAGGTCCCTGAGGTGTTTTGCTTGTTTTATCAATCAGTATTAGGTCTTCCTTTATGAGGCCTTCTAACTGTAGAATACTTTAATGAAGTTGCCATGGCAACTCTATGCATCAAGCGGAGGATACATCACAACGTGTTTTAGTTTGAGAATTCTGTAACCGAACGCCCACGTTGTTGAATTGATTTGTATTAATCGCCGCACAGTTGTAATAATAATCCAAAGAGAGCACAGATACGTTGTATCCTTTGTTGTCTCAAAGTTTTTGTATCACAAGTTTCCTTTTGTGTTGTATTTGTTACACCGCCGCATCTCATGTTAGCTTTTATCTCACGCTCTCACTCTCTCTCTCATTTTCGTTACAGAGTAAAATTGTTGATTAATCGTCAAACCGGTGAAGCTGTTGCTATGAAAATGGTCGATTTGAAAAAACATTCGGATGCCATCATGTCGGTGCGTAAAGAAATTTGCATACAGAAAATGTTACAGGACCAGCATATCTTGAGATTTTTCGGTAATCGTTCGCATGGTCACATTGAATACATATTTTTGGAATATGCAGCCGGTGGTGAATTATTCGATCGAATAGGTAAGTTGTGGAATTTGAAGTGATTTATTTGAATGTTTAAAAAATATATTTATATGAGTCTAAAAAGTGTTGGTATAATTAAATCCTGCGGAAAGTTTTGCCAATTTATTACAACCGGTGTTTGGTGTAAATTTGTGTGTATTTTTGTGTAAACTATTATAACTCATATTATATCCCGTGACAAAGCCCCCTCACTATAGTTTTTTTCCTGACAAACAATTATACATGCAGCATTTATCCTTCTCTCCTCCTCCTGCTCCCCTTCTCATTTAGCTTATCCTAACAAGCAGGGTATTGATTTCAATTGTTTATTTGTTTGGATTGGATTGATGAATGTATTCATCATCGTCATCGTCAACATCAGCAACAGCAGCAGCACAGCATTATTTGCATCATTAGAGGACTCCTCCCTCCCTTCCTCCCTCTATCACAATCCCATTATAACAGGTCTTTCAATTGTTTGTTTGTTTGTTTGTATGATGTAGTGCCCACTCACTGGAGCTTCGGAGCTGTGCTATTGATGCTGCTGATGCTTAATGAAGCCATTATAAAATACAAATGATTGGAAAATTCATTTCCATTTTTTTTTGTTTGTAATGAGTTTTGTGGTTCATTATCGAATCATCAACCCATCATCGACCCATTCACTCATTTATTATTTCAATAGTTATGGCTCTGAAGTGTTTGACTTTAGACGAATTACAAATGAAATCGCATTAAAAGTTTTGTATTTTTATAATTATCTAAGCAAATACAACAAACTTTTTTTGTTATTATAAAACTAAACTACAATGAAAAATTTCCAGTTGAAAAGTTGTGTAAAGAAAAGCAAAAAGTCGTTAATGAAATTAGTGAATGGCTAGGATCGAAATGAAACATTTTCGGAAGAAGAAAATATGACTATTTCGAAATCAATTTAAAACGCGAAATGTTCATTGGATATTTGTGAATTCAATTCTCAGGTTACTTTAGTAATCTTCAGCATCATGTATGTATGGAATCTGTGCCTATTTTGATACCCTCAGCATTTATGCTAACGAGAGTATATACACTTTCATACGGGCAAAATGTGCCTCACGAAATAATGGTTTTAGACCCCAAGTATGTTTGGACGAATTCCGTTTCAGACAATTTGGAGTTGATTTAGCCATGTCCGTCCGTCTATCTGGCTGGCTGGAGCGCACAATAACTCTCAAAAGGATGAACTGATTTGGTCCAAAATTTGGCCTTCGTTATATTTTGTTCAAACTTAGTTTAAATTCGAGGATTAGCCATATCCGTCCAGTCCATTCGGAAAAATTGTGCGCACGATAACTCTTGAAGGCAGTAATCGATCAATCTGATGAGGTTGCAATATCGGACATATCGGGCCACTTCCTCGAGTACCTCCCACACAAAATTTCGGAAAAGTGCACTTTAAGACCTGCTCTCGGATAGCTTTCATTCTTTTTGCAAGAACTTGTATTCGCTGCCCCCATTACGACGGTACAAGTTTTTTCAGGGGCAAGTCCATACTTCCTGAGAAAATATTCTGAAAGCTGTAAAAAGCCCTACGCCACCATGAGTAGCGCCTGGAGCGCTTAAGGTCCTTCTTCATCCTACATACAAAAGTCCTCGTAAAGGTCATCTTCTACAGATAGAAGACTTCGTAAAGGTCTTCTACACCTAGATTACCTCATGAAGGTCTTCTACAAGAAGGAGATCCCAATCGGGCGATACCTTTATATGGGGGCTACACATAAACGTGGACTTATATTTAACATTTTTTTGCGAGGATGTATTTTGTTCACACAGAACTCCAAAATGCAAAATTTCAATCAAATCGCTTGGAAAATATGTCTAAATTCGTCGAAATTCCAAAAATCGGGCGGTAGCTTTATATGGGAGCTATACTTAAATGTGGACCCACATCCACTAAATTTTTTTCTATCTTTTTGCCTCGTTATAATACTATGTTTCAAATTTCGAGGCGGTAGCTCTATTAGAACTATTTTTGGCACTCCTTTCCATACAAGTGGGACCACTTTGCACTCCTTTCCATACAAGTGGGACCACTTTGCACTCCTCTGATACCTCCTCCAACCTTTGTCCAACTCAAGTTAAACTCCGAAAATGTTACATATCAGTCTTCTCATTAGGGCACCTCCCCCACAAAAGCTCAACATGTTTTTATACTCTCCGCCATAATATGGAGGGTATAATTAAATTGGTCATTTGATCGGAGACCAACCTATAAAGTATATACATTCTTGATCAGGGTAAAATTCTAAGTCGATATAACCGTATCCGCCTGTCAGTCCGTCCATCTGTTGAAATCAAAATAAAGCTCCCAATTTTTAAGCTAGAGCTTTGTAATTTCATATAGAAGTTTCTATTATTCCTAGGAAGTTTGGTTTTGCAAATGGGCTATATCAGTCCACGTTTTGATATAGCCCCCATAAAACGGTACCAACCGATTTTCGGTACTTTGAAGGTTTTAGCTTTATTATCACACCGAAATGGCTGAAATTTGGTATTTAGTCTTCGTTGGGGATATAAAACTTTTCCCCAGAATTTTGTCGGTGTAGGCCCATGCTTTTCTTTTGTCCCCATAGAACCGTACCTCCCGATTTTCGGTATTTTGAAGGTTGTGGCCACAATAATCCACCGAAATGGTTGGAGTTTGGTATTTGGTCTTCATTTGGGGTACAAAATTTTCCATATGAAATTTGTCGGTATAGGTCCACGTTTTAATATAGTCCCCATAGAACGGTACCTCCCGATTTTCGGTATTTTGAGGGTTGTGGCCTCAATATTCATTTGAAGTGGCTGAAATTTGGTATTTAGTCTTCGTTGGTGGTATATAAATTTTCCCCAGAATTTTGTCGGTACAGGTCCACGCCTTAATATAGCCCCCATATAACGGTACCTCCCGATTTTCGGTATTTTAAAGGTTATGGCCACAATAATCCATCGAAATGGCTGAAATTTGGTATTTAGTCTTCGTTGGGGGTTTTCAACTTCCCCCTCTAAATAAGTCGGTATAGGTCCATGCCTTCATATACCCCCATATAACGGTTCATCCGTTTTCGTTGGTGGTATAAAACTTTCCTTCAGAAATGTGTCAGTACATGTTCATTGGGGGTATTCAACTCTCCCCTCTAAATTTGTCGGTATAAGCCCACACCTTCATATAGCCCCCATAGAAAGGTACCTCCCGATTTTCGATACTTTGAAGGTTGTGACCTCAATATTCCTCCGAAATGGCTGAAAATTGGTATTTAATCTTCGTTGGTGGTATACAACTTTTCCCCCGATTTTTGTCGGTACAGGTTCACGCCTTAATATAGCCCCAATAGAACGGTACCTCCCGATTTTCCGTATTTTGAAGGTTGAGGCCTCAATATTCCTCCGAAATGGCTGAAATTTTGGTATTTAGTCCTCATTTGGGGAATAAAACTTTCTCCCAGAAATTTGTCGGTATATGTCCACGCCTTAATAGAGCCCCTAAGAACAGTACCACCCGATATTCGGTATTTTGAAAGTTGTGGCTTCAATATTCCACCGAAATGGCTGAAATTTGGTATTCAGTCTTCGTTGGTGGTATAAAACTTTCCCCCAGAAATGTGTCGGTACAGGCCCACGCCTTAATATAGCCCCTATAGAACGGTACCTCCCGATTTTCGGTAGTTTGAAGGCTGAAATTTGGTATTTAGTCTTCGTTGGGGGTGTAAAACTTTCCACCTGAAATTTCTAGGTAAAATTCCACGCCTTCATATTGCCCCCATAGAAGTCTACCTTCCGATTTGCGGTATTTTGAAGGTTGTGGCTTCAATATTCCACCGAATGGCTGAAATTTGGTATTAAATCTTCGTTGGTGGTATAAAACTTTCATCCAGAAATGTGTCGGTACAGGTCCACGCCTTCATATTGCCCCAATAGAAGTGTACCTCCCGATTTTCGGTATTTTGAAGGTCGTGGCTACAATATTCCACCGAAATGGCTGACATTTGGTATTAAATCTTCGTTGGTGGTATAAAACTTTCTCCTCAACATTTTTCCTTACAGGTCCACGCCTTCATATAGCCCCCATAGAACGGGGCTACATTGTTTTATCGAAATTGCTGGAATTTGGGTATTTAGGAAACTAATTATTCATTCAGGTTTACATCAATACAACTCGTGGTGGAGGGTATAACAAGTTCGGCCTGGCCGAACTTAACGCCGTTCTTACTTGTTGTTTAAGTTCAGTTTAGGATATGTTCGAAGGTAGTTTGGAAAATTCTGTTTATGTTCTACGTGGGCAAGTACATGCTTCCTGACTTAGTGGTCCAAAAGCTCTAACAACTGAAATGACTGGTAGTGCGATATCTATAGATTCGATATTGTCAATAGATGAAAGTTTTAATTTACACATGCTGAGGGTATATCTCTGTATTACAGTATTACTAGCAAAGTGCCCGCTACTTCGTATGCGGAAAGGATATATAAAACAAGTAAAAAAGTGTCAGTCGGCTTTGCCGACAAATATATACCCTCAGCCAATGTGAAGTGAAACTTTCACATACGGACAGATCGAATGTATTTAAGGCCTCTTCAGAATTTTGTGACCCTTTTGGGACATTTGAACTTGCCGACAAAAATGTGGATTAGGAATTAACTGCACTAAGACACAAATGTTGAACTTTTGTGGGGGAGGTACCCTTAGGGAGAACCGATATGGGCCATTTTAGAAGTTAAACTAAATTTTGACAAAATATTAGGAGATCCAAAGTTTGGACCAAATTGGTTGCCCCATTCAAGATATCGTCCTAGCATTTTAGTGAAATAATGTTGGAGAAGTACCGGAAGTTGTGGACCGGTATTGCCCCATGAAACTAAGTTTTGATATAATATGACGAAGACCAAATGTTGGACCAAATCGGTTGAACAGTTCGAGAGTTATCGTGCTCTCCGACCGCCACATATGATGGCAAAGGGTTTTTTTTACACCTTTCGGGCTGTTTTCCAAAGAAATATGGACTTGCCCCCGAAAAAACATTTACCGTCGTAATGGAGGTAGCGAATGCAAATCGCTTCAATAAAAATCAAAGTGATTCGAAAGCAGGTCTTAAAGTGAACTTATCCGAAATTTTGTGTGAGAGGTACCAGAAGGAGTAGACAAATATAGTCCATATTCGAACCTGATCTATATCTGGTAGATATGTTAGGATGTGCAAAGTATGAATTACATCGGTCACTCCCTTCAAGAGTTATAGTGTGCACATTTTTTTCGAACATTTTTGAACTTTTGTGGGGGAGATACCTGAAGCAGTGGACCGATACGGCTTATCTTTGAACTTAAACTATATTTTCCCAAAATATTACGAAGGCCAAATTATGGACCGAATCGGCAGATCCATTTGAGAGTTATCTTGAGCTTCAACAACTACACACGGCGTCACAGATGTTTTGTTGTACCTTTCAGGCTATTTTCTCAGGCAGTATGGATGAAACTTGTACTGTCGTATCGGGGGAAGTGAATACAAGTTGCTACAACAAAAAACGAAGCGATTGAATAACAGGTCCTAAACTGAACTTCTCCGAAATTTTGTGTGGGAGGTACCCGAAGGAGTGGACCGATTGAGTCTGGTAAAAATTTCACGATGTGCAAAGTATGGGCCAAATCGGTTACTTCCTTCAAGAGTTATCATGCGCACAATTTTTCCGAACATTTTCGAACTTTTGTGGGGGAGGTACCGGAAGGATTGGACCGATATAGTCCATCTTCGAACTTAACTAAGTTTGGACTAATTGTTGCGAAAGCGAAATTTTGGACCGAATCGGTTGATCCATTCGAGAGTTATCGTGCGCACCAGCCAGACAGACAGACGGATGGAAATTGCTCAATCGACTTCAAACTGTCTAAAACACATTTCGTCCAAACATACATGGGGTCTAAAACCGTTATTTCGATCAGGCACATTTTGCCCGTATGAAAGTGTATATACCCTCGTTAGCATAAATGCTGAGGATATAAAAAGGGCAGAGGCGATTACCCGCTCCGCTAAAATTTAACAAAATACATGGCTTATTTTCACCCGGGGAAATCCCTGTACATCATCTGAAAATTACATGAAAATCGGTTCAGAAGTTTTGGAGATATTTAAAAAAGGCATAGTTGGGCCCTTAGGTCCCAAATAAGGACCTAGGGTGGGCGACACACCACCATTGGAAATTGATTTTCAAATCGAATTAAAAAAAATATTTTTCAGGAAAATCGGTTCAGTTGTTTCAGATAAATAACATATTTAAAAAAGTGGGCGTGGCCGGGTCTTTACGCCCTATATAAGTACCTAGGGTCAGATATTTCTAACCAAACGTTCGCAAGTTTTGTTTAGAGTTTAAAAAAAAAAAAAAATAGGCCCTAGGGGAGGTACCCCGCCCCCTCCGAAATTCAACAAAATGTGTAGCCTTTTTTCACCAGGGTGAAATTCTGAAATTTTTAGGAAAATTGCTTCAGTAGTTTCAGAGATGTAACATATTCAAAAAGTAGGCGTGGCCGGTCAGTTCTGTAGTATTGGCTATATAACATTTTTAAAAAGTGGACGTGCTAAAATAGCGCTTTAAAAAATTAGGCATGTGGGGCAACTAACCCGCCCCTTCCGAAATTAAAAAAAATATATATATAGCCTATTTCCTTGACGGGTATTCCCTCTACATTCTCTGAAATTGTCAACAAAATCTGTTCTGCGGTTTTTGAGTCTATACGGAACATACATACTAACATACACACATTGTCTTTTATATATAAGATTATATATAGTTGTACAGCTCGTTTTAACTTATGACAAGTAGAGTTGAATCCAACGCAGTCCTCCTCCCTATTTGTCACATTTATTCATTAGGATCCCCTTTCAACTATAAGGTAGGCAGGCTTATAAAATGATCACAACATATTTCACGTCCCTTACTCAACGCAACAACAACTTTGTTATTTCTTCAGTTTCCGAATGGGTTAATGTTACACATAGAGACAGACACAGGGGAAACTTCAATTGTTTAGCACCCTTCAGGATGAAAAAATAACAACAACAACCATGATTTTATTTTTTTTCCACGTTTTTCTTTTAATACTTTCAACTTAAAAGGGTGTAAAAGCAAAAAAAAAAAAATAAATAAAATAAAAAGTTAAAGACAAATTTGTAATGTTGGGGAAAAATATTGTCAAAGAAAAGGTGGGTGGTATGTCGTAGGTTCAAGAAAAGTGTACACAACCTATTAAGTGGCAGGCAGGCAGTCAGGCAGCAGTGGAAGCAGTTGCTAATATTTATGATGCGACGACTTTTGATGCCCAACTGCTGCTTGACTGTAAGCAGTTGCTTAGCAGCAGCAGCAACAACAACAAGAACCGAGTAAAAGTGGCACTTTTCAATGTTATTGTTGTGTGTTTGTGAAATATTATAGCTCTTAACTTTGATAAACCACATTCATAAGTATTCGCAGGAGTACTTATTTTTCAACTACTACATTTTCACATCTTCATCTTCATCTACCACCGAACTGTTTGTCCTTTTTGTCGTGTGCATTAAATCCTTTGAAAAAAAAAGAAAAAAGTAAAATAATATATTTGCCTTTAAAGGTGTAAAGGTGTATAGGTGGATGGGGTGGGTGGATGGGGAGTAGATTGTATATTCCTCCTCGTAAGCAACAACTGGTTTTATATCATAATGATGTGGCTCATGTCATCTCTCCCCCTTTAGTTTTTTCTTCTTACTGTTTACAGGAAATGCATGCATTTCTTCTTATAGAAAGCCATGACTCAGCATGTTTTGCTGCAACCCATATTCACATCCTTTCCTACCAATCTGTCTCCTTCTTCTTCTCCATATAAGTGGAAAGATAGACAGACCGACCGACAGACCATGAAGGTAAACATATTTAATGGACATTTTAGTTTTGTTTAAAGTTTCCCATTTTTTGCCAAAAGCGTTGAAAAGGAAATACCATGAAATTACATTATCATAATGAAAAGAGAAAAAAGAGTATTAAACATAAAATAAGGACTAAATATTTGGGTTTTAATTAATAAATAAATACAGACCTATTTAGAGTCTGTGGATATAGTTGAATTAATTAGTGGGATATGATGTTAAGTCATCGGATCTTTCTGATTTAAGTTTAAGAAATACTAAAATGTGCACGGGTTGGACCAACGGAAGTAAATGTTTATACCCTCAGTCTTCAGACTAACGAGGATTTTTCCACTTTCATATGACCAAAATGTGCCTCATCGAAAATAATGATCTTAGACCCTATGTATGTTTGGACGAAATCTGTTTCATACAATTTGGAGTTGATGTAGCATTCACCGTCTGTCTGTCTGGCTCGCACGACTACTGTCGAACGGATCAAACGATTCGGTCCAACATTTTTTTAGGGTACCTCCCAAACAAAATTTCGGAAAAGTTCCGTTTAGTAGCTCCTCTCGAATCGCTTTGATTTTTGTTGTAGCAATTTGTATTCGCCACACCCATTACGACGGTACAAGTTTTATCAGGGCAAGTCCATACTTTCTGAGAAAATACCCCGAAAGGTTAAAAATCCCCTATGGTACCATATGTAGTGGTTGGAGCGCACGATAACTCTCGAACGGATCTGCCGAATCGGTCTAAAATTTGGCAATCGTAATATTTTTTCCGAACTTAGTTTAAGACCGAAAATGAACCATATGAGTCCATTCCTTTAGGTAAAATAGTGCGAACAGTAACTTACGAAGGCAGTAATCGATTTGGTCCATACTTTACACATGTAATATTTCTACGAGACATAGATCAGACAAAAAAAATCACACTTTTGAACTTCAAACCAAATATATATTTTTTTGTCGGTAGAGGCCATAAAATCTGCGTTGGTGGTATTAGATTCGATATTTTCAATAGATTAAATGTTCAATTCTCACACACAGAAACAAATTGTAGGCATTTGATAAAAAAATACAAAGACTTAATCAAAAATTTATCGATTTTCGGACGATAAAAAAATTGTCATATTGACAAAATTCGATAAAATTATTTGATCACAAAGTAAAAATACAACTGATAAAATATTTCACATATTGACAAAAAATATTTATCAAAATATTCCACATTGTGCTTGATAAAAACAAAATATTTTCTTAATGAACAAATTTGTTGAATACATTTTTTCGCTAGAGAAAAAATGACACCGTATTTAATAGTAATTTTTCGTGCTCTATGCGGCTATGCGGTAGTATGTTTGATATTTGCAAAAATTGGAAAAAAGTTATAACCCTAATGTTTATTGGTAGCTATTCTAACCACCACTGAATACTGATACAAAATTTGGAATATTTTAATACATATTTTTGTCAATATGTGAAATATTTTATCAGTTCAATATAAAAAAATCGATAAATATTTTAGTGAATATGACAATTTTTTTTTATCGCCGGAAAATCGATCATTTTTTTCTGATACTTTTTTACTTGTTATTGTAACAACTTGTTTTCGCTGACCCATTACAACGGTACAAGTTTCTTCAGAGCAAGTCTATACTTTCTGAGAAATTAGGCCGAAAGCTGTAAAAAAAAACAGAAAAAATAAGCCATGCGTGAACGGATAATGCATGTTATATTCCATGAGATAGAGGCCCAAAAATTGATTTTTTTTCTAAATTTGAAAATTGCTCAAAAAAGGCTCTTGTCTCATGATGCAAAATAATTGTGAATAAATACGAACGCGGTGCTTCAAACAACGTTTATATGATCGTCACAGACGACGAATCTTGGATCCATGCGTATGAGTCCAAATCAAAACAGCAATCGACCGTGGTAGTCTTCGTAGGCTAACCAAATCCAACGAAAGTTGTTCACAGAAAAGCACATCGAAGCAAATGGTCGTATGTTTACCATGTGGCTACTATACGACTTGTGGAACATAAGACGGTTAATTCTTAGTGGTACACTACATTTTTTTTACCTGAAGAATCCTGAGAAATTCGAAAAAAAACGAACAAGAGAAGACGAATCATTGTGCGATTCAAACTAGCGTCTTTTTTACCAGACAAAACGTGGAATTGATGGGTCACCCGCCGTACAGCCCTGACTTGGAACCAAATGACGTCTACGTCTACGTATTTTCGTCGCCAGAAGATGCTGTGTTGGGATGCTGTGGGTAGAAAAATCAAAATTCGACCATGAGAAGTGAAATTTTTGATGTTCTCTAAACCCAAAAATCGACTTTTTTCAGACCAAAAAGTCGAGAGACTAAACAATTTATCGAAGTCGACTTGCGTAACCCTAGTTGTGATTGAAGATCCACCATCCAAATGCATTAGTAACGACGGCAGGTGCTGTCATGAGGGCCTTTCAAAACGTTATTCCGTTGGACGGCAATCGAATTTCGATAGTGAACTGAACACCACCGTCCATCAACAGGAAGTCTTCTCTGAAGCCATGACTACATATGCAACAAAGTCCTAAAACAACATTCTCCAGCCATCTTTCAAGGCAAACACCTTTCGTCTGTCGGTCTGGCTGGAGCTGGTTCAAAATTTGGCCTTCGTAATATTTTGTCCTCCCCCACAAAAGTTCGAAAATGTTCAGAAAAATTGTTCCGCTGATAACTCTCGGAGGGAGTGACGGATTTGGTCCATACTTTGCACATTGTGAGGTTCAGTCCACACTTTCGGGTACCTTCACACAAAATTTCGGAACAGATCAGTTCAGGACCTCATCTCAAATCGCTTTGATTTTTGTTGTAACAACTTGTATTCGCTACCCCCATTACGATGGTACAAGCATTATCAGGGGCAAGTCCATACTCCCTGAGAAAATTGCCCGAAAGGTGTAAAAAGCCCCTATGCACCATGTATAGTGGTTGGAGTGCACGATAAATCTCGAACGGATATGCAGATTCGGTCCAAAATTTGGTTATCGTAATATTTTGTCCGAACTTAGTTTAAGCTCGAAGATGATCCATATCTCGGTACACTCTTTTAGCCACCTTCCCCAAAAAATTTCTAAAATGTTGGGAAAAATTGTGCGCATGATAACTCTTGAAGGGAGTAATCGATTTGGTCCATACTTTGCATATCGTGAAATTTTTACCAGATATAGATGAGGTTCCAATATGGACTCTATCGGTCCACTCCTGTAGTGCGATTCTCTAATTCATTTTTTGAGTTACCGACAAATGTCGATAAAATTAAAATGCTTATGAGTTCGTTAATGAATAATATCTTATTCGGTATGTTAGCGACCAATAAAAAGTAGTCGAAAAGTTCTACCGATAGAAACAGTGTTGTCAACTTTTATTTGAAATTTTCATTCATAATTTTGCCTTTTAATGTTACCGATTTTTGCCGGTAACAACTGGTATCTACCCAACAAAGTTTGGGATAAGCTCAGTTTAAGGCTCTCGAATCGCTTTGATTTTTGTTGTAACGACTTGTATTTGCTGCCCCCATTACTACGGTACAAGTTTTTATACCCTACACCACTATGTGGGGAGGGTATTTTAAGTTGGTTTTGGCCAAAAAGTTTGCAACGCATCGAAATAATGGTCGTAGACCCATACTTATATATTTCAAAATGAATGTCTCGACGAGCTGAGTCGATCTGGCTATGTGTGTCCGTCCGTCCGTCCGTCTGTCCATCTAAACCTTGTAATCATGCTACAGGTCGCAATTTTGATCGAATCGTCACGAAATTTTGGGTGTTGATGGGGGTCCCGGAGGGGAAGAAGCCTATTGATTTTGGTGATGGTCGGATACTATTTAGGGGTCGGAATGGGCAAAAAACGTATGTGGGTAAAAAGTAGAAAATATCACCTTTCTAATGATGTAAAATAGGTTCTCGTAGGTGATCAAACAACGAAGATATCACAATAGTCGCAAATTAAACCCAAATTTTCATTTTTGCGATTTTAGTTATAATGACGAATATTACAGTTTGGTTGGGGACTTTCCAAAAGCAAAGCCTGACTATGAAAGTAGAAGATCCCGTCTTTACAATAATGCAAACTAGGTCGGTGTAGGTGACCAAATAACGTAGATATCGCAATAGTCGGTAATACATCCTTTTTTCCACTTTTTCTGCAATCACACTACAGGTCGGAATTTTGATCGGATCATCACGAAATTTTCTCACAGAGATAGAAGCCTATTCATGTTGGTGATGTCGATATATTAATTATTTTGGAGCAGTTCGCCTTAAGTCATTTGGTATAAAAGCCAGATAGGTGAAAACTTTCGTATCTCCATAAAAGAAATGTTTTCGAGTGAAAAGATTATGCACAGAGTTAGTGGTGTAGGGTATTACATAGTCGGCCCCGTACCGACTATAGTCTTTTCTCACTTGTTTTTTTCATGGGCAAGTCCATACTTCCTGAGAAGAAAAAACTGAAAGCTGTAAAAACCCCTATGGCACCATGTGCAGTGACTGGAGCGCACAATAACTCTCGAACGGATGAACCGATTTGATCCAAAATTTGGCCCTTGTAATATTTTGTCAAAACTTAATTTAGTTCGAAGATGAGCTATATCGGCCCCCCCCCCACAAAAGTTTCGAACTTTTCGCTAAAATAGTACACGCTATATCTGTTGAACGGAGCAAACGATTTGGTCCAAACATTTGATTTCCTAATATTTGTCCAAATGTAGTTAGAATTCGAAAATGGTCCATATCGGTCTTCTCCTTAGGGCACTTCCCCCGCAAAAGCTCAACATTTTTGTTTAAATGCAGCTTAGAATCTGTTCGAAGATCCGTTGGAAAATTATACCGATGCTACTCCTTGTGTCCTGTCCTGTTTACAGCGATATTATGTTTTTTCGTGGGCAAGTCCAAGTTTCCTGATACAGTGGTCCAAAACCTCTAAGTTATACGGTGACCAACTGAAATGACTCCCAAAATATGATCACATCCATAATATCGATCCATTCCTTCAGGTACATCCTCCGCATTACTTGCGGCTTTAATCCAAATGTCAAAAAGGAGCCACAATATCTAAAAAAATACATAATTATGGGGGAAAAGAATTTTGGATGTGTAGCCGGTTCTCGATTCTATATCGTCTATAGAGGAAAGTTAGAACTCACACAGGCTGAGAGTATGTCTCTGTCGGCAAAGCCGACTGACACTTTTTCACTTGTTTTAATTAATTTCTCGTTTGCAAGTGAAAAAGGAAAGCCGAAAATTTATTTACACATAAAAATTTATTTAAACATATTGGAAGTGTTGCCACGGCGTGTTAGCGTTCAAAGCCAAACGCATAACTTCCGAAGGATGCATTAGCAAACGTTTGTCGTGAAAGTCATACAGGTTGGCTGGGAAAAATGCTCGTGACGATAAATGAAACGATTTGAGAAATGAAAAGTTCGATGACAGAGAAGCCACTCCACAGCCGATGTGTCTGATGAGCAACATAACTAACAACGAAACCGGTCACATAATTTGGTTGTTTGTGTGGATTCGAATTATCGGCTTTACTTTCTTCACTTGTAAAAAAATCATCGATCATTAAGCTCAACTCCAAGGAAAAATTAATTCAAGTCCCTGAAACAGCACTTCCACCTTGTATTACATCAACATGGTTTCGGGGACATCACCTCTTTTCATAGAAATAACCACAATAACTGTGGATGACCTAAATCAGCGACCATCACCCGAACGGACCATTGTGAATGATGTGTTGCTGTTCCCTTTATAAGCGGAATAGTGTTCCACCATTGTATCTCCTTTTGCCAATTCTCTATGTCATAGTTATACAGTTGCCACTTCTCATAGTTATACAAAGGAATAAATATTTTTCCCATGAATTTCTTGTCATGTAAAATACTTTTTCCGGTGGTCCTTAGTGCTAAGTTTCTGTGAATTGATTTGTCGTGTAAAATGGAATCCTTTTTGAAAATCTTTTCAAAAATATTTTCAATACTTTTACATCTCTCCTCTGATTGTAAGTTTAATTCAATTAAATCTCAAAGTGTTTGCAAGGAAACGAAATTATTCCATTGCAATGAATTGCACTCTACTTCTCTAAATGAGAAATTGCAATGCCAACCAACCCACCCTCCCCCCATTCCCAATGAGTATTGATTGTCATTTGCATTTCTAATGGAGATGTTAATCTTGTCACTTTGTGACTTGTAAGTTCTGGCAAATTGATAGACATTGAAAAGTCCAAAGGAACAAGAGCCAGCAGCTTTACGTTTTATTTCTCCTTGTGTGATATTGTGCTAGGAGGGTATGTGGGGTATCATGAAGATCTGAAAAAAAAAACGAAAAAAAGTAGTTTACATTGTGTATTTTAATTTGTTAGAGTTTGTCTTCTTGTGATTTTAATTTTCTCCAAAGTATTGATATTTCGTAAAACATTAATTTGAATTAAATTTATTTAGTGCAATCATTGAGAATTTCGATTCCTTACTTATGTGGCCTTCTACAGAACATTTGTCCTATAAGCCGAAATATAAGGATAGATTTCCACTCCTCTCTATTTGATGCATTTTTATACCATCAGCATTTATGCTAACGACGGTATATACACTTTCATACGCACAAAATGTGCCTCATTGAAATATTGGTTTCAGACCCCAAGTATAGTATGTTTGGACAAAATGTGTTTCAGACAATTTGGAGTCGATTTAACAATGTCTGTCCGTCCGTCTGTCTGCCTGTCTCGGTAACTCTCGAACGGATTAAACGATTTCGTCTAAAATTTTGTTTTCGTAATATTTTGTCCAAACTTAGTTTATGTTCAAAGATGGGTCATATCGGTCCACTCCGTCGGGAACCTCCCACCAAAAAGTTCAAATTTTTCAGTAGAGACCAACCGATTTAGTCCATACTTTGCACATCGTAATATTTCAACCAGGAATACATTAAGTTCGAATGGGGACTATATCGGTAGACTCCTTCGAGTAATTTCGGAAAAGTGCAGTTTAAGACGTCCTCTCAAATTGTTTTGGTTTTTGTTGTAACAACTTGTATTCGCTGCTCCCATTACGACGGTATAAGTTATTTCAGGGGCAAGTCCATACTTCCTGAGAAAATGGCCCGAAAGTTGTAAAAAAAACCGCTGTGACACCATGTGTAGTGGATGAGACCAAGATAATTCCCAAACGGATAAACCGAATCGGTTCAAAATTTAGCAGTCGTAATATCTTGCGTAAACTTAAATGAAGTTTTAAGATGAGCTATATCGATCCACTCCTTTGGGTACCTACCCCACAAAAGTTCAAAACCTTTCGTAAAATGGTGCGCACGATAACTCCCGAAAGCAGTAACTGATTTGCTCCATAAGTTGCACATCGTAATATTTCCACGGCACATAGATCCGGATAGAATATGGACTGTATATGTCAACTCCTTCGGGTACCTCCCACACAAAATTTCGGAAAAGTGCAGTTTAGGATCTCCTCTCGAATCGTTTTGATTTTTCTTGCAACAGCTTGCACTCAAGGCCCTTATTATGATGGTAAAAGTTTTTTGAGTGACAAATCCATACTTCTTGAGAAAATAACTCGAAAGCTGTGAAAAACCCCTACGGCCAGCAAGTACCACTTTCGAATTTCACCACCAGCCACGGGCACGACTGCTCTCGAACAGAATACTGCGTTGGTCCACACTCTGCATATCGTAATATTTCTTCGAATATTAAGTAAAATTCGAAGCTGGTGCTTATATAGGTCCACTCCGGTACGATACATCCCCCCTAAAAGTTCGAAAATATTCGCTAAAATGGTACGCGCGATATCTCATAAACGGAGCAACCGATTTAGTCCAAACTTTGGATCTTGAAATATTCTGTTCAACATTTTTGTGCGCTTAAGGGTCTGTTCGAAATGTTTATCGAAGGTACTCCTAGTGGCCCTGTTAACAGCGATATTGTGTTTTTCGTGGACAAGTCCATGTTTCCTGATATAATGCTCCAAAAGCTCTAAATTATATGGTGATCAACTGAAATGACTGGTGGGCGCGATATTTATTAAGAGGGATGACTCCCAAAATAAGACCCACTTCAAAAATTGACCTATCGGTCCATTCCTTCCTTCCCTGTAAAACTTTTGAGCTTTATCCAAATCCATATTCACCCAAAATTCTTAAAACCCTCTACGTATTTTTATACCCTCAGGATTTATGCTAACGAGAGTATATACACATTCATACGGGCAAAGTGTGCCTCATCAAAATAATGGATTTAGACCCCAAGTATGTTTAGACGAAATGTGTTTCAGACAATTTGGAGTCGATTGAGCAATGTCCGTCTATCTGTCCGTCTGTCCATCTGTCGGTCTGGCGCGCACGATAACTCTCGAAGGGATGAAGCGATTCGGTCCAAAATTTTGCTTTCGTAATATATTGTCCAAACTTAGTTTAAGTTCTAAGATGGGCTATATCGATCCACTCCTTCCGGTACCTCCCCCACAAAAGTTCGAAAATGTTCGGAAAATTTGTGCGCACGATAACTCTTGAAGGGAGTAACCAATTTGGTCCATACTTTGGACATCGTGAAATTTCTACCAATCTTAGATGATGTTCCAATATGGACTCAGTCGGTCCACGGCTTCGGGTACCTCCCACACAAAATTTAGGAAAAGTTCAGTTTAGAACCTGCTCTCGAATCGTTTTAATTTTTGTTGTAACAAGTTGTATTCACGGCCCCTCGTACGACGGTACAAGTTTCATCAGGGGCAAAACCATACTTTCTGAGAAAATAGCCTGAAAGATTCAAAAAAACCTCTACGACACCGTGTGTAGTGGTTGAAGCGCAAGATAACTCTCGAACGGATCTGCCGATTCGATCCAAAATATAGTCTTCATAATATTTTGTCCAAACTTAGTTTAAGTTATCTTCTTAGGGTACCTCTCCTACAAAAGTTCAACGTTTGTGCCTAATGGACTATGTCGGTCCATTCTGTCAAATACCTCCTCTGCAACACTTCTTAACTTTAATACTAATCAACATTTTTGTCGGCAAGTTCGAATGTCCAAGAAGGGCCACAAAATTCTGAAAAGACCCTTGACATAGGCTGAGGGTATATCTCTGTCGGCAAAGCCGACTGATACTTTTTTACTTGTTTTTTTATTTTAGTTTTAGCCTCATTATCACACCGAAATGTCTGAAATTTGGTACTTAGTTTTTGTTGAAATTTGTCAGTATAGCTGCACGCCTTCCTATAGCCCCCATAGAACGGTACCACCCGATTTTCGGTATTTTGAAGGTTTTAGCCTTATTATCATACTGAAATGGCTGAAATTCGATTCTTAGTCTTCGTTGGGGGTATAAAACTTTCTCCCAGAAATTTGCCGGTATAGGTCCACGCCTTCATATAGCCCCCCATAGAACGGTACCTCCCGATTTTCGGTATTTTGAAGTTTGTGGCCACAGCAATCCACTGAAATGGCTGAAATTTGGTAGTTAGTCTTTCTGGAAGGTTAAAGCCTTTCTGTCTGAAATTCGTCGGTATAGATCCAAGTTTCGATATATATATCAGTATAGGTCAGCGGGTTCATATATCCCCCATAGAAGTGTACCTCTTGATTTTCGGTATTTTGAAGGTTCTACCGAAATATCGGAACTTTGGCATTTAGTCTTCTTTGAGTATAAAAACTTTCCGCCAACAATGTTTAGGTATAGATCGACGTTTTGATATAGCCCCCATGGAACGGTATCTCCCGAATTTCGATATTTTAAAGGTTAGCCACATTGTCTTACCGACGTCTCTACTAGTTTGTTTAGGTAGGTTAAAAAATTATCGGACGAAAATGTTCACAACTAAATTCCATTTTTTGCAAAGGGATTTTTTTCAAGTCACTTTTAACACAACACATGTTAGTATGTAAAACTGTCCTGAGCAGGTATAGATTAGAAAAAACTTAAAAAAAAAGTCAAAGGGGTCCTGGCAACACGCAGTGTTGCCTAGGCCAGAAAGTTGTCGAACAGCCCTCGTATAAGTTTTAAAGCAATACCAAATGTGTTGGTGATGACGGTCAAATATCCAATTTTAATATTTTGAAATGATGAGCAATGGCTATAGTCGGGACGGGGCCGACTATGCGATAACCTACACCACTACACCTGTGCATAAGCTTTTCACTGATAAACATTTATTTTGGGGAGTATTATCCGGCTATCACCAAACTCAATACGCTTATTCCTCTCTGGGACCCAATAAAAAAATGGAAAATTGGATGCGTTACCGACTACTGTGATATCTCCCTCATTTGGCCACCTTCGCCAACCTACTTTACATCAATGTAAAGGTGTTATTTTCATCTACCATTGATAGGCTTTGCAAGATCGTGTAGGAACGGTCGTCCAAGAGTTTTAAATCTTCTTTGCAATTGTGCAGGGCAGGAGCAGAGGAGGTGTTCAACCGTGTGTTCCTCTTCTTCGTTTCCGCAGCTGCGACAGTAGTCATTGTGTGGAATATGTAAGCGCTTTGCATGGTTACCAATGGCCCAATGACTGGTTAGCACCGCAATTAGTCTTGCCAGGTTCCGTCGATTTTGGCTAATCAGGAACTTTGTACGTTTGATGTTGTAGTGTGGTCATGTAGATTTTGATATTTTGCAGGTTTCGGTCTTGTCCCATCTGATCTCTGCTTGTGAAAGATAGTATTTGAAGATATCCCCTTTAACTACTCCCATTGGTGTTGCGACTGACGCCCTTGGAAGTTCGTTAGAGGCAGATCCCGCTCTAGCTAGTTCGTCTGCTTTTTCGTTTCCAACAAGACCCTTATGACCTGGGATCCAAGTAAGAACTACTCTGGTCAGAAGCCCTAGCTTAGCAAGTTTTTCTTTACATTCCTTCACCAGCTTTGATGTGACAATGTTTGATTCAATGCTAGAAGCGCCGCTTGACTGTCGACAAAAATTCCTATTGAGTTTGGTGAGGGGTGCTGTAGAAGTATATTACAAGCTTCCTTTATATCCAGTATCTCCGCCTGAAAAACAATGCAATCTTCAGGTAGCTTTGTGGATTTAGATATGTTTGCTTCTTCCGAGTAGACACCAGAGCCGACTCCACAATTCATCTTAGAGCCGTATACAAGAGCTGTATACAATGATGTCATACCCCGTCAGTGGAGTTCTATTTTTCCATTCTTTCCTGCTTGGAAATTTAACTTTAAAAGGCTGATCAAAAGTTATTGCAGGTGTGCAGTAATCAGCATTAGTTGCTATTTTTCCTGGTAGTTTGAGAAGCACACAGGCATGTCCGTAAGCTCTGTTCCTAGAGCACGTAGCCTTGTAGCATTGCAGGCCGCAGTTGCTTTGATGTGTAGATCTATTGGCAGTATATGCATCATTGTATTGAGGGCTTCAGCCGGACAAGTTCCCATTGCCCCTGTCACCCCGATGCATGCCGATCTTTGTATGCTGTATAGTTTTCTCTGAATTGTTTTCTTTCCCACTGTTGGCCACCAAACTAGTACTCCATATGTGAGTATTGGTCTTATTATGCTGGTGTACATCCATAACACCATTTTGGGTTTGAGACCCCAGCAGCTCCCAAACATTTTGCGACATGTGTAGTATGCAACGGTTGCTTTATGAGCACGATGTTCCATGTTACGTTTCCATGACAGTTTTGAATCTAGGATAACGCCTAGGTATTTGGCGTGATCTGATAGTGGTATTTCTTGACCTCGTAGTCGAGGAAGATTGGTGATTGCATATTTGGTTTTTGTAGTAAATAGCACCATTTCAGTCTTCCCTGGATTCACCCCCAGACCACTACTTGTGGCCCAAGTATCCAGTGATTTCAGGGCTCCGCTCATGATGTCACTCAGCACGGACGGAAATAAACCAGAGACGAGCATTACCACATCGTCCGCATAAGCAACCACCTTAATCCCCATATGGTCAAGTTTGCTTAGGATTTCATTAATCAGATATTCGTAAAAGAAGAACACTTTGAATCCTTCTCCACATGAGTTTTTTACACATTCCCACGGCTAATGCCATCAACATAATCGATAGGCAACTCGATCCCATCAAAATTGCGACCTATAGCGTGATTTCCCAAATCAAAAATGTAACTTTTACGAATGTCCGTCGTTTTGATCGACGCCAACCTACTTTGCCCCCTTATTTTTTTTTGCACATTCTCCGACCCCTGAATATTATCCTAGCATGACCAAATTAAACACCAAAAATTTCGTGATCCCATCAAATTTTCGACCTGTAGCGTGATTACAAAAAAAAAAAAAAAAAAAAATTGAAAATGGGATGCATTACCGCTTTTTGCGATATCTCCGTTGTTTGACCACATACGCCAACCTACTTTGCATCGTTGTAAAGGTGGGATATTCTGCTTTCATATTCAGGCTTTGCTTTTGGAAAGCCTCTAACCAAAAAACTTTTTACCCGTTTCGACCCTTGAATATTATCCGACGATCACCAAAATAAATAGGCTTATTCCCCTCCGGGACCCTAATCTACAACCAAAATTTGTTGACGATCCGATTAAAACTCCTCCAAAACATAGTTTTTGAACGCTTCACAAGCATCTTCTGGCGACAAAATCGTTTACCACGCTTTTTTTCTTGATATGTTGGAATCAACTGAAGTCATTGGGTTCCAAGTAAGGGCTGTACGGCAGATGACCCATCAATTCCACGTTTTATCCGGTCAAAAATGCGCTGGTTGGCTGGTGAATCGATGTGTGTGAGGTCGCATTGTCATGATGCAGAATGATCTGTCTTCTCTTGTTCGTTTTTCGAATTTCTCAGGAGACTTCAGGCAAACAAATTGTAGTGTACCACTCAGAATTAACAGTCCTACATTTCTCAAGCCGTATAGTCGCCACACGGCCAGTTTTGTCGAAGAAAAAGATGCCCATTTGCTTCGAAGTGCTTCTTCCATGAACAACTTTCGTTGGATTTGGCTCGCTTTCGAAAACCTAAACGGTCGATTGCAGTTTTCTTGCGGGCTCCTAAGAATAGATTGAAGATTCGTCGATCTTATAAACGTCGTTTGAAGCACCGCGATCGTGTTTTTCAGCAATTTTGCCGGATCTAACGAGAAAAATCCATTTTTGCGGCCATGTCTTCATGCAATATCAAATGTTAGTTGGTGGAAGAAATGCCCAAGGATGCCCACGGTGCTCTTGAAGCAACTTTAAATGGAAGTTTTTGCGGATTCTGAATCTACAATGTTCATAGATGAGAAAAATCATGAAAAAAAAATCGCCGGAGCGCTTTTTAAATAAATCGCGATTCAAATTCACATTTTTAGGTTTTCACGATTTTGCTTGGAAACCGCATGCCCTATCGAAATGTTGTGGCTATGAAAATTTTCTTCAAGATTGACCTTCATGACAATTTCTTAGGTTTTACCGTTATTGAGATATAGAAGTTCAAATTTGGACAATGCATAGACTGTATCGCTCCTTATAAAACAATGCCATGACTGCAATTTCCCAACTTAAATTGATATATCTCAAAAATGGTACAACCTAGGAAAAAATTACGAAAGCCAATCTTGTAGAGAATTTTCACAGCTTAAAGATCCTCTCTAGTCCCATTTCGATAAGACTTACCGTTTTCATGCAAATCGTGAAAACCTAACAAAAAAGCTAAATATGTGACCATTTGGTTATCTTGCATAATTTGTTCACGACCTTCGTTTTTTAGAGATTATCCACATCGAAAGTTCTGAAATGTGATGCGAAAATGTTCACAAGTAAAATCCATTTTTTTGCAATGTGAAGTCACTGTAAACAACACAACACGTGGTCATATGACAAACTGTCTTTAGTACGCTTAGGCTAAAAACTATCAATCTTTCAAAAAACAATCTCAACACACGGTGTTGCCTAGGCCAGATAGTTTTCGTGCAGCCCTCGTAGCAAACTTACCATCCACACCAATTCACTATTACATTCCTCTTCCCTCTCTATTTCAAATTTCACTCCAATTCCTTTACTGCGCCACCACCACCAAAAACACATTTTAAACTCGAAAAGTCATCTGTAATAACTAGAAATTCCATTAAAATCACAGGTAGTTGTAATAAATAAAATTAGTAACAACAACTACTATCACTACGATGAAGAAGAAGAACAACAACACCAAATCAGACAAATTCCTCTCCTGACAAAACATCTAACCTAAAGTAGAATGTTCTTTTTTTGCATAGTCATCGCCATTGTGTCCAGCCGGCAATAAACTAAAATCTCTCTAGTCATGCTAGACCTTTTTCGTAGCCTTTTTTAGTAATCTCCTCTTCTTCTTCTTCTGGATGTATTTTTATTACATCCCACATGGTTTAGTTGGTAGTTGGTGGTGGCCTGGGCTCCATGCTTGCTTGCCTTAGATTACCAAGGTAGGTGCAACTACCTACCTACCTGTATGCGTCGTTACACACTCACGCAAAAGTTGTGTGTTTTCCCTCGTAAAAATACACTTTTGTGTCCGAAGTTAGTTACCACTAATGAAAATTAACAATGACGTTGAAAAAATGCGATTACTAAATCTTTGTGCTGCTGCTGTAGTGTAGGTTAGTGATTGGTGTTGTTGTTGTGTGCTGGCCCCTTATGTGGAATCACTTGTTTTCAGTGTAGCGCACAATATAAATAATTTATGATTGTGCCCTTTTTTCGAACATTTGTTTAATAGCATCCCTTTTAATATATTATCCATAAAAACATCATTATCTCTTTCCTCTCGATTTTCCACATTAATTTTATTGTTGTTTTATAATATTTTTGAGGGTGCATATACAAAGAATGTTATCAGGGGATTTATGACTCTCTTGAATTTTAATAAAATCCTTTATTTCTGAACGGATTAGATTTGGAAGGAAACAATTTTTGTTCATGGTTTATCTTTTACGAAAAATATCCTTAAACACCCACAATTTGTGGTTTCCATATCCTTGAAAAATATTTGTAAATATAGGTGTCCTTCTCAATTGCCCAAAATCCAACTTTTAGACCCTCAGCATTTATGCCAACGAGGGTATGCACATTTTCATACTGACAAAATGTACCTCTTCGAAGTATGTTTGGACGAAATCCGTTGCAGAAAATTTAGAGACGATTTAGCAATGTCTGTCCGTCGCTCTGTCTGCCTGGCTGTAGCGCACAATAAGTCTAGAACGTATTAACAGATTTGGTCCAAAATTTGGCTTTCGTAATATTTTCTCCAAGCTTAGTATAAGTTAGAAGATGGGCAATATCGGTCCACTCCCTCGGGTAACTCCCCACAAAAGTTTTTTTTTGCAAAAATTATGCGCACGATAACACACTAAGGGACTAACCGATTTGGTCCATACTTTGCACATCGTTATATTTCTTCCAGACATAGATCAAGATCAAATATGTACTATTTCCTTCCACACCTTTGGATACCTATCACACAAAATTTCGGAAAAGTGCAGTTTAAGACCTCCTCTCAAATCGTTTTGATTTTTGTTCTAACAACTGGTATTCGCTGTCCCCATTACGACGGTGCAAGTTTTTTCAGGGGCAAATCCATACTTCCTAAGAAAATGGCCCGAAAGTTGTAAAAATCTGATAAGGCACCATGTGTAGTGGATGCAGCGCATGATAACTCTCCAACGGATAAACCAATTCGATCCAAAATTTGGCAGTCTTAAATCAAGTTCTAAGCTGGGCCATATCGGTCCACTATTTTGGATACCCTTCCCCACAAAAGTTCAAAACTTTTCGCTAAAATGGTGCGCACAATAACTCTTGAAGGCAGTAATCGATGATTTGATCCATACTGTGCACATCGTGATATTTGTACAAGACATAGATCAGGTTATAATATGGACTATATATGTCAACTCCTTCGGGTACCTCCCACACAAATTTCGAACAAAGTGCAGTTTAGGACCTCCTCCCGAATCGTTCTGATTTTTCTTGCCCCAGGTTGCACTCAAAGTCCCTATTACCATGGTACAAGTTTTTTTGAGTGGTAAGTCCATACTTCTTGAGATGTATGTACCGAAAACTGTAAAAACCCCCTACGGCCAGCATGTGCAGTGGCTGGTGCGCACGACAACTCTCGAACCGAATACTGCGCTGGTCTACATTTTGCATATTAGAATATTAGATACAATTCGAAGATGGTGTTTATAGGTCCACTTCTTCTGGTACCTTCTCCACAAAAGTTCGAAAATATTCGCTAAAATTCGCGATATCTCATAAACGGAGCAACTGATTTGCTCCAAATTTTGGATCTCGTAATACTGTGTCCAAACTTAGTTTGTGTTCAAAAGTGGGCTCTATCGGTCCACTCGTTGGCGTACCACGCACACAAATGTTCAACATATTTGTCTAAGTGTTCGAGAATCCTTTGGAAATGTTTACCGAACGTACTCCTAGTGTCACTGTTTACAGCGATAACATGTTTTTCGTGGGCAAGTCCATTTTTTCTGATGTAATGGTTCAAAGCTCTAAATTTACGGTGACCAACTGAAATAATTGGTTGGCGCGATATCTATCAAGAGAAATGATTCCCAAAAATAAGACACACTTCCAAAACGGACACAGGCTGAGGGTATATCTATGTCGGCAAAGCCGACTGATACTTTTACTTGTTGTTTTTTGTTTTTTTTTTGTGGTTTTGTGGCAAAAATTGCAGCCTAGGATACCCTTATTTTTTAAAAGCGTTTTGTGGTGCCAACTCTCTCTGATTATTTTTGTTAGCTTTTTTAGAACATAAAGATATAGTCCTTCATAGATCGCTTTAAAAAAAAATAATTTAAAACAAGTAAGAAAGTATCAGTCAGCTGTGCTGACGGAGATACATATACCCTCAGCCACTGACAAAAAAAAAAACACATTCACGTGTTTGCTTTAAAATCTGTATGTACCGTAATGTGGGTCTATACCAAATCATTGGCATATACCAAAAATTTTTAGTAACCAAACTTCTTCATAAAGGACTCTAAATATTAAATTACCTTAAACTAAGTTTGAAAAAGTTGTAGAGTTATCTGCACAATAGCCATTTTAGTACATGCCGGTAGGGTTTTGGAGCTTGGACCATTATCTCAGGAAGTATTAACTTACTCAGGAAAAATATTGTACCGTTGTAAAAGAGGCCGCTAGAACAACTTACTGAAAAAAGAATCTAAACGATGCGAAAGAAGATCTTAAACTTGACTTTTTTCGAATTTTGTGTGGGAGGTACCCGAAGGCGTGGACCGATATAGTCCATATTCCAAACTGATACATGACTGGATGAAACAATATGATGTGCAAAGTCTACACCAATCCCTGCGAGAATTATCTTGCGGATTTGCCATTTTGGTTGGTGCCGTCAGGGTTTCTTGGAACTTTTAGGCCAATATATCAGGATGTATGGACTTGTGCAAGAAAAAAATTGTACCGTCGTAAAGGAAGCCGCAAGGACAACCTACTGAAAAAAATTTCAAAACGATCCGAGAGGAACTATTAAACTTCACTTTATCCGAATTTTGTGTGGGAGGTACCTGAAAGAGTGAACCAATATAGTCCATATTCGAACCCGACCTATATCTGGAAGGAATAATACGATGTGCAAAGTATGGACAGACAGACAGGCAGACGGACGGACTTGGATAAATCGACTCCAAATTGTTTGAAACGAATTTCGTCCAAACATACTTGGGGTCTAAAACCGTTATTTCGATGAGGCAGATTTTTGGTCGTATCAAAGTGTATATACCCTTTCTAGCCTAAAGGCTGAGGGTATAAAAATGTTAGATCTTACTGATCGTTTGGTTTAAAAATGATGATCTTTTTAGCTTAAAAAAGTAACGTTTTATGGTCATAAAAGGAGCAAAAATTGTTTTTAAAAATAAAATCGATCGATGAAGGACTAGATTTTGATTTCCTTGATAGCCCCAAAAAATTGTATTACAATTGTTTCAATAGTTTTCGAACTAGAGTTGTCACCGATTTCAAAACATCATTACGAAAAAAATACTTTTTTAAATCCTACACCACCATGTGGGGAGAGTATTATAAGTGGGATTTGTAACGCATGGAAATAATGGTCGTGGACCTATACTTATATATACTAAAATGAATGTCTCGACGATCTGTTGGGTATGTGTTCGTCCGTCTACCCATCTAAATGATGTAATCCCGCTACAGGTCGAATTTTTGATCGGGTCATCAGGATAGAGGTCCTGTAGGGGAAGAAGCCTACTGATTTTGGTATTGGTCGGGTCATATTTAGGGTTCAAACGACGGAGATATCGCAATAGTCGGTAATACATACCATTTTTCAATTTTTTTGTAATCACGCTACAGGTCGGAATGGGCAAAAAACGTATGTGAAGAAAACTACAAGGTTTTATTATAATGCGAATATATCCGCTTCTATTACGAGTTTGCCTTCTAATGAATGTGGAAAACTTCACCTTTACAACAATGTAAAGTAGGTTGACAAAAAAAAAAAAAAAAAACAAAAAAAACATTGTTCCACAACATCCCATACGGGACAAGGGAGACTTCTCTCATATCAATGAGTGCACCCCGATTCATATTTAGCTCAATGATATGGGACCTACTGTTTATCGCCGAGTCCGAACGGCGTGTCCTAAGACACCACTTATAGAGAAGTTTTTCAAGGCTGAAATACTCAGGAAATGTCGCCAACATTCTGCGTGCAAGGCGGGCGTGCATACCATTGCACCACGGTGGCACCCGTAAAGTAGGTTGCCGTAGGTGGAAAAACAACGAAGATATCGCCAAAGCCGCTAATCCGAACCAAGTTTTAATTTTTTTGGATTTGAATTGTAATGACGAGTATCACAGCTCTGGCTGGTGGACTTCCAAAAGCAAAGCATGCCTATGAAAGGGCGTACAGAAATAAGGCCCCAGGAAATAACACCCCAAATTGAAAATGAAAATAGGCCCCAAACAGGTATATGAAAAACAACAACAAAACTTTTGGGGTCTAATTTCGTCTTTTTGGGACCTTTTTTCATTCAACTGTTGGGGCCAAATTGTCTCCACAACAAGTAAATCGAAAATTTGAAAATCAAATTGGGGTCTAAATAATATTGGGGCCTAATTGAATTTTTCATTAGGGCCTTTTTGCACATGTTTGGGGCCTAAATATATTTTAGTGTTTAACAAAAACAAGAAATTGGGGTGCATTTTCTAAAGTTTTTATTAAGATATGATCAAACAAGTGAGCAAAGGCTATAGTCGGGACGGGGCCGACCATGTGATACCCTACACCACTACCCCTGTGCATAAGCTTTTCACTGGTAAACATTTCTTTTAGGGAATATAATCCGACTACCACCGAAAATAATATGCCTCTTTCTCTCTGGGACCCCCATAAGCAACCAAAATTTCGTGACCATCCGATCAAAATTACGACCTGTAGCTTGATTGCAAAAAATGGAAGAATTGGATGCATTGCCGACTATTGTGGTATCTCCCTTGTTTGACCACATTCGCCAACCTGCTCTACACCAATGTAAAGGTAATATTTTCTTCTTCCATTGGCAGGCTTTGCCGTTAGAATACCCTACTAGAAGCCGATATATTCACAAAGAATAAAACTTTGAATTTGTCTCCAAATGAGTTTTTCCCCATTCCGACCCCTAAATATTATCCGACTATCACCCCCATCTACCCCCAAAATTTCGTCACTATCCGGTCAAAATTCCAACTTGTAGCGTGATTACAAAAAATGGAAAAATTGGGTATATTACTGAATTTTGCAATATCTCGGTGTGCTCACTTACGCCAACATACTTTGCAACAATATAAACGAGATCTTTTCTTCTTCCATTGACGGGTATTCCTTTTGGAATACTCCAACCAGAAGCGGAGATATTCGCATAAGAAAAAAACGTTGACTTTCCTCCACATAAGCTTTTCGCTTATTCCCATTCCTGAATATTATCCGACCATCACCAAACTAAATTGACATCTTCCTCTGCGGGACCCGCATCCACTCCCAAAAAATTCGTGACGATCCGATCAAAATTGCGACCTGTAGCGTGATTACAAACAAATCAGAAAATGTGATACATAACCGATTATTGCGATATCTTTGTTGTTTTAGCATCTACGAAAACCTAATTTACATCGTTGTTAAGGTCATATTTTCTTCTTTCCTTACCAGGTTTTGCTTTTGATATACCTCTTAAAGAAACGGAGATATTGGCTTTGAAATAAAACGTAGACCTTTTCCCCAAATAAGTTTTTGCCCATTCCGAGCCCTGAATATTATCCGATATCATCAAAATCAGTAGGCATCTTCCTCTGTGGGACCCCCATTAACCCCTAAAATTTCGAAACGATCCGATCAAAATTGCGACCTGTGGCGTGATTACAAAAAAATCGGAAAATGAGATGCATTATCGACTATTGCCATATCTCTGCTATTTGACCACCTACGACAACTTACTTTACATCGTTGTAAAGGTGGTATTTTCTACTTTCCTTGCCAAGTTTTGCTTTAGATATACCTCTTTAAGAAACAGAGATATTGGCTTTGAAATAAAATGTTGACTTTTCTCCAAATAAGTGTTTGCCCATTCCGACCCCTAAATATTATCCGACCATCACCAAAATCAATAGGCTTCTTAATCTGTGAGACCCCCATTAACCCTCAAATTTTCGTGACGATCCGATCAAAATTGCGACCTGTAGCGTGATTTCCAAAAAAATGGAAAAATGGGATGTATTAACGACTATTGCGATATCTCCGTTATTTGGTCACCTACGCAAACCTAGTTTGCATTATTGTAAACATAGAATCTTCTGCTTTCATGGGCAGGCTTTGATTTTGGAAAGTCCCCAACCGAAGCTGTGATATTCGTCATTATAATTAAAATCGCAAAACTGAAAATTTGGGTTTTATTTGCGACTATTGTCATATCTTCGTTGTTTGATCACCTACGAGAACCTACTTTACATCATTAGAAAGGTGATATTTTCTACTTTCAATATCAGGTTGTACTTTTGGTATACCCCATACAGAAGTTGAGATATTCGCTTTGGAAGAAAACGTTGTCTTTTTATCCACATAAGTTTTTTGCCCATTCCGACCCCTAAATATTATCCGACCATCACCAAAATCAATAGGCTTCTTCCCCTCCGGGACCCCCATCAACATCCCAAATTTCGTGACGATCCGATCAAAATTGCGACCTGTAGCGTGATTACAAGGTTTAGATGGACAGACGGACAGACGGACGGACGGACGGACTGACGGACGGACACACATAGCCAGATCGACTCAGCTCGTCGAGACATTCATTTTGGTATATATAAGTATGGGTCTACGACCATTATTTCGATGCGTTACAAACTTTTTGCCCAAAACCAACTTATAATACCCTCCCCACATAGTGGTGTAGGGTATAAAAATGGGGTGCAATTTCGAAAACTTTATTAAGAAAAAAGCGAAAAATTAAAGGACTCAAAATAACAATAATTTTTATTATTAATAAGCAAAAGTAAACACTTATTTCATAGAATTCAAAAAATTATATGATAAGTAATAATAATTGGTAATAATTATTACTAATGTTGCAGATTTTGACAGTTGTGTAAAGGAAAAGCTGCTGAAAAAATGTTTCAGCAACATTAAGAAAGTAAAAAAGATACACCTATTAACAATGTTTAATTTATATACCTCATCTTCCATTGGGAGCATTTTTGTGCATATAGCGTTTTCTTCAAACACCAACCTATTTAAAAATGCTAAGGCATTTATTTTTCCTTTTTTACAGAGGAAGGAAGGAAAATATACTTAAAAAAATAGCGAGAATTTTTAAATATATTTTTCTTCAGCTACTCTCCTAATTCTGTTTGACTTGACTTGGAGAGAAAAAATATATTTAAAAAATCGCGCGATTTTTTAGATATATTTTTTCTCTCCAAATCAAGTCAAAAAGAATTAGAAAGAAATGGAGAGTAGCTGAAGAAAAATATATTTAAAAAATCAAACAAATTTAGAAAAAAAGGGAGAGTAGCTGAAGAAAAATCGCGCGATTTTTTAAATATATTTTTCTTCAGCTACTCTCCCTTTTTTTCTAAATCTGTTTGAATGGATTTGGAATGAAAAAATATATTAAAAAAATCGCGCGATTTTTTTTAGTATATTTTTTCTCTCCAAATCAAGTCAAGCAGAATTAGGAGAGTAGCTGAAGAAAAATATATTTAAAAAATCGCGCGATTTTTTAAATATATTTTTTCTCTCCAAATCAATTCAAACAGAATTAAAAAAAATGGAGAGTAGCTGAAGAAAAATATATTTAAAAAATCGCGCGATTTTTTTAAATATATTTTTCTTCAGCTACTCTCCACTTTTTATAATTCTGTTTGATTTTTTAAATTATTTTTTTAAAATATTTTTCTTCAGCTACTTTCCATTTCTTTCTAATTCTGTTTGACTTGATTTGGAGATATGGAGTAGTTAAAGTCTAGCTCTGTTCCAGAACTAAAAAGTTTTTACAATTTTTACCACTTTTACACATTTTGCGTTCCCGTACACAAAATTTATATGAAAATCGTTTACGGCTTTTATAACTTTTACGACTTTTACCACTTTATAAAGTACGGGAACAAGCCATCTGTCTCGGGTTTGTTTGGTTTTGGTCAGACCGAAATTTGTCCACACCTTTTCGAGCATGAATGCTTCAACTATTTGATGGGGAGTTTTTGGAGCCGGCACAAATTTTTTGCTAACGATGTGCTGCAAACTTCTTTGTATTTTGTTAAAATATATACTTTGGATTCTTGCTGAAAACTATAAAAATATATACATACATATATGTATATAGAAATTGGTACAGAAATACTCACTTATCACAATATTTCTGAAAAACATTACGAACGGTACTTGATACCGACGATCCACTTCCCAAAGATTTTGCGATTCCTACGCAATCGTCTTTAATTTTATTTAAAATTTTAATTTTTATCACATTCATAGACGCCTGCTAGTACACTTGAAAATAAGAGCTTGTTTCTAGGTGGCTTTAACATGCTACAATCGTAAAAAAGTACAGTCATCAATTAGTTACATATTACAAACTATTGAATGAATATCTTTAAAAATATTTTTTGAAATTACACCCCAAATTTAGGGCTTCATTTACACCCCAAACTTAAGTGAATAAATATTTTGGGGCGTGAATGCATACTTTGGGGCCTAATTGCATTTTCGTTGTTTGGGGTGATAATGCATTTTGCAAATGCACCCCAATTCCAAAAATGCATTTTGGCCCCAATGAAATTTTGGGGCATAATTGCAATATTTTTTTGGGGCCAAATTTCATAGTTTGGGGCCTTTTTGTATTGGGGCAATTTTTCAAATTGTAAAAACACCCCAAAAATTGGGGTCCATTTTCATTCCCGTTTGGGGCGTTATTTCTTGGGGCTTTATTTCTGTACGCCTATGAAAGTAGAAAATCTCACCTTTACAATGATGCAAAGTAGGTTGACCTAGGTGGCCAAACGACGGGGAGATATTGCAATAGTCGGTAGTACATCCCATTTTCCATTTTTGTATACCCTCCACCATATTATGGAGGATATATTAAGTTTGTTTTTCTGTTTGTAACACATTGAAATATACATTTCGGACACTATAAAGTATATATATTCTTGATCGGGATAAAATTCTGAGTCGATATAGCCATGTCAGTCTGTTTAATCACTCTACCGTCCACAATTATTGAGCTAGAGAGCTGTATTTTTGCACCCGAATGTCTTTTCTCCGTAGGCAGGTCAAGTTCGAAGATGGGCTATATCGGGCCACGTTTTGGTACAGCCCTTATATAACGGTACCTCCCGATTTTCGTTTTTTTTGGGGCTTTTAGCTACATTTATTAACCAAACTACCTGTAAATTGACTCTTGGGGTTCCCAGTGGTCAATAAACTACTCCACCAAAAATCGTCAACATAGGTCCATGTTTTGATATAGCCCCCTTATAACGGTACCTCCCGATTTTCGGTATTTTGAGGATTTTAGCTACAATTTTTAACCGAACTACCTGTAATTTGAGAGTTCAGGTTCCCAGTGATCAGAACACATTTTCTCCAAAAATTGTCAACATAGGTCCATGTGTTGGTGTAGCATCCTTATAACCTGATTTTCGGTATTTTCAGGATTTTAGCTAAAAAATTTAACCAAAATATCTGTAATTTGGCATTTAAGGTTCACAGTGGGAACAAAACATCTCCACCAAAAACCGTCAACATAGGTCCATGTTTTGGTATAGCCCCCACGTAACGGTACCTCTCGATTTACGGTATTTTGAGGATTTTGGCTACATTTTTGACTAAACTACCTGCAATTTAATATTTAAGGTTCACAGTGGTTACAAAACATCTCCACCAAAAATCGTTAATATAGGTCCATGTTTTGGTATAGCCCCCACGTAACGGTACCTCTCGATTTACGGTATTTTGAGGATTTTGGCTACATTTTTTACTAAACTACCTGCAATTTAATATTTAAGGTTCACAGTGGTTACAAAACATCTCCACCAAAAATCGTTAATATAGGTCCATGTTTTGGTATAGCCCCCACGTAACGGTACCTCTCGATTTACGGTATTTTGAGTATTTTGGCTACATTTTTGACTAAACTACCTGCAATTTAATATTTAAGGTTCACAGTGGTTACAAAACATCTCCACCAAAAATCGTTAATATAGGTCCATGTTTTGGTATAAGGGTACCTCCCGGTCTTCGGTATTTTGAGGCTCAATCAACATTGTTTGACGGAACTACCAATAATTTGACTTGTGAGATTCCCTGCAGTTGTAAAACTTTTCCACCAAAAATTGTAAAGATAGGTAGGCGGTACGTTTTACCTGGCTGAAAGGACAATAATTATTCCATTTTAATTATGACTATTTATTTCATGGTGGAGGGTATATAAAGGCCTGGCCGAACTTAAAGTTTTTTTACTTGTTGTTTTTTGTAATCAATAGTAGGTAATCTATCCCTTTTTTCCAGGTCGAAATTTCGATCGAATCGTCACGAAATTTTGGTGCTTTATTTTGATCGGATCGTTATGAAATTTTGTTGGCCCCAGAATTCTATTTAGTTTGGTGATGGTTACATAATATTCAGGGGTCGGAATGGGTAGCAAAATCCAACGTTTTGTTCTTATGCGAATACCTGCACTGCTAGTCGGGGTATTCCAAAAGCAAAGCATGTCAATAGAAGAAGAAAGTTCACCTTTACAAAGATCCAAAGTTTTTATAGTCATGCTACAGATCGAAATTTTGATCGGATCGTCACAACATTTTGAGGTCTGATGGGGGTCCCAGACAGAAGGAAGGCTATTGATTTTGGCAATGTTCAGATAATATTCAGGCGTCGCAATGGCATATATTAAAATATCTCTTCAAGCAAAGCCTGTCAATAGAAGAAGAAGAAACGTTTACAAAGTTGGTTGAATTGTAATGACGAATATCCCAGCTTTGGTTAGGTGTATTTCAACAAAAGAACAATCATGACATTCTGAGGTTTAAATTGATTCCAATTGTGTTGCCAAAGTGGCCAATTACTTGAGATATTGACAAAGACGCTCAGATATCTCATTTTTTTGTGGAATTTTATTTCCAATGCGGATATCTGTGTTGGCATTGATGGTAAAATATCAGAGTTATTGCAAAATCCACTAAGCTATCCCAATTTTAGTATTTGGAAGTATTTTTTTTTTTAACCCAGATAAAGCCACTGGTCGTTTAAACGCCACAAAAAATAATTGCAAAAATTGACGTAAAACTCGGTTTTTTTGAATATTTTTGTGGGGTTTTTTGCATTTGTTATAGTATTGTCTGTTATTTGTCATTTCACGCTTATAAATCTTCATTTGACCTATGCATTTCCACGCAATTGGCCTAAACCCCAAGCTATTCAAAAAAATCGACTTTTTTCGTAATTTTCGACTTTTGATGAAAAATGAAAATATGCGATAAAATTTTAATTTGTTATTACAAAAAATACCTCTGTTTCTCTTTTCTTTTTCTCTTACAAAATTACACTGTGCAACATTTTTAAGGTGATCCTATGCAAACAATTCGAACTGAGGATTTTTTGAAAGTACAGACCCAAACGACAAGAAACAAGTTGGGTTCAGATTTTATGGCCCCATCTAAACATGGTTAAATACTGAGTTTTTAAAGAAATTCGGGGCTATATCTCTGAAACCAATGCGAATCTTCTTCTGTCCTCTGAAGCAAATTTGTTGATAAGGACAAGAATAAAATATTTGTAGAAATAATGATCTCGAAAAACAACATTTATTGCCTCAAATTTTAAAATATATGCAAAAAATCCACAATATTTTTTTTTTGAATATTTACTTTTGGAAAAATATTCCCTGGAATGTAATACACAACTCTTCAGAACATGTCATTGTTGTAAAATGCCTCTATCCCGTTGTTTTAAGTACATTTTTCATCCACGATTTAATAGAAATGTCAATAATGTAGTGAAATCCGAAATGCGAGAATAAACTGTTCGTGTGAACTGTGTTTGAAATACGTGTTCTAAAAGATATGATGCAAAATACCGCTGAAACAACATGAAGTAAGCATTTTAGAGTTTCAGAATGTTCTAAAGAATTGTTGAGAACTTTATTTGGAAGATTTTTGCAATAGGTTACTTGGTTCAACTCCCAATAGTTTAGCCGATACTGACCAGAATTTCAGCAATTTAAATTTTCAATTTTCTATATTTTATAGATTTTGATGCCCTAGATGGAGTTTTTCTTATGTGTTTTTTTTTCAAAATATAAGTTCTACTAGTTCAGGGCTACAATATTGCCAAAGACAACAAGGCCAAATTCCTAATCGTTTCTGAGATAAAGGTCCTATAAACACAAAAAACTTTAGTTTTAGCCCGGTTTAGATGAGGCCATAAAATCCGAAGTGGACCTGACAGGACAAAACCCTACTAGGGTTTTTGTAGTCTAAATATGTACTTTCAAAAAATGCATACTAGAAGTTGTTTGCATTTTCAGTGTTACATAGTGTTATTCGGGGCAATCATAAATATTTCCCACCGAATTTTTCCGCACGAAAAAAAATATTTAAAATGGTGAACTTCTTTAAAAGTCAATATTTTAAAACGCGGAAAATACTAGAATCACCAAATTATAAAATATTCTCGTCTAATCGACAAAAATTATGCCCTTTTTGGACATACGAATATACAATACGAAAATATAAAATTGTGAAATTGGGAAAACGAGACAATTCGGCACGGAATTTTTATTCATGATTTCCCTGATTAATTATTTTTGTTTGTTAGGGCTAAGTCATTTGGTATAAAAGCTTACTGAAAAATGTTTACCAGTGAAAAGCTTATGCACAGGATTAGTGGATTAGGGTACCACATAGTCGGTCCCGTTCCGACTATAGCCTTTGCTCACTTCTTAGTTTTTTTTTTTCGATTTTCTAAAATTTCCAAGTGTGCGTCAGTCACGCCTTAAAGCCGGTCAGGACCTCTACTTGTTTTATAAATAGTTTTTGTAAATTTTATAATTTAATGTTATTTCGAATGTAATGAACAATTTTAAAATTTCCTTAGAAAATCATTTAAATTTTCCCGCCTTAATATTCACACTTGGCTTGTGTTAGGAAATACCAAATGCCACCACCAATACATTTGTAGATATCTTCCTACTATTCTAAATCTGTCATTATTATGGAGATGAATTTTTCATAAAATTTTCAAGAAATGATGGACAACTTGCCCTGCCTTCATCCATCCCTGCTACCAACTGATCTCTGTTATCGTAGGTAAACTATCTTGGGTGAGTGTTGGACAAATGTGTATTTGTTAGTTTTACATTTGTAATTGTTGCTGGTGTTGCTTTTGTATTTTTTTGATTCATTTTAACCTGGCCAAACTAAAATATTTTCTTTTAATTCTACCAAATGAAACAGGTTTTGTGTGTGTGTCTTTGTGTTTTCACAGGCACAGGATATAACTTGGTCATTGTTGGGTTAGAAGGAGGTGAAGTAGTAGAGGTAGTGGTAATTCCTGTGTTGGTGTTAGTTTATTGTATAATCATTCTTAATCATCTATTTAAGCCGGTGTTTCAATTTCCCATCTTCTTACCTGCTGCTTTGGATCCTTTTTTCCAGTTGCGATGACCTTGTTTCGTTGTTGTTGTTGCCTTTTTCATTTGGTCATCCATCCCCCATGTTCTTTTGGGAATTTTAATTCTCTACATTTTGAGTGTAACAATCACAGCAGCTCGATATTTAGTTTATTTTCAACGTTGCTCTTAAACAGTTAGTACCTACTTTTAAGCGATGGCAGAGAGATATGCCCGGTGGCAAACGGTTATTTGTTCAGTGTTTTTAAAATTATGTTAATTTAACGGCAAATTGTTAAACTGCTTATGTTTAAAAGGCAGTCGGAAATAAATATTTAAATATTGTTGTAAAATTGTGTTTGGAATACAAGTGCACCTACTACCTTCCTTTAAATATCCGCCTGCAGTGCAAAAGATTTGACACTTGGTTTTTTATTTGCTGCTGAATTTGTGTGAAAGTTAATAAATCTTGATAAAAACAAGTGCTGGAATAATTAATAGCCACACACACCATCATCATCAGCATGTTTGCGGTCCCTTTGTATCATTACCTGCTGCTGCTGTTAGCTTTATTTGCTTCCATCCCCTTGTGGTTGGCAAATATTGTCCATCGGTGCTTTCTGTATGTGACGCGCATTGTGGCGTTAATAAATTATCCCTAAAATGGTTTGTATTTTATTTTCAATATTAACTTAATTTTGAATTACTTTCTGTTTGTGATTAGTTGAAAAAAATGGAAGTAGAATCTTTAGGAAGGAGACCTTTAAAAGAACATTCAAAAAAAGGGAACAAAGACTATAGTCGGGACGGGACTGACTATGTGATATGTGAAATATTAAAATTGGTATAGCTTTTAGGGTGCCACCGTGGTGCAATGATATGCACAACCGCCTTGCACGCTGAAGGTCGTGGGTTCGATTCCCCGTCCAGTTAACATCAAAATTTTCAACGGTGGCAACATACCCCTCAGTAATGTTGGCGACATTTCCTGAGTATTTCTGACATGTAAAACTTCTCTACAAAGTGGTGTCTTAAGACACGCCGTTCGGACACGGCGATAACCAGTAGGTCCCATATCATTGAGGTAACATGAATCGGGGTGCACTCATTGATATGAGAGAAGTCTCCCTTGTCCCGTATGGGATGTTTGTGGAACAATTATTATAGCTTTTAGTGGATTTTGCAATAACTCTGATATTGTACCATCAATGCCAACACAGATATCCGGATTGGAAATCAAATTCCACAAATTCGAAATAGGGATATCTGAGCGTCTTTGTCAATATCTCAAGTATTTGACTACTTTGGTAACACAATTGGGTTCAATTTAAACCTCAGAATATCATAATTGTTCTTTTGTTGAAATACACCTAAACAAAGCTGGAATATTCGTCATTACAATTCAACCTACTTTGTGAACATTTATTTTTCCATTGACAGGCTTTGCTTTACCCCTACTAGAAGAGGGGAGATATTTTCACATTTTGTCCATTGCAATGCCTGAATATTATCTGACCATTGCCAAGATCAATGGCCTCCTTCCTCTCTGGGACCCCCATCAGACCTCAAAATGTTGTGACGATCCGATCCAAATTTCGACTTGTAGCTCGACGACCAAAACTTTGCATCTCTGTAAAGGTTAACGTTTCTCCTTTTATTGACAGGCCTTGCTTTTGGAATACCCCGACTAGCAGTGGAGATATTCACATAAGAATAAAACCTTGAATTTTGCACCACATTAGTTTTTTGCCCATTCCGACCCATCTAAACAGCCTTTGACATATTTGTGGTGAATATATAATTGAAAAATATAGATTTGATATGAACATATTTTAAAGGAGTTTTTGAAAAATTTTCGAAAAAAGGACAAAAAGACCCCTTTGAGGGTTAAAATTTTTAACAAAAATATTCCCCACGTCCTCAGCAAAGTTGCCATTGACACTATATACCTTAAATACAAGGATTCCAAGATATCTTCACTCGAATATTACGAAAAAAATAATAGAAATGGACGGACCTTGCCCCGCCTACTTTGGTTACTTTCCGATGTAACTTTAAAAACGCCGATACACTTGACTCATATTTTTCAGTTTTAATTGTTAATGTTTAAATGTTTACCAGTGAAAAACTTATGCACCGTGGTAGTAGTGTAGGGTATCACATAGTCGTACCCGTTCCGACCCTTGAATATTATGCAACCATCACCAAACTCAATAGGCTTCTTTCTATCTGGGACCCCTCCCCCTTTCATTAGCCACCAACATTTCGTGACGATCCGATCAAAATTGCAACTACGGACAGATCGAATGTATTTAAGGTCTCTTCAGAATTTTGTCGCCCTTTTTGGACATTTGAACTTGCCGACAAAAATTTGGATTAGGAATTAACTGCACTAAGACACAAATGTTGAACTTTTCTGGGGGAGGTACCCTTAGGGAGGACCGATATGGGCCATTTTAGAAGTTAAACTAAATTTTTACAAAATATTGGACCAAATGTTTGGACCATTACCCCATTCAAGTGATATCGTCCTAGCATTTTAGTGACATTTTTTAAATATTGGGGAGAAGTACTGGAAGTTGTGGACCGGTATTGCCCCATGAAACTAAGTTTGGACATAATATGACGAAGACCAAATGTTGGACCACATCGGTTCAACAGTTAGTTCGAGAGTTATCGTGCTCCCCGATGGTGACATAGGGATTTTTTACACCTTTCGGGCTGTTTTCCTAAGAAATATGGACTTGCCCCTGAAAAAACTTTTACCGTCGTGACGATCCGATCAAAATTGCAACCTGAACAAGTAAAAAAGTGTCAGTCGGCTTTGTCGACAGATATATACCCTCAGCCAATGTGAAGTGAAACTTTCAACTACGGACAGATCGAACGTATTTAAGGTCTCTTCAGAATTTTGTGGACTTGCCGACAAAAATGTGGATTAGGAATTAACTGCACTAAGACACAAATGTTGAACTTTTGTAGGGCAGGTACCCTTAGGGAAGGCCGATATGGGCCATTTTAGAAGTTAAACTAAATTTTTACAAAATATTTGAAGATCCAAAGTTTGGACCAAATTGGTTACCCCATTCAAGTGATATTGTCCTAGCATTTTAGTGACATTTTTTAAATATTGGGGAAAAGTACCGGAAGTTGTGGACCGGTATTGCCGCATGAAACTAGGTTTGGACATAATATGACGAAGACCAAATGTTGGACCAAATTGGACCAAGAGTTATCGTGCTCTCCGATGGTGACATAGGGATTTTTTTACACCTTTCGGGCTGTTTTCCTAAGAAATATGGACTTGCCCCTGAAAAAACTTTTACCGTTGTAATGGAGGTAGCGAATGCAAATCGCTTCAACAAAAATCAAAGTGATTCGAGAGCAGGTCTTAAAGTGAATTTATCCAAAATGTGTGTGGGAGGTACCCGAAGGAGTGGACAAATATAGTCTATATTCGAACCTGACCTATACCTGGTAGATATATTAGGATGTGTAAAGTATGGATTACATCGGTCACTCCCTTCAAGAGTTATCGTGCCCACAAATTTTCCGAACATTTTTGAACCTGAAGGAGTGGACCGATGTAGCTTATCTTCGAATTTAAACTATGTTTGGACAAAATATTAAGAAAGCCACATTTTGGACCGAATCGGTTGATCCATTCTTTAGCTCCATCCACTACACACGGTGTCATAGGGGGCTTTTTGCATCTTTCAGGCTATTTTCTCAGGAAGTATGGACTTGCCCCTGATTAAACTTATACAGTCGTATGGGGGGCAGTGAATACAAGATGCTACAACAAAAATCAAAGCGATTCGAGAGCAGGTGCTAATCTGAACTTATCCGAAATTGTGTGTGGTAGACATTTCACGATGTGCAAAGTATGGACCAAATCGGTTACTTCCTTTAAGAGTTATCGTGCGCACAAATTTTCCGAACATTTTCGAACTTTTGTGGGGGAGGTACCGGAAGGAGTGGACCGATATAACCCATCTTCGAACTTATACTAAGTATGGACAAAATATTACGAAAGCCAAATTTTGGACAGAATCTTTTAATCCCTTCGAGAGTTATCATGCGCTCCAGCCAGCCAGACAGACGGACGGACATGGCTAAATCAACTCCAAATTGTCTGAAACACATTTCGTCCAAACATACTTGGGGTCTAAAACCATTATTTCGATGAGGCACATTTTGTCCGTATTAAAGTGTATATACCCTCGTTAGCATAAATGCTGAGGGTATAAAAATGGGATGCGATATCTCCATTGTTTGACCACCTACGCCAACCTACATATCTATATGTTCCTTTTGGAATACTCCTACTAGAAGCGGAGATATTAACATAAGAATGAAACGCTGAATTTTCTCCAGATAAGTTTTTGCCAATTCCGACAACTGAATAAAAAATCGATCTAAATTGCGACCTCTAGCGTGATTAAAAAAAAAAAAAAAATAATAATGGAATGAATTACCGACTATTGCTATATCTCCGTTATTTGGCCACCTACGTCAACCTACTTTGCATCATTGTAAAGGTGAGATTTTTTACTTTCATAGGCATGCTTTGCTTTTGGAAAACCACCAGCCAGAGCTGTGATACTCGACATAACAATTGAAATCCCAAAAATTAAAACTTGGGTTGGATAAGCGACTTTTGCGATATCTCCGTGCACCTACGGCAACCTACTTTGCATTATTTTCCACTTTCATTAGGGGGCTTTGCTTTTTGGAAAACTCGTAATAGAAACGGAGATATTCGCATTATAATAAAACCTTGTCTTTTTCTCCAGATACGTTTTTTGCCCATTCCGAACTCTGAATATGATCCGACCATCACCAAAATCAATAGGCTTCTTCTCCTCCAGGACCCCATTAACCCCCAAAATTTCGTGACGAACCGACCAAAATTGCGACCTGTAGTGTGATTACAAGGTTTATATGGACAGACGTACGGACACACATAGCTAGATCGACTCAGCTCATCGAGACATTCATTTTGGTATATATAAGCATAGGTCTACGACCATTATGTCGTTGCGTTACAAACTTGTTGGCCAAAACCAATTTATAATACCCTCCCGACATAGTGATGTAGGGTATAACAAGCAAAGATAGACCCCGTCTGGATATAGTAGTCAGAGTCTTAGCACACGCAGAGAAGAGATATTGTATCATATTCTAAAAGCAATATAGTGTATTTTAAAAATGTGAAAATATATATTTTTGTTTCAAACATATATGTATTTTGCGTCAGGAAACATAATATCACAAAATATATTGTTGCAACAACAACATATATTTTTAGATTTTTAAAATACACTATTTTGCTCTTAGAATATGATTGCTCCTACAATATCTCTTCTCTGCGTGCAGTTCCAAAGATAGACTGTTGCACTGTTCCAGAACTGCAAGAATCTACTAATTTTTACTACGATAAAAATTTTTCCTTTATGTTATCGGAAAAATTTTGAAAAATTAGTAGATTCTTGCAGTTCTGGAACAGACCAATTGTAAACTCCATGTACCGAGCAATCAATTCATAAGGTTATATCCATCAAAAGTTTAACAATTATCTCCTCCTCCTCCTCTTAGTTTAATTCTGAAAATTTGTTACCCTGTGTAGTTGTTGTATTAAAATGACTGGGTGTTACTATAACAAATTGAAAATCCACACCGAAAACCTGTGAAACTCAAACATAATATTATCTCAATATCCATTCATCCTTTCAAAGTTGGTTGTGTGTGTGTAGAACAAAGTTTACTATTACGCTGCGTGTGGTCATGTTTGAACAAAAAGGATATTTAATGGCAATAAAAAAAATCATGCAATCATAAGCACAGCAAGGACGTCAACAACAACTAAACGTAATTTTCCACAAATGGCAAACAAGTTTAAACATTTGTAAACTAACAACTACGCGGTCATATTCTGGGTCATATTCTGTGTAGTGATTCTGTAGTCCATAGAAATTGCCACATTACAAACATTGGAATTACATTTGGCAGATTGTAATACGTATTAAAAAAAATAATAATCTCAAATTACTTTCCACAATTTCATATTGTAAAATACTATTACATCTAACAAAGCATTAACAAATTGAATTAAAAAAATGTGTTTTGTTTTAAAAAAATATCCTAAAATCCTTGGAATATTTTTTTCACATTCCTTGGCAATTTTATTATTTTTTTCTACAATAAAGTTTGAATTTCTAGTGGTTGCTGGGCTTTATTTTATAAATTATAAATTTTCTATTGCCACAAAACTACCGACTATTTCCTTAAAATCCAGGTTTTAGAACTTTTGACAAATAATCAATCGAATTAATTGTGACTCTTTCCGTTCGGCATTATGTGTGACTATATATTCATTCCGAATATCATCTTTTCTACAGTATTTAAAAATTTTTAAATTTTTTAAAATAAAATTTGAATTTCCTATTTTTGAAAAATATTCAATTATGTCAGATTTCTATTCGACGTTCCTGAACAAATTCTGAAATTATTGGAACAAAATATTCAATCCTGACAAAATTTCAAAGCTCAATTAAGAAATTTACTTAAATCCTAAAATCTGTTTTAATTAATTGAATTAACAAAATATTTCGCATTTTATTTATGTAGTTATTTCTTTATTTTTTAATCCTAAAATTGTTGGAATATGTTTTCCACAGCCCTTAACAAAAATTTTTATAATAAATTTTGAATTTTCTAAGGCAATCAAACTTTATTTGATCTAAAATTTCCTTGAAATCATGATTACACACCAATTTTGAAAAATAATCAGTCGAATTGTTTTTAACACTCTCAAGAAAATTCTCAAAATCTGTCAAGAGTTCCGTTCGACATATCTGAATAAATTCCGTACTTGTTGAAACAAACTATTCACGCCTGATAAATTTCAAAGCTTAATTAAGAAATCGATATAAATTCTAAATATTTTTTCCAAAACAAAAATCCAAATATTTTTTCCACAGTCCTTGACAATTTTACAATTTTTTGACTATAAAATTGAACCTACTTCTGTTCGACATTTCTGAACAAATTATATTCAGACTGCAAATTTTCAAATTTAAATCCCCAAATTTATTTAGTTAATTTTATAAAAAATAAACAAATATTTTGTGTTTCCAAGAAAATTCTCGAAATCTGTCAGAATTCCGTTCGACATTTCTGAACAAATTCTGAACTTGTTGAAACTAAATATTCACACCTGACAAGTTTCAAAGCTCAATTAAGAAATCGATTTAAATTTTAAAAATTATTTTAATCATTTGAAATAAAAAATATTTGTCTAAAAAATTCCAAAATTCTTGAAATATTTTTTTCCACAGTCCTTGACAAATTTACAATTTATTGACAATAAAATTTCCTATTGGCACTAAACTATATTTAATCTAATATTTCTTTAATATTGTTATTAAACTAGTTTTGAAAAATATTCAGTCGTATTAGTTGCGACAATAAAGAAATTTCCCGAATTCTGTTCGACATTTCTGAACAAATTCTATTCAGACTTGAAATTTTAATCCCAAAATCTATTTAATTAATTGAAATAAAAATTAACAAATATTTCAAATAATTCTCGAAATCTGTCAGAATTCCATTCGACATTTCTGAACAAATTCTGAACTTGTTGAAACTAAGTATTCAAACCTGACAAGTTTCAAAGCTCAATTAATTATTTTAATTATTTGAAATAAAAATATTTTGTCTAAAACATCCCAAAATTCTTGAAATATTTTTATCCACAGTCCTTGACAATTTTACAATTTATTGACAATAAAATTTCCTATTGGCACTAAACTATATTTTATCCAATATTTCCTTAATATTGTTATTATACTAGTTTTGAAAAATATTCAGTCGTATTAGTTGCGACTGAATAAAGAAATTTCCCGAATTCTGTTCGACATTTCTGAACAAATTCTATTCAGACTTCAAATTTTAATCCCAAAATCTATTTAATTAATTGAAATAAAAATGAACAAATATTTTGTGTTTCCAAGAAAATTCTCGAAATCTGTCAGAATTCCGTTCGACATTTCTGAACAAATTCTGAACTTGTTGAAACAAAATATTCACACATGCATGTCAAGTTTCAAAGATCAATTAAGAAATCGATTTCGATTCTAAAAATTATTTAAAAAAACAAATTTTAAGAGACATAAATAAAGAAATGGTCCAACAAATTCCAAAATTCTTCTTGAAATATTTTTTTCTAAGTAAAATTTGAATCAAGAAATTTCAGAATTCTGTTTGACATTTCATTAAAGTTCTAAATATGCCAATTTTTAAAAATATTTAGCCGAATTAATTGCCACTCTTTCAAGATATTTCTGAGAAAATTCTGAACTTTTTGTAAGAACATGTTCAGACTTGAAAAGTTTCAAAACTCAATTAAGAAATTTATTTAGAATTTAATTTGTTAATTTAAAAATATAAAAAAAAAATGTTTTTGTTTTAGAAAAAAAAAATCTAAAATTCTTGTAATATATATTTTTAATTAATTTTTCTTGGAGTCGAGCTGATGATTTTTGCAAGTAGAAATATATTATTCGGAATATATGTAATATATTTTTCCGAATTCATGGAAATTTTATTTTTTTTACAAAAAAATTTGAATCAAGAAATTGTCCGAATATTGTCAGAAATCATTTCGAAATTTCTGATAAAATTCTGAACTTATTAAAACAATATATTTTGACTAAAAAAATTGTTAAATTGAATTAAAAATAACAAAATGTTCTGTATTTTAGAAAAAACTAAAAATTCTTTTTTTCCAAAGTCCTTTTTACAATAAAATTTGAATCAAGAAATTTCCCGAATTGAAACAACATTTTTAGACTTGAATAGCTTAGTCAAGAAAATTATTTAAATCCTAATATATGTTTTAGTTAATTAAAATAAAAAAATATTTTTAATTGATTGAACTAGTTGAGCTAACATGACCTAAGAAGTATATATTGAAAAGTGAATACTAGCGTATTTTTCAATACAAACTTCTTAAGTCATGTTAGCTCGATTAGTTCAATTAATTAAAAACGTTCATAGGTAAGTGACCTTCGTCCTGATGGGGCAACAATAAATAAAAAAAATATTTTTTTTTTGTAGAAAAAATCTAAATGTCTGAGTATTTTTCCGCAGTTCTTGAAAATTTTAACATTTTTACAACTTTATAATAACCCTCTGCCTTTGGTCTACGGACGGCATATACACTCTGTTACGGTTAAAGTGTGCTTCATCCAAATAGTGGTTTAGGACCCCAAGTATGTTTGGACGAAATAAGTTTCAGATAATTTGGTGTCGATTAGTCCGGTCCGTCGTAATTTTTTTTCCAAACTTTAATTAAGTGCAGGTATATACAATATTGGTAAACATTTTCCTACTCCTTCGGATATCTCCTCCACACATTTTCGAAAGAATGGTGCGAACTCTCGAACGGAGTAACCGATTTGGTTCAGATTTTGGACATCGTAATATTTCTTCCATGAAAAGATCAGGTTCGAATATGGACATTTTTTGCCAAGACACAATGCAAGATATTTCGTTAACGTATGTCATCGAAGAGTCGATTTTTTACTGGGCCGTTTGGACCTACATACATATATCATTGGTAATAGGAGTGATCTGCCCACTCAGTTTAGACTCTTTCGATTTATCGAAATATGTTCCTTAATAAAACTATTTCAAATCTCCAATACCAGGGATTTATTTTTTCGTAAACAAACATCAAATTTAAATTTTTCTCGAGTTCTGTCAGAAACTTGACCGACATTTCTGAGCACATTCTGAACTTATTAAAACAACATATTTCGATTTTCCGCAAATAACAAAAAAAAAATATTACGAGCATTAGATTAAAATTTTCCATGAAAGATGTAATCTTCAATTTTCGTAATGTCGATTTGGGGGACACTTTCCAGACACAAACTCTTCTGAATATATTCTGGTCTAATTATTAAAATAACATATTGTCGGACTGAAAAATGGTTTTGAAACTTAATCAAAAATTTATTCAATTCCTATATCATTGAAAATTCTCCTATATTATTGATTTTATTTATTATTATTATTATACCCTCAGCCTTTAGGCTATGAAGGGTATATACACTTTCATACGGGCAAAATGTGCCTCATCGAAATAATGGTTTTAGACCCCAAGTATGTTTGGACGAAATGTGTTTCAGACAATTTGGAGTCGATTGAGCAATGTCCGTCCGTCTGTCTGTCTGTCTGGCTGGCTGGAGCGCACGATAACTCTCGAAGGGATGAACCGATTCGGTTCAAATTTTGGCTTTCGTAATATTTTGTCCAAACTTAGTTTAAGTTCGAAGATGAGCTATATCGGTCCACTCCTTCCGGTACCTCCCCCACAAAAGTTCGAAAATGTTCGGAAAATTTGTACGCACGATAACTCTTGAAGGGTGTAACCGATTTGGTCCATACTTTGCCCATCGTGGAGTGTGTACCAGACTTAGATCAGGTTTTAATATGGACTCAATCGGTCCACTCCGTCGGGTACCTCCCACACAAAATTTTGGAAAAGTTCAGTTTAGGAACATCTCTCGAATCGCTTTGATTTTTGCTTTAGCAACTTGTATTCACTGCCCTCCATACGACGGTATAAGTTTCATCAGGGGCAAGTCCATACGTCCTGAGAAAATAGCCTGAAAGTTGCAAAAAAAAACCCCTATGACGCCGTGTGAGGAGGTTGGAGGGCAAAATAACTCTCGAACAGGTCTGCCGATTCGGTCCAAAGTTTGGCCTTAGTAATATTTTGTCCAAACATAGTTTAAGTTCGAAGATAAGCCATATCGGTCCACTCCTTCAGGTACCTCCCCCACAAAAGTTCAAAAATGTTCGGAAAAATTGTGCGTACGATAACTCTTGAAGAGAGTGGCCGAATTGGTCCATACTTTACACATCCTAATATATCTACCAGATATAGATCAGGTTCAAATATGGACTATATTTGTCCACTCCATCCGGTACCTCCCACTCAAAATTTCGGATACATGTTCACTTTAAGACCTGCTTTCGAATCACTTTGATTTTTGTTGAAGCAACTTGCATTGCTGCCTCAATTGCGATGGTAAAAGTTGTTTCAGGGGCAAGTTCATACTTCTTGAGCAAACATCCCTGAAGTTCTAAAAAACCCCTATGGTACCATATGTAGTGGCTGGAGATCCATTCTTTTTAGTATCTCCTCCGCAAAACCTTTGATATTAAATCCTAATCAACATTTTTGTCAGTTCAAACGCCCAAAATTTTTAAAACTCTCTAAATACATGCGTTTTTTGGAAAAAAATTGTTTCAATATACACAGGCTGAGGGTATATCTCTGTCGGCAAAGCCGACTGATACTTTTTTACTTGTTTTTTTGTACAATCATCTCCAAATCGACATCCCTAGTGGTTGGTTGTTAGTAGTGGTCATCATCATCATCATGTATCCCATTCATTCACACATCATGCCAAGTAATTTGGAGAAATTTAATATTATTTTTTAATTTGTTTGCTGCGTGATATAATAAAATAGAATTATTTGTACAAGGCCATCGTCGTCGAGGAACACACCACCAACAGCTGCTAAATAACATTTTCGAAACAGCAGATGTGTGAGTGTGTGTGTGTGTGTGTGTTTACGGAGAAATTAGTTTTAATTACTTTTATATATAAAAATAAGTATTTCGTTAAAATTAAACAGTTTAATATTAATATCATTATTACATAAGTTAGGAATAGTTTAAATTTGCCAGTTGTGTTTTTTTTAACTTTTAATAAAGTCATTATGTTGAATTTGATAAAAACGTGGAGCTTACTATCTAATTAATGATTTCAAATATACAAATGAATTTAGGACACAAGGAACTGAAATTTAATTTTAAAGCGTTGAAGTCCGTCTTTTTTCTACCAAATGATTCTATTAAACAAAGATAAATGCACAATATAGTGATTTGGTTGGGGTCCACAATTCGAAAATTAAGTTTTTAAACGTAAAATTCTGAGGAGTATGTGAGTAGTCAGTCATTTAATACATCTTCACCGACCTGGAGAAACGGGTTAAGTTGATGTTAAAAAGAGTCTTGATTTAAAATTGTCATAACGAACGAAGGGCATCTACAATATTGGAGTGCATACTTTTAGGCGCAAAATAGTAATCAGCGAAACTGAAATATAGAATAGTATTAATAATTCTATGGTAGTGATCGGCCGAATACTGTCGGACGTTATTTTTATAAGAAACAAGTAAAAAAGTATCAACCGGCATGTCCGACAAAGATATACCTTCAGCCCCGGACCTAAAGAAAAGATGTAACACACAATACTTCTTATGTGTACATAATACAATGTACAACATTTGTACGTTTCTCCCTTCGAGGGTTATCTTACGTACTACCCAGGTTTGTTGGTGCCGGCAGGCTTTTTTGGAGTTTTTGGGCGGTTGTCTCAAGAAGTAAAGAGCGAGTTGTTACAAAAAACATCAAAGGGATTCGCCTTATCGTGCGCTCCAAAAACTACCCATGCACAGTGGTTCCGCCCGTGAACAAAAATCGAAAAATTGATGGCGACAAATTAGATTGCGATTGAAATAAATATTCTCTAAACATATCAAATCGTCAAAATTCCGAAAATCGGGAGTTACGTTTATATGGGAGCTATCCCTAAACATGGACCATTACTGAACATTTTTTGCAAGGAGGTATTTTGCTCACTCAGAACCCAAAATGCAAAATTACAGCCAAATCGATTGGAAAATGTGGGTAAAATCGTCAAAATTTCGAAAATAGGAAGGTACTTTTATATGGGGGCTATACCTAAACGTAGACCGATATTGACCATTTTTTGCATGGAGGTATTTGGTTCACTCAGAACTCAAAATGCCAAATTACAGCCAAAATCGTAAAAATACCAAAAGTCGGGCGGTACCTTTCTATGGGAGCTATACCCAAATATGGACCTACATTCACTAAAAATGATTTTCTATCTTTTTGGCTTATTATAAAACTACGTTTAAAATTTGGAGACGGTAGCTCGATTAGAACTATTTTCGGCACTCTTTTCCATACAAGTGGGACCACTGTGTCATGTTGCCTATTAGGGTAACCCTAGTACTACCACATAAAATGCAACAATCTGGCAGCATCGTAGCAGTGTTGCATGCATCAGTAGTTTTAAGTTATTATCTCTCTCTACTCATTGTCAGTACACAGTCAGTTAGTTACTTTGCAACCACCAATTAATAGACATCTCATCTGTACATATTTCGTCATATTTCATTGTTCTTCATAATTAATACTTTATTTCAACTCATAAAACAACTTAAAGTTTTATTCAATAAATGAATTGATTGTTATGTTTAAACATCGTCTTTCATTCAATCGACCACCTCCGTAAGAACATAACAATTTGGCGACGAGGATTTTGGAACAAATATGTATCATTCTCGCTAACAATTTGGCGACGAGGATTGTGAATTGAAAACAGCACTCAGTAACAAAAGGAATTTCACAATTTCATCAGAACTTTCAACAAGGCTGCGTAATAACATCAAGACATCGCACACAATAAAAGTTGTGGCAGGAAGATTTTCAAGGAAAACATCAAAACGCACAGGCGCAAGTTCATCAGGAACATTCTAACAAGAATTTTCAAGAAATCTTCAGCGATCAACACTCACACAAACAACAGTTTGCAGTCTCACACATACAGAATTTTTTTTCAGCTCAACACACACACCATAGCAACGTGGGAAATTTCATCATTTTTGCAGCGCACACATACAGACATACGACGGCAGCGTCTCTAACAAAATTGTAACGGCTAAAAACACAGACACTAGAAAAATCTAGACATGTCGGAACAAGCGAATATTGTAAAATTACTTGCACAGCAGCAAGAGCAAATAGCTAAGCAGCAGGAACAATTTGCGCACCAACAGGAATTACTAAATAAACTCACACAAATCATCGCTGGACAACAAGGTGCAAACACAGTTTCATCATCAATTCCAGGTGAATCATCAGTGGCAAAAGCCCACCTCATGGAATCTTTAGCTAATTCCATGACGGATTTTCACTATGAGCCTGACAGTGGTTTATTATTTGAATCGTGGTACAATCGTTTCAAACACATCTTCGAAAGGGAAGCAAGTGCACTGGACGATGCAGACAAAGTAGGACTTTTGTGGAGAAAAATGTCCAATCACATTCATGAACGATTCAAGAATTTCGTGTTACCAAAACAACCTCAAGAACTTTCATTGGCAGACACAATCAAGCATCTCACAAGACTATTTGGCCGAACAGAAACACAAGTAAGTTTACGTTATAAGTGTCTCCAAATCACAAAGATGGAAAATGAAGATTTTAAAGAATACGCTAGTCGTGTCAATCTTCAGTGTGAACTTTTTAAACTGGATGACTTAACTACAGACCAGTTCAAGTGTTTAATTTTCATACTTGGTCTTAAATCATCACAAGACAGTGACATCAGAATCCGTTTATTAAGGCATCTTAATGAAAGTAAGGAAGTAGTCAACTTAGAAAAGCTTGTTGATGAAACACAAAGCATTTTGGATTTGAAAAGTGACACAGCACTAATTGAGGGAAGCCAAAAACAGTGCAACAAAATTGGTAAGCCTCAACAAAAACAAAAGATACCAAAAACAGCATGTTGGTATTGTGGAGATATGCATTATGCAAAACATTGCCCCTACTCCAAGCACAAGTGTACCAAGTGTCAACAGATTGGTCACAAAGATGGTTTTTGCAACAGCATGCACAGGCAGAGCAAACCAAATCACAACAACAACAAACCTCAACAGAGCAAAACCAATCATGACCAAAATTCTAAGAAGAACAGTGTGACTCATCAGAATTTCAACAAGAATAAATCAAAATTCAATACAAAAACTATATTGTCAACAAAGCAAGTACACTTCAAGGAATTAAGAAAATATGTCACAGTGAGTATTAATTCAAAACAAGTGAAATTACAAGTGGATACAGCCTCCGACATAAGCATAATTTCTGAGTCAACTTGGAAACGCATAGGAAAACCTGAAACAAACCCAACAACAGAGACCGCCAATGCTGCAAATGCTGAGGAGATGAAATTTCTAGCTAAATGTTCAACAGAAGTCTCAATAGGAGATAAATGTGAAATAGTGGAATGCTATATTTCAGACGTGGAATCACTAAATGTAATGGGCATAGATTGGATTGAGAAATTTAATTTATGGAACATTCCAATTACAACATGGTGTCATCAAATAAATTTCAACGATGAAATATCAAAAATAAAATCATCATTCAAAGAAGTATTTGACAACAGTTCAATGGGTTTATGTACCAAAACAAAAGTAAACATCAAGGTACTTCCAAACGCAAAAGAAGTTTTTATACCAAAAAGACCAGTTCCATACGCAGCACGCAGTGAAATAGAAACCGAACTGCAACGTCTTGAAAATTTAGGTATAATAACTCCAGTGGACACATCAAAGTGGGCAGCACCTATAGTCGTAAGTAAACGCAATGGAAAAGTAAGAATTTGCGGAGACTATTCAACAGGTCTAAACAATGCCATAGAACCTAATCAATATCCGTTGCCTACACCAGAAGAGATTTTTGCAGAATGTCACAACTGCACAGTTTTTACCCATTTGGATCTATCAGACGCCTACCTACAAACAGAAGTAGATGACGACAGTAAGGAGTTGTTAACAGTCAACACCCACAAGGGATTGTTCAAATTCAACAGATTACCTCCAGGAGTGAAATGTGCACCAGGTGCATTTCAACGAATAATGGATCAACTATGCACAGGTATAGATGGCGTTAAGGCATATATCGATGATATTATGATTGCCAGTCCAGACATTGAACAGCATAAGCAATCCTTACAAACATTACTGCAACGTATTCAAGAATTCGGATTTCGTCTAAAATTTGAAAAATGTGCATTCTTTCAAAGCTCAATTATTTATTTGGGACAAATAATTGATAAAACAGGAATACGTCCAGATCCAGAAAAAATCAAAGCCGTTCAACAGCTCAAAGTGCCTGAAAATATATCCGAGGTAAGATCTTTATTAGGTTCAATTAATCATTATGGAAAATATGTTCCTAATATGAGAAATCTGAGAAAGCCTCTTGATGACCTTTTAAAGAAGGAAGCTCATTTCAAATGGACAACCGAGTGCCAGGCAGCACTAGATAAATTCAAAAGTATTCTTTCATCAGATCTCTTGCTCACACACTATGATCCAAATTTACCAGTCCATATAGCAGCTGACGCATCAAGTCATGGTATTGGTGCTGTTATATATCATATATTTCCAAATGGAAGTATGAAAGCAATTCATCATATTTCAAGGTCATTGACTCCTGCAGAAAGAAATTATAGTCAAATTGAAAAGGAAGGTCTCGCTTTAATTTTTGCAGTACAAAAATTTCACCGTATGATACTTGGTCGAAAATTCACTCTTCATACAGACCATAAACCATTATTAGCCATATTTGGGTCTAAAAAAGGCATACCTGTTTATACAGCGAATAGACTTCAAAGATGGGCGCTAATTCTACTTGGTTATGATTTTGACATCAAGTATACGAACACTCAAGACTTCGGACATGCCGATGTTCTCTCAAGGCTTATAAAATCTCATGAGAAACCTTCAGATGATTTCATAATAGCATCAATCAACTTTGAGCAGGACATACAAAAAGATTTAAATGAATCAATATCAAAATTTCCAGTAACAAATGCTATGATTGCAGAAGAAACAAAATCTGATAAAATTTTTCAGAAAATTTTATCATACATGGAAAAAGGATGGCCTGAAAAACAAAATCAAGTGGACCAACAAGTAGCACCTTATTTCAAACATAAGGATGAATTATCACAGGTTGACGGATGTCTACTTTTAAATTCAAGAATAATTATTCCACAAAAATTCAGGAAGAAAATTTTAACACAACTTCATCGTGGACATTTCGCAATTGAAAAATGCAAAACGCTCGCAAGGAGTTATGTCTATTGGCCCAACATAGACAAAGATATTGAAGACTACGTCAAAAGATGTCAAAATTGTCAATTAGTATGTAAAAATCCAGTCAAGACAGACTTATCATCATGGCCATTAACAACAAGACCGCTAGAACGAGTTCACATCGACTACGCTGGTCCAATTAAAGGATTTTACTACCTCTTAATAGTGGATGCATACTCAAAGTATCCAGTCATTTATCAAACATCCTCAATCACAGCTACGTCTACAATCAAATTAATGAACGAGTACGTTTCACAATTCGGAAACCCGGAGCAGCTCGTGTCAGACAACGGAACACAGTTCTGTTCCAACAATTTTGAGCAATGGTGCAAGGAAAGAGCCATTCAACATACACGCACAGTTCGTTTTCATCCCAGCTCAAACGGACAAGCCGAAAGGTTTGTTGACACTTTCAAAGGATCACTCAAAAAAATGGAAGGGGAAGGAACGATACCGGAAATACTTTGCAAGTTTCAAGAAGTATACAGATCTATGCCAAATGTAAATTCACCAAATGGTTCATCACCTGCAGAAGCATTTCTAGGACGCAAAATGAGAACCATATTCGACGCTCTTAGAAAGCCTTCAACATCAGCTCTGGAAAGAAACGAGAAAATGGAAAATCAGTATAATGCCAAACACGGAACTAAGCCTAAATCGTTCAAGCCAGGAGATTTAGTATATGCAAAAGAGTTCCGTCACAACAAATCAGAATGGGTTCCTGGAGAAATAATCAACAGAACAGGTACAGTCACTTACGACACAGCAATATGGGTCGGAAGTCGCAAAAAGTTAATCAAGGCTCATGCAGATCAACTTCGAACAAGATTAGCAGATGAGGTTCCTCCATCATCAGACAACGCATTACCTCTTGATATATTACTTCAAGACTTCAACATTCAATTGCCTCCTACGGATCATACAGCATCACAACAGTCAAGTGAAGATTTCATTACTCCACCAAGTTCACCCATCATCAACTATCAACCAAGAAGGATCATACAGAGAAGACAGCCAGTTGAAGTAATATCCAGAAGCCCGGTTCAAACTTAAAAGGGGAGATATTAGGGTAACCCTAGTACTACCACATAAAATGCAACAATCTGGCAGCATCGTAGCAGTGTTGCATGCATCAGTAGTTTTAAGTTATTATCTCTCTCTACTCATTGTCAGTACACAGTCAGTTAGTTACTTTGCAACCACCAATTAATAGACATCTCATCTGTACATATTTCGTCATATTTCATTGTTCTTCATAATTAATACTTTATTTCAACTCATAAAACAACTTAAAGTTTTATTCAATAAATGAATTGATTGTTATGTTTAAACATCGTCTTTCATTCAATCGACCACCTCCGTAAGAACATAACATTGCCATAGGGTTTTTTTTACAGTTTTCGGACCATTTTTTCAGGAAGTATGGACTTGCCCCTGAAAAAACGTGTACTGTCGTTATAGGGGCAGCGAATACAAGTGGTTACAAAAAGAAGCGAAATGATTCTAGAGCAGACCTTAAACTGCACTTTTCCCAAGTTTTGTGTGGGAGGTACTCGAAGGAGTGGGCCTATGTAGTCCATATTCGAATCTGATCTATGTCCCGTACAGATATTACGATATGATAAGTATGGACCAAATCTGTTACTGCCTTCGAGAATTTTCGTCCAATTTAGAGAAACATTTTCCTGGTGGAGGTACCTAAATGAGTGCACCGATATGGCAAATCTTCGAACATAAAAAATATTATGAACGTTAAATTTTTTGATCCGTTCGTGGGTTATCGTGCGCTCCAATCACTACACATGATGCCATAGGGGGTTTTTACAACTTTCGGGCTATTTTCTCAGGAAGTATGGGCTTGCCCCTGATTGAAAATTGTACCGTCGTAATGGGTGCAGCGAATACAAGTTGTTAAAATAAAAATCAAAGCGATTCGAGAGCTGGTCCTAAACTGAACTCTTCCGAAAATTTGTGTGGGAGGTACCGGAAGGAGTGAACCGATAGAGTCCATATTGGGATCTCATTTATGACTGATAGAAGTTTCACGATGTGCAAAGTGCAAAGAGTTATCGTACGCACATTGTTTCCGAACATATTCGAACTTTTGTGGGGATGTACCCGAGAGAGCGAGCCGATATGGTTTATTAAGAAAGCCAAATCGGTTAATCAGTTCGAGAGTTATCGTGCTCTCCAGCCAGACAGACATACGGACGGACTTTGCTAAATCGATTCCAAATTGTCTAAAACGGATTTCGTCCAAACATACTTGGGGTCTAAAACCATTATTTCGATAAGGCACGTTTTGCTCGTATGAAAGTAGTGTATATACCCTCGTTAGCATAATGCTGAGGATATAAAAATCTTAATTTGTCCCAAAAGTGAAAACTTCCTTCGCAGATTTGAAACCTATGTTCTTTTGATTTCGTTTTTATACCCTCAGCATTTATGCTAACGAGGGTATATACACTTTCATACGGGCAAAATGTGCCTCATCGAAATAATGGTTTTAGACCCCAAGTATGTTTGGACGAAATGTGTTTCAGACAATTTAGAGTCGATTTAGCAATGTCCGTCCGTCTGTCTGTCTGGCTGGCTGGAGCGCACGATAACTCTCGAACGGATAAACCGATTCGGTTCAAATCTGCCTTCGTAATATTTTACCCAAACTTAGTTTAAGTTCGAAGATGGGCTATATCGGCCCACTCCTTCCGGTATTTCCGCCACAAAAGTTCGAAAATGTTCGGAAAAGTTGTGCGCACTCTTGAAGGGAGCAACCCATTTGGTCCATACTTTGTCCATCGTAAAATGTGCACCAGACTTAGATAAGGTTTCAATATGGACTCAATCGGTCCACTCCTTCGGGTACCTCCCACACAAAATTTCGGAAAAGTTCAGTTTAGGGCCATCTCTCGAATCGCTTTGATTTTTGTTTTAGCGACTTGTATTCACTGCCCTCCATACGACGGTACAAGTTTTATCAGGTGCGAGTCTATACATCCTGACAAAATAGCCTGAAAGTTGCAAAAAAAAAACCCTATGACACTGTGTGAGGCGGTTGGAGCGCAAGATAACTCTCGAACGGATCTGCCGATTCGGTCCAAAATTTGGCCTTAGTAATATTTTGTCCAAACATAGTTTAAGTTTGAAGATAAGCCATATCGGTCCACTCCTTCAGGTACCTCCCCCACAAAAGTTCAAAAATGTTCGGAAAAATTGTTCGTACCGTAACTCTTAAAGGGAGTGGCCGAATTGGTCTATACTTTACACATACTAATATATCTACCAGATATAGATCAGGTTGAAATATAGACAATATTTGTCCACTCCATCCGGTACCTCCCACACAAAATTTCGGATAAGTTCACTTTAAGACCTGATATGGAATCACTTTGATTTTTGTTGAAGCAACTTGCATTCGCTGCCTCAATTATGATGGTAAAAGTTTTTTTATAGGCAAGTCCATACTTCTTGAGCAAACAGCCCGAAGAGTGTAAAAAACCCCCTATGGCACCATATGTTGTGGCAGGAGATCCACTTCCATAACGGTCAATGTCTATCCATTCCTTTTAGTATCTCCTCCGCAAAACGTTTGATCTTTAATCCTAATCAACATTTTTGTCGGTTCAAACGCCCGAAACTTTTAAAATCCACACAGGCTGAGGGTATATCTCTGTCGGCAAAGCCGACTGATACTTTTTACTTGTTAACCTCTAAACTTTGCGAATTTTTCTTCCTCTATGTTTAGATTTTTTCCTATCCTATTATACCCTTAACTTGTTTTCCAAAATGTAACCAATACTAATTTCGTATTTTTTCCTTAATTTTCATTACAGAACCTGATGTGGGCATGCCGCAACATGAGGCACAACGCTATTTCACCCAGCTATTATCCGGTGTACAATATTTGCATCAACGTGGCATTACACATCGTGATTTGAAGCCCGAAAATCTACTACTGGACGAACATGATAATATAAAGATATCTGATTTTGGAATGGCGACCATGTTTAGGTATTTAGGTACACTCACAATTTACGCTATAAGGAACTAATGGAATTTTTAAAATAATACTAACAAAAATCAGGCAAAAGGAAAATTGATTACAGCCTAAAACATATGGTATGTTGGAGAACTGCAAGAAACTAGTAATTTGTAATATTTTTTTATTTTTTTTTTTTCGATATCATAAAGGAACAATTGTTATCGTAGTAAAAAGTTGCAGATTCTTGCAGGTTCTGGAGCAGACATATAACTTTCTTGTAATCGATTTTCTTCTGTATAAATATTTATAATTTCTACTAATTTTTATAACCAACTATCATTTTCTTATTCATACCTTAGATGCAAAGGAAAAGAACGCTTATTGGACAAACGTTGCGGTACACTGCCCTATGTTGCCCCTGAGGTTTTACTAAAACCCTATCATGCCCAGCCCGCTGATATTTGGTCATGTGGTATTATTTTGGTTACAATGTTAGCTGGCGGTAAGTAGTTTGTGTTATTTTTCACTATCTTATTCTTCATCCGTGTGTGTGTGTTATCATCTTAAGCTGCTTGCGGCGGCATCTCATCTCAGTGCACTCGACTTGTGATTTTTAACATTAATTTCCTTCATTTTTCTTAAGTTACTTTTTGCACTTTCACTACTGATGTTGGTAGAGTTGGTTGTGGTGGAAAATAGTTAATTGCCTGCAAGGCTTACCACCACCACATCAACTTTTTCAGCATGGTAAACAAAAAGTGCGCAACACTACTAACATCAGCATCATCATCATCATCACCACCAACATTGTTCTTCTTATAAACAAATTCAAGTGTTGCCTTCTTCATTGTTTTAAAACTTTGTTTTTCCTGATTCATTTCAATGGTATTTCTTGTAGAATGGCTTATTAAGAACTTTGTATCGAGTTTTGTTTTCATGTTCTTTTTGTTCTTATACCAAATAGTTAATAGAATTTTGAGGTGAGAAGTTTTAGTTGAAGTTTTTTTAATTGAAATTTTTAGGGATTTTTAAAAATTACCATGGACAAGTTTGAGATTATTGGAAAACTGTTACACAACAACTAAAGAACTTTGTTTGGATAATACAACAATAATCCAGGATATTTGACAATATTTGATAACATATTTACTATTTGGTCTGCAAGTGTGACAAAGTTATGGTGGGATTTAGGAAAATAGGAAAAATATCATTGGTAATGCACTCTACCAAGGCCTACAGAAGGTCGGCCATTCAGAGTACTGTTAACAACATTTGACAACAAGCATAATAGATTGTTCATTATTGTGATTTGATTTCCTTTGTATTTTATGTCACAATAATGTATTTGACAGCAAACTAAATAGTCAGGGCTAACTAGTTTGGGCTGAGTATCCGACTGTGCACTCTACTTTGTGGTGCTTAATTTTAATTTAAATTTTTAAGTTGACTATAATTTTCTGACAAGTTGTCGCATAAAAAAATGTATGAGAAAGGTATATTGATTAGCATACTTTTAGGCGAAATATTTTAAAAAAAATTATTCCAGCCAGATTAACTTTAAAATTTTATAAGAAATTTGTTTTCAAACATAAATAAAAAATGTTCGTTATAAGAGCCAAACAAATCGTATTAAAAATTTTTGACATAGAGGAGGTTTTAATCCCGTTTCATTATAATAAGCCATTTTTTCTGTTCCTAACATAATTTTATTTTGTGGTTACTAATTTATTTAATCAAACACAATTGCATGTTATGTTTAGAATAATATATGACTATATAAGAAGTGTTTATTATATAAACTCAAATATTATAAAACAATAAAGCCTTATTAAATGTACCCTTTGTTAAATGAAAAATAAAAACTAAAAATAAAATAAAAACATCAACCAGCAGCGCCAAAGGTTTATGTGTCAGCATCATCATCATCATCATCCCTAGCAAACACAATTTCTTCGTCTTTTAAGCTTTTAGCAGCATCCATCCGCAACATTCTCCATTGATTTTTTAAAATACACTGTGGATGTCCTCTGTCGATCTTCTCCTCTCTGCACTATTTCTGTATTGCAAAAATCTAAACAAAAAATATAAATAAAACATTCATTGTTCACTTTTTTGTTGATTATTTTATGTGCATTTTTATACCTTCAGCCTTTAGGGTAGGAAAAGGGTATATACACTTTCATACGGGCAAAATGTGCCTCATCGAAATAATGGTTTTAGACCCCAAGTATGTTTGGACGAAATGTGTTTCAGACAATTTGGAGTTGATTTAGCCATGTCTGTCCGTCTGTCTGTCTGGCTGGTGCGCACGATAACTCTCGAACTGATTAACCGATTTGGCTTTCTTAATATTTTGTTCAAACTTAGTTTAAGTTCGAAGATGAGCTATATCGGTCCACTTCTTCCGGCACCTCCTCCACAAAAGTTCGGAGATGTTTGGAAAATTTGGGCGCACATTAACTCTTGAAGGGAGTAACATTTTGCACATCGTGTAATTTCTACCAGACTCAGACTCCTCCACTCGGACCACTTCGGGTACCTCCCACACAAAATTTCGGAAAAGTTCAGTTTAGGACCTGCTCTCGAATCGCTTTGATTTTTGTTGTAGCGGCTTGTATTCACTGCCCCCCATACCACGGTTCAAGTTTCATCAGGGGCAAGTCGATACTTCCTGAGAAAATAGCCTGAAAGTTGCAAAAAAACCCCTATGACACAGTGTGTAGTGGTTGGAGCGCTATATAACTCTTGAACGGATATGCCGATTCGGTGCAAAATGTGACCTTCGTAATATTTTTTGCAAACTTAGTTTAAATTCGAAGATCCACTCCTTCAGGTACCTCCCCCACAAAAGTTCAAAAATGTTCGGAAAATTTGTGCGCACGATAACTCTTGATGGTAGAGACCGATTTGGGCCATACATTACACATCCTAATATATATACCAGATATATGTAGGTCAGGTTCGAATATGGACTATATTTGTCCACTCTTACGGGTACCTCCCACACAAATTCTTTAAGACCCGCTCTCGAATCATTTTGATTTTTGTTGAAACAACTTGTATTCGCTGCCTCAATTACGACAGTAAAACTTTTTTTAGGGGCAAGTCCATATTTCTTAAGAAAACAGCCCGAAAGTTGTAAAAACCCCCTATGGCACCATATGTAGTGGCTTGGGAGCTCGAACCGAATACTACGTTCGTCCACACTTTGGATATCGTAATATTTCTTCGAATATTAGATGAAATTAGAAGGTGGTTCTTATAGGTCCACTCCTTCGGGACCTCCCTCACAAAAGTTCGAAAATATTCGCTAAAATCGTACGCGCGACGTAGCAACCGATTTGGTCCAAACTTTGGATCTCTAAATAGGCTAGTATGGTAAAAAAGCGCTATCTACCAATATTCCCGCAAATTTTTGCGTTTTAATCCTATCCATATTTTTGTCGGTTCATATGACCAAAATTTTGAAAACCAGCCTAAATACATACATTTTTTTGGGAAAGAAGTATTTCAATCCACACAGGCTGATGAGGGTATATCTCGGTGGGCAAAGCCGACTGATACTTTTTTACTTGTTTAAATTCATTGTTGTAAATAAATTTAAAAACTAACGGTACACTTCTGGCCAAGGCACAGTGGTCCCACTTGTATGGAAAAGAGTGCCAAAAATAGTTCTAATCGAGCTCGAAATTTTAAACGTAGGTTTATAACAATCCATAAAGAAAGAAATTCATTTTGAGTGGATGTAGGTCCATATTTGGGTATAGCTCCCATAAAAAGGTACCGCCCGATTTTTGGTATTTTGACGATTTTGGCCAAATTTACCTACAGATTTGGATGTTTTTTTATACCCTCAGCATTTATGCTAACGAGAGTATATACACTTTCATACGGGCAAAATGTGCCTCATCGAAATAATGGTTTTAGACCCCAAGTATGTTTGGACGAAATGTGTTTCAGACAATTTGGAGTCGATTGAGCAATGTCCGTCCGTCTGTCTGGCTGGAGCGCACGATAACTCTCGAACGGATGAACCGATTCTGTTGAAATTTTGGCTTTCGTAATATTTTGCCCGAACTTAGTTTAAGTTCGAAGATGGGCTATATCGGTCCACTCCTTCCGGGACCTCCCACACAAAAGTTCGAAAATGCTCGAAAAATTTGTGCGCACGATAACTCCTGAAGGGAGTAACCGATTTCGTCCATACTTTGCACATCCTGAAATGTGTACCAGACTAAGATAAGGTTACAATACGGACTCAATCGGTCCATTCCTTCGGGTACCCCCCACACAAAATTTTGGTAAAGTTCAGTTCAGGGCCATCTCTCGAATCGCTTTGATTTTTGTTTTAACAACTTATATTCACTGCCCCCATACGACGGTACAAGCTTCATTAGGGGCAAGTCCATACTTCGTGAGAAAATGGCATGAAAGTTGCAAAAAAACCCCTATGACACCGTGTGAGGTGGTTGGAGCGCAAGATAACTCTAGAACGGATCTGCCGATTCAGTCCAACATTTGGCCTTAGTAATATTTAATATAGATCAGGTTCAAATATGGACTATATTTGTCCACTCCTTCGGGTACCTCCCACACAAAATTTCGGATAAGTTCACTTTAAGACCTGCTCTCGAATCACTTTGATTTTCGTTGAAGCGATTTGCATTCGCTACGTCCATTACGATGGTAAAAGTTCAGGGGCAAGTCCATATTTCTTGGGAAAGCAGTCCGAAAGGTGTAAAAAACCCTATGTCACCATATGTGGCGGTCGGAGAGCACGATAATTTTCGAACTGTTCAACCGCTTTGGTCCAACATTTGGTCTCCGTCATTATACCCTACACCACTATGTGGGGAGGGTATTATAAGTTGGTTTTGGCCAAAAAGTTTGTAACGCATCGAAATAATGGTCGTAGACCCATACTTATATATATAAAAATGAATGTCTCGACGAGCTGAGTCGATCTGGCTATTTGTGTCCGTCCGTCAGTCCGTCTGTCCATCTAAACCTTGTAATCACGCTACAGGTCGCAATTTTGATCGGATCGTCACGAAATTTTGGATGTTGATGGGGGTCCCGGAGAGGAAGAAGCCTATTGATTTTGGTGATGTTCGGATAATATTTAGGGGTCGGAAAGGGCAAAAAACTTAGGTGGATAAAAAGACAACGTTTTTTTTTTTTCAAAACCAATATCTCAGCTTCTGTATAGGGTATACCAAAAGAAAACCCGACAATGAAAGCAGAAAATATCACCTTTCTAATGATGTAAAGTAGGTGATCGTAGGTGATCAAACAACGAAGATATCGCAATAGTAGCAAATAAAACCCCAATTTTCATTTTTGCGATTTTAATTATATTGACAAATATCACAGCTTTGGTTGAAAATTTTTCAAAAGCAAAGCCTGACTATGAAAGTAGAAGATCCCGTCTTTACTATGATGCAAACTATGTCGGCGCAGGTAACCAAATAACGGAGATATCGCAATAGTCGGTAATACATTTTTTTATTTTTCCATTTTTCTATTTTTTTGGAAATCACGCTACAGGTCGCAATATTGATCGGATCGTCACGAAAATTTTAGGGTTAATGGGGGTCTCACAGATGAAGAAGCATATTGATTTTGATGATGGTCGGATAATATTTAGGGGTCGGAATGGGCACACACTTATTTGGAGAAAGGTCAACGTTTTATTTCAAAGCCAATATCTCTGTTTCTTTAAGAGGTATATCAAAAGCAAAATCTGGCAAGGAAAGTAGAAAATATCACCTTTACAACGATGTAAATCAGGTTGTCGTCGGTGGTCAAATAGCAGGGATATGGCAATAGTCGATAATGCATCCCATTTCCGATTTTTTGTAATCACGCCACAGGTCGCAATTTTGATCGGATGGTCACGAAATTTTGGGGGTTAATGGGGGTCCCAAATAGAAAGAAGCCTATTGATTTTGATGATAGTCGGATAATATTCAGGGGTCGGAATGGGCAAACACTTATTTGGAGAAAGGTCAACGTTTTATTTCAAAGCCAATATCTCTGTTTCTTTAAGAGGTATATCAAAAGCAAAATCTGGCAAGGAAAGTAGAAAATATCACCTTTACAACGATGTAAATTAGGTTGTCATAGGTGGTCAAATAGCAGGGATATGGCAATAGTCGATAATGCATCCCATTTCCGATTTTTTTGTAATCACGCCACAGGTCGCAATTTTGATCGGATCGTCACGAAAGTTTAGGGGTTAATGGGGGTCCCAAAAAGGGGGAAAAAGCCTACTGATTTTAATGATGGTCGGATAATATTCAAGGGTCGGAATGGGCAAAAACTTATTTGGAGAAAAGGTCTACGTTTTATTTCAAGGCCCATATCTCTGTTTCTTTAAGAGGTATATCAAAAGCAAAACCTGGCAAGAAAAGTAGAAAATATCACCTTTACAACGATGTAAAGTAGGTTGTCGTAGCTGCTCAAACAACAGAGATATCGCAATAGTCGGTAATGCATCCTATTTTCCGATTTGTTTGTAATCACGCTACAGGTCGCAATTTTAATCGGATCGTCACGAATTTTTTGGGAGTTGATGCGGGTCCCACATAGGAAGAAGCTTATTGATTTTGGTGATAGCCGGATAATATTTAGGGGTCGGAATGGGGAAAAACTCATTTGGAGACAAATTCAAAGTTTTATTCTTTGTGAATATATTGGCTTCTAGTAGGGGTATTCCAACGACAAAGCCTGTCAATGAAAGAAGAAAATATTACCTTTACATTGGTGTAAAGCAGGTTGGTGAAGGTGGTCAAACAAGGGAGATACCACAATAGTCGGTAATGCATCCAATTCTTCCATTTTTTTGCAATCAAGCTACAGGTCGTAATTTTGATAGGATGGTCACGAAATTTTTGTTGCTTATGGGGGTCCCAGAGACAAAGAGGCATATTATTTTTGATTGTATTCGATATATATTCCCTAACAGAAATGTTTACCAGTCTTTGCTCACTTGTATTATATCTAAACTTAGTTTCATGGGGCAATACCGGTCCACAACTTCCGGTACTTCTCCCCAATTTCACTAAAAGCTAGGACGATATCGCTTGACTGGGGCAACCAATTTGGTCCAAACTTTGGATCTCCTTATATTTTGTCAAAATTTAGTGTAACTTCCCTAAAGGTACCTCCCCCACAAAAGTTCATCATTTGCGTTTTAGTGCAGTTAATTCCTAATCCACATTTTTGTCGGCAAGTTCAAATGTCCACAAATTGCCACAAAATTCTGAGATAGGTGATAGTTTCACTTCACGTTTGCTGAGGGTATATATCTGTTGGCAAAGCCTACTGACACTTTTTTACTTGTTTTTGTATTAGTGCGGCTTATAAGTAAATTCTCAGACTAATTAAATTGGTTCTATTGGAATTTTCATTACTAATGGATACATCAGCATACTATCAAAGCTGTTGCCTTTATTTTCAACTTCTGTAGTGCGATTCGACTGCTTTTTATTCATCGCTAACATACCAAAAAAATCGGTAATTACCGAAATTATAAGCATTTTAATTTTACAGACAATTGTCTGTAACTCAAAAAATGAGTTAGAAGTGCGATTCTCTAACTCATTTTTTGATAATGTTCGATTAATGATGTCAATATCATAGACATTACGAAGAAACATGTGCTATTTTCTGTTTAGTGTGTCACTAATTCTCCAACATTATCACTTAATAGGTTCTTATCTTGTCATAGCCTCGTTATTTCTGGAACAGATTACATTTAATCCAGAGGTGAACAAATCTAAGCGGGACTCAATGAGCCAGGCATAGGACAACCTTGGGTATAAATAGTAGTTAATGTGTTTTTAAAGTATAATTCCCCTGGAGCTATTTATGTGGGATGTTGTTTTTAAATTTTTGTAATCTTCTGGTTCTAAAAACTCTTCGCATTCAACATTTAATTTGTTTTTAATAGTGAAAACTTGTGTTATTATTTATAAATATTGTATTATTATTCTTATTGTATATATTGTGTGTGTGTCACCATTGTCATTCATGTTATCATTGTTATGTGGAATCACCAGCCAAATCACAAAAAAGAAATAAATAAAATATGCCTCCAACAAAAGAAAAAAGAAATGCAACAAATTTACTCACCATTCAAGAAATTATGCTTTCGTGTTTGTTTTTGTTTGTCATACAAAATCATTTTTGCTGTTTCTTTGGTATTCTAGCTGTAGATTTTCTTGTTTGGAAAACTATTTTTAAATATCATCTAAAGCTTTTATACCAAAGCTCCAGCTTAAATTGCTTGTCATCACCCCCACAACCACCGCCACCGACTGCACCATCAAATGCAAATTAAAAAAATTATATATAAAATATCAGCAAAAAATAACCACCCATGTGTTTATCACTCAACAGCAAATGCCATATAAATGTCACCCATCATAAATATAACGAAAAATTGCACATAAATATTTAAGGATATTTTATACAATTTATTAATATTTGTTTTCTTTTATATATATTCATTTAGAACTGCCTTGGGATGAACCATCGGTCCAGTGTCAAGAATTCATCAACTGGAAGGATAATGATCGTTGGTCCACACAGACACCCTGGAGTAAATTGGATACCTTGGCTATATCGCTGCTACGCAAAGTGCTGGCCACTAATCCCAACTATCGTTTGACCCTGGATAAAATTATGGCCCATAAATGGTGCCACATGGAATTCAGAGATAATGGTAAGTATTTGGAGAAGGGAATTGTTAATAGTTGTTATATTTTAAGAGTGAATTTTAAAGTGTGAATCAGTGTAAATAGAGAGTTACTAAAAAATATGTTTAAAACAGTGCTATTTGTTCTAATTAAAATGAGAGAAGTTCAAGTTTAATGACCTGTTTCACTAAAACGATTCAAAGTCAAATTCGTTCGAACTGCTTACTATCAAAGTTCTGTTTTTTTGAGAATATTTAATAAATTTTTGTTTTTAGTTAAACAAAAATTTGTACAATAACAAAAGTTTAGTAGTAATTCGCATGAATTTAAAATTTGAATCGTCTTAGAAAAACTGGCCAGACGTTTTTGCCATATTACCAAGATTAAACCCTATAACTTTGTGAAACTCTAAGCGCTTTGTGTCATAAGATTTGTCTCAGTTTACAAGAAATTGAAATTTTAGCAAAAATTTAATCTTTGTGCTGTTTAAATTTGTGTTTGTTTTAAATAAAAACTGTGCGCTTTATTTTATTGAATGCGTTGAAAACTTTGGTTCAGGTACTTAGTGACTCTCAATGTTATTTAAATTATTCTGGGGTTCACTTTGTACCTGGCCTGACGTTTTCAAAAACCTCTAGACAAAATTTCGTGCTAAATATAATTTAAAAAAAATCCTTTCATAAGACTGCGTAACTTATCATAGCTTTGGCGCTTTAGCTGTATGATAGATTTGATACCTTCATAAAGCTAGATTACCAAAGCATTGAAAATACGCTAAAATCTTCGAAAAAAATTGGTAAAAAATATTTGTAAATTTTGTGAAATGTTTTAAGAATTATTTTTTTAATTGTTAGGGTTCAATAAGTAATCTATGTTGGTTGTTAGAATGTCTAGTGTAGGCCATTAAAAGACTATTGCTTTGTTCCAGAACCTGCAAGAAGCTACTATTTTTTACTACGATAACATTTTTTCCTTTATGTTATCGGAAAAAATAGTAAAAATTAGTAGATTCTTGCAGTATTGGAACAGACCTTATATTTATAAGCAACAAAACAATATAATAATACTTACATATGTTCCCACAATCATCCCCGAAGGGACCAACTTCTCTGACATCAATGAGTGCACCCCGATTCATATTAGCTTAATGATTTGTTGTTGTTGTTTTTGTAATAGCATATAAACCTACGCAGAAGCATAGGTTTGATGCTGGGTTGGCAGCCGCTGGCCGGAACGCTATGGTTTCGGGTCAACCCGGTGTGAAAGAACCCGCTGCCGTGGGATTGACCGATTTGGTAGACACTTTTTATCGACGAGTCCGAGAGAATGACAAAAATAATCAGGTCGCTTACATTACAGGGGGGTGCTTTTGCCACCGTCGAACATGCGATGTGGTCTGGTCTAAAAATTGTTTCCGGGAATTCAGTATTGCATTCAGCCGGATATGCGTTCCATTGCACCACGTCGACAACCAAATTTTGGACACAATTAAGCGAATTTAACTAAGCAAGTCAAGAAGTGCAGTCAAGTCCAAATTCAGAATGCAATCCTTCGGTTTGCTCCATGACGTATATACAAATACAACTCTAGGAATTTCCAAAATTAAAACAGTCTCTAGTCGCAAGAAACGTTCATGTCACTAATTATATGAGTGATGAATTCTATAAATTTCTCATCATGACAGACATTTTTTGCTGACCATTTTGGTTCTTATCCAATGTGGCAGACTCTCTCAAATGACCCCTCACTAACAATCAATAAAAAAACCCAAGCCGAATGGCAATCGGATCCGGTAAAAACGTAGGGGAAAAGGGATTATGGTTAGGGGTTACTATGATTTTTTTTCAAAGAAACTACCAATATTTTTAAAAAGGTCTTTCTTTCATCTGAGAGAGCATATCTTATACTACTTTTGGAATTTTTGTTGTTGAAAAATATTGCATAGTCTTGTGGTAAATGGCTACCTGCGAATCCTTTTGTTGTAAAAGCGTTTTTTTACGGCGACAACGATAGCTTGATAAAGAATGGGCCGATCTTCGTATGTTTTTGTGGGCAGTTAGACAAGATTTTTTTGTATTTAATAAGCTCATCAAAATGTATGAAGATTGTTCCATTCGTTTTCGAGCTTACGTTGGCACCGACTTCAGAAATGTCATTTCGAGAAAACGCATTTCAAGTTATGCCTCTACACACAAAACACCATGGGTTCTTCACTTTGAACGGTCATATCTTCGCCAATTTTGCTCCGATCGACTAGACTTTACTATCTGTACTTCAAATTATGCCAATAAAATTTTGTTTGATTTGTTATAGCCACTTAAGGTTCCTGCAATATGTTATCAAGACCCCAGAACCTTGGGAAAAGGAAGTAAGATGAAATCTCATGGACACAAGACCAAATAGCCTCTGTCCTTTCTTTGATTGTAAGTTTAGGACACCGACAGAGGAATCATCGACTGTTTCAGTCTCTTCTATACTTCACATAGCCTGCAGTACCCAATGTTTTTGTCCACCACTTATTTGACATAGATATAATGCTGCAATGACAAGTTATGACCCCAACCACAATTCTAGGAATCCCACGGTAGCGGTTTCTTCGTACCGGATTGACCAGAAACCAAAAACGTTTCTTTAAGGGTTTCTCTGCGTTTATCTTATGGGGTTTATAGAGAAAGAAGCCAAGCAACAGCAGTCCTCTGCCTGAATATCAGAGGATTTTTGGAACCTATACTTTTAAAAAGTCTTAGAATTAATCGAGAAGGCCCCTAATCCCTTTAAAGCAGCCGGGCTAGGTACATACATACCCAGCAAAATGTTTGCCTCCAAAGATGCAGTTAAATGATATGTACAAGTGATCTGGATGTGCATCAAATTATGCATTTTCACTGATGATTTTTACAAGAGCTTGACTACTGAAAGATGCACTCAAAAGCACTGCATTTTAACTAACCCTTTGGCACTGCATTTTAACTGACCCTTTGGCATTGCATTTTAACTAACCCTTTTGCACTGCATTTTAACTGACCCTCTGGCACTGCATTTTAACTGACCCTTTGGCATTGCATTTTAACTAACCCTTTGGGGTAGAATAGGAGGCAGTCCAAAGCACGTGTTTGGTACAGGCATTCTGCGGAAATTGTGCAAGCCATTACAAAATATGCCAGAACAAATAAAATGCATTTATTATTTGTGCAAAACAAAAATATTAACAACTTTATTACATTAACACAAATTATGAAAATTCTCCATTGAATTCAATCGCAAACATGGGTGTTTCCTCCGCTTGCATTTGTTCCAAGCTGAACTGTTTTTGCTTCATTTGCTAAATGGGTTGTCTTCCCATCACCAGTTAAGATTTCGACACGTACTCCAACAGCACTACATTCGGAAATTTTCTTCTGGTGAGTTGCCGGAAAAATGTTCACAAATTTAATATTATTTAAATATTAAATATTATTTAGTTTGTATTAACAAATGTTTGGACATGTTAACACGGTTATCTCTTTTTGGAAAATGAAAGCCGCTGCCTGTAGAGATGTACAATCTGATTTATGTACATATAGGGATCTCTAACAACTGCTAATAAAATGTAGCGAACGGAGTGCCTTTTTCACGACTCCGTTTGGACTGCATCCGGATGCTGTTAAATTGTGAGGAATTGGGGTGCCTTTTTCACGACTCCGTTGAACTGCATCCGGATGTTGCTAAAATGTGACAAGTGGATGTGATTCTTTGGATTGCATCCAAATGCGGTTAAAATGTGAGGACTGGAGTGCCTTTTTCACGACTCCAGTTGAACTGCATCAAAACATGCCGTGACAGAACTAGTCCACATTGCACTACTTCCAATTTATTTTGCTGGGTATGTATACTGTAACTACTCTACCTGCGAAGACCGCCAGTTCCACTAGTCCACTCATTCATATACTATCTCTCTCTCTGTTTGCCCAATCTGGCTATCTTTCCCCTGGAGAAATCTTATATGTCAAAGCCGTGAACAACGCTACACGTTAAGATCCTTGAGCCTTAAAGCACATATGGATGATTGATACTGCACTGGACTATCCAAGGGTTGAATATTCAGTACAACATTCAATGCTGCGTGAGGTACAATTTTTATTGCTCCATTAATGAGAACTGTAGTGCGATTCTCTAACTCATTTTTGAGTTATCGATAAATGTCGGTAAAATTAAAACGCTAAATTAATAATGAAAAGTTTTAATTTAAGTTGACAACACTCTTGTTATCGGTAGGACTTAACGACTACTACATTTTTGTCGCTACCTTACCGAAAAATGTCGTTAATCATCGAAGTTATAAGCGTTTTAATTTTACCCATTTTTGTCGGTAACTCAAAAAATGAGTTACAGAATTCCACTACTGACGCTGTATTAATTAGGGCATGTCACAAAACGAGGCTGACATCATAGACATGATAGGGCAGACCCCCGATATTTCTTCCACTCATAGATCATATTGGAATATAGTGTACATCGGTCCACTCCATTTCAAAATTTTTCGCAAAATTGGAGTTTAAGGACATTTCACGGTTGCAGCAGGTTGTCCTCTCGGTAGCTATTATAACAGTACTTCCTGAGATAATCGCCCAAGAGCTCTTAAAACCCTGCCGGCAACAACAAAAATGACTGCTTGACCCAATAACTTACGTATTGAACATCCGATTTAGGCGAAACTTCCACAAAGTAGCATTTCATCCAAACGTATATTCAGTTCCAGCATGGTCTATATCGAATAATACCTTCTATCTCCCTTACAAAAAATATAAAAGACAATGAATAGGAAAGATTCGTCGTTGGAGACGTGTGTAGAGTTGAGAATGTAGAAAAATTGAAGAATGACAACCCTTCACAATAAAGGTAATTTTGATGAATGCTCTCACTTGGGAATGCTCTAGTCTATTTCCCCCGTGCAATTTATTAGATGTGTCTTACTTGCAAGTTCTATCGAATGCGGCAGTGACCAGTTATCTACATTGGAAATGAGGATTTCAGATTTAATAGAAAAGGACTTAAGTGCTTCATGAGCAGCTTGGCAAAAACAATCCACAAAAACCACGATATATCTTTCCGCACTTACTACCCACCTCACAATTCTAGAGCTTCGCAGTAGCCAGTCCTCAGTTTTTATCGGATACTTTAATCCTCACATTGTATGCCAGTGTCCTCTTCCATTTTTGAGCCATGAATCAGTATAAATGGATAGACTTTTCTAAAAATGTCTGCCGTGTTGAAGCTATAGATTGGTGCGATATAGTCGCTAGTTTTAGAACCAATTTTCGGGTTGCTTGCATGTTCTAAGTGTGATGAAATGAGTCACTATGCACTTCTGCAAGGGAGAAATGGAACCACTTCGTCCAATGGTTGCAGATTTCGAATCGCATTCCCATGTGGTGTACTTCTGACAGCTTCAGTGATTAGGGGCATTACTTTGATTATGTACTATGTTCAGTTACGGAGCGCTACCACCATACAAGACATACATTTGTTATGATAGGGAGGCAGATCAAATTTCAATACAATCAAATTATTATATAAGGTTTGTGTCCCAGCTTAGGTTAGGTTAAAGGACAAGCAGCTGTCATACAGACAGCCACTCCACTCGGAGACCTTGTGGTCCATTGTATTCATCTTGTTAAAGTACTTAAAGATTAAGTTGTAGAAAAGAAAATAGTAGGTGCCATAGGTGGAAGCACAAAGGTATATAGTAGAATTTGAGAGATATCGAAAGATTATATACGATTTAGGTTTAGAGAAGAGAGAGAGTTTGCTATGTTATGGCGAGTAGAAGCAGGGTTGTTCGCTCGGTTTGACCGAAGATTGTCAGAGATTGGATCGTGTGTTCCCCTATGATTCTCATTCTACGAGTCACGAGCATTAGACATCGGCATAATAAGAGTGCGATCGTCTCCGTCTCCTTCTTATCCTCGCACAACCTGCAGTAGTCAACATCAAGGCAAATATAGAAGGTAGCCGATTCGGCGAATTGCTACAACAAAGCAACTTTTGCCGTAACATAATACGTCAAAATTTGTAAAGAGAATCAATTCGCCTTGGCGCTTAAATTTGCAGCGATTTAGCTTCGGCCAATCAGAACAAGATGTTTGTTTACATTTCACAATTTTATTTGACATTTCATATTCAATCAGCTGATACGAGTCGGCTACATTCTTTAATGTGCCTTGGTCAACATCATCATCTAGTTCCCTCTTGCAGCACATCGCCCTTACTCTGCAGTGACCCGTGATTACTCCTACAGTTAGTTTCAGATCGGATTTCCCTATGGAAATGCCTTGGAAACCCTACAACAGGGTTCGTTGTTCTGGCATCTTTGTTCTAACTGCCGCATGCAATGGCACAAGGGTGGTTGACTCAGATCCGCAAGGCTCCATTTCATCCGCTTTTTCATTTCCCTCGATATTGCATTGGACCACAGGACCCATCACAAAATAAGAATTGATTTAAAGCGCCGCAGACTTGATTTAGTGGAATCTAGGTGATTTGAGGGCCGCTTGACCATCCACATAGATAGTCACCGGTCCAGCTATGTCCCCTTCAATGATTCTTATCAACTCTGCTGCTTTAATGACAGCAAAGATTTCGGCTTGAAAGACACTAAAATTTTCTTTCAACCTGTAGGAGAGCCGTAGATTGAAGGTATCACTGTTGTTGTAGCAGCATGGCAGCCGCTGGCCGAAACTCTATGGTTTCGGGTCAATCCGGTACGTTAGAACTCGCTGCCGTGGGTATCGCTATAGACGCCGGGCCCTGTTCCCTTTTCCATCTTGGAGCCACCGGTATATACCTCTATACTGGGTAGAGGTGGAGAGTTGTGGGTCCAGGCCTTCCTGTTGGGTATCCGAACATAAATCTCGTCGAAGTGTAATTGTGGTGATATACATATAATCACTGATAACCTCCGATCCCAATGATAGTCCAGATCGTCGCAAAATAGCAGCGTGGCCATATTCGGAGTTGCACCATGAATTTATCTCCTTGAGTCGGAGAGCACTCTTTGCTGCCAGCTCTTGCACCACAAGATTCAACGGATCAAGATCCGGTAGTACATTGAGGGCAGCTTGTGGAGTGTTTTTCATGGCACCGGCAATTAAAAGTGATGCCGCTCTTTGAACTGTGTTTATTTTGTGAAGAAAGGATGTCTCCCTTGTCCCGTCTGGGATGTTTGTGGAACAATTATTATTATACTATTTTAATACACGACATTATGATGCTTCAGCCTGGCGGCAGATCCTGCCATGGGCATTAAAATCGTTTTGTATTTATTAACAGTTAAATTTTATTTTACAACAGTGGGCTGTCAATAGCCAACCAAAATATGTTTTTTTATGTTATCTTCTTGAACGAATTTTTTGTTTTTTAATTGTGTTTATTTACTTTTTACAGTGTTTTATTTAACTTGTTTTTAACTTGTTTTTTTTTTAATTTGCTTTGTGTTGTGTTTTGTTTGTGCTTATTTATGATTTTTGCATATTATTTGATCTTTGGTGATTTTAGCTGTATGGTTGTTTTCATAAAACTTTAGATTCCATAGAGCTTTATTACCAAAAACCAAATGATGTTTGCGTTTTATTGTTCAACATTTTATTTACTTTTTAATTCCTAGTGAAGTGAAATCCTCTGTTACTCAAATCTAACAGAAACCCCCAAAAAATATCAATCTCCCAACCCTTTATAACCTCTTGTTTTATTACACTTGTTTTCCACAGATCGTGCTCGTGATTTGGTCGACTCAGCTGCCGCCTTGGAAATACGTTCACCGAAAGCCAAAAGACCGCGACAAATGTCCAGCAATCACAGTGGTAGCGGTAGTAACCTTGATGATTCGATTTCACGTAATTATTGTTCACAACCCTTGCCAGTATTACGCAATGATCTGGAAGCCCCAGCAAATCCTCAAGAAGCTGACAATCTACCGGCAGCAGCACGTGAACATCGTTTAGGTTTCTGTTTCTCACAGCCGGCAATGTTGGATGATTTACTCCTTTGCACACAAATGAATCAAACACAATCGGCATCACAAAACCTATTCCAACGTTTGGTACGTCGTATGACACGATTCTTTGTTTCAACACGCCATGATGACACCATTAAACGATTACGGGCCACAATTGAAAAGTTGGGTTACACATATAAAATTTGTGAAGATAATCTTGTGGTGACCATTAGTACGATAGATAAATCGAAATTGAATCTGGTGTTTAAGGCTCATATCATAGAAATGGATGGTAAAATTCTGCTAGATTTCCGCCTATCGAAAGGTTGTGGTTTAGAATTTAAACGTCGTTTTATACGTATCAAACAGCTGATGGAGGATATTGTGCAAAAGGGCCCCGTTACATGGCCCATTGCAATTGCCACAAATTGTGTGCCCTAAAGAGGGGAGGAGGAGGAGGCAGAAAAAGGAGAAGAAGCGGACTTTAGAAACTAGCCACCAACATATTTTAAAGGTTGTTTTTCTTTTCTATTACTTTTTAAAGGAAATTATTTTGCCTAAGTTATTTTTTACTATTTCTTTAATTCTATTTATTATCGTTTAAAGATGCTACAACAAAACAAAAAATGTAAAGTTAGCTAACCTATAATGTTGAATCGTGTTATTTTGGAAATATTTTTTTTAAATGTAGCAACATCTACCTATTTATACTAACAATGTTCTAAACTACATTTAGTTTGTACTCGTCTTATAACTTTTCTTAATGTTATTTCTTATTTTATTCTCTAAACCTAAGGTATTTATTGGTTATAAGAGATATTTCTATAAGTAATTGTCACAAATTTACCATTTAGAACATTTTACATTAGACTAGAAGGAACTGAAAATTCTACACGCATTATGCGCATTTAAACAAGAATTTTCCGGTAGCAGTAGTGCGATTCTCTAACTCATTTTTGAGTTACCGACAAAAATCGTTAAAATTAAAACGCAAAATTATGAATGAAAAGTTCAAAAATGTTTACAACACTCTCGCTACCGTTAGAACTTTACGAATACTTTTTATTCGTCGCTAACTTGCCGAAAAAGGTCGTTAATTACCGAAATCATAAGCATTTTAATTTTACCGATTTTTGACGGTAACTCAAAAAATGTTTTAGAGAATCGCACTACTGAACACAACAATTATTGTTGTTGATTGAAAATGTTTTAAGTTTGTATATTAATCTTATAACCGATAAATACATTTTCAGACCTTTGCTTAATATATTCATTCATGTTTCCTTTTGTGTCCACCTTATTTAAATTGTAACTCTCCGAAAAAGTGGAGTTGTGTCTTGAACTACAGAAATGCCTTAAATGTAGACTCGTTGTTTATTTTTTTATGTGTACGAATATTATTTATATACTAAAGTGAACTGTGAACAAATAAAAATGTATTTTTTATAAATAAAAATTAAATTAAATGTTTGTTTTAATAATTGCAGTCGAACTTCTCTATAACGTTGGGTAAGGTCTATGTTCTAGAGAGAAATTATGTTCTGATAGAGAAACTGTTTTGTGTAATACAATTTCATTTGAGCTTTTAAAAAATCGTTACAGTATTCATTATAGAGGGCTTCGATATATAGAAGATCGACGGTGTCAATAAACAGTGAGTTAGGTAGGATATACCTATAGTGCGATTCTCTAAATAATTTTTTGAGTTACCCACAAATGTCGGTAAAATTAAAACGCAAAATTATGAATGAAAAGTTCCAAAAAAATTTACAACACTGTTGCTATCAGTAGAACTTTACGACTGTTTTCTTTTCTTCGCTAAGTTACCGAAAAATATCGTTAATTACCGAAGCATTTTAAATTTACCTATATTTGTCGGTAACTGAAAAAATGAGTTAGAGAATCGCACTACTAGGCTCTCGCTATATGAATGTAGGCTAGGTATACGACTTGTTTGAAGTCTTTATTATATGTAAACAAGTAAAAAAGTGTCAGTCGGCTTTGCCGACAGATAGATACCCTCAGCCAATGTGAAGTGAAACTTTCACCTACGGACAGATCGAATGTATTAAAGGTCTCTTTAGAATTTTGTGGCCCTTTTTGGGCATTTGAACTTGCCGTCAAAAATGTGTATTAGGAATTAACTGCACTAAGACACAAATGTCGAACTTTTGTAGGGCATGTACCCTTAGGGAGGACCGATATGGGCCAATTTAGAATTTAAACTAAAATATTAGGATATCCAAAGTGCTCTCCGACCGCCACATATGGTGACATGGGGGTTTTTTTTACACCTTTCGGGCTGTTTTCCCAAGAAATATGGACTTGCCCCTAAAAAAACTTTTACCGTCGTAATGGATGTAGCGAATGCAAGTTGCTTCAACAAAAATCAAAGTGATTCGAGAGCAGGTCTTAAAGTGAACTTATCCGAAATTATCAGCCCTATTCTGAACGCATGGGAGTTGGGAATTTTTTCCCATTCCCACATTTTCGTATTCTGAACAAAATTTTGTGGGAGTTTTTTTCCCATTTCCCATCTCCCCTCATTCTGAATGAAGTTCGAATTGGGAATTTGTTCCCATGGGAAAAAAGTATACATTCTCTATCTTGAATTGTGGGAGAATTTTGTGTCTTTTTGTGGGAAAAATCTCCCCAGCAAACAGTGTGGGAGTTTGAAAAAAAAATTCAAGAAATTTCATATTTTTATGAAATTTCATATTTTAAGACATCTACACGACAAAATTATTGCAAATATTTATAATCGCCAAGTGTTTGCTTAATAAAAGCATACAAAATGTACTGTAAAATATGTCATTAGTAGACTTCGGATTTTGCATATTCTTATATGATACAAAAACCTGCAAGAATCTAACATGTTTTACACCGATAAAAAATTTTCCTTTATGTTATCGAACAAAACAAAAAAAGTAGTAAAAATTAGTAGATTTTTGCAGTTCTGGAACAGACCATATGTATTGAAATACGAGAAAAAGAGTCATGGTTGATTCTATTAACGCAGAACAACAAGTAAAAACAAATCAATTTCAAAAGAATTTTTGGCAATAATTATTAAAATATATTGGAAAATAACCATAATATATACAATCTTTACAACTTTTATTCATTTTCGTAATATAACTTTCGGGTTTTTTAAATCAGACGACCAACGTTCTATTGAAAACGTGTTAGTCTCCTCAACGACACGACAAAGATCACAGGCGTACATACATATATGCCAAATTATTGCAATGCTATTCCATTTTCCGAAATGCCTTTTCTTGAATAGGATCGTTATTTTTGAATGTAGAAGCTTGAAATTTTGCAAGGGCATGTGTTTTAGTTTTAGATTTAATCACAAACGTATTTTATTATTATTATTATTATTATTTTTTTTTTTTTTTGAGATACGTCTTCGGATTTTTATGGTGACGATATGTAATAACAAGCAAAAATATGTAATAATCGAGAAAAATATCCGAACTTATCTTTTTGAATTTTTTTAAAAATATGCTAAATACGAGTTCTAGCGATCATTAGGAATAAGTACAACTAGCGATATACTCGTTAAACCCCTGACTAAAATTACTCGGTATCAACATACAATTTTTAAATCGTTACAAACTTAAAAAGTTCCTATTACTTTTTACATAAAAATTATGTTTGCCTACTAATTAAAAAATGCTTACAACAATTCGCACAATCTGAAGAAAATGTGCTTATTAGAACAACATCACACATCGTTGACTCCATTCACTTAAAAAATCCATAAATCAATGCATGGTTGTTGAATTAAGTAAGTTGTGCTTTTGCTAATCTAATTCAAAAACCGCGAATTCAATGCAAATAGGCATTTTGTATTACAAAACAAAATTACAGCCCCCTAAAAGTATGCTATCATAATTTGGTGTAACTAATTTCGAATTTCGAAAATTCAATTCCCATGATTTGATGTTCCCACGTCGTTGAGAATATGGAAAACGTGGGAATGGGAAATTTCGCTCCCATGGGAAACAGTTCCCATGGGAATGTTCAGAATAGGGCTGTATGTGTGAGAGGTACCAGATGGAGTCGACAAATATATTCCATATTCGAACCTGATCTATAGCTGGTAGATATATTAGGATGTGCAAAGTATGGATTTCATCGGTCACTCCCTTCAAGAGTTATCGTGCACAAAATTTTTATGAACATTTTTGAAGTTTTGTGGGGGAAGTACCTGAAGGAGTGGACCGATATAGCCCATCTTCGAATTTAAACTATGTTTTGATAAAATATGAGAGAAGTCTCCCTTGTCCCGTATGGGATGTTGTGGAACAATGTTTTGTTGTTTGATAAAATATTACGAAGGCCAAATTTTGGACCGAATCGGCAGATCCGTGCGAGAGTTATCTTGCGCTCCAATCACTACACACGGTGTCATAGGGTTTTTTTGTAACTTTCAGGCTATTTTCTCAGGAAGTATGGACTTGCCCCTAATGAAACATACAGCGTCGTATAGGGGACAGCGAATACAACTTGCGTAAACAAAAATCAAAGCGATTCGAGAGCAGGGGCCTAATTACGTGATTCGATATCGAGTTGTTTCGACCCGAGTACTCAAAGTTGGGATGACAACATTCGTTATCGAGTAAAATTATCGAGAAATTGAGCATAAATTTGCGAGTAATTTCTCGTAGCCAAATGGCCTATCGTAAACAAACGAAATGAAAGATTTCTTATTGTATTTTTGTTTAAAATGTAAAAAATTGTTGTTTATTGACGGTTTATAGAGGAAAAATGATATTAGTAAATAATTGTGAGCATTCTTTACACAAAATAACAAGAGAAATTGGGAAAAGTCCTTTTCAGTCGTTTTGAGAAATTGTGATAAAATTAGAATTAAAATAAATACATATGCATGCTATCATTAACCAAAAATTAGTGTTTGCAATCGTTAAAATACATGTTGAAAAAATATGAATTTCTGCAAAACAAAAAATTATTTAATATTAATAGCCTTCACTTTATAGGTGAACAACTTTTAATAAAGTGCATTTTAAACAGTTCATCCCCCGTTGTTTATCAAAGGAAATACTCTCTCAGAGAGGCTAAGTCAAAACACCCACCAAATTCTCTCATTTATTTTGAGAGAGAATTATTAAGGTAGATGTATTAGCAAACTGTAACAAGAAAGTCAAAACAATTTTGCAAACATTACTAATTTTCATATTTTCTTAGCACAACTTCATTCCGAAATTATTATTCAATGTATTGTTCAAAAAATTCCACAAATATTTACATTTTTCATCCATAATTTTGTTTTTTAGTTTTTGCTTTGAAATAAACACATTTTTTTGACATCTACCTTCATAACATTCCATGAAGAAGACATAGTTCGATTACCGGTTACTCTCGAAACATTCGATCAACGATTTCGATCGAGTCTTATCATACCGTTTTTTTCTCGTGTCGAAAACTTATTCACGAGTAAATTCACGATCGAATCGACTCACATAATTAGGCCCCAGGTCTTAAACTGAACTTTACTGAAATTTTGTGTGGGAGGTACCCGAAGGAGTGGACCGATTGAGTCCATATTGGAACCTCATCTAAGTCTGGTAGAAATTTCACGATGTGCAAAGTATGGACCATATCGGTTACTTCCTTCAATTTTTGAACATTTGTGGGGGAGGTACCTGAGGGAGTGGACCTATATGGCCCATCTTCGAACTTAAATCGAATCTGGACAAAATATTTCGATACCCAAAATTTGAACCGAATCGATTGATCCGTTCGAGAGTTATCGTGCGCACCAGCCTGCCAGACAGACGGACGGACATTGCTAGATCTACTCAAAATTGTCTGAAACGGATATCCTACAAACATACTTGGGGTCTAGAACCATTATTTCGATGAGGCACATTTTTGGTCATATCAAAGTGTAAATACCCTCTTTAGCCTAAAGGCTGGGGCTGTATAAAAATCACATAAAGCAGCAAAACCTTGTTTTGCGAATATTTGTCGAGGATTCAACGAGGATAAGCCGTGCCAACCAGCAACAGGGTACCTCTTCATGTCTTCAGTGGACCATCTACATGAGAAGGATGAGATACTTTCGTTGCAGTATTTGCTAGGGTGTTACTGTGAGAGCCATCCCAATCACCATCTGATGGGTAGGTTCGACCCACCCAGGCACATCAAGAAGATAGCGAGGTCCAGCGATAGTGGAGATAACCCCTAGATCAACAAGCACATCAAGCAGGTTAGAACATCATTCACACGGACGCATTTGCTATGGCCATAAGCAACTATAGTGTGAATAAAGTCCTCGGAGTACATCCGCCATCTATCGCAGCTGAGGAGTGTCAGCTGTGCACGACAAACCAGAGTAGTTCTGGCTGCTGTCGCCTAAAATCTTATAGGACAAAGATCGATCGCAACGTGCAAAACATCTGCCCAGCGTGCGGCAAGGGCTCGCACAACACAATGCAACTTTTCAACTGCCCTGCCAAATCTACTCATCTAACTCCAGTGGATCTGTGGTTACATCCCATCTAAGCAGCCACATTCCTGGAGCTGGAAATAGTCCAAAGATTGAGCAGAAGAACGCAGACACAAACATACAATAATAAACACTGTTAGTCGAAGGTCACACTAGAATGGTTTCATTGAAACTTTTAGGGATTCTTAAATCGAGTTCCCCACTACAGCAACTTCATGATTTTACTCTAGTATGGAAATCGACCTAGGAACCCTAGATTTCATGAAATTGTTTCAATGAAACCAGCTATTGTGACCTTCGACTTACAACAACAACTGATAAGCACGATAATTTCCTAAGTGAGTACTCGATTTGGCCCAATTTTATAATTTCTTCACCCTCTCCAAACAAAAGTTCAACATTTTTGGTTAAGAGCAATTTAAGGTCTGTTCGAAGATTGTTTTAAAATTTTTACCGAAGGTACTCCTTATGACAAGTCCATTCTTCTTTTCAACATGCTTAACCAGTTCAAAAAATCCTACTGTGATCAACAAAGAGAGTCACTGACATTGGTCCAACCATCATAATGTTTCTTTCCATCTTAAGTTAAGTTCGAAAATGGACTATATCGAACAACACCTTCTGGTACCTCTTTCACAAAAGTTCAAAAAGTTCGCTTAAGTTCATTTAAGGGCTGTTCGAAAATTATTTTAAAATTATTATTGAAGGTAAATCCAAAATTCTTGACATTTTGAAGTTTGGAATAAACCGGTTACCCCCTTCTTGCGCACAAGTCTGTCTGACAGACCAACAGAAATAGCTAAGTCGGCTCCAAATTGGTTTTAAGTACATTTCTGATTGCATCAAAGTGTTTATGGCTCATTAGCCTAAATGCTGACGATAGCTCTGTTCCTTTACGTTCAAGAATCTTCAAGTTTTACCACTTTTTACTCGAGAAGCGTTCCTTTACTTCAGACACAATACAATTCATATGGGAGGAGTTTACAACTTTTATTACGTTTGCCGGTTTTACCATTTTCAGAAGTAAAGGAACAGACCAGATATGTGATGACAACAGTGAACTCGATATTATTTTCGGTAGATTCTGGCTAATAGAATCGGGATGCACTAATTGATATGAGAGAAGTCCACCGACATCATCCCCGAAGGCGTATGTTTTTGGTACAATTGAATTGGCATTAATATAACTTTTTGACTTTAGTTTCAGGGAATCATCACAACGACATGCAAAATCAACTTGTTTCCCATAGTTCACACATTTTTCATCAAAATTTCCTTAAAAATCCCCAATTGCCCTTACTTCTGTTGAGTTAAAGATGTTTTGAATTTTTTTTTTGTTTTCCTTCAGATTCAGAGACTCATCACAACGACACGTAAAATCAATTTGTTTTTCTATTGTTTAATACCGGAGCAGCAAGCATTTTTCATCAAAATTCCCTAACAAATTCCTCAGTTTCTATTAATTCTTTTGAATTAAAGATGTTTTCAAAGTTCACAATATTTCTCCATTTTAAATTCCATTAATTCGTTATTTATTAAAACAAACAAAAACTTGAACATTTCCACTAAACAATGGTGAACATTTTATAAAACTAGCTCCATTAATTACTGAGTTATAGCCATTTGAAGTTTACCTTGTGACAAAATATAGCTGCTACACGGTTCTGTTCGCCTGTTACTACAAAAACGAAAATGAAATAATCGTAATTTCTCAAAAACGGCAAAACAACAATGTTGCCATATTGTTAGTACAATTTCTCATTGCTACACAAATTTATTTATTAAAGCATAATTTTAGGCTGTGTGTTAAAAAAATTTATAACAATAATCGTATTGCTTTACTCTTTTCATTTAGTGCCTAAAACTATGCTAAATATTTATACAGTACCAGAAAAAAAGGCAAATTCCAGAAAATATATTACTATTACGAAGATAACGGTAGAAAAGAGTTACAACTGCTAAATTAGAGCCCCAAAAAGTCTACGTTCACCTTGTATGTTGTAATAATACCGTTAGTTTTTTTTTAAATTTTTTGCAGTTTTCTCCCATTTTTAATCAATATTGTCCCAACAGGTCATTTTATGAGCTCGTTTGCACAAATAACTTAAAAAAGTAAATTATTTCAAGAATGGAAAACAAGGGCAAAGAAATTAGCACTGATAAAAGGAAAATTCTCGGTAAATATTCGAAAAGGCTATCGAAATATTGGTGAAACTGTGGGTAGAACATATTAGTCCATACAGAGAGTGATAATTAACTAAAAACAAACCGGAATTATTAAGTCAAAGCTCTGATCTGGACGGTCAAAGCACAGATTTGGACGGTCAAAAATATTATCAGAACGGGAGAAGCGTAACATAATTACTATACTTAAAAAAGACCGTCCAGTAACTACTCTTAAAATTGTTGAAAATGTGAAAGTGGCATCCAAAAAAAGTATTTGTGCAGAAACCGCCAGAAAAGTACTGCATAAAGCTGGATATAACGGTAGAGGCGCACGGCGAAAGCCATAAATATCACTAGTGAACAGGCAGAAAGGTATTGAATTTGCTATGCTATGGCTTTAACATAATTTCATAGCAGTTTTATACCCCTCCACCATAGGATGCAAACTTATGACCTGTTTCACTAAGACGATTCGAATAAAAATTCTTTCGAACTACAATCTATTGTAATGTTCACAGTTCAAAAGTTTTATTAGAATGAAAAAATATTTTTACAATTTTCATAATTTGACACATATATAAATTTCAAAGCATACATTGTGATTTTAGATATTTCTAAACAAAGTAGAAATTTGTTCAACACTCCTCCTCTTTGTTTAGAAGTCCAATCAAAGATCTTAAGTATTGCAGCCGATTTCTTGGTAAAGGCTTTGTTAACAAATCGGCTACCATTTCTTCAGTTGGGCAATATTTCAGATTTACAAAATTTTGATTACAATAATCTTTCACAAAATTGTATTTAATATCTATATGTTTTGATCTTGCATTGAATTTCTCATTGAAAACCATCTTGATACAGCTTTGATTGTCTTCGTATATAGTGATAGGAGTAATGACACTAAAACACATTTCTGTTAAAAGGCCATGAATCCACTTAGCCTCTTTACATCCTTCAACCAAAGCAATATACTCTGCCTCTGCAGTCGATAAAGACACACTTGATTGTTTTCGACAAGACCAACTAATTATTTCTCCATTCAGATAAAAAACATAGCCACTATGAGATTTTCGATCAATCTTATTCTCTGCCCAATCAGCATCGACGTATCCGTGTAATTGATCATTTTCCAAAACACTGCTAAGTTTTAAAAATAGTTTTGCTGTCCCCTTCAAATACTTTATAATACGTTTCACTTCGTTCCAATCTTCGGTAGTTGGTCCATCCACTTTTTGAGAAAGAATTGCCACACTTGCTGCAATGTCAGGTCTTGTATTGGTCGCAATATATAGGAGACATCCAATTGCTCGTTGATACATTTTATTGTCCAGTAGTTTTTCTGCCTCTGATGTTCTGTTGTAAGCTGGATTTAGAGGAATATCTGAGTACTTTGTATCTCGAAGTCCGAAATTATTCACTATCTTTATTATATAGCTTTCTTGATTTAACATGTAGCTTCCATCTTTGTTACGAACTACTTGCATTCCTAGATAATGTTTGATCGGTCCCAAATTTGTTATAAGAAATTTACTACTTAGCTTCTTGAATACTTCTTCGATAAATTCAATATTTTTACTTGCTACTATTATGTCATCGACATAAACCAAAAGGTATTGAATATTTTCTCCGCAAATATTTGTATATAAACATGGATCTATAGCACTTTGTTGAAAACCGTATTCTATTAATGCCGTATGAAAGCATTGGTTCCACGAACGAGCCGCTTGTTTCAGACCATACAGACTTTTCTTAAGCAAGCATACTTTATTTGGTTCATCTCTTGATTGGAATCCAGGCGGTTGTTTCATATAAATCGTTTCATGTAAATCACCATTTAAAAAAGCGGTCTTCACGTCAAAGTGATATAAATGCATTTGATTCTTTCCTGCTATTGAAAATAAAATTCTTGATGTTGTATGTCTAACAACGGGAGCAAATACTTCATCGTAGTCTATGCCAAATTTTTGATTATATCCTTGAGCTACTAAACGAGCCTTAAATCGTTCAACTTCGCCCTTTTCATTTGTCTTTTTTTTAAAAACCCATTTACATCCAATAGCATTTCTACCTGGAGGAAGGTCGACGAGAATCCACGTACCATTTTCATATATTGAAGCCAGTTCTTCTTTCATGGCTGATATCCATTGAGCTTTCTCCTCCTTAATTAAAATGGCCTCATTAAAATTACTTGGTTCTTTCGTGATAATGGCCGAATTTATTTGATATCTTTGAGGTAAGACTCCTTTATTAGCGCGACTCGATATTCTTCTTTCTGGAATTGGACTTTGTATGGCATCTTCAAAATTTTCATTGGAATCTGATATATGTTCGACATTTTCACTCAATTCTTCAAGTTCTGTGTTATCATTTTCAATTGTCTCCTCAGGGTCATTATCTTCATCTTCCAAAAGATCCACACTTTCTAAGTTATTGACAACACTACTTTTTTCTTGATTTTTACATTCCTCTTTGAGACTATATGGCAAAAGTACTAAACTATGAGATTGATTTGAAGATACGCCATCACTGATCAGTTCCTTATTTAAAAATGTAACATCCCGTGAAATTTCAATTTTGTTACTACTCGGATCAAGAATTCTGAAACCCTTAGAATTGGGGTCATATCCGACAAATATCTTTCGGCTTGATTTAGCATCCAATTTTCTCCTTTTTTCTTTTGGTACATGCACATAACAATAACAACCAAATGTATGCAAATTTTTCAAACTTGGTTTCCTTTTGAACTTCAATTCATATGGTGTTGTTGCAACACTTCGTGAAGGCAATCGATTCTGAATGTAATTTGCCGTCATTAATGCCTCTCCCCAAATGGCTTTATTGAGTTTTGAATCAACCAACATGCATTTTACCATCTCCATTAAAGTGCGATTCTTTCGTTCTGCAACCCCATTTTGTTGGGGGCTATATGGAACTGTATATTGAATTTCTGTACCACATGTATTTAAGAACGTCTTCAATTTTTGATTTATATATTCTCCTCCTCTATCTGACCTAATAGCCTTTGGGAAATTGCCGGTCTGATTTCGTACTGTATTCCAAAACTCTACTATTTTGTAATAGACTTCATCTTTTGTCTTCAAAAGATATACAGTGCAATATCTACTATAGTCATCTATTAGAGTTATAAAGTACTTATAACCACTATAAGTCGCAGGATATATTGCGCCACAAACATCAGAATGAATTAGATCAAAACAGCTCTTCGATCGGCTTAGGCTTTCCTTCGGGAATGATGTTCTGACCATTTTGCCTTGTAAACACACCTCGCAAGGTGCATCATGTTTATTGCAAATACCAATTTGTAAATCATCTGCTAAATCTTCTCTCTTTAATTTTCGAATATCCGCTTCATTGTGATGACCAAGAACACGATGCCAATAGTGTATACAACCTTTATTACAATCATCAACGGACAGAGCTTTTTCAGAATTAGAATTTAGAACATATAAACCATTCTTAAGAACTGCTTTGCAAATGATTTTAGAATCTTTCAGTATTACACATTCTTTCTCAAAAAAACTGACTTTGTACCCTTTCTCAGTGATCTTTCTTACTGAAAGCAAGTTAGAATTAAAGTCAGGTACAAAATAAACATCACTAATACTTAGGATGGCTGAATCCGTTCTTATTTTGCATACACCTTTTCCTTTGGATTGAGACCGACTTCCATTTGCTACACTTATTGTCTGAGATTGGTCGTTGAAATCCAGTTGATTGAATAATTTTTGGTTTCTTGAAATGTGACAACTTGCTCCAGAGTCTATAATCCACACAGTGTCATCGTCTTCTTTATTTGCTGTCATCAAAACGTATTCGGTCTCTTGATTTTCTCGCATACATTCACTTACATTGGCATATTTTCTGTTTTTCCTGCACCACTCTTGATACTTTTTTCGTTCCGAATGTGTATCAACTGATTATCTTCTACACATAAACTTATAATGGCAAATGCCTCTTTATCGCGTTTCTTCCAAATCTCAGATTCTTCCGGTGTGGGAGACTCTATGACAGACCAAAGATCTTCCTTTATCAAATACATTTTGAGTTTAAAGTTCCAATTATAATAATTATCTTGGTTAAGCTTTTCAATTCCAAGGAACTTATTGTTGTCGCCCATCGTAATCCTTTTAGTTGCGAAAGTCTTCCTTTTATCCTTGTATGTAATGTGAAAACTATAGGCCCATAACCTATTGTAATGTTCACAGTTCAAAAGTTTTATTAGAATGAAAAAATATTTTTACAATTTTCATAATTTGACACATATATAAATTTCAAAGCATACATTGTGATTTTAGATATTTCTAAACAAAGTAGAAATTTGTTCAACACAATCAAGCTTCTGTTTTTGAAAAATATTTGAATTGTTTTTATTTTGAATCAAACAAAACTTTCCTACAACAACTGAAGTTCGGTAGTAATTCGAACGATTTTGAATTCGAATCGTCTTAGAGAAACAGACCATAAATAGCTTTTTCGTTTGAACTAAACATTTTCTGAACAAATTAACCGTGGACGAGACACGTCAGCCATATCAAATTAAATAAAATTTTCTTAAATCCAAAAAATAGTAAAAAACAAATAAGAAAATATCAGTCGACTTTACCGACAAAGATATACCCTCAGCCTATGTGAATTGAAATTTTTATCTATGGACAGACCGAATACCCATTACACAACCACAATCCTTTTCCTCAAAAATTATGTATTTAGGGGATTTTCAGAATTTTGGACATTTGATATTGCCGACAAAAATATGGGTTTGGATTAAAGAACAAAGGTGCTGCGGAGGACATATTTACTTGAAGGCATGGACCGACATTTTGAAATTTGGATTATTGAATTATTATTATAATTATTATTTTGGTAGTTATTCCCTTCGATAGATATAGCGACCACTAGTCACTTCAGTGTGCCACCTTATAATTTAGAGCGTTTGGACCATTATGTCAGGAAGCTTGGAATTGCCCTTGTCGACACTTAAGAGATAAATCGAATCCTTTAGATTTGCCATCAGTATTGTGAGTATGTTTGGTTTCCAACATTCATCAAAATAATTGTTAATTTTTTAGGTTTAAAGCCTATTTTCGGCTTCCAAAAGACGCTGTTTTTTATATAGTAGAGGCATTAAAAAATGACTTTAAAACCCCAGAGATCAACAGCAATACAGCCACACCTTAAAGTGTGTGCTTCTTTAAGATTTTTTGCAGAAGGAAGCTTTCAAAAATCCCATGGCAATGACTTTAACCTCGGGATGGCTCAGCCCATATTGTCAAAGGTATTAAGTGAAGTTCTGGAGTTAATGGAGGAAAAACTGTGTAAAATTTGGATTGTTTCCAAATTAATAGACGAGGACATAAAAACTATTTTTATACAAAAACAAATTTCCCGAGAGTTTTCACGTACATATAATAGGACCAAAGGAAGATCTTGGCCATTTATATCTGAATAGAAAATGATATTTTAGTTTAAATGTTTCATTTTTTTTCATTTTGAGGATTTTCATTTTCTACCTCAGCAGATAATCCAATTTCACTGTTATTATCATCCCATGTCTCTTCAATTCCGTAGATCGTACCTGCAGGATCTGAAACCATATTAATTTGCAGTAAATCTGCTACCGCTTGCTCCATCGACGACAAAGATATTTCTTGTGGTGTTCCGTCCACCTCCTGTAGCTGTAATGTTCTTATTTTGAAAAGTCTGACTCCACGAGCTACGTTTGGGTGGGCTTCCATTTTTTGAAGCAGCATTTCAAATTGCTGTTTTGTAGTAATTTTTATCAATATAAGTACTGAGACACCAAAAACGTATATAATATTAAATAAATTCACTTAAAATAAATAAAAATGTTACTTACGTTTCAATTTTTCGTTTTTAAAAATGCGCGGCGACAGCTAATTTGTTGTCGCCGGAAAATGAACTTTATGGCGACAGAATTTGACGTCGTCGGGCGACTTTTGCTATACGTAATGGAAAATTTGGAACTGGCAACGCGACACGACTCGCGTCGCAATACGGAATCGACCCATAAATTTGGAAAAAATATTACGAGATCCAAAGTGTGAACAACCGATTTGCTCCATTCAAGTGATATCGTGCTTACCATTTTACCCAATAATTTTGAACTTTTGTGGGGGAAGTGCCGGACGGAACTGTATCTAAAATTCTCAGAAATATTACAATATGCAAAGTTTGGACCCGCGCAGTATCCCGCTCGAAAGTTGTCGTGCGCACCAACCATCACCATGTGTAATTGGCGTAGGGATTTTTTATAGCTTTCGGGTCATTTTCTCAGGAAGTATGGACTTGCCACTGAAAAAATGTGTACCTTCGTAATACAGGCCTCAAGCACAAGCTGTTGCAAAAAAATCAAAACTATTCGAGAGGAGATATTAAACTATACTGAACTGAAATTATGTGTGGAAGGTACTCTAAAGAGTGGTCGGATATAGTTAATATAAGAGAAACTGATCAAGTCTGTTGGAAATATTACGATGTGCAATGTATTGATCAAATCGGTTACTTCCTTCGGGAGTTATTCTAGGCGGACAGAATTAGCAAAAAGACTTTTTGTTTGCAAAAAATACGGGCAACCAAAATTATCAAAATAAATATTTTTTGGTAAAGTTATACTGTAACAGGCGTTCAGGAACAATTATAAGTGAGTAACAGTTTCCTCTATGTTGTATGCATTATTTGTTACATACTGTGATGGCGGGTACCATTGGCGTCAAACAGACTCTTATCTAACTAATTTTAACGTTCTCAAATAAAGAGTTCTCGACGTTATTGAATTTCTGTGGGCCTAATAAACAAACAAGCACATCTCACGAAACTCGACTTTGTTTTTTTACACAACCCTAATGATATTAAAACTTAGAAAAAGTAAGAAGTATAAGCGGTCCTAGTTAAAATACAAAAGAACAATCCACCCACAACTACTCCGTGCTGAATAGAGAAGAATTTCTCCTAGGAAACTAAAACGAAATAGGCGGACAGAATTAGAAGAAAGTATTTTTGTTTGCAACAAAATTATTTATTTAAGCCGTCATCAGACCATCTGTTTTTTACATATAGAATGTAGCTTTTCATACTCACATATAAATTCATATGTACTACAAAATTGTCATTTTACATACAGTTTATGATTTTTGCTATCATACGTGGTAATGTTTTTTATATGACATAACCTAAAAATGTAAACAACAGCTTTGCCAAACAAACAAAACTGTTGTTCTCTTTATGTTTACAGACGAGAATAGAGCGCGCTCTAATTGAAAAAATGTACATACAGTTTGCCAAGGAAATGTTTTCAAACTGAGAAAACGAACACTTTTTTTCATGCATTAAGTAGTAAAAAATTACAAATAGTTGTGATAAAAATGTCGGTATTCAAGACCAAATTGAATGGATGTACAGTATGCAAAGTTCATATTCGTACACCTCTAAAAAAATTAATAAAACCGTTATAATTTCCATATTTTATGTGCAAATATGAAATAATTGATAGGAATTACCATAACGAAGAAAGATTTAAGAATAACAAAACAAATGTTTAATTTACTCCGTCATTTAGGTATAGATGGCGCCTGTGTGGGTGGCAAAGTTCGTATTCGTACACCTATAAGCTCTGTATATTTGGAGTTTTTAAGGATTTTCAAAGCAAAATACCGTACGTTTTTGTTCTTTTCTTCTTTTGGAATGCCTCTGCTATAGAAATATGTAAAAATAACGGTAATTTTATTAAAAATTGTGCATGAATAAAAAGTCGGACGAATATTTGAAATACTTAAGAAAAATGTGCTAGATATGATTAACTATTGCAATTTATTCCCGAATTTTGGACGAAAATAGCTAATAGCAGTCTTTCTGTAACAATATTCGAGGTCTAATATAAAAAAAATGTGGTCAGCGTTTGGAAATGCAAAGAAACGTAATCCGGGCTTAGGTGAAGTCAACACATTTTTGGTTTTTACTTGGTGAAAATCACAAGTTTCGTTTTATATTTGACATTAAATGTATAGAAGTTTTAGAATACGGTTTCGAAAATCATTTTGTGTCAAGACATATCGGAAATTACGAGGAATAATCAATTTTTAAGGAAGAAAATTTCCCCAGAAATAATGAATTTCTTCAAAAGGTTACCCCACGTTCTTTCCTAGAAAATTTACTTCATTCTTTTGACATTTTTGTACTCATTTTGGATACTTCGCTAAAGAAATATAATTTTCAAGAAACCATTATTTTCGCAATTTTAGCGGTCATAACCCTCGTTCATAGTAAGCGTAGAATTTCAGACGTACGCAGACAGTATGAAAACTTGTACAGTTTCATTTTTCTTCATAATTTCTCACAGTTTACGACATAAAATGATTTTCGAAACCGTATTCTAAAACTTCAATACATTTTCCCCCAGTTTTTGTAAAAAAATTTATTCTTCTCACACGAATTGTCAAATTTTGTAGATCGATTGACTCGCTTTAGCGCAAATGTAGAGCGCTGATTTTTAAATGAGGAATTCTTAGCTGTATATGGAACGGGTATACGAAAAATTAGGTATGTATGTCTTCTGGGGGTTGACCTATAGATGCCTAAATTATAACGAATATAGACGAACGAACAAAAATAAGTTACAAAAACAGGGGGTTTATGTCAAATATAATGCGGGGCATACACTATACTGCCAAACTGCACTGCCAAATGAACCCTTGTGTACGTGTGTGATTGAATAGTGTGTGGCATTCCTTCAATCCATATTCCAAAAATGATGAATTTTCCTCCAAAACTCGATTTTGGGTTGAAGTTTTCCAATTTTTTTAATTTCCTCACAAATAATATTTGTTGTTTTCAAAAATTATTTGTTGGTTACTTGGAAAATAAACAAAATTCATCGGATTGAAAGGGGTTCATTTACAAAATCAAAACTATTTTGATTTCAATCCTGCCAAAACTACTCCCAAATACATTGACAAAAACTTCAAAATTTACTAATACTATTACAAATGCTGTCCTGCATGCCCATAGTGTATGCCCGGCATAAAACGAAACTTGCGATTTTTACCAAGTAAAAACCAAAAATGTGTCTACTTTACGTAAGCCCGGATTACGTTTCTTTGCATTTCCAAACGCTGACAACATTTATTTTCATATTAGACCTCGAATATTGTTACAGAAGGACTGCTATTACCTATTTTCGTCCAAAATTCGGGAATAAATTGCAATAGTTAATCATATCTAGCACATTTTTCTTAAGTATTTCAAATATTCGTCCGACTTTTTATTCATGCAACATTTTTAATAAAATTACCGTTATTTTTACATATTTCTATAGCAGAGACATTCCAAACGAAGAAAAGAACAACAATTTGCGGTATTTTGCTTTGAATATCCTTAAAAACTTCAAATATATAGTGCTTAGAGCTGTACGAATACGAACTTTGCCATCCACAAAGGCGCCACCTATAACTGAATCAATTAAAAATTAGTTTTGTTATTCTTAAATCTTTCTTCGTTATGGTAATTCCTATCAATTATTTTATATTTGCACATAAAATATGGAATTAATAACGATTTTATTCATTTTTTTGGGGTGTACGAATATGAACTTTGCATACTGTATAAAAAATTATCCTGCCCATAAAGCTATAATGTAACAGGCGCCCAGAAAATATTATAAGTGAGTAATAGTGTCCTCTATGATGCATAAACTATTTGTTAATTTTTTTATAATTAACATGCAAGGAGAGATCACCATGACGTCCTCTGTATATTTCATAAAAATGTTAACCCCTCTTTTAGAGGCCCTTAAGTAGGCTTCGTTCGAGAATATGAAACTTGAGAACCAAATCTTCTTTGGATTGTTTAATGCATTTTTCAAATAACAAAACTTGTACATTTATATAAGTGTAATCCGGCAGGTCTTAAACTCGATCCAAACCAAAAGTTTATAGTACTTAACTTAAGCGCACATATTTTGAACTTTTGTAGAATAGTAACCGGAAGAGTGGAATGGAAAATTTTAACAAAATATCCGATATTTATCGTGAACACCAACCAGCACACAGACAGACGAATGTAAAAGGCAAGTAGCTCTTTTCATAGAAATTGTTCTGATCTTAGAACTTGAAGGACATGTTGGTCTTCATGTTGATCGTGAAATACCACAAGGTCTTTCATAGTAGTCCAATAGGTCCTCTCATAGAATGATAAAAAGGCCAGTAGATGTTCTAGCAGAATACTTTTAGTACTTCTAACAGAAGACTTGTAGCACTACTATATAAATAAAAAAATAAATCAAAACAAGTGAGGGCGATAGTAGGAAGGGGCCGATCATGCGATTCCCTGCACCACTACTCCTGGACACTAGCTTTCCACGAAATTTCTGTTCCACGATTGTGATAAGATACCAGAGATCGGACAATTATTGCGACATACACAGCAGCAACAACATCGGATAAAATTATGTTTTTGGTGCTTTTCACGCCCTTTTTGATCAATACTACACTGAACATTGAGTCACACTGAAAGAGAAACACCTTCATGTCCAAAAATGTTTTGCAATTATATTAAAAAGTATTTTTTTAATTTGATCGGTAAGGACTACACTTGGCTCCTAATATATTGTCCATATAATGTCATTCTTATATAGGAAGATACATATATGATGTCAGATGTCAAAGTCAACCACTTTAATAAAACCTCAAATTTGGTACTATTGAGCATTAGACAGGACTACTTTTGGTTAGAAAATTGAATATTATGCATTTGGCATTGATTCCAAGAGATCTGTTAGATATTAGATCGAACTGCACGCCAATCTTCCTGTTATACATGTTGAAGGTCCTTATTGTAAGGAAAATATATTATCGGCTTAATTTTTGGAACTTTTTTTTGCAGTAAGGTGCCCCAAAGACTTTACGATATATATAATATTAACCACTTGACTGTCCGAGCATTCCTGACAGGTAAAGTCAACTCTATACGAAGGATTGGGTCGTAATATTTTACATAACGATCCATTTCCTGGCCGCTGAAAAACATGTCATTTCCCTTTAATTTAACAGATTTTTCCTATTAACGATCACAATTAAAATATTTAGACGTTGTACGAATTTTCCGCTTAGTTTCCATCCATAAAGCCACAGAAGGTACAGAGATATTTCATACTGGACCTGAGACCTTAAAGTTTGTTCTCTGAGTTTTTCAGTTTCCTTAAAATGCAATAAATATGGGTTAAATGGTCAATATGAGTTAAATTCTTAATAAAAAATCAGAAGTTTTTCCTACAAACACATCGTTAGGCCACCGATGTGAAATATGTAAATATAACGAAATGACTAGATCGCCATCTACGGTTCTTGGAAGGAAACTGTGGGGCAAATGTGTATTACACTCTAGGAATAATGTCTGAATATTAAAATTATGATATTCTACTGGAAAAAATATCATATGAAGAGATATTGCGAAACATTTGCAGAATTTTCTGCAGTCAGGATATGGATCGCAACGATATGTAACAAAATTACTACCAAATCCATCGTATGTAGTTCACTTTATCTATAAGGGATTCTCTGGCAGTCATGTGGTTAACAAAATATGTAAATTGTTTAAGCACCTAAATTCAGCAAAGCTCCGAAAATTAGGCCGAAAACATTTTTGGTAATGCAGGTGGTTTACTTTCAGTGTGAGTCACTGTATATCTGTATATTCTTATCGGAAACCGACCTCCATACAAATTGGTGACGATCGGTCTATAATTGTGCCTGGAGTTTGATTAAAATTTTTGTGGACGGACGGCAAACATAACATGATCGTTTCATTTTGTCAATGTATGAAGATTGGTAACAAAAAGGGGGTCTAGGACGAATGTTCCACTCTTTCCACATTAAGGTGTACGGTATTAAGAAATTGATTCAACTTGAACACTTACGCAAAAGGGGCAATTATAATTCTATTGTCATAGAACTTCACTAATTATAATAACGCCTTTGCTTACATGTTTTGTCATAGATTTCTTATAAAATGAATAAACGATCTCTCAAATTAAAAATAAAAAGTTTATCTCTCTATGATACAAATATAAAATAAAAATTTGTTTGATAAATGTAGAAAAAATGAATTTTGCCCGGAGTCGGGCTTTTTTTCACGACTCCGACACCATCAAAATTTGCTAGACTCCGAAACCCTTCTCAGAATATGGAAAGAACATTTTTCCAAACCACATATCCAATATCAGAAGATGGTATTGAATGTATACCGCCCGACCAAGATGAGGTAAGGACAATAATAAAGCGACTGAGGAATAATAAGGTAGGGGTGACCCCCCACTTGTAAAGGCCAAAAAGGTCATTTTTTTTCCAAGAAAACTACCAAAATTGTTTGGTAGATTTTTGTTTTCATCTGGAATAGACATCTTAATCAAGTGTCTTAATTTTTTCTGACCGTCCAACCTAGCTCGGAGACTAATTTACCGATTCTCATACATTTTTGTGGCCTTATTTAGAACATAAAGATCGAGTCCTTCATCGATCGATTTTTTAAAAATATTAGATTTTACTGTAATTTTGGAACAAAAAAGTCAAACATTTAATTTTTGGTTTAAAAAACTGACTGAAACTGAGTTGGCACCGGTTTCAAAATGGCATTTTGAGAAAAGCACGTTTTTAGTTTCTATTTTGGATACAAAACACAATCATCCTGATCATGAACGTAAAAATGTCATGACCTTAGTGTTCATTCAACAGCTCTGAATGCTCTCACATACCAAAAATTGGGTAATTGGAATGCATGGATGGCATGCGAAAATAGGCGATAATTAAACTTGTCTCATATAAAAAAACTTAATCTTATTTATAGTAATATTAAAACGGACTAAAATGCCTGGGTAATAAATTTCGCCCAATTTCGATTTTATCTGGAAATGGTAATTTATCGGGTTAATTGTAATATTGTATAATAAGCCATATGGTACTCACTGTCTGGTCTCCTTATTTGGGCATTCGAGATGGAATGATTAGATTCCAATAATTGGATATGCATTCCTATAGGCAGGTGGGGTGGGGCACATCATAAACAAACACTATCTCCGCTATTAAGGAAGACTTGGGCTGATAACCCAGATAATTCTTGCCATCTTCACTTTCCCGCCTAGTAAGATATTCACAACTTTATGTTTGTTTTATATTTTTTGTATTTTTTATTCATATTCTTTCAACATTTCAGTTATTATTTCAAATATATTCATATATATAGGTATTTTTATTTAAGACGATTTATATACGAGAGAGAGTTTATCAACTTTTAAGTAATATGTTAATGTGTGTATATATATTTATGTATATGTAGGTAGTTGTAATAATATCTAGTTGCTAATTTGTTGTTATTCGCTTTTCATCCACTCATTGTTGTTGTTAATATATCTTAATATTTAGGCTAATATATTTCATTTACACGGTATATTCTGATGACATTATATGATTTTAATATAGATTTTTACTACAATTTCCATATATAAATTTATCTATATATTCTGCATAGATATGGAACTATGTTTTGTATGTTTTCATAATATAATGAATAACAAGTTTGAAATTGTCAAAAATAAATATTAACTTTGTCCATTATTTAATAAAATAAATAATTAAAAACAATAAAAAAATGTTTTTCTTTTCATAATAAATTCAGGCAGTTCATAAATCATTTTAACTCGATGATTTATATTAACAAATAAAAGTTCAAAATAGTAATAAAAACATTTTGAAATTATTTTAAAACAGGGGTCAGGCTTTCTATGTACAAACGGTTCAAAGATGGAAGAAGGTGTCGACGCTGGCGTCCACGGTGCAAAGCTAGTTCTTGAATATTCCAAGCTAAGACGTCGCCAAACGGCACTTAATGCCACTAGTAGCTGGATTCTCTAACGCATTTTTTGGTAATCGACAAAAATCGGTAAAATTTAAAATCTTATAATTTCGTTAATTAACGAAGTTTGTCGGTAAGTTAGCAACCAAAATAAAGTAGTTGCTAAGTACTACCGATAGACACAGTGTTGTCAACTTTCATTTGTACTTTTCATTCATAATTTTGCGTTTTAATTTTACCAATTTTTGTCGGTAACCAAAAAATGCCTTAGAGAATCCCGCTACAGATCCTTTGGCATCCAATCTGAGGCGGTCATTGTTTACAGAAATCGTACAAATGTGTTCTGTATACGTTGGGTACCACTGTTGGGTATACCCTGCGACATTATGCTAAACGGGAAATCAGATGAACTCGATAGATATAAACCAGCAATAAGGGCACGGACACTACAATGCTAAGAGCATTTACCAGCAAATCGTTAATTGCAGCAGGCTCTGTGATGATAAAGAAGAGACTGAGAGTGATGGAACGTATATTTTCCCACTGTTCAGTGTTATCTAAGGCGTTCACTTTCCTCAAAGTCTCACCTTTAGCCCCATGTTTGATTAATCCATCAACATGCACTAACACTGAGGTGTCAAGTTGGCCAACAACTGTATTTAAACGGAGTCTCCTCAACGAACATTTGTTCCCAAAATATTTTTCGCATTAATATCTCTGAGAGAGTCTATCCTTTGCCAAACAACTACATATGAGAATAAAGACAACGTATGTTGTAGATCCGATAACGTATATGGACGAGCATGAAAGCTCAATGAGTATTAAGATTAGTTGTCAAGTCCTTGCCGTGTTGTTGTTGGTGTTGTTGTCTTAACTTTCCCATTTTCATCATCTCACTCTTCCTAACTATTGACCGCCGTGAATCCCTCACTACTGTCGCCAGCAGCTCAAGCTCTTGTGTAACTAAGAAATGAACTGTAGCTCAGGGCGAGGAACTGGATGACATAAACGTCTAAATAAACGGAGCAGAGGGTACTCCTCAATCTTATGGAGTAAAATGTCCCTTTAAGTAACGTTTTAGGCAAGAAGGATCGGAGGAGGAAAGTCGTAAGGGAGAATCGCCCATCAATAGGAAAAATGATTCGCTGATACCGCAAACTTCCAAAAATACCAAAGCCAAAGAAGCAATGGACCAGAAAGTGTACCGAATGGCAGTTTAGTTCTGCATTTGGTACGCAAATAAAGATCCGAAATACTTTCAGTGAAAGGGTATTTCTGCTGATAAGATCGAACCTTAAGTTTGTGAGAAAGCTCGAGGAAAGAAAGAGGAAACTTCTAATCAAAAATGTCCACTTCAGTAACAGAAGGAGGTGATGATTGATGTACTGTACATGCATGCGGTACAGGCTCGCACTCAACTGACCCCACCAGTAACTTCGTGGTTATAACCATTCGACTGCATTGTTTGCCTTGGGTGACGAAGAAGATTAGTGAAAAGATATCTAGTGCAGAGACCAACATCTCTTCCGAGGATGTGGACGACAGTATGACCGGCTTTCAGGATAAAGAATAGCAAATTTCCTCATTCAGACAGTTGTTGTTTTTGTAGCAACATGAAACCTACGTAAAAGCATAGGCTTAATGCTGGGTTGGAACCCGCTGCCGTGGGATTGCAGACAGTGAATGGCTCTGATGCACACAGGGACGGTTGCAAGCTGGCCGCGATTTCTCCCGCTAAGATCCCACCCAAAGTTGCAGCAACGACGTGGGTGCCACCTCCCGACGCGGATGAAGCAGATCCGCAAACAAAACTAATACTTCCAGGATATGGGTGGTACAGTGATGAAGATCACAATGGACAGCCACTAGCTGTCAACAAAGCATCAAACCTATCCTTCTAGGTAGGATTCATGCTGCTACAACAACAATGGACAGTAGGAACGCAAACCATATTAAGGCATGTAACGGAGGACTGTTTTTCGGGCTGGGGTGGCTTCACTTCTGCTTCCCGTAGTCGTAGTAAGGATTGTATACAGCATGGCCTTTGCTTGGTGCAAAAAAACCTGCATCGCCGAATCCTCCTCTGTCTTACAAAATCCAAAGTAGACATCGGTTTGATCAAGGAACCCCAATTTGTGTTAAAACTGCCAAGACAAAGCTCTTAGTCCCCTGAGATTCGGGTTGAGGCCTCTGTTAGACCACCGATTTGCTGTTTCCTCGACAAGCTCTACGCAAAGTATGTGGCAAGACAGACCTGTAGTGCTCTAACTCATTTGTTGACTTATCGACAAAAATCGGTAACATTAAAACGCAAAATTATGAACGAAGAGTTAAAATAAAAATTTACAACACTGTTGCTATCTGTGGAACTTTTTCAATTCGAGTAGCATAGCGTATGTGCATAAGTATCTATACACACCTAAACCTAACCTTAGTAGCCTGCATAAGTCGAATTATAAGGCAGCCTTCGACAGCCCCGTACGTTCAACGGTATTCTAAGCCATATATGATGATTTTGGTATTCCCGCAAAGCTCATTAGGCTTTGTAAGATGACATTAACTGATACTCGGTCCTCAGTAAAAATAGGAAAGAACCTCTCCGAACAGTTTACTTCCAAAATAGGTTTCAGACAAGACGACCTCTCGTGCGATCTCTTCAACATACTGTTGAAAAGGGTTATTCGAGATGCCAAAGTCAAAAGAAGTGGGAGAAAAATTCGAAAGAGAATCTGCTGAAGTCGGTCTGGCAGTAAACAGCAATAAAACCATGGGTACTTGCAATGCTAGGTTTGTTCAAGTGGAAAATTCTTCGAAATATCTACGGGCCAATCCGCGTTGACGGTGAATATTGGCGTCTAAGGAACCACGAGCTGTACAAACGCATCGAGTTGCAACGATTGCGTTGGCTAGGCCATGTCCTTAGAATATGCGATGGCGACCACACTAAAAAAGGGTATAAATACGGGCCCCATGGTGGTACACGCAGAACGGAAAAGCCAAGGTTTAAATGGAGTCAAAAAGTGGAAAACGAAAACCGAAAAGAGGAACTGAGATCTTTTCTTAGTTTAGCTTATGGAACAAATGTTCTGCAGAGGGCCAGCCAAGTATGTATATAAGTCGAAAGCAAAATATAGAGTATCGCCGCCAACAGTATTTGTCTGAAATATAACACTATGCAACACTGAAAATGCAAACAACTTCTAGTATGCATTTTTTGAAAGTACATATTTAGACTACAAAAACCCTAGTAGGTTTTTGTCCTGTCAGATCCAGTTTGGATTTTATGATCTCTTCTAAACCGGGCTAAATCTACACTTTTTTGCATTTATCATGCCTTTATATCAAAAAACGAATAGGAATTTGGCCTTGCTGTCCTTAGCAATATTGTAGCCCTAAACTAGTAGAACTTATCTTTTGAAAAAACCACATAAGATAAACTCCATCTAGGACATCAAAATCTATAAAAATATATGTAGAAAATTTTACATAATTGCCGAAATTCTGATCATTACCGGCTAAACTATTGGGAGTTGAACCAAGTAACCTCCTGAAAAATCTTCCAAATAAAGTTCTCAACTATTCTTCAGAACATTCTGAAATTCTAAAATGCTTACTTCAAGTTGTTTCAGCGGTATTTTGCATCATATATTTTACAACACGTATTTCAAACACAGTTCACACCAACAGTTTATTCTCGCATTTTGGATTTTACCACATTTTTGACATATTTATTAATTCGTCGTTAATAAATACACTGAAAACAACGGGATAGAGGCATTTTACAACAATGACATGTGACATGATATTCCAGTGAACATTTTTCCAAAAGAAAATATTCAGAAAAAATTAACGGCTATGAAAATACGGTGCGAAATGTATAAAAATTATGGAAATGTTCGATATTTTATAAAATTGAGGCACTAAATTTAGTTTTACGACTTCATTATTTCTCCAAATATTTTATTCTTGTCCTTATCTACAAATTTGATCCAGAGGTCAGAAGAAGATTCGCTTTGGTTTCAGAAATATAGCCCCGAATTTCTTTAAAAACTCAATATTTGACCATGTTTAGATGGGGTCATAAAATCCGCGCTGGATCTGACACTATAAAACCCAACTAGGGTTTCTTGTCGTTGGGGTCTGTTCTTTAAAAAAATTCTCAGTTTAAATTGTTTGCACAATATTACCTTAAAAATGTTGCACAGTGTGTTTCGCTCCAAGCACACTGTCTCATTTATCTTTTGAATAATCTTTGAATATTTGAAACCCCTTGCCTTTTTTTGTGTTAAATGTAAATTCGAATTAGAATTGCATGGAAACCCAATCTTAGAAGAAAAAACATGTCCTCGGGACGACTGATATTAAATGGTAATAAAGTCGGGTTTCTTAATGCTCCTTTAGAATTTAAAATATTTTTGAAAATAATGGACAATAAGCATTTGGGCCGACTTCGGTATTGCCCGTTGCTTTGTATTCGTGCATGACGAAACTAGGGTTTCTTAAATCGATTTCCCCACTACTTTCATGCACGAGAATACAAATCAACTGACAATACGGAAGTCAGCCTTGTTTTATAATTAATTTGAAAGTCTGAAAAACTTAACAATTTATTGAGGTTATGTATATACCATGCATGCATATGTATGTTTACAGTTATAAGCAATTTTTTATTACTTAAATGTTACTTTTTTCCTATATGGTTATAATGCATTTCAAAGTTTTTTTTTTCATAATAGTCCTTATAATAATATTGATATTTATATAAATTCCTTAAATATATGTTAATAATGCTGGTTGTTGGTTTTCTATATTGTTAATACATACAAATAATTACGATAATAATAATAATAGAAAAACGACATATTACGTTAATATTTTTTCTATGTTCTTTGTACAATTTAAGGCATATTACATTGTTATTTTTTTTAAATTTATTTAATTCGAATGAAAAATGAAAACAAAAAATGGGAATTATAACATATACAATAGCTTATTTATAAACAGTATTTTATGTTATATTATAAATCCAATAATATATTTCTTATAGAAGAAATAACAATTAACAAAATTGGTTTTAAAACAAATAAACTAAAAACCTATAATATGGGGCTTATAATTTGATTTTGTTTTTTTGTTTTTCTAGGAAAAATAATGCACACAATGATGATGTTGTCAATGATGTTGTCGATTTGTATAAAAATATGTTGTTAAGAAACAATTATAAAGTAATTATGCATATATATTTTTGAAATATGTATATATTTGATTTTGAAATCAAGGTACATATAGATGTGTGTTAAACCTTAATAATATTTGATTTATATTTAGATTTTGTTTCTTTTCTAATTTATCTTAACGTTATTACACATTTTTTTCTAGTAATAATTTTATTTAAATATTTATACTAGTAAAAAATGTTGTTATATATGTAAAAAAATTCATAAGAAACAAGATGATGTTTTTTTATTTCACTTCATTATTTTTTTTTAATATTTGCACTTAATTTTTAGAATATATTTTATATGAATAAAAAATAAAAGGGATGAAATGGAACAATGAGAAAAAATGGGGGTTATTCTGAACGAAAATTCCCCGTGAGTTTTCTCTTTCCGCCGTTTTAATTTAAGGGAGAAAGTGAAACAACTCACGGGGAATTTTCGTCCAGAATAACCCCAAATAATAAAAAATACCATCAATGATCGTTAAAGCTCTTATTGCACGGATTCAAAAGTTTCTCGTCAACGAGTAAAAACAAAACATAATGGGGAACCGAAACTTTTGTATTACTGAAGGCAAATCAATAACATGCTAGCTTACCCAATTTGAGGTTTCAGTTCAGTTTTGATTGAATTTATAATTAAATTTTGCTTATAACAAAATTGTAAATAACAACTTCTATAGGATCCAAATTTCCAAAAAAATCTATGTTTTAGTTCACATTTTGTAAATTACAAAAGAAAATACTTTTCTTTTGTGGAAAAATAATCTCTCTTTTTGTTTATTATTTACTCTTAATTTGTTATTAAAAGTAGTATAAACAATATATCGTATTAGTTAGTTTAGAGTTAGAGATATAGAAAAATTAGAGATATCAGTCTATTACTCAATTTGAATTAGAGTCATAGTGATGTCAGAATGTTTTCGATTAAACAAGTAAAAATATTAAATAAAAAGTATAAAAGCTGAGGAGGTCAGAAAAAAATATTTTAAAATACTTATGCAAATTTTCAAAATCTTGACTTAAATGCCCTTTATATATAACCGGATTTAACAAACCCACTGGGTTTCAAAAGCCAATTCCAATGGGTATACGTCAAATAAATCCTCATAAAGAAGGTTAACCCTGCACAAGGCTATAATATAAACAGGATATTATACTTTTTTGAATAGGGGTTATGACCGCTTGCAAATTTTACAAAATCGGATTTTTTGGCTCATTTTAAAGTACTGGTAGAATTTAATATGTCTAGTCGATCGGACAAAAATTGGCTGAGATATGAGCGTTAGAAAGGAACAATTCATTGTGATTTGTATGTAACATCGAAGTAAAAACTTTTTAACGAGGTTTTCTCGAAATTGCATTTTTGAAAGCGGTACCCACTGTAAGTACCGCCCTAACGCAAACCACCGACAACCACTGACATGAACTCGAAAAGTCACATTGAGGAGCGGTCATTGCACTCTACTACCACAAGAACTTGATTGATAAACGTTGGAGAATTATTGTAAAATATGGGGTCCTGCCTGGTGGCAGGCAATTGAAAATAAGGCATATCCATCCAAACTGCTAAGTGTGCAAAAAGGACTGTTTAAAATCTAAACTCCTAAGCAATCCAACGTACTCCTTATGCTGCTCTGAATGCGTATCTCCTGGTTCAGGTAAAATGGGGACTACTGATTCTGTGGTATGGGGAATCAGAACGGTCTGTCCGAAGACATCCCTTGTAGAGAAGTATTACATGGCTAAAATACTCAGGAAATACATTAAGCTGAGCGGTATATTTGCCATCGTTGAAAAGGTGATGTTGTCCGGCTTGGTTATAGAATCCCGATATTCAGTGTTCAAGACGGATGTGCTTACCATTGTACTACGGTGACACTGAATCCTAATTATTCCAAGCAAAGATACCTGGGCTTGAAGTAAACCTTCTCTAGATGGTATGGATATATATACTCAGATGAAACTAAGATGGAGGAAGACATGGACCAAGGTGTCCACTTTGAAATCCACTCATTAAGAACACATACAAGCTCAGTGAAAACTTCAGCGTCTTTCATGCGGCTATTTTACATATCAGCAAAGCAAAGTCGATAAGAAGAATTTAACTCAGAGCGATGTGAAAGGAGACGTGTCTCTCTATTTGCCGGTAGTCAGTTGTAAACACGGTAAAGTCGAAAGCAATTCACGATTGCAGAATGTAATATTGTTAAACATTGTTGGATTTCCGTTCATGCAAGATGATGGGGAAGGAACAAGTTCGGTCGATCGTTCTAAAAATTAGTGAAGAGGCTACCGATATTGTATCACATCGGCAAACTTTGTAAGATTCACTTTAAGAATACGGGTGAAGATGGTAAATGTAATCTGGTTGCAGAATATCCAGGGCATCCACTATGACAGGGATGAAAATTACTGTGGGCATAATTACAGGACACTGCATAGCCCGATGATCTCACATAGTAGATCTCACTCCTTACTCTTCCTCTAACACATAGGAGGTTATTCTGAACGAAAATTCTCCGTGAGTTTTGCCTTTCTACCGTTTCAACTTAAGGAAAAAAATGAAATAAAACATGTAAAAAATATCAGTCGGCTTGCCGACAGAGATATACCCTCAGCCTATGTGAATTGAAACTTTCATCTACGGACAGATCGAATGTATTGAGGGCCTTTTCAGAATTTTGTGGCCCTTTTTGAACATTTGAACTTACAGACAAAAATGTGTATTAGGATTAAAGTTCTACTTGAAGGAATGGACCGACGTAGTACATTATGAAAGTGGATCTTATTTTGGGGGTCATATCTTTTCGATCGGTCATCGTATAACATTTGGACCAGTATGCTAGGAAACATGAACTTTTCCACGGAAAACATAATATCGCTGTTAACAGGACCACAACCAATAGCATCGGTATATATTTCCCAAGGATCTTTGAACAGACCTTAAACTACACTTAAATAAAAATGTTGAAGTTTTGTGGAGGAAATACCTTAAGGAGGGCACAATATGGACCATTTTAGAAGTTAAACGAAATCTGGACAAACTTTTAGAAGATCCAAAGTTTGGACCAAAATGGTTACCCTGTTCAAGAAAGTGTATCGTGCATACCATTTTAGTGACATTTTTTTTTAAATTTTGGGGGGAAGTACTGGAAGTTGTGGACCGGTATTGCCCATCTGCGAACTGAAACTAAGTTTGGACCAAATATGACGAAGGCCAGATTTCGGACCAAATCCGTTGACCAGTTCGAGCGCTATAGTGCGCTCCAGCCACTACACATGGTGCCATAGGGATTTTTACAACTTTCGGGCTATTTTCACAGAAAGTATTTACTTGCCCCAGAATAAACTTGTACCATCGTAAAGGGCGTCAGCTTCAACAAAAATCAAAGTCTTAAAATGAACTTATCCGAAATTTTGTGTGGGAGGTACCCGAAGGAGTGGACAGATATAGTCTATATTCGAACCTGATCTATAACTGGTAAATATGTTAAGATGTGTAAAGTATGGACTAAATCGGTAACTTCCTTCAAGAATTATAGTGCGCACAATTTTTCCGAACATTTTTGAAGGAGTGGACCGATATGGGTTATCTTCGAACTTAAAATAATCGGCAGATCCGTTCGAGAGTTATCTTGCGCTCCAACAACTGCACACGGTGTCATAGAAGTTTTTTGGCACCTTTCAGGCTATTTGGGCTTGCCCCTCATGAAACTTGTACCTCATATGAGGGGCAGTGAATACAAGTTTTTACAACAAAAATCAAAGCGATTAGTGAGCTGGTCCTAAACTGAACTTTTCCGAAATTTTTGTGTGGGAGGTACCTGAAGGATGAAACGGATTTCGTCCAAACATACTTGGGGTCTAAAACCATTATTTCGATGAGGCCCATTTTGCCCGTATGGAAGTGTACAAAATAAAATCTCACGGGGCATTTTCAGAAAAACCCCAATATATATGAAAACACTATGCAACACTGAAAATGCAAACAACTTCTAGTATGGATTTTTTTAAAAGTACTCGTATTTAGACTACAAAAACCCTAGTTGGGTTTTGTCCTGTCAGATCCAGTTCGGATTTTATGGCCTCATCTAAACCGGGCTAAATCTACACTTTTTTTGCATTTATCAGGCCTTTATCTCAGAAACGAATAGGAATTTGGCCCTGCTGTCTTTAGGAATATTGTAGCCCTAAACTAGTAGAACTTATCTTTTGAAGAAACCACATAAGAAAAACTCCATCTAGGGCATCAAAGTCTGTAAAATATAGAAAATTTTACATAATTGCTGAAATTCTGGTCAGTATCTGCTAAACTATTGGGAGTTGAACCAAGTAACCTTTTGCAAAAATCTTCCAAATAAAGTTCTCAACAATTGTTTAGAACATTCTGAAACTCTAAAATGCTTACTTCAAGTTGTATCAGCGGTATTTTGCATTATATCTTTTACAACACGGATTTCAAACACAGTTCACACCAACAGTTTATTCTCCCATTTCGAATTTCACTACATTATTGACATTTTTATTAAATCGTCGTTGAAAAATGTACTGAAAACAATAGCATAGAGGCATTTTACAACAATGACATGCTCTGAGGAGTTGTGCATTACATTCCAGGGAATATTTTTCCAAAAGAAAATATTCAGAAAAAATAACGGTTTTGGAGATACGGTGTGAAATTTATAAAAATTGTGGTATTTTTGCATATATTTTGAAATTTGAGGCAATAAGTGTAGTTTTTCGAGTTCATTATTTCTCCCAATATTTTATTCTTGTCCTTATCTACAAATTTGCTTCAGAGGTCAGAAGTAGATTCGCATTGGTTTCAGAGATATAACCCCGAATTTCTTTAAAAACTCAATATTTAACCATGTTTAGATGGGACCATAAAATACGAGCTGGATCTGACACAACAAAACCCAACTAGGGTTTCTTGTCGTTTGGGTCTGTACTTTCAAAAAATCCTCAGTTCGAATTGTTTGCACAAGATCACCTTAAAAATGTTGCACAGTGAAATCATTGTGTTTATCATTACATTACAATGCTTGGTTATGTATTTTACCTCAAGAAGGGATGTCAGTGGTGTTTGCTACTGAAGACTAGTTAATATTTAGAAGATATAGAGACAATAGGGCTTCTACTTTGTATGTTGTCCGATGTTATCGAAGAAGGAATCGAGTATTTGGTTGCTACCAGAAAAATACTCTTACTTTCTTTTTATCAGACATTGATCCCATTACCAATTACAACTTTGGCAAGGACATCTTCCTTCCTTTCTCCTCCACAACGCCATTTACATGGATAATTCTTTTATTCCCTATCCCTAACATTATTTCCATACTATCCAGGATAAACACAGTGTTTCCAAGCAGAAGTATTTGCAATCTGCAAAAAAGCTGATATGATAACAAGTTTGGACGCTGAAATTTTTTAACTTGTCACAATCTTTGTGGAAAGTCAATCGGCTCTTAAAGCCATCAAATCATACAACATTAAATCCGAGGCTTTCTAGAAGTGCACATTGGGAACGCTATAAAATTTTTTCTGACTCTGCTGGATACTAGAACACTGTGACATCGAGGGAAACGGAAAACCGAACTTGCCAGAAATCGATATCAGCCAAGAAGCATACGAATCTTCAACGGCTATATTAGATCGGTTGAATCGCTTTTATGAAAGAGCCGAAGAATGATACAATGACGAACGACTAATCCAAGTCGACGCCCTATGACCGAAGTCATTACTGGTCACGGCGTGTCAGACGTCGGAAATTGATTTTACCATTGGTAGAGTATAAAATTGTTTTATGTTAAAGAACATTAACATGTTTATCAGTTGCACGATTTCTAAGTAAATACAAGTAAAAAAGTATCAGTCGGCTTTGCCGACAGAGACATACCCTCAGCCAATGTGAATTTAAACTTTCATCTACGGGCAGATCGAATGTATTTAGAGTCTTTCCTGAATTTTCTGGTCCTTTTTGGACATTTGAACTTGCCGACAAAAACCTGGATTAGGGTTAAAGCTCAAAAGTGTTGCAGATGATGGACCGACATAGTCTATTATGGAAGCGGATCTTATTTTGAGAGTCATATCTTTTCGATAGATACGGCGCCCACTAGTTTTTTTCAGTGGGCAATCCTATAGCTTTGGGAAGCATAGACTTGTCCACGGAAAACATAATATGACTGTAAACAGCGAACACCATCGGTATACATTTCCAAAGGAACTTTGAACAGACCCCAAACTGCACTTAGACACAAATGTTGAACTTTTGTGGGGAAGGTACCCTAACCCCCTGTTTTTATACCCTCCACCATAGGATGGGGGTATATTAAGTTTGTCACTACGTTTGTAACTACTCGAAATAATCATTGTAGACCAAAGTATATATATTCTTGATCAGCGTGCAATTCTACATCGATATAGCCATGTCCGTCCGTCTGTCCGTCTGTGGAAATCACTCTAGCGTCCGAACGGATTGACGTAGGTGGATGAAATTTTGGGAAAATATGTTATATTTACGTAGGACTTTTGGTATTGAAAGCGGGCTATGTAGGTCGACGCTTTCGTATAGCCCCCATACAAAATGACGCGTCGTCGTTTTAAGGAATTTTTAAGATATTTGGCCCATTTTACCACCGAATTGGTTGTAATTTGGTACTTTGTGTCTCCAGAGGCCAAAAAATATTCCTACCAAAGTTGGGTTATATAGGTCCACGTTTTGGTATAGCCCCCATATAAGGCCCCATATAAAGTACGCGTCATTTTAATATATTTTGAATGTATTAGACCCATTTGACCACAGAATTGGGGGTAATTTGGTATTTTGTGTCTTCAGAGGCCAGAAAACATCCCACGCCATCATATAGCCCCCATAGAACGGTACCTTCCGAATTTCGGTATTTTGAAGGTTGTGGCCACATTAATCCACCGAAATGGCTGAAATTTGTGGTGGAGGGTATAAAAAGTTCGGCCCGACCGAACTTAACGCTTTTCCTACTTGTTGTAACTTATTTTTGTTCGTTCGTCTATATTCGTAATAATTTAGGCATCCATAGCTCAGCCCCCAGAAGACATATCGTAAGAATTACTCATTTAAAAATCAGCGCGAGTAAATCGATCAACAAAATTTGACAATTCGTTTTTGTACAAAAACTAGGGGTAAGGAGAAGATCGATATCGGCCATTTTAGAAGTTATACTAAATTTGGACAAAATATTATGAGATCTAAAGTTTGGACCAAATTGGTTGCCCTGTTCAAGAGATACCGTGCATACTATTTTAGTTTTAATTTTTAAATATTGGGGGGAAGTACCGGAAGTTATTGCCCATCTTCGAACTGAAACTAAGTTTGGACAAACAAATTTTGGACCAAGTTATAGTACTTTCCAGCGACTACATATGGTGATATATGGGTTTTTACAATTTTCGGGCTGTTTTCTCAAGAAGTATGGACTTGCCACTGAAAAAACTTTTACCGTCGTAATTGAAGCAGTGAATGCAAGTAGCTTTAAAAAATATCAAAGTGATGCGAAAGCAGGTCTTAAAGTGAACTTGTCCAACATTTTGTGTGGGAGGTACCCGAAGGAGTGGAAAAATATAGTCCATATTCAAACCGGATATACATATGGTAGATATATTAGGATGTGTAATGCATGGACCAAATCGGTCACTCCCTTCAAGAATTATCGTGCGCACAATTTTTCCGAACATTTATGAATTTTTTTTGGGGAGGTACCTGAAGGAGTGGACCTATATGGCTTATCTTCCAACTTAAACTAAGTTTGGACAAAATATTACGAAGGCCAAATTTTGGACCGAATTGGCAGATCCGTTCGAGAGTTATATTGCGCTCCAACCACTACACACCGTGTCATAGGGGTTTTCTGCACCTTTCAGGCTATTTTCTCAGGAAGTATGGATTTGCACCAGATGAAACTTGTTCCATCGTATGTGGGGCAGTGAATACAAATTGTTACAACAAAAATCAAAGCGATTCGAGACCAGTTGCTAAACTGAACTCATCCGAAATTTTGTGTGGGAGGTACTCGAAGAAGTTGACTGATTGAGTCCGTATTGGAACCTCATCTAAGAAATTCCAGGATGTGCAAAGTATGGACCAAATCGGTTACTCCCTTCAAGTGTTATCGTGCGCACAAATTTTCTGAACATTTTCGAATTTTTGGAGAAGGAGTGGACCGATATAACCCATCTTCGGACTTAAACTAAGTTTGGACAAAATATAACGAAAACCAAATTTTTGTCGGTTGATCCGTTCGAGAGTTATCGTGCGCTCCAGCCAGACAGACAGACGGACGGACATGGCTAAATCAACTCCAAATTGTCTGAAACGGATTTCGTCCAAACATACTTGGGGTCTAAAACCATTATTTCAATGAGGCACACATTTTACCCCTCGTTAGCATAAATGGTGAGGGTATAATGAATAAGAAGCACCCATTCAAAACATTAAAGACGTTGCATCAACCTCTTCAACCTATGCAGGATGAACAAAATGGACCAATGGTCTCCGAATAAAGCAATTTTTTGCAAGTGAAGCAATTTTTTGCAAATGAAATTGCTCGAGTTTAGTTAGTGCCGAAGAAATTCTCGATCACAGTGTTTCTTTGGACACGTATCTATTTGAGCGAGCAATTGACACTTGACACACTTGAGCGAGCAATTGACAAGAAACAAGCGAACTGATAAGGATCCGTGGCGAGATCCGAAACTATAGTCTTCCATGCCTTACACCTTGGTAAAGATCACCAATTTTTCCCACTAAAAAATTAAAGTTGTTTTGATAAAATATTAAAACAACGACTATGGGATTAAGCCTGTCTATTTTTGATAAGCAAAATAAAAATGGTCATCCCAAATTAAAATACCCAACCCTCGTAAAGCAATAATAATAACATCTTTAATCTTAACCTTGCATGAACATAACCTCTAAAATTGAGAACATTAAATATAACGAAATTAATGTTATATGTATTGCACAAAACAAAATGAAACCATTATCAAAAAATCGAAATCGCAAATATAGCTAACCTGAAAACAAAAAAAAAAAAAAAAAACAAAAAATAATAAAATGTTTTAATGCTTAATTTTTAAAGTTACATAAAAATGTTATATAAATTTTTCACCATGCTGAGAAAATAAAACTAAAAGTGTATATATAAATATAAATCATCTTTAAAACATAATAATTAAAAAAGTCATAAGGAGATCCGCTTAGGCGTAGTTTAAAGCTTATTGAAAGGTCGGTGTTTTGAACAATATAAAACACGTCTAAATTGGTAGTAGTTATTATATATAGTTAAAAATCTATTATAACGATTGTATATATTTTTAATTTTTTTTTTTTCATAGAAAATACCAAAATCCAGAGTAAAACAGTTTTAAATGGTCTCCAAAGGGCCGTTAACTTAGATTTTCCTTGTAAAGCGACTTTTTAGAAACATTTAACGATCATTGATGATATATATTTTAATACTAAGGATAAGGAAGATGCATGGAGTATAGGGGAAACAAGGACAATTAATTAAAAAATAACTAAAAAATTGAAATGAAATTTACATACGTTTTTTAATTTAATTTTAATGTTCAAATGATAAGTCTCTTCGTCGTCGACGTTTCCCATAAATATAATACCTACGAATAGGTAAATACCCCAAATTCTAGTAACTTATTTTCTTGCGCAGCTTAAGTGACAAACGTGACTGTTGTTGTTGTTGCTGCTGATGTTCACGTTCATGACCACCGCTGATGCTGCTGCTACTGTTGTTAGGCAATACCGAAGAGCTATATTTACCACGTGCTGGCACATACATACCTTGACTAGTGGGTGTGGGTATACCCGATGTTGATGCTGATGTCGATGTCGAGGAAGCTGTAGAGGATTCCACTAAATGTCCCGATGTGGTGTGACGTAAATAACGTGAACGAAAACTGCCACCCCCTGTAATGGTTGTGGAACTGCTGGACGTTGTTGATGCCGAAGAGGTAGCAGCTGTTGCATGGGCTGAGCTGTTATTGGACGTTGTTTGATTGTTGTTGCTGGTCTTCCTTAACAATTTATTGTTGTACTCATCACATTTATCCTTTTCGATACGAGTACTACTTAAGGAACGTTTGTTGCGTTTAATATTACTGCCGCCAGCGCCGCCACCACCACAAGGTGATGTGGATGAGCCGGTAATAGCACCACCACCATAAGGACTGCTGCTGCCGCTGCATGAGGGTATATGCGTAGAAGAGGAGCCGCCGCCGCCACCGGTACCCAATGATGACCTTTGTGAATTTCGACTAAGACGATTTGTATCTAAATTATGATGAATTGTGGGTGTGGGACACGAGGGGGATGGAGATGTTGTTGTTATATAGGTAGGTGGTGTATTACAGGTGGGGATGGGGGAGGAAATGCAGGAGGACGAGGGTCGGTTGGAGGAAATGTTATTGGGATCATTAATGTGGTGGTGATGGATGATGGTAGAAAAATTAGATGTAGAGAAATTTGTGTTTAGTTGTGTGTTTAGCATAAAATTATTATCAATGGGGACATTACTGTTGTTGTTGTTATTATTATTGTTATTGTTCGAATGGCTTGTGATATTGGTGTTGTTGTTGCTGTTGTTGTTATTACTTTTATTGTTATTGGTTGTGGACTTAAGGGTTTCTGCATCTGAGGAGGAATTTGAATGATTGGCCGAAACTGAGGTAGCTGTACATGAGGAGGAGGATGATATTGGCTGAGATTTTCTATGGTTGGTGGTGTTGTTGGCAATTTGGCCAAGGCGTTCTTCTAATTTACTACAACTACTACTACTGTGATTGCTGTTGTTGTTGTTAATGTTCATGTTGCTGCGGGCCTCTTCTAAGGTGCCAACTGGATTCGAATTGAAATCCAAATTAGCTGATGATGAGCGTGTTGTTAAACCAGCACCACCTGCAATGCCACTGCCGCCTCCCATGCCACCTAAAACCTGGGGCAAAGCTGAAACATCACGATAATAACGAGCCGTAGTTATGGTACAGGGTGGTGGTTGACCACCTCCCTCATTGTGGCGTTGATGGTAACGTAAACGTGAGCGGCCTCTCAAGGTCATGTGGTGGGTACCACCACCAGTTGCAGTGCCACCACTATTGTGTATCAAACTTGATAAACGGTTTGAACTTCTTGATGGCGGTATTGTGGCACAAGAACCAACTAGACCTGTACCTGCCACAGGATTTAAATCTAATAAAGCTGCAGTGGTCCGCACAATGGGTATTTTACTTTCGCCACCACCACCACCACTACTAGCGTTATTGGACGTTGCTGAACTGATGAGGGTATTTTGATAGGTTTTGGTTTGTTTGCTGAGACTAGTTGTTGTAGAATTAATTGTATTGTTGTTGTTATTATTATTGGCGGCAGTGACATTGTGGGTGATTTGTTGTTGTTCGGCTTTGCGTAAATGCATTAGACCCATTCTAAACCCCAGAAATTGTCCATCCACATGTGTATTGTCCAAGGGATTAGTAAAACAGACCATCAAATTTGCATTTGTTGTTGTTGTTGTTTTTGGGAAAATCCATACCATTGACAGATAGAGTGTCATTCATTCACCATACAAAAAGAATTAAGAAAATTACAAGAGAGAGAGAAAAGAGAGACAAGAAAATAATAATTGATGTGATTTATTTCCATTATCATTCAAAAATGTTTATTAAACTTCAGCAATAGCTTTACACTGTAGCACGAATACATGTAGGGAGGAGGAAGCTTTGGATGTTGACATTAAGAAAAGTACAGAAATATTTTGCGGAAAAAGCACAGTGTGACATATACCATATGTTTACGAATTAGGAATAATATTAAGCGTAGATTTTCTAAAAAAAACGTTTTATTATTATTAAAAGTTATAAAGGCAACGACTTACTAATGTTTATAGCCTCATTGCCAGGGATAACGATACTTCCCCTTGCCAGGGATAACAATACTGACGCTATGTTGCGGGAGTTTAAAACCACAATTTCCTTCACTGAATATCCTGAAAATGTTGAGTGAAGGAAATTCTGACCGACAATATCTTATCGAAGTAGTGATCTCCTTCAGATCAGAGATCCTGTAATGTCGTGTTAGGTGAACGTGTAACTATTGGTGTTTCAAGGTTTGAAGTTGTGATACCGACTGTATTAGAACAGAACCTGGTTGATACACAGACGCCCAACGTATTAAAGATAAAATCCTTGCCATAATGGACCTCTATACCCCCAACACATAAGGCATAAGGATTAGGCCAAATTCATAAAACAAAAATATATCTAAGATGGCAGCGACATCCTCGACCTAAAAAATTGTAGCGTTTTTCAAGCCGAGATCTTTGCAACCAAAAAAGCTGAATTGATTAAAAACAGTCGGCTTTGCTCACAGTTATATACCCTCAGCCAATGTGAAGTGAAGCTTTCACCTCCCGACAGATCGAATGTATTTAAGATCTCTTCAGAATTTTGTGGCCCTTTTTGGACATTTAAACTTGCCGAGAAAAATGTGGATTAGGAATTAACTGCACTAAGACACAAATGTTGAACTTTTGTAGGGCAGGTACCGATATGTGCCATTTTAGAAGTTAAACTAAATTTTGATAAAATATTAGGAGTTCCAAAGTTTGGACCAAATTGGTTAAATATTGGGGAGAAGTACCGAAAGTTGTGGACCGGTATTGCCCATGAAACTAAGTTTGGATATAATAAGACGAAGACCAAATGTTGGACCAAATCGGTTGAACAGTTCAAGAGTTATCGTACTCTCCGACCGCCACATATGGTAACATAGGGGTTTTTTTTACAGCTTTCGGGCTGTTCTCCCAAGAAATATGGACTTGCCCCTAAAAAAACTTTTACCGTCGTAATGGAGGTAGCGAATGCAAATCGCTTCAACAAAAATCAAAGTTATTCGAGATCAGGTCTTAAAGAGAACTTATCCGAAATTTTGTGTGAGAGGTACCAGAAGGAGTAGACAAATATAGTCCATATTCGAACCTGATCTATATCTGGTAGATATATTAGGATGTGCAAAGTATAGATTACATCGGTCACTCCCTTCAAGAGTTATCGTACGCAAAATTTTTCCGAACATTTTTGAAGTTTTGTGGGGGAGGTACCTGAAGGAGTGGACCGATATAGCCCATCTTCGAATTTAAACTATGTTTTGATAAAATATTACGAAGGCCAAATTTTGGACCAAATCGACAGATGTGTTCCAGAACCATCTTGCGCTTTAAGCTCTACCGTGTGTGTCATAGGATTTTTTTGCAACTTTCAAGCTATTTTCTCAGGATGTATGGACTTGCCCCTGATGGAACTTGTACCGTCGTATGGGGGGAAGTGAATACAAGTTGTTGCAACAAAAATCAAAGCGATTCGAGAGCAGGGGGGTTACTCTGTATCGCGATGCGTAAGAAAAATTGTACCGAATCCAGTAATTGGTACTCTCTAATGCGTTTTCGCATCTCCTTTCGCATCTAGTTTTCGCAAATCTGGTATCACCGCACTCTGTAATACGAAAGCGTATGTCAAACTCGTGCGATAAGCGCAAATATCTTGCGTTAACAAAATATCAAACGCAAAGGAAACGAATCATGTAAGTTAGCATAATTAAATGATTGTATTTATATCAGAATTGTTTATTCTTTTAGGGGAATGTTGCTAAAATGTTGACGTATAATAATTTAATAAATTATTATTAAAAAATCAAATTACAATTAGTAATTATTTGCGGCATTGGAAAGTACTCTTCGTCGAGTCTCATATTTCATAGGTTTTAGTAATAATGGTGATGAAAGTAAAAATGTTAAGACCCATATCTCGGCAAGTATAGACTAAGCTCTGGAAAATTAAATATCGTTATAATCAGGGTACCAAGGGCTAGCTATGGTAAAAATTTCAGACCCATCCGAGAGTTGCTTCTAAACGACACTTGTTCCAAATTCTTTATTTGTCACCCAAAGTAGTAGTCAATGCTTATTTTTCACTGTACTTTTTATAAATCGTAAAAACACTTTGTATAGTTAAATGGAATATTGTTTTGAGGACCAATAGCAAGAGATTTGCACCAGAAATCGTAAAGCTTTTACATAATTTGTTGCTACAAACGAACAATTTGCAATACATTAGTTGTCTAAATGTACATAACCGCATCTTTATTGAGACGAAAATTTTTTTTCTCCGTTCCGCCACCGAATCCATAAATATTTGTTTGTTATAAACGAATAGCAAGTTTTAAAAACGCACGTACCGAACAAAAATTTTTTTAAAATGTTTTTATTTACAATTTTTTGACATTTCTTTTTCTCATTCTTCGTTATTGTTTACATTGTGCAGCCAGCGTTGCCATATTTTCAGTTTATTTTGCGAAAGCGTTTGCGTTTGTGATACAGAGTACCAAATTGTACTCTTAACGCATTTAACTTTCGCATCGCATTTGCTTTCGCATCGCAATACAGAGTAACCCCCCAGGTCGTAGAGTGAACTTATCCGAAATTTTGTGTGGGAGGTACCCGAAGAAGTGGGCCGATTGAGTCCATATTGGAACCTTATCTAAGTCTGGTAAAAATTGCACGATGTGCAAAGTAGGGACCAAATCGGTTACTTCCTTCAAGAGTTATCATGCCCACAAATTTTCCGAACATTTTGGAACTTTTGTGGGAGAGGTACTGGAAGGAGTGCACCGATATAATCCATCTTTGAACTTAAACTAAATTTGGACAAAATATTACGAAAGCCAACATTTGAACCGAATAGGTTCATCCGTTCGAGAGTTATCGTGCGCACCAGCCAGATGGACGGACATTGCTAAATTAACTCCAAATTGTCTGAAACACATTTCGTCCAAACATACTTGGGGTCTAAAACCATTATTTCGATGAGGCACATTTTGCCCGTATGAAAGTGTATATGGCGAATAACAAAAATGTTTTGCAATCGATGAATCCGAGTTTCACTCTATCAGAATTCGCGAACTGTTAATATATGCTATAAAGTATGACTACAATTCTTTAAAATGAAGTGTTTTAGGAGGGATCCCATAATGTCGACCATTAAAATTAATTTTCGTGGAAGCTGTGTTGGCATCAATGTAGAAAAATGAGTAAAAATGGGTTGAAGCCAACAAGTTTTTTTATGTTCCCATACGATTTTTGGCTTAACCTTACATTTTATAGACATATCCCCAAAGAAAGAATCACAGAATACTCCATGGGCAACAAGATTGTAGTGTATGATTTTTCGATATATCCACTGCATCCACCTAAAATTGATGCTGACATTTTGAAGCCGGAATTTCGGGGTTTTTTGAATTTTTTTAATAATCCGGACGCGCAAGAAGATAATATTCCAAACTCTTAACACGATTATAGAACTCGTGATTTCACGTCGTTTGATGCATATCTCATGAGTGTGCTCCTTACAGCATCCTAGTAATTGGAGACGAAAGGCCAAAATTTGATGCGTGAATTTTCTTACAAAACCTATTTTTTGCGTGTAAAATTTACAACTGTCATTCCATTTCCTTTGAAACCCGCGTGAATTTAGTTTTTTTTACGCGACGGTTCTAATGAAGCCTTCCGCGATAGAGTCCATCTACTAAAACCGCGGATATCGATACCTTGAAAATCGGAAAATCAGCGAAAATATATTTTGACAAATCCGCGTACTAAACCGCGATTTTCTTTAAAATTTTTTACATAAATGGAATCCTTTACTTGCGATTATAATATTTGCGAAAACGCGTGTCATAAAAGAAAAGAGATACGCGAGTAATATGGGTCTTTCACAAAAAATTGAATATGGAGGCACATCCGCGGTTTTTGAAGAATCTAATTAAAATTGTTATATTTTGACGTATTTTTGATAGGCGCTGATGAAACCGGATGCGCATCAAAATCGTATGCACATTGCGCGACTTTTACCAACTTTAAGGTTTTTTGCAGTGTATGATGCAACTGGCGGCACACAATGGCCCCTGAGTGAAACATCGAAATATGCATAAATTTTGAAAGAGATTGATTCGCTGTATCCAAAAACGAATGCGCATCAAACGACTTTAACTAATTCGCGAATAACGGGCTTTTTAATTTTAATATTAATTGAATGATTGTAATTTCAATATTACTCTTAATTTCCTACACATATAAGTTATCACAGTAATCAGTTAAACTCTCACGATTGTAAACCATATTTTTTGATGAAGTTTTAACAGTATACATTCATTATTCTATCGGATTTTAGCAAAATAGTTGGAGAACTCCCAAATATTTTTTTCGAATTTTTAGAATCAAACCAAAAAAAATATTTGCAACAATATTTTCCAACAATAAGTTTTTCTCTTTTGTTGTTGCTATAATATGCAATTTATGTACCCAATCTCCATAAATTTGGTATCATATTTTTCTACGCATTGTCTAGATACCGCATATATTTTTTAATTTATTTTTTGAGGGTTTGTACGGATTCTGGGAAAGGATAATTTGGATTTACTTCAAAATTTTTTTTATTATTTGTTGATTTTCCGCGAAAATAATAATAAATTTAATAACTTTTTAAACATCCACGAATAGATATGGAATGCTGTTAACGATTTATGCATACATTTTCTCATAACAACAAAAAAGATATTTTTAAATATTTTTTCTTTATATGAGAATAAAAACCGCTATAAACTTTGCGCGCATTGGCCAATTTCGTGAACGCGAATAGATTTGAAACCGGATTTTTTTCCTTTACCTCTATACCAAAAATCGTAGAAGTGCTCGCATAAAAATTTTTTAATTTTTTTCAAATGGAATTGTAAAGGAATTTTGTTATTCGCCATATACCCTTTCTAGCCTAAAGGCTGAGGGTATAATCATGCCAGAAGAGCATGTTGGGACAATTCAGAGCGCTGACGGATTCAGCCCTGGCACATCATTTTCCATACAAATTTTGAACTTCTGTGGGGTAGGTTACCCGAAGGAGTGGACCGATATGGTACATCTTCGAACTTAAGCTAAGTTTGGGCAAACTATTACGAAGGCCAAATTTAGGACCGAATCGATTGATCCGTTCGAGAGTTATCGTGCGCTACAGACTGTACAAGGCGTCATTTTCTGGGGAAGCATTAACTTGCCCCTGAAAAAACTTGTACCATCCTAATACAGGCAGCGAATACAAGTTGGAACAAAAAAAAATCCAAATAATTCGCGAGGAGGTCTTAAACTGTACTTTTCCGAAATTTATTTTCAGGTACCCGAAGGAGTGGACCAATAAAGCCCATATTCAAACCAGATCTATATGTGGTAGAAATATTACGATGTGCAAAGTATGAACTAAATCGGTTACTGCCTTCGAGAGTTATCGTCCCATTTTACATAAAAATTTTGAACTTATGTGTGGGAGGTACCCGAAGGAGTGGACCGATATGGTCCATCTTCGAACTTAAACTAAGTTAGGACAAAATATTACGATACCCAACATTTGGTTCGAACCAGTTGATCCGTTGGAGGGTTATCGTGAGCAACAGCCAGACATACGGACGGACGGACATGGCTAAAACGATTCCAAATTGTCCGCAACGAATTTCGTCCAAACACACTTAGGTCTAAAACTTTTATTTCGATGAGGCACATTTTTGGTCGTATCAAAGTGTATATACCCTCGTTAGCATAAATGCTGAGGGTATAAAAAAGGAACATGGAAGAGCGGACAAAAAATGTCTGCTAATGCAAGAATATATAATAATTGTTCCACAAACATCGCAAAAGGGACAATGTACACTTCCCTCATATCAAAGAGTGCACCCCGATTCATATTAGCTCAATGATATGGGACCTACACTGACACCACTTGAAAAGAAGTTTTACATGGCTGAAATACTCAGGAAATGTCGCCATCATTACACTTAGGGGTATTTTACCACCGTTGAAAATTTGATGTTGCCCGGCCTGAGTATTGAGTATTGAACTTGGGCGTCCATTAGTAAAAGTGGAGGCTCAGATCACAAGTAATACATTCGTTACATAAAACCACTGTTAATCCACCCATAGTAACCTCTAAAGGCATTGTCACAGATGTCTGGGAAATAAGCAGATGCAGAACGACTGTCTGATTTGCAAGTCGATAAAAACACGTTGTAAATCAAAGGGAAGCAACTCTCAAAGATCAGGCCGAAGCTCAACCATATCAGGAAATGTATTCTATGTTGTGTGGTGCCTTCGTGGCGCTATAAGGACGTACCAACTAGCTCGAGGCTAAAATATGAAACAAAACATTAACACAAAACAAGTAAAAAAGTATCAGTCGGCTTTGCCGACAGAGATATACCCTCAGCCTGTTCAAGAGATATCGTGCATAGCATTTTAGTGAATTTTTTTTAAATAATATTTAAATAATATTACCTATCTTCGAACTTAAACTAAGTTTGGACAAAATATGACAAAGGCCAAAATTTGGACCAAATCGTTTGATCAGTTCGTGCTCTCCAGCCACCAAATATGGTGCCATAGGAGTTTTTTTTTACATCTTTTGGGCTGTTTTCTCAAGAAGTATGTATTTGCCCATGAAAAACTTTTACAGTTGTGATGGAGGCAACGAATGCAAGTTGCTTCAATAAAAATCGAAGTGATTCGAGAGCCGGTCTTAAAGTGAACTTATCCGAAGTTTTGTGCGAGAGGTACCCGAAGAAGTGTACAAATATAGTCCATATTCTAACCAGATCTATATCTGGAAGATATATAAGAACGTGTAAAGTATGGACCAAATCGGTCACTCCCTTCAAGAGTGTTCGTGCGCACAATGCTTCCGAACATTTTTGAACTTTTAGGGGGGGGGGGGGGGGGGGGGGGGGGGTGTACCTGAAGGAGAGGACCGATATGGCTTATCTTCGAACTTAAACTAAGCATGTACAAACTATTACAAATTCCAAATTTTGGACCGAATCGGCAGATCCGTTCGAGGGTTATCTTGCGCTCCAACCACTGCACACGGTGTCATAGGTGTGTTTTCAGGCTAATTTCTCAGAAAGTATGGACTTGCCCCTGATGAAACTTATACCGTCGTATGGGGGGCAGTGAATACAAGTTGCTACAGCAAAAATTAAAGCGATTCGAGAGCAGGTCCTAAACTGAACTTTTCCGAAATTTTGTGTGAGAGGTACTCGAAGGAGTGGACCGATTGAGTCGATATTGGAACCTCATCTAAGTCTGGTAGAAATTTCACCATGTGCAAAGTATGGACCAAATCGGTTACTTCCTTCAAGAGTCATCGGGCGCACAAAGTTTCCGAACTTTTGTGGGGGAGGTACCGGAACGAGTGAACCGATATAACCCATCTTCGAACTTAAACTAAGTTTGGACAAAATATTACGAAAGCCAAATTTTGGACCGAATCGGTTCATCCGTTCGAGAGTTATCGTGCGCTGAAACACATTTCGTCCAAACATACTTGAGGTCTAAAACCATTATTTCGATGAGGCACATTTTGCCCGTATGAAAGTGTATATACCCTTGTTAGCATAAATGCTGAGGGTATAATAAAACGATTAGTATCAGTACACCAGAAACAACGCGGAGCAGGACGCAGAACAGTAATCACTCGATATGCTAGAAATGAATATCACTGTGGGTATGATTAAGGGTCTCTATGTACTGCATGGTTACGTCTTTAACTTCAAGATGGGATGACAGTGGTGTTGACTACTGCCGACTTTTGGAGATGTAGAAGAAACAGAGACAATCCAGCAACAACTTTGTAAGGGTATTTTGATTCCAACAAAAAGGCACCGACTACTTATCAAACACATCATTAATCATTCCAATAATCGGAATGGATGAATAATCCAGGATGAACACAAAGAACCAATTTGTTACCCCTTTCTTTTAGGATTGTTAAAAAAAAACATGAAACATGGTCGATTATTTATCAATCTGATATCCTCTTTGCCTTGATATAACACAGAAAATAGGTATACTTTTACCGGTGTGATCATAAGTAACGGTGGAAAACTGACATCTATTTTCAGCATTTTTCCGCAAAATATTTCTTCAAGTTTTTTTTGGGAGAATAATAAACAGTGAACACCCACTCACATACAAATTAACAAAAATAATAGACAAAAAACATAAATTATGTACAAGGGACAAAGAGAAGCAAACAAATAAATGGAAAAAAGGGAAATTACAAATTATACAAACAAACAAACAACTCAACCATTAAAGAAGTAAATAATACAACAGGTTTTTTGGGGTGGATATTTTTTACATTGGATTGTTTAATTTTATTGATCATGCATAAAATATTATTAAAAAAATATATAATTTGTAAAAAGTCAGTTTTATTAAAAAGAGGAGATAGAAAACATAAGAGGATAAAAACAGAATTTAGAATAACTACATAAAAAATTAGATAAAAACAAAATCGGAGAGAGTTATGGCTATTTAAAAAAAATTTACTTATATATTTTTTAAAACTATACAAAAAGTTGTAAATTATATAATTTTTTTACAATAATTTTTATATAAAACATATTTATAATTTTGTGCATAATAATTTGTTTTTTTTTTTTAGTTGTACGTTATTTTATAGTTGTACGTAATAAACAAAAGACAATAATTTATTTGTACAATTTAGCTGCTTGTGTTTGAAGGAGGCTTGAGGTTTTTTTTTACTTAAACTTTGGGAAGAAGTTCGGAGGTTGTGGTGAGGGAAGTAGTATTGGTAGTGGTAGATGTATTAGGAGGCATTTTTCTACAAATACCAGATCGTCGTGGAAATTTTATAAATTGCATTAGACTTCGTATAAAGCTTAAGGGGAAAGGGGAAAATTTATTTTGTAAAATATTAACAAAAAATATACGTGGTTATTTTGAAAAAAATATTATTTTTTTAAATTATACAACAACGTTTTTGTTAATTTCAACTCAAGCATAGAAATTTTATATAAATTAGTCTACATAATTAATTATATTAAATTCAAACAATGTTAACTACCAATAATCAATAATAAAATAAAAATCAATAAAAAATTATATCAAAGCACAATGGTTTGGGAAATTATCAAATTAATGGACTATACATTTTCAATAATTTTTGGTTTAAGAATTTTTCACACACGACTTAGTTTTTTTATTTATTTATTTTATTTATTTTTTTGAGAACCATTAATATTTTCCAATGACCGCCATGACTTTAATGGCCGGTTTCTCTGAGACGATTTGAATTCAAATTCACCAAACTCCTGTTGTTGTAGAAAATGTATGTTTGATAGAAAACAAAAATGAATGTAATATTTTTCAAAAAACTGAAGTTTGGTAGTATTTTGGAAGAAATTGTAGATTGCATGTCTTTGAGGCTATTTTCAGGCGAAAGTCTTGGTAAAAATATGGTGATTTCATTCAAGCGATACCATGACAGCTTTCCTTGACAAAGAGGGACTTTTGAGAATGTAAAGCATGAATCTATAGATAAAGGAAAATTCAATATTCTGGTGGAATGGATTGACGAGACGTAAAAACAGGATCATACATTTGAAATAGGAGATAGTTCAGTGAGGAGGCTGGGCTTCTCCTTACGGGACACACCAAAAATAAATTAAATCTTTGTGAGTTTTGACCAATCGAAGACTAAAATGATGTCAAATGTTGATGATGTTGCAGTAATTGTCTGCTGCTGACAGATTGGGCCCACGGTAAGAGACAAGGGTGACAAACTTCCCGATTTTCCATTACCACTTTTGAATTGAGTTGCAATGGAATTTCTCTCGAAGCCTTGGTACGATTCATGGACCATTGTATGAATTGGAATAGGAACACAAAGGAGTGGGCAAAGAAAGGACTCATGGCCATCTACTCCTGCATGAATGAGTTTCCAAAAACTCTAAATCACGTTTTTAATTTTGGGGCAGACCATTAGAAGATGTACTTTTTAAAAATGTTTTGGAGGACTAATAGAAGATGTTTGACGTGCATTTATAAAGATTTTTAGGATGACAATTTAAAGACTTGAGGCGTGGATTTTCAAGATTTTTGTTGGAAGTCCACTGAAAGGCATTGTATTGGATTTTAAGAATTTTTAGGAAGACATGGTGTTTGGATTTTTAAAAATTTTAGGAAGGCATGAGTCGTGAATTTTTACGAATTTTTTGTGAGAGCCTTGAGTAGTGGAATTTGAAGACTTTAAGAAGACCATTGAATGAGATGAGTCGTGGATTTTGAAGAATTTCATAGGAAGACCACTGAAAGATTGAGGAGTGGATTTTCAAGAATTTTTGGAAGTCCACTGAAAGATATTGAAATGGATTTTAAGAATTTTTAGGGAGACTATGGAATGACATGATGCGTGGATTTTTATAATTTTTAGGAAGGCATGAGGCATGGATTTTCCAAAAATTTTTGTGAGAGACTTGAGGAGTGGATTTTGAAGACTTTTTAAGAAGACTATTGAAAGAGATGAGTCGTGGATTTTGAAGAATTTCTTAGGAAGACTCCTGGAAGAGATGAGTCGTGGATTTTGAAGAATTATTTAGGAAGACCATCAAACGATTTTTTAGAAGACCATTGAATGAGTCGTGGATTTTAAAGAATTTCTTAGGAAGACCCCTGAAAGAGATGAGGCGTGGATTTTGTAGATTTAGGAAGTCCATCAAACGGTTTTTAAGAAGACCATTGAAAGACGTCCATGGGCATTGAATCTCCTTTACAGCTTTACGGTGATTTTCTCAGCCAGTATGGACTTACACTCGATAAATATTGTACTGTCGTAATAGATCTGTTGTATAAATGTGTATAACGATCCTAGATATGCCCCTAAACAGAACAGTCTTGCAAATTTCTACATTTTTGGGAGGTAACGAAGGGATTTGAACCGTTATAGTCCATGAAATATTACGATGCTCAAAGATTGGACCAATATCAATAACTCCTTTCCATAGTTATCGTGTTCATCAGACACTTTAGTTGGTCACCATAGATTTTTTATACCATTATGTCTGAAAGCATGGACTTGCCTACGTAAAACATTATATCTCCGCAATCAGGACAACACAAGTAGTAATTTCGATACAAATTTGCAAACATTTCTCGAATGGTCCTTAAACTGCACTTAAGGCAAAATGTTGAACATTTGTGAAGGAGGTATCCTATATGTTTTGTCTATGCGGGCAGGGTTATTTAGAGCTTTTGACCCATTATATCAGGAAGTAAGGACTTGCACCCGAATAAAATTCTAACACCGTAATATGGATAGAAAGGGCAATCTTTTACAAAAAATTTCATGCCGATCCGACAAGAGTCCCTAAACTGCACTTGTGTCAAAAATTTTTAAAATTTGTGTGGGAGGCATTCTATGGAGAGGACCGATATAGTCCATATATAAAGATGATCTATGTCTGGAGGAAATATTATATCGTGCGCACCATTTTAGCGAAAAAATGTGTATGGGGAGGTACGCGAAGGAGATAACCGATATGGCCCATCTTCTTGATCTCAATCCCACGGCAGCGGGTTCTTTAGTACCGGATTGACCCGAAACCATAGTGTTTCGGCCAGCGGCTGCCAACCCAGCATTAAACCTCCTTTCTTCTAAAGACTTTAGAAAGGCTACAAGATTTGGAAATCAGATCATATATAAATCATGACCTTGTAAGTAACTCTCAACATGCTTACGTAAAAGGAAAATCAACAGACACCGCGCTACACGAGGTTGTGGGCTGTATAGAGAAGAATATGGATGATTGAATTTTCACCTTAGCTGCCTTCTTACGACATAGAAGGCGCGTTTAATAATGTGAAACTTGAATCAAGTCACTCTGCTATAGAAACACTAGGTGTCCCCTCAATTCTAATAACTTGGATAGATAGAATGCTTGATAGTAGGCTAATCAATTCAAGCTTAGGATAGAGTTCTATAAAGAAGTCGGTCACCAGAGGAACGCCACAGGGAGGAGTTTTATCTCCCCTTTTGGTACTGTACGGGATACTTATGGAGTTTGATAAGCTAAAAACCAAGGTGATCGCGTATGCGGATGACGTAGTCATTCTAATTAGCGGAAAATTGTTATCTACGCTGTCTGAACTTATGCGTGGTGCTTTAGTGAAGCTCTCACGTTGGGCCCACCATAATGGACTTGATGTGAATCCGGCGAAGACAGAGCTGGTACTTTTCACCAGGAAGAGAAAGATTGCTGCTTTCGTTCCACCAAGTCTAGATGGTGTGCAACTAAGCCTCTTCAAAGAAGCAAAGTATCTTGGTGTGGTCCTCGACCATAAGCTTTGTTGGAAGAGGAAGATGGCACGGGCGCTGGTGTGTACTCTGATGAACTGAGGTCGTTGCAATATTGAAGAGGTCGTTGCGATATTGAAGGCCTTAGAGGCACTAGTGGGAAGAACGGACTTAGCAAACAGGGCAGCCACTATTTACGTAGACAGCCAGGCAGCGCTAAAAGCATTAGGGTCTTTCACTATTAAGTCTAGGATCGTTCGAGATTGTAGGTCTATATCTTGGAAACGGAATCCCTGTCTCACTTCTCCTCTTCCGACCCCACAGTCTTGCTAATATACTGCAGAGGCCTTAAATGGCTATGGGGCGGGTTAACCTAAATATATTAGTTAATCTACCTTCTAAACATTATCTGTTTCCTCTCCTTCACTCTCTTATCATCTCTCTACTCTCCCCTGTCTCCTTACCTTCCATCTACTTCCTATCCATAACTAATCTCCATCTCCATAGCATTGCTTCTTTCCATCACCAGCACTCATCATCACCACAACCGGATTCTAACTATCTTACACTAATTCTTCAACTACAACCAATAAACACACATCAAGTTTTCTACACTTTCAACACCCAGGATGATCACAATGGACCACAAGGTCTCCGAGTGGAGTGGCTGCCACCTATAGCAGCTGCGCATCCTATAACCTAACCTAGGTTTAAATGCTGCTACAACAACAACATCTCCTTGATCTAAGTTTGGACAAAATATTACAACTAAATCGGTTAATCCTTTTGAGAGTTATTGTGCACTTAAGCCAGAAAGACAGACTGAGGGATATGGCTAAATCGATTCCAAATTGTCAGAAATGAATTTTGTCCAAACATACTTCGAGTCTAAAAGCATTATTTCTATGAGGCACATTTTTGTCGTATGAAAGTGTATAAACTCTTGTTAGCCTAAAAGCTGGGGGTATAAAAAGATCAAAAACTAAACTCCTGCAAAAACTTCATTGGCAAGAGTTGGGAACTCAGACCACAAGTCGGTTATACCCTGGTTGTATGTATCCGTGGTTCTGTAAATCTTAACCTATGGTGGACTTGTCTGGTGCCAAGCACATGGGAATAAGGCTGCCTCAATACTGATCACCGAAACAATCGAAAACACCCCTCAGGCTGCTTTGAAGGCGATCCTGGTCCAATTTTAAGCTGCGAAGACGGAACTTTGCTAGTATCACATTGTGGATATCCTAAAGGGATAGATCCCACAATTACCCTGTTTAAATTTGAACCCATCATGGCTTGGCAAAAACACCTAACTAATCTCTTTCCTTCTTACTCTCTTTCTGTTACAATATAAATCATCGAGGAACAACACAAATTTCTACATCTTTACCCTCAATTTAACAATCAATAACCAAGGAGTCATCCCACTATTATATTCAGATCTATCCAAGACAAACACAATGGTCCAAAGGTCTTCGAGTAAAGTAGCCACTATTTTACACTAAAATAAAGGTTCGTCAGCACCAAACAAATGAGTTCTCCTTGAAGTAATTCTAAATTTGTGAGAATCCTATAAAATACCAAATACTCCCGTATATAGGGATTGTAACATGACAATTTTAATACAAAACTCTGCTTCTCATCTAAAAAAATGTTAACTCAAATCAATCATTTTATGTTTGATTTGTCCATTAATAATAATAGCCAAAACAGTATAATTTCCCAAAACCACTGTACCAAAATTTACAAAAAAAGTATTAATTAAAGTTTTTAAAATTCAATTAAAAATAAATAAAGAAAAAAACACACACACACATACAAACGCAAGAATTGGCAACATGAACAAAAACACTTTGAACAACATTCTACGCGCAAGTAAGCCAAAATAAAGAGAATTGCCAAAACAGTTTGCAAAACAAAACATTAATATTTACGAAAAATGATAAACAAAAAATATATAATTGAATTGAAAAAGAAGAAGAAGAAGCTAACATACTTTTTTTCGAAAACGCTCAGCTATTTGGGAGTTGTTGATAGGTAAACACGTTTTACGTTAAAAAGAAAACTTTTCTTGCACACGGTAGACTGGAAGACATTGAACGTTTAAAGCTTTGGCGGGTAACAATTGTTCTAGTGGAGGAGGTGGTGGAGGAACTATTGATATTTTTGGAGGTTGTATTTCGAGGGGATCTAAAATAATTTGTATTTTTTTTTTTGTGTTTCCACATGGAAAAAAGAGGGGAAAAAGAAGCAAACACACAAGGATAATTGTAATAAGAAAAGAGCAAAAAAAAAAAGGAAGAACAAGGAAGAAATAAACAAATTCTTGTTTTGTAAAGATTTTTTCTCTTTTTTTTAAAGATTTCTTATACTCGTCATTCGATTTTCTTTTTTCAATAACAACAAAGGCAAAGGATTCTAAGGGGAGTTGCATATTTTTGGGTAGTAGGGTGGGGTTTCTGTTAAACTTACCGTTTACTATAAATGGCTAAACTGCGTGCCCTGGTTGTTATTGTGGAATTGTTAATACCTGACGCCGTTGTGGTTGTTGTGGCGGCGGTGGTACCGCTACCCACTCCTGTTGATGCTGCAGCACCACCATTGTTGCTGCTGTTATTAATAATGTTATTATTGTTATTATTATTGTTGTTGCAGTGATTGTTATTATTATTAATGCTGTTGTTATTGTTATTATTATTTAATAAATTATTTGTTGTTGCTGCCGCACATTCATTTCCTGTTGTTGACGTTGTTTTACCCATGGCCGATGAAGAGTTTCCCAGAAATTGCCCGCCTGCTGTTGCTGTTGTTGCATTGGTAGTTGGTAGCATATTAACAATGTTATTGTTATTACGAAACGGCTGTGAACGGGCACGTGTGTGACGTAAAGGATTCTCGGTTTCACTGTAAATGAAAGGAATAATAAAAAAATTAAATTAAAAAACGTAAAATGCGTTTTTATAAGTTCCAGTTTGAAATAGTTGTAGGTTATATTCAGCCAACAAATAACAAAATGTAAAAATACCTAAAACGGTTGGAATCCCAAGCTTAACATTCTAAATGCCTCAAACAAGTTATCGAAAAGTGGTTCTAGTTGGTAAGCAGTTACAAGGAGGTTGGCTGGTCACTCAGAATGCTTTGCAAATTTTCCAATATATTCGCCCCGCAAGTTACTTTCTAACCAATACTAAATGCGAAAACAACTCGTTTTTGGTCAAATGTTAATCTCATTCGAAAGGTTCTTTGTTGTTGTTGTAGCAACGCATATATGTTCGTTCGTGTATTATTTCAGTTATCAAGTTCCTCTGTATCCAGACTCAAGAATTCTGCAACCTGGACTGGTTGCGTCCATAAAGAATGAGGAGACAGGTGAGTGGGGTTAGCTGGGCAGTTGAATAAATGCAGAGTATCGTGTGGTCCCAATCCACATGCTGGGCATATGTTGGGTATCGTGGCGTCAATTCTGGCCCAATACGAATTGAGGCGGCTGCATCGTCCGCATCTTAACTGAGCTAAAACCACTCGCGTTTGCCTTGGCAGCTGTCGTTCTTCTGCTGCGATGGATGGGGGATGGTTTCCAAGTACGGCATTCACACTGTATCTTCGTACTGCTTGCGCAACCATGTTGGTGTGAATGCGATTCAAGCCTGCCTGATAGGCTCGTTGTTCTAGCGGTTCTCTTTTATACCTTTGGACCTCTCTCTCTAGATCATGAAGGTCTCTCCTGACGTGCCTGGGTGGGGGGCGCCTTTCCATTAAATCGTGACAGGGATGCTCACTGCGGTAACACCAAGTGTGCTGACGCACCGGTAAAACCTTCGCCTCCTCATGAAGATGGTCCACTGGTGTCATGAGGAGGCACCCTGTTGCAGTCCTCAGGGCGGCATTTTAGCAGGTTTGAATCTTCTTCCACTGCGATGCGCTAACCTTTGCGGACCACGCTGGCGCCGCATAGCTTAAGACAGACCGGCCTATTGCATTGTAGGTGGTCAACAAGGTTTCTTTATCAGCACCCCAAGTGCTGCCGGCCAGCGACTTGAGAACCTTGTTCCTACTTCTGATCTTATTGCAAATAGCTGTGGCATGCGCGGGCGACTTGAACATGCTATCGAACGTTACACCCAGTATTTTAGGGTAGTTGGTGGTCGGAATCAATGCACCATCATCTACCAATATGTTCAGTGGGAGCCTCATCTCAGCCGTCCATGTGGTGAACAGCGTGGCTGTGGATTTAGCGGCGGATATTTTCATATTCCACAGATGGAAGAACTGCACTAGGTCAGCTATGTAGACATTTAACCTATCACATATGTCATCGACGATAGGACCCGACGCCAAGATCGTACAATCATCCGCATACATCACGATCTCTATGCCGTCTGGAGGGTGTGGAATTTCAGAAAGGCAGAGGTTAAACAGTTCCGGAGATATCACCCCTCCTTGGGGAACGCCCTGTTTCACTCTACGGGTTTTGGACTTCTTGTTTCTGAATTCTACAAACGACTGACGTCCACACATATAGTTGATTACCCAACGTTTCAAACATGGCTGGAGATTAGTTTTCTCTATATCCTCGAACAGCTTGGCATGGTTGACGGTATCGAAGGCCTTCGATAGGTCAAGAGCCACCATGACTGTTCGGTCGCACGGCCTTTTCTGGTTCAGTCCTCTACTGATATGTGTGGATATGGCGTCTAATGCTGTTGTAGTACTATGCATTTTCCGAAATCCATGTTGATGTTGGGCAACTGGAAAACACCTTCTCATCGTGGGGAGGAGTAGCGCCTCTAGGATCTTTGCTACTGGCGACAGGAGTGAAATCGGCCTGCACGATTCACCTCTGCTGGCATCCTGTTGTTGTTGTTGTTGTAGCAGCTAGAAACCTACGTATATGCATAGGGTTTTTGCTGGTTTGGCAGCCGCTGGCCGAAACACAATGGTTTCGGGTCAATCCGGTACGAAAGAACCCGCTGCCGTGGGATTGTCTGGCATCCTTGCCAGGCTTCAGTAGCGGGACCACCCTGCCAACTTTCCAGGCATCCGGTACAACATGGGTGGCTAACGATACCAATCACCGCTTCAGTCAATTGCCCACCCCCTCAGATCCTCGGGTAGCTGAGAGAACTTTCCGAGACATCATCACTAAAGCAGCCGCTCGCTACATACCTGCCGGTCGAATACCCGAAATAAGACCAAATTTCCCAGCAGAGGCGACGGGACTAGCAAATGAACGTGATGAGCTTCGTCGTACGAACCCCGAAGACCCAAGAGTTAGAGAACTTACTCTTGAAGTCAACAGGTTAGTGGGCGAACATAAGCGGAAAAAGTGGCTAGACCATCTGAAGCAGTGCAACATTGGTGCAGGAATAAGTAAATTGTGGGCAACGGTTAAATCACTCTCGAGTCCGGAAAAGAAGGATGGCAGAACGGCTGTTACTTTCAACGGCGTGACAGTAACTGACCCAAAGAGGTGCGCGTGTTATTTTAACCGGCAGTTCATAGAGCACCCCGAGAGTGATAGGGCGAAGAGAAGTGTGCTACGCCGTATAAGAAGAACTCTTCCAGCCAAGGAGGTACCACCACAATTTACGATGAGCGATGTTGCAGATGCCATCCGAAACGCTAAATCATCCAAAGCGTTGGGCCCGCACCGAATATCGATGGTAATGCTTAAGCAGCTGGATGAACGACAGGTTCGTAGAATGTGTTGTTGAATTGTCAGCGGAGCAATGAAGACCAACATTACTAGAGATGATAATGATTATATAGAAATTCAGGTAAGATATATTCATCATCGCAGCCATAAAGCTCAAGGCGATGGGTGAGTAGATCAGACGGGATATTTCAAACAAGTGTAGTGGCCTTGTATGAAACATTAATACCAAGGAACTCTACTGACTACTGGAAACATATATTATAATATGCTATGTCAGAACTCTTCGTTAGCCTACTACTTATAATCCCTCAAGAATTATCGTTTTATCTTTGTTAGCTGTTGCTTTAGCTTATTTTTGAATGGACATTTCTTCAGTCAAATCGAATGAGAATTATTTTCGTAGAGCACTTCGACCTTCTAACTCGCTTCCTTCAATGTCCTTTTCGTCCTTCATTTTAAGAGCCGCTATAAAAGTACCACAGGATGATGTTTTTCAGCTTCGAAATGTTCTGCAAAAGTGTCGCTCAGAAAATTGTAGGTATGGCTCTCATTGACAACTAATCGATTTTGTCGCCTTTTCATAGCCATTTTTGACATTCGACATAAGAGGGGTTATATCGCTCAACTCCTTCCGGTACCTCCCCCACAAAAGTTCGAAAATGTTCTGAAAATTTGTGCGCACAATAACTCTTGAAGGGAGTAACCGATTTGGTCCATACTTTGCACATCGTGAAATTTTTACCAGACTTAGATGAGGTTCCAATATGGACTCAATCGGCCCACTCCTTCGAGTACCTCCCACACAAAATTTCGGATAAGTTCAGTTTAGGACCTGCTCTCGAATCACTTCTTTTTATTTTATTTTTGTTTTAGCAACTTGTATTCACTGCCCCCCATACTACGGTACAAGTTTCATCAGGGGCAAGTCCATACTTCCTGAGAAAATGGCCGGAAAGGTGCAAAAAGCCGCTATGACACTTTGTGTAGTGGTTGGAGCGCAAGATAACTCTCGAACGGATCTGTCGATTCGGTCCAATATTTGGCCTTCGTAATATTTTATCAAAACATAATTTAAATTCGAAGATGGGCTATATCGGTCCACTCCTTCAGGTACCTCCCCCACAAAATTTCAAAAATGTTCGGAACAATTTTGCTCACGATAACTCTTGAAGGGAGTGACCGATGTAATCCATACTTTGCAAATCCTAATATATCTACCATATATAGATCAGGTTCGAATATGGACTATATTTGTCTACTGCTTCTGGTACCTCTCACACAAAATTTCGGATAAGTTCACTTTAAGACCTGCTCTCGAATCACTTTGATTTTTGTTGAAGCGATTTGCATTCGCTACCTCCATTACGACGGTAAATGTTTTTTCAGGGGCAAGTCCATAGTTCTTGGGGAAACAGCCCGAAAGGTGTAAAAAAACCCCTATGTCACCATATTGACGCCTCCAAATAATAGTATGCTAAGTCGACTTAGCATGTTTTCAAGTTCTTTACATTTTTTATTTAACGTCCTTTAACTTAAATTCTGTCAAATTTTGGTAATTATCGGACAATCCGAACAGAAATTTCCAAACTTTTAGAGCTTGTCCTGCAAAACTCGCTTTTCAGAATTAGCAAACTATTATTTGGAGGTGTCGAACGTCCTTTAACTTAAATTCTGTCTAATTTTGGTAATGATCGGTCAATCCGAACAGAAGTTATGAACAAATATTGACTTAGCATAGTACTGAAGTTCAAAAAAATTTCCAAACTTTGAGAGCTTCTCCTGCAAAACTCACTTTTTAGACTTAGCATACTATTATTTGGAGGTGTCGATATGTGGTGGTCGGAGAGCACGATAACTCTCGAAATGTTCAACCGATTTGGTCCAACATTTGGTCTTCGTCATATTATATCCAAACTTAGTTTCATGGGCAATACCGGTCCACAACTTTCGGTACTTCTCCCCAATATTTCAAAAATGTCACTAAAATGCTAGGACGATATCACTTGAATGGGGCAAAAACTTGCCCATACTTCTTGACATAACAGCCCGAAAGGTGTAAAAAAAAACTCTCGAACTTATCAACCGATTTGGTCCAAAATGTGGCCTTCATCATATTTTGTCCAATCTCAGTTTCAGTTCGAAGATGACCAATGCCGGTCCACAACATCCGATACTTCCCCCAATATTTAAAAAATGTCACTAAAATGGTATGCACGATATCTCTTGAACGGGGCTACCAATTTGATCCAAACTTTGGATCTCCTACTATTTTGTCCAAATTTAGTTTAACTTCTAAAATGCCCCATATTGGTCCTCTGCTTTGGGTACGTCCCCCACAAAAGTTCAACATTTGTGTCTAAGTGCAGTTTAGGGCCAGTTCGAAGATCCTTTGGAAATTTATACCGATGCTGTTCGTTGTGGTCCTGTTTACAGCGATGTTTTGTTTTACGTGGACAAGTACATGCTTCCCGACTAGTGGGCGCGGTATCTATAGAAAAGATATGACTCCCAAAATAAGATCCACTTCCATAATGGAATATGTCGGTATATTCCTTTAAGTACCTCCTCCGCAACACTTTTAAACTTTAATCATAATCTACATATTTGCCGGCAAGTTCAAATATCCAAAAAGGGCGACAAAATTCTGAAAATACCCTAAATACAGTCGATCTGTCCGTAGATGAAAGTTTCAATTCACATGGCTGAGGGTATATCTCTGTCGGCAAAGCCGACTGATACTTTTTCAATGTTGTTCTTCTTAAGCTTGCTCTAGGTCTATCTCCAGTTTTAGAAATGTGGCTACTTCGATGGGCTGTAACCGCAAAGCTACTGGAGTTAGTTGAGTAGGTTTGGCAGGGCAATTGAAAAGGTGCCTGTGCCACGTGCTGGGCAGATGTTTTACACAGTGTCACCGATCCTTGCCCTATAGGAATTTAGACCTATATATAGGACGGCTGCACCATCTCTACCAAAACTACTCTGGTTTGTTGTTGTTGTATTCATTATTCTGCTCAATCTGGATCTGGGTATATTTCCAGTTTTAGGAATGTGGCTGCTTCGATGGGCTGTAACCTCAAAGCTACTAGAGTTAGTTGAGTATGTTTGGCAGGACAGTTGAGAAAGAGCAGTGTGTTGTACGGGCCCATGTCGCATGCTGTTTTGCACGTTGCGATCGATCTTTGTCCTATAAAAATTTAGGCGATTGCAATATCCCGAGCGTAGTTGAGCCAAAACTACTCTGGTTTGTCGTGGAAGCTGACGCTGCTCAGCTGCGATAGATGGGGGATGTACTCCGAAGACTTTATTCACACTATATTTGCTTATGGCCTTAGCAACAGCGTCAGTGTGAATGTTTTTTAAACCTGCTTGATATGCTTGTTGATCTAGGGGTTCTCTCCTGTATCGTTGGACCTCTTCCTCTAGAACGTGAAGATCCTTGTTGATGTGCCTGGGTGTGTCGGGCCTACCCACAAGATGGTGATTGAGATGGCTCACACGGTAACACCCGTGCACTGCAACGAAAGCATCTCAATGTGTTGCTTTACTGGAAGAATCTTTGCCTCCTCATGTAGATGGTCCACTGAAGATTTGAGGAGGCACCCTGTTGCTGGTCTCAGGGCGGCATTCTGACAAGTTTGAATCTTTCCCCATTGCGTATCACATAATCCCGGGACCAAACTGGATCCGTATATTTTACCACAGTCCTGCCTATCGCCCTATCTATATAGTCAACAAGGTTTCTTTATCTGCACCCCAAGTGCTGCCGGCAAGGGACTTGAGGACCTTGTTCCTACTTTTCAGTTTGTCGCAGATAGCTGGGGCGTGCGCGCACGACGTGAAAGTAGTGTCGAATGTGACCCCTAAAATTTTGGGGCAGTTTGTGGTCGGAATTCTGATACCGTCGACCACGACATTCAGTTCTCTTCCGAATTGCGCTGTCCATGTGGTGAACAGAGTGGCTGTTGATTTTGTGGTGGATATCTGCATATTCCTCGCATGGGAAAAAGGAGGTAAGATCGGTCAAATAGGAGTTCAGTCTTTCACAAATGTCATCAGGAAATGTACCTTACGCCAGGATCGTACAATCATCCGCATACGTTGCGATCTCGATGCCGTCTGGAAGGGACGGAATACAGGAGATGTTAAACAATTCCGTAGATATCAATCACCCCACCTTGGGGAGCACCCTGTTTCCCTCTACGGGATTTTGACTTCTTGTTCCTGAATTCCACACACGACTGGCGTCGCGTCCACATATATAATTGATTATCCAACGTTTCAAACTTGGCCGAAGGGTTGTCTGCTCAATGTCCTCAAACAGTGTGGAGGGTCTGACAGTATCAAAGGCTTTCGATAATTCAAGTGCCACTATGACTGTTCTATCACACGGCTTATGCTGGTTGAGTCCTCGACAAATATGTGTGTAGATGGCGTGCAGCGCTGTTGTCGTGTTGTGCTGCTTCCGGAATCCATGCTGATGATCGGCCACTAGATAGCTCTTTCTGACGCTGGGGAGGACTAAGTCTCAAAGGACTTTGGCACAGGCGACAAAAGCAAAACCGGCCCGAATGATTCACTTTTGCTGGCATCATTACCTGTCTTCAGTAGCGGGACCACCCTGCCAATTTTCCAGACTTCGGGTCCAATGAAGGTGGCTAGCAACATTGATGGCATTCGCAACATCATCTATTGTAAATTGTGGTAGTTACTCCTATACAGGAGTAGATCTAATGCGACATAGTAGTTTTCTCTTCGTCCTGTCACTCCCGTGATGCTCGACGAACTGTCGATTGAAATAACTTAATGTCGTCAAATTGACTAAGGTCCTATCTTCCTTCTTTCTGGAGTTTAAGAGTGGCTTAACCTTTGTCCACAATTCACTTATTCCGGCTCTAATATTGCAACTGTTCAGATGATTTAGCCACTTGTTCCGCTTATGCCCACCGACCAACCCGTTAACTTCCAGCGTCAGCTCCCTTACTTTGTGGTAACTGAGGTTGTCACGACGAAGATCATCACGCTCATTTGCTAATCGTGCTGCCTCTACTGTGAAATTCGATCCCACTTCTAGTATTCAACCGACAGGTTGTGCAGGTGATTATTGAAATTGGGTCAATTAGTTTTCCCATGATTGATTACCAAGTGACGTAATTTGTCAGACCTGGTGACACGATGGTTATATCTGGCGAACTGTGACACTCTCCGCCAATTCTGGTAGGAACGTCCTACTAAATGCCATAACTCATAATGATCGTTAAAGTCCTCTGAGACCAGTACAGCTTTGTGTCGGCGGTATGTTAAGCTATTCTACCCCTACACTTGACTGATAACCCCATTCCAATTGGCCTGTATTGAACAGGCATGTGCAATAGGGAAGTAAATTGTCCAACTCCACTTCTGATGCGATCATTCTTCAGTACGCACAACGCTGAGCTTGGTTTACTGCACCAATGCTACCATGATATTTTTCCGACTCATAAAATCCACTACATTTCCATCTTACCTCGTAGTCCATTGCAATTAAATTGCAAAAATGATGCATTTTTAGGGATTGGAACAGCAACGGCTGGTGTTAAATTGGGAGGACTGTGAAGGGAGTCTCTGACGGCGACAACGACTCCCTGGGGGCTGGGTCCACGCAGCATGCAACAACATAGACCCTGTAGTAGTCCCTAACATGGACGATTTCAGATCAAACCTTGATATGCATGCACCCACTCTCGACATACATGAATCTCACTGAAGTTTGAGTGTGATGGATGTCGACACACTTGCTGTATGGTTCCTGGTCAATTCGGTATCGAAGAACACGCTGCCGTGGCATTTGTGATTCTCAAATCTTCAAAACACTGCGTTACTTTTGGAATGATAAGGGTTGTTTTCCTAGAACAAACCTAAGGTTACATATTTTCCCACAACATTCCCAAATGCACAAGGGAGACTTCTGTCATATCAATGACAGCACGCCGATTCATATTGGCATGTCTCACAACACCACTTGCATATAAGTTTTTCATGGCTGAAATACTCAGAAAACATAAGTCAACATTACACTTAAGGGATTACCATTACCATTGCACCACGTTGGTTCCCCTAACCTAAGGTTATCTTAACAACAGCAACAAATTTTCCACTTCATAGTATCGAAGAGCTTGGAGGTGGTAATTTAAGGTTGACTGACCTCTTAGAAAACTCTTTTAATTTCCAATATGGAATACAAGCATTGCGTATACATGTCGTCGTTAAGTATACGGCATAAATGTTAAGAGTTAGGCGGGAATGTATCGAAACTTGGAGCATTTATGACACCTACATTTGATCTCTTTTAAATTGAAAGTCCTAGTTATAGTCTCTAAAAAACTACAATTTTTTTAAATAAAAAAACTTACACTGTAGCACCACCAGACCTTGAATTATGTTGACGACGCATAGCTTTAATTTGATTAAGTTTATCACCCTGAGTTTGAGCATTTTTCTTTTCGATGGCCGCCTGGGTCATTTTAACTGTTGATGCTATTGTGGGCCTTTGGAGGGCAGCTGCCGGTTCATAGCTGGAGGAGGGTTTCTTTAATTTCTTTTCCGAATAAAGAGGTGCACCACCACCAACACTGGCAGACACGGCTGATGATGTTGCCGTTGTTATAGAATTATTGGCAATTAACGATGGCTCATTGTTATTGATGGGCGGTGTACGGCGCATGGTAAGTATCATTGCGGCAAGTGGTGATTGGCCCATTTTAACACCTATTGAAGCAAGCGAGGCATTTGTTGTTGTTGGTGTTGTGGTTTCCAAACGTTGCTGTAGTTGTTGCTGCTGTATGCTGGGCGATTTACGCCTTCTCGATACAATAAATGTTGAATTAAGATTTGATGCCGTTGAATCTTCTTCAGTTTCGGTAACATCATTATCATTGTCACTGGCACTTGTTGGCGGTGTAATGGCACCATCTTTACTGCTCATCAATACGCGAGAACGTGGTGTTGTTGTTGTGGTGGTTGTGGTGTTTGTCGTTAACGTATTGCCTATCGACGATGGTTTATTACCATTCTCATAGGAATCGAGGGAATCCAATTGATTTGAATCCGTTTGATCTTCATGCAAATGCATGGTATCAACTTTTTGTGATATGCCTTTGACGCGGGTCATTAACAATTCGGTATTGTTTTCCGTATTCACGAGTAACTGGCCAGCAGTTACGGGACAATTTTTATACACCAAACTGTAAATGCCAAATTTATGTACAGGAGTTTGTGAGCTGGTACGTTTACGCATACGTTCACCTTCGGACCAAAGCCAGGATTGTTTGCTAAAGGAGGAGAAGGAGAAAATGATGATGAGGAGGTAATACAAACTAGAAAATAGTTACTTACTCTTCCATCCACTGCTGTTGATGTCCAATCACCGACCCAGGACGACACAAACGCAACCATGCAATCGCTTCCAGAGCTGAGAAATTGTAATGTTTCATAATGTATGCCCCAATCAAACTTCCAGTGCGACCAAGACCAGCTGTAAGAAACGAGAAAAATTATTTGGTGAGGAGGAAGTAATACGTATTTAGCGTCACTATCTTTGAGATAATGGTCTGTTTAGGGCCTTGTCTTAGATATTCGATGTTCCGGATCATTGTCGTTGATATAATGATCATTTAGGGACATAATCTTTAAGGTGATGTCCCACAAGGCTCTTTATCTTTAAGATAATGCTTGTGTAAGGCCTCTATCTTTGAGATAGTGGTCGTTTAAGGCCACTATCTTACAGATAGTGGTCATTTAAGGTTATTTTCTTTCAGATAATGCTCGTTTAATGCCATTATCTTTCAGATAACGGTCAATTAAGGACATTATCCATTAGATAATGACCGTCGGAGATAATTATATTTGAGATTATGGCCGTCATACGTAATTATCTTTGAGATATTGACCGTCAATGTTCATTATCTTTAAGACAATGGCCGTCAAAGGTAATTATATTTGAGATGATGAGATATCAAAGGTAATTATCTTTAGGATTATGACCGACCAAGGTCATTCATTATATTTGAGATAACGGCCGTCAAAGGTCATTATATTTGAGAGTGTCATATGTCATTATCTGTGTCATAATAAACCGTCAAAGATCATTATCTTTAAGATAATGACAGTCAAATACCATTACCTTTGTGATAATAAACCGTCAAAGGTCATTATCTGGGAGATTATTCCCGGCAGAGGTCATTATCCTTGAGATAATGCCATACAGAGGTCATTATCTTTGAGATAATGGCCATCAAAGGTAATTATTTTTGAGATCATAACGTGAAATGTCATTATCTTTGAAATAAACTAGCAAAGGTCATTATACTTGAAATAACGGCCATAAAAGGTCATTATATTTGAGATAATGACCGTCAAACGTCCTTATCTTTGAGATAAGGTCATTAACTTTGAGATAAAAAACCGTCAAAGGTTATTATCTTTGAGATAATGACCTAAAATCATTATGTTTTAGATAATGACCGGCAGAGGCCATTATCCTTGAGATAATGACCATCAAAGGTCATTATCTTTGAGATAATGACCATCAAAGGTCTTTATCTTTGAGATACTGACAGTCGAAGGTCATAATCTTTGAGATAGTAAACCGTCAAATGTTATTATTTTTGAGATAATGGCCGTCGAAGGTCACCAAAGGTCATTATCTTTGTGATAATGACCATCAAAGGTCATTATATACGATATTATGACAGTCAAAAGTCATTACCTTTGTGATAATAAACCGTCAAACGTCCTTATCTTTGAGATAAGGTCATTATCTTTGAGATAATAAACCGTCAATGGTTATTATCTTTGAGATAATGACCGTAAAAGATCATTATCTTTTAGATAATGACCGGCAGAGGCCATTATCTGTGAGATAATGACCATCAAAGGTCATTATATTTGAGATAATGACCATCAAAGGTCATTATTTTTGATATAATAAACCATCAATGGTTATTATCTTTGAGATAATGACCGTAAAAGATCATTATCTTTTAGATAATGACCGGTGGAGGCCATTATCTTTGAGATAATGACCGTAAAAGATCATTATCTTTTAGATAATGACCGGCAGAGGCCATTATCTTTAAGATAATGACCATCAAAGGTCGTTATATACGATATTATGACCGTCAAATGTTATTACCTTTATGATAATAAACCGTCAAAGGTCATTATCTTTGAGATAAAGACCAGCAAAGGTATTTATCATTGAGATAAAGACCAGCAAAGGTCATTATCTTTGAGATAATGACCGTCAAATGTCATTATTTTTAAGATAATGACCGATAAATGTCATTATCTTTGAAATTATGACAGTGAAAAGTCATTATCTTTGTAAAAATTACCGTCAATGGTCATTATCTTTGAGATTATAATCGTTGAAGGTCATAATGTCCTATAAGTATCATTATCTGTTTCATCATGTCCATTATCTCTGTGATAAAAAAAAAACCATTATCTACGACACAGCAATTCTCCGACTTACCTTTACAATGCACTGCAATGGCACCCTTTGTCGTTTCACATATTTGCAGGAATTTCTTCAATATCAAATCACTTGGCGTACTTCCGTCGATAAAAAACAGATCCTTATGATCGAAACCGGCATTCTCAAAACTGGAGGCATGATAAACCTTGGCATTCAAGCGGATAATTGTCGTTACATTATTACTGCGAAAATATTCAAAATATGTTTCGGGTGAATGGCAAGGATAACCGTTTGGCAGTGTTTTAGATTTTTGATGTGGCCCGCAGAATGCAATAAATTTTTGTGGTACAATCCAATTGAAGTCGCCATTCTCCACACGTTCATAGTATTCATATTCCTCGGCATCGAAATCTTCAAAGTTAAAGAACCCCGCCTTCATGGCTTTCGCGACGGCGTTGAGACAATCGATTAGGGAAATTTTATAACCACTTGGACCATAGGAGGCATCGCAGAAACGTGTATAGGCAGGTATGTCACCAATGACCAGGGGTCGATAGGCCTCTTCGGGTGATTTGTTTAAGTAGATTATCTATAAAAGAACAAGAGTTTTATTACTTATGATGTGTTTGTATAAGAATAATGACGGCTTACCGAAAATGCTCCTATTAGATATGCAGCATTAACCCTTTTTGCCGGATTCATGGATGTGTAATGTACAATCTTCTTACTCGCCAAGGTTTTATTGTTCAGCTTGGCATTTAGCTTCTGACAATAGCGATACAGCATACAAATATTCAAGGGCCCAAAATCATTGTAAAAATTCTCATAGATGAAATCATCATCGATGCTGAAGTAATGTGTGCTGGGTGTATTTTTGGGCTTGAAATTCTTTTTGAATGCCACAAAATATAAGCGATCTGTAGGAGAGAGAAAAAATACATCAAAATTTTAGAATTTCCAACGATTTTAAGGACAAAGGTCAAAGATCATTATCTCTGAGATAATGGCGTCAAAGATCATTATCTTGAATGCCACAAAATACAAGCGATCTGTAACAGAGAAAAAATACATTAACATTTTTGAATTTCTAACGATTTTAATGTGCAACATGCTTTTTATCGCCTTTTCTTTCTTTTAAATTAATTTTGCTAAAAAAGGGTATTTCTATAGGCCCTTTCTGAGAGGAAGAGCTTCTATAGACCCTTTCTGAGATGAAGGGTGCTTCTATAGACCCTTTCTGAGAGGAAGAGTGCTTCTATGGACCCTTTCTGAAAGGAAGGGTGCTTCTATAGACCCTTTCTGAGAGGAATGGTGCTTCTATAGACCCTTTCTGTGAGGAATGGTGCTTCTATAGACCCTTTCTGAGAGGAATGGTGCTTCTATAGACCTTTTCTGAGAGGAAGGGTGCTTCTATAGACTCTTTCTGAGAGGAAGGGTGCTTCTTTAGACCCTTTTCTGAGAGGAAGGGTGCTTCTATAGACCCTTTCTGAGAGGAAGGGTGCTTCTATGGACCCTTTCTGAGAGGAAGGGTGCTTCTATAGACCCTTTCTGAGAGGAATGGTGCTACTATAGACCCTTTCTGAGAAGAAGGGTGCTTCTATAGACCCTTTCTGAAAGAAAGGGTGCTTCTATAGACCCTTTCTGAGAGGAATGGTGCTTCTATAGACCCTTTCTGAGAGGAAGGGTGCTTCTATAGACCCTTTCTGAGAGGAAGGGTGCTTCTTTAGACCCTTTTCTGAGAGGAAGGGTGCTTCTATAGACCCTTTCTGAGAGGAAGGGTGCTTCTATGGACCCTTTCTGAGAGGAAGGGTGCTTCTATAGACCCTTTCTGAGAGGAATGGTGCTACTATAGACCCTTTCTGAGAAGAAGGGTGCTTCTATAGACCCTTTCTGAGAGGAATGGTGCTTCTATAGACCCTTTCTGAGAGGAAGGGTGCTTCTATAGACCCTTTCTGAGAGGAAGGGTGCTTCTATAGACCCTTTCTGAGAGGAAGGGTGCTTCTATAGACCCTTTCTGAGAGGAAGGGTGCTTCTATAGACCCTTTCTGAGAGGAAGGGTGCTTCTATAAACCCTTTCGGAGAGGAAGGGTTCTTCTATGGACCCTTTCTGAGAGGAAGGGTGCTTCTATAGACCCTTTCTGAGAGGAAGGGTGCTTCTATAGACCCTTTCTGAGAGGAAGGGTGCTTCTATAGACCCTTTCTGAGAGGAAGGGTGCTTCTATAGACCCTTTCTGAGAGGAAGGGTGCTTCTATAGACCCTTTCTGAGAGGAAGGGTGCTTCTATAGACCCTTTCCGAGAGGAAGGGTGCTTCTATAGACCCTTTCTGAGAGGAACGGTGCTTCTATAGACCCTTTCTGAGAGGAAGGGTGCTTCTATAGACCCTTTCTGAGAGGAAGGGTGCTTCTATAGACCCTTTCTGAGAGGAAGGGTGCTTCTATAGACTCTTTCTGAAAGAAAGGGTGCTTCTATAGACTCTTTCTAAGAGGAAGGGTGCTTCTATAGACCCTTTCTGAGAGGAAGGGTGCTTCTATAGACCCATTTCTGAAACAACGGGTGTTACTATAGACCCTTTCTGAGAGGAAACAACGGGTGTTTCTATAGACCCTTTCTGAAATAACGGGTACTTCTGTAGACCATTTCTGAAATAACGGGTGCTTCGATAGACCCCTTCTTAGAGGAAGCGTGCTTCGATAGACCCTTTCTGAGAGGAAGGGTGCTTCTATAGCCCTTTTTGAGAGGAAGGATGCTTCTTTACCTTTTCTGAAAGAATGGGTGCTTCTATAGATCCATTCTAAAAGAACGGGTGCTTCTATAGACCCTTTCTGAAAGAACGGGTGCTTCTATAGACCATTTCTGAAACAATGGGTGTTTCTATAGACCCTTTCTGAAACAATTGGTGTTTCTATAGACCCTTTCTGAAATAACGGGTGCTTCTATGGTGCTTCGATAGACCCTTTCTGAGAGGAAGGATGCTTCTATAGAACCGTTCTAAAAGAAATGGTGCTTCTGTAGACAGTTACTGAAAGAAAGGGTGCTTCTGTAGACCCTTACTGGAAGAACGGGTGCTTCTATAAACCCTTTCTAAAAGAAAGGGCGCTTCTATAGAACCTTTCTGAGAGGAAGGATGCTTCTATAGGCCCTTTCTAAAAGAAACGGTGCTTCTGTAGACCCTTTCTAAAAGAAAGGGTGTTTCTGTAGACCCTTTCTAAAAGAAAGGGCGCTTCTATAGACCCTTTCTGAGAGGAAGGATGCTTCTATAGGCTCTTTCAGAGAGGAAGGGTGCTTCTATAGACCCTTTCTGAGAGGAAGGGTGCATCTATAGACCCTTTCTGAGAGGAAGGGTGCTTCTGTAGACCCTTTCTGAGAGGAAGGGTGCTTCGATAGACCCTTTCTTAGAGGAAGCGTGCTTCGATAGACCCTTTCTGAGAGGAAGAGTGCTTCTATAGACCCTTTTCTGAAAGAATGGGTACTTCTATAGATCCATTCTAAAAGAACGGGTGCTTCTATAGACCCTTTCTGAAAGAACGGGTGCTTCTATAGACCATTTATGAAAGAACGGGTGCTTCTATAGACCATTTCTAAAACACTGGATGTTTCTATAGACCCTTTCTGTACCAATGGGTGTTTCTATAGACCCTTTCTGAAACAATGGGTGCTTCTATAGACCCTTTCTGAAATAACGGGTGCTTCTATAGACCATTTCTGAAATAACGGGTGCTTCGATAGAGCCTTTCTTAGAGGAAGCGTGCTTCGATAGACACTTTCTGAGAGGAAGGGTGCTTCTATAAATCCATTCTAAAAGAACGGGTGCTTCTATAGACCCTTTCTGAAAGAACGGTTGCTTCTATAGACCATTTCTAAAATAATGGATGTTTCTATAGACCCTTTCTGAAGCAATGGGTGTTTCTATAGACCCTTTCTGAAATAACGGGTGCTTCGATAGACCCTTTCTGAGAGGAAGGGTGCCTCTGTAGAACCTTTCTGAGAGGAGAGTGCTTCTATAGACCCTTTCTGAGAGGAGAGTGCTTCTATAGACCCTTTCTGAAAGAATGGGTACTTCTATAGATCTTTCTGATAGAATGGGTGCTTCTATTGATACTTTGTGAAAGAATGGGTGCTTCTATGCACCCTTTCAGACAAAAGGGTGATTCTATTTCCCTCTTTCTGAGAGGAATGGTGCATCTATAGTCCCTTTTTGAGAGGAATGGTGCTTCTATAGACCCTCTTTCTGAGAGGAAGGGTGCTTCTATAGATCCTTTATGCTTCTATGGACGCTCTATCTGAGAGGAATGGTACTTCTATAGACCTTCTATATACTTAATGATAAGAAGTGTGTTTATATAGAAGCTTTCTTAAAGAAAAGTAGCTTTTCAATTGTTCTTCACGGTTTTAATAAATTATTTACAGCCAACATTTGTCCCTCAATTAAAATTTCGTTATGACAGTTATGGAAGTGTGAATGTCGCATGCAACCAAAAAAATACAACAAAAATTTTATGAATTTTATTCATTCATGCATTTTCCCTGAGGCCAGCTCCAAACCAAAAAAAAACACAAAGCAAAGAGAAGAAGAAATTTCAGTTTAACTGATTGCAATGTTCAACACTGCAACTTTTCCTAAAAAGTTAACAAAAATAAATGTGAACAAAAGGCGTACATATGTATGTATGTTAGTTGGTTGGTATGTAAAATTAAATATACAATGACTCGCAGTACCAGTTTATATTTCAAAAGAGTTATTTTTGTGGTATACTTTTAGGGGGGATTTGCATTTAACATAGTCATTATTTTGTGAAGAATATTTACTAACGACGTACGAAATTCGGAAAACAGTGCACCAGCTGCTTGCTGCTGGCTGACTGATTTAAATATAACTGCTATGACCTTTGTCCATGACTTTTCTTGGTCCTTGCTTTTGTTTGTTAGTTGCGTGACTAAATGACTGACTGAGTTTTAATATTTTATGCAAAGATTTACTTATCAGAAAATTTACATTTTTAAATAATGTATTATTTTATTAAGTCAATAAATAATATTTCGCAGTGAGAGTATCGAGACAAAAAGCATTTATTATTCTCTTGTAGTAGTTAAAGTAGAAATGGGGATCAATGTTTATAATTAAAGCATACTTTTAGGTAACAAAAAACAGCTGATCAATTTTCAATTTCTTAAAAATTCACAGCCGTAAGAAATTTATTTTCGTTGACACCATGGTTCTCTCACCTCTGTTATGACTTTTGGTGATAAATGAAATTCTTGTGTGTTTCGACCGACAGGCAGAAGGCCTTGCCGATGGTGTGGTAGTGCTGATATGTGGCAAATTTTTATCAATCCTGTCTCACCTTTTGCAAAGGGCTTTGGTACTACTGGGAACATGACAACGGTCATGGAGTTAACCCAGAGAAGACGGATCTTGTATTATTCTCAAGGAAACGCAAAATTCCCGTTTTCCAGCCTGTAGTTTTGGACGGAGTTGCATTGGACAACGAATATCGAGGAGCGGTCGAACAATGGACTCGCTGTACTCTACAGCTGCAAGAACTTAATTGGGAAAAGCTGGGGATTGGGACCACAAATCATACAATGGCTGTATGCAACCGTTGTCCCACCCATCTTATCCGACGGTGGACTTGTTTGGTGGCCAGCACTGGAGAACAAAGCGTAACTGTCCAAACTATCAAGTGTACAAAGGACTGCATCAAAACTGATTTCCGGCATAATTAAAAGCACTCTTCAGGCCGTCCTAAACGTTGTTATATGGATCTCCAACCTCTGCACAGGGCATCCTAACTAATCCAGTTTCAAGCGGCGAGAACAGCTTTTAGACTACAGGAAGGAGTTAGGATTGTGGCGGTGGTCACACTTCGGACATGCGAAAGTCCTTAAATGACATATTTTATGCCCAACTCATTCAGTTGACTCTTTATCTGTCATCTTTCCAAGTAGAGACAAATGGGCTGAAAGTATTTCCCCTCTGGACGGTCTGGCAATATACACAGATGGATCCAAGATGGAAGAAGGCCCTGGCACCGGCGTTTTCTGCGAGAACCCACCATTTAAACCCTCATACAAGCTTAACGATAGCTGCAGTGTCTTTCAGGCAGAGACTCTTGCTATCAGGAAAGCTGCAGAATTGATGAAAGGATATGAAATTAATCTTACAGGACCTGTTACTATACATGTCGACAGTCAAGCCGCCCTCAAGGCTCTCTAGTCACGGACCATTAACTCTCGAGCTATCCTTAACTGCAGGAAATCCATCCCCCAACTTTCTATCGCAGCATAAAAAGGTCAAATGCTACGATAAATCAGAGTAGTTTTGGCAGAACTACGTAGACGCCGTTCAAAACAAGCCAAGCATGCGGTACAGACCCGCACGACACACTGTACATTTTCAGCTGCCTTGTCAAGGCAATTCAACTAACTTCAGTAGCTTTGAGGTTACTTGTATTTCAAGGTTCGCAGTAGTGTACCAACTGTATTTGAATGGAGCCACGTGAATACCTGGCCTTCTCAATGAGTATTAAGCTTAGTTGTCAAGCCCTTGTCGTAGTAAGGAGCCTATGATTCTGTATCTCACCAAATTAATATATCATGGATATACGAGCTTTTACAAAAAAAGAACCAGAAAGTTAATCTTGGACTGATGCAGGCTGTTCCATCCACCTTGTGACAAAGAAACGGACGGTAGTTATGTGCTCGACTGACATCCCTGACGACATTTGGGATAATGTATTATTGACTGACCCTGTGCCATTGGGTCGAACGTTACAGACATACATACATATTTACCCACAACATCCCCGAAGGGACAAGAGAGTCTTCTCTCATATCATTTAGGGCACACCGATTAAATGATGATTTGGGACTTATTTTATCGCAGAGTCCGAACGGCGTATCTTACATGGATGAAATACTGAGAAAATGTAAGCCAACATTAAAATGACAAATGGCTTTTACCCCTCTGAACGCCGCACATTCGTCAATCATAAGAAAGCTGATTGGCCGAGTTTCAGAGAGTTCACCAATCACCGCTTCGGAGAACTGCCCAATCCTACTGATGTTCGGGTAGCGGAAAGGAGTTCCGAGACATAATCACTGCTGCAGCCGCTCGTCATATCCCTGCTTGTCGAATACCCAAAGTAAGACCAAACTTCCCAGCACAGGCGACGGGATTAGCAAATGAGCGTGATGAGCTTCGTCGAGCCAACCCCAATGACCCCAGAGTCAGGGAGCTGAGACTAGAAGTTAACAGGCTGGTCGGCGGTCATAAGCGGAACAAGTGGTTAAATCATCTGAAGAGTTGCAACATTGGAGCCGGTATAGGTGAATTGTGGACAACGGTTAAGTCACTCTCGAACCCTGGAAGAAGGGAAGATAGGACCTCAGTCACGTTTGGCGACGTTACGTTGACTGACCCGAAGAGGTGCGCAAGTTATTTCAATCGACAGTTTGTCGAGCACCCCGAGAGTAACAGGGCGAAGAGGAGAGTATTACGTCGCATTAGATCTCTTCTTGCCGAGGATGATTGCACGATCCTGGCGTCGGGTACCTATCCTGATGACATCTGTGAGAGACTGAACAAATATTTAAGCGATCTTACCACCTTTTTCCATTCGAGGAATATGCAGATTTCCGCCACTAAATCTACAGCCACTCTGTTCACCACATGGGCATCGCAGTTTGGACGTGAGTTGAATGTCGTGGTCGTCGGTAGCAGAATTCCGACCACAAACTGCCCTAAATTTTTAGGGGTCACATTCGACCCTACATTCACGTCGTGCGCACACGCCACAGCTATCTGCGACAAACTGAAAAGCAGGAACAAGGTCCTCAAGTCCCTAGCCGGCAGCACTTGGGGTGCAGATAAAGAAACCTTGTTGACCACATATAACGTGATATGTCGGTCTGTGGTAAGCTCTGCGGCTCCAATTTGGTCCCCGAGATTATGTGATACGAATTGGAAAAAGATTCAAACCTGTCAGAATGCCGCCCTGAGAACAGCAACAGGGTGCCTCCTCAAGTCTTCAGTGGACCATCTACATGAGGAGGCAAAGATTATTCCAGTAAAGCAAAACAATGAGATGCTTTCGTTGCAGTACCTGCCATCTTGTGGGTAGGCCCGACACATTCAGGCAGATCAGGGAGGATATCCATGCTCTAGAGGAAGAGGTACAACGATACAGGAGAGAACCCCTAAATCAACAAGCATATCAAGCAGGTTTGAATAGCATTCACACGGACGCAGTTGCCAAGGCCTTAAGCAATTATAGTGTGAATAAAGTACTCGGAGTACATCCCCCATCTATCGCAGCTCAAGAGCGTCAGCTGCCACGACAAACCAGAGTAGTTTTGGCTCAACTACGATCGGGATATTGCAGTCGCCTAAATTCTTACTGGGCGGAAATCGATCGCGCCGTGCAGGACATCTGCTCAGTATGCGGCATGGGCCAGCACGACACAGAACACCCGCCAAACCTACCTATCTAACTCCAGTGGATCTGTGGCTACATCCCAACGAAGAGCCAGATTGAAAAGAGGAACGAACATACAAACATAATAAAAAACACTGTTACAACAACAACAACATAGATTTGCTCAGGGGGATCATACTCACGTTATCATTGGAAAGCGTATCCAGACAGCTATCCCCTAAGCTAATAAAATCTTTTGAAAATATAGCCCGATGTCGCAATATTATTCGTTTTTGGGAATGGCCCTGCAATAATATAATTGTTCCACAAACATCCCATAAGGGACAAGGGAGACTTCTCTCATACGATTGAGTGCACCCCGATTCATATTAGCTCAATGATAGGGGACATACAGTTTATCGCCGAGTCCGAACTACGTGTCTAAGACACCACTTTTGTAGAGAAGTTTTACATGGCTGAAATACTCAGGAAATGTCGCCAACATTACTGAGGGGTATTTTGCCACCGTTGAAAAGAGTTTTGATGTTGCCTGGCCGGGGAATCGAACCCACGACCTTATGTGTGCAAGGCGGGTGTGCATACCATTGCACCGCGGTGGCACCCATGTAGCGATATTTACCGTTTTTGCGAATGACCCTGCAATAAGGACTCTTATTTTGACCACAAATCCTTTACGGAAAATTCTGCCAGGACGACATGGGTAGCATTAATATCATTCCCGTTTTTTGAAGGATCCTGAAATAGGGACACTTATTTTGACCACAGATTCTTTAAGAAAAATTTTGCCAGGACAACATGGCTATAATTGGGATGCTCATCGAGCTAACTATCTTCTGGGCAAATAAAATCCTTACAAAATATTGCCCGATGTCGCAATGTTTACCGTTGTTTGGGGTGATCCTGTCTTATTGTCCTGACAAAATTTTCCTTAAGGGATCTGTGGTCAAATTAAGTATCCTTATTGCAATGTCATTCGCAAAAACGCTAAATATCGCGACATCGGGCAATATTTGTTAAAGATTTTATTAGCTCAGGGAATAGTTGTCTCGATACGCTTTTCAATGATACCCACGTTGTCTTGGCAGAATTTTCCTTAAGCGACCTAAAAAGGATATTTTTTTACAAAGAAAAACATTTTTAGTAGCTCTGTTAATTTTAACAGTGCTCTCCTTACGAGCGGTTAAATAAAGCGTTAACAGAGCGCTTTGTGTCTTCGCTAATTAAATACGAATTTTTCATAATGGACATATGAAATAGCCGATTTACCAATTGATAAGTATCAATTGATGAATCTGTTAGAAAATACTTCTGTTGTGCTGGCAGAATTTTCCTTAAAGGATCTGTGGTCCAAATAAGTGACATTATGCAGGGTCATTCCCAAAAAAAAGTAAATATCGCGACATCGGCAATATTTTTAAAGATGTTATTAATTAGTTCAGGGGATAGCTGTCTGGATAAGTCCCAATGGTACTCATGTTGTCCTGGCAGAATTTTCCTTAAGTACATAAAAAGGATATTTTTTATCAAGAAAAACATTTTTGAATAGCTCTGTTAAGTTTAACAGTGCTCTGCTTACGCGCTGTTAAATAAAGTGTTAACAGACCGTTTTGTGTCTCCGCTACAGTGGTTTGTGTCTACGCTAATCAAGTACAAATTTATCTTAATGGTTATATGAACTAGCCGATTTACCAATTGGTACCAATTGATGAGTTTGTTAGAAAAAAACTTCTGTTGTGCTGGCAGAATTTTCCTTAAAGGATCTGTGGTCAAAATAAGTGAACTTATTGCGAGGTCATTCCCAAAAACGGTAAATATTACGACACCGAGCAATATTTTTAAAGATTTTATTAGATCAGACAGCTATCCCCGTCTGCATAAGCTTTCCAATGATCTCACGTTGTCCTGGCAGAATTTTCCTTAAGGGACCTAAAAAGGAAAGTGCTCTTCTTACGCGCTGTTAAATAAAATGTTAACAGATCACTTTGTGTCTCCGCTAGAGTGGTTTGTGTCTTCGCTAATTAAATAAGAATTTATCTTAATGGAGATACAAATTAGCCGTTTTACCAATTGGTGCCACTTGAAGAATCTGTTAGAAAAAAAAACTTCTGTAAATCATCCAAGGGCCCGAGATATTTTCAAAGTGTGCCGCTAACTCAAGTCTACACATAAAAGTTTTTCCGAAACAAAGTAGATATTTCCTTAATAAGCAAAACTTTTACATCAATTATTAAAGTGTAACACCACTACCAACTGATGTTTTCGTAAATAATTTTCCCACATCAGTTGATGTTGTTGTTGTTGCGCTGTCGCTATAAGGAACAAAGGGACAGACTGCATAAAAAATTGAAAATAAACCACTCCATTTTTATCAATTTGCATAAATTTTCAATGTGCCAAGAACTAAAAAAAAACACAAAACTAAAAAACACACACATACACATGTACACCAACACATGAAATTTCAATGAAAGCAAAATTCTAAACAACAAGCGGAGAAAATATGAGCTGGCGAACGAACACCAGAGATACTAGAAAACAAGTGCAATTACTAAAGAGTGACGCAGTTGTTAAAACTCCAACTACAACACAGAACAACACAACAATTTGGAACGCCTTCTCTAACCCCGTCGTTGTATTAGATGTATATGGATAGGGGTTGTCTAATTTACATAGACAACATTTGTTCAAATTTCCCAAGTTTTTTGTTTTTTTAATAAGTAGAACACCAATGTTGGTTTTTTTGTTCGACATTGAGGCGGTGCAATGGGTTCACCATTTATTTTTAATTTCGAAACCGTTTCTACTTAATTGTATCTATTGTTAGACAAAAAAGGGTTTAGTACACACTTCAAAACATTTGTAATATATTTTGAGCCGCTTGATTTTTTCTGTTGGCGTTCTATGTACAACTCAGTTTTACACAAGATTGGATTCCATCTCAAAACTACCTAAAAAGCATCAAAACTCAATGCAAATGTCCATTGTTTTTTATTCCGTGAAGACCTGTTGAAGGTCAAGGCATCAGAACTGATGGACTGGATTTTATCTATAGAGCCCATTTTAAACCTCTTCTCTCAACAGAAGACAAATTACCCTGTTGAAGGAACGGATCAAAGTCTGGAGGGGCCGACCACATGATACCCAACACCACTGTGAATATGTAAGATATATGTATAGGGAAGCTTTATCCGTTTCTGAACCGATTTCGATATAATTTGGCACATTTATTTATACACCGAAATCAGTCACACATTCAAAATGTCATAGATATGGGACATATATAGCATGTTTGGTGCAACAAATACGTGAAATCGGAAGAAAAAATATATGGGAGCTACATCCAAATCTGAACCGATTTTCACCAAAAGCAATAGCGTTCTTCCTAAGCCTAAAAACTATATTTCCCAATTCAGCTGCACGCAGAGAAGAGATATTGTAGGAGCAATCATATTTTAAGAACAAAATAGTGTATTTTAAAAAAATCTGAAAATATATATTGTTGTTTCAACCATATATTGTGTGTTGGGATCCTCAATGACACAAAATATATTGTTAGATCAACAATATATATTTTCAGATTTTTAAAATACACTATTTTGTACGTAGAATATTATTGCTCCAACAAAATGTCTTCTCTTGTGTGTGAATCGAACAACAAATGCGACCTGTACGTTGCGAACGGACGGACGGACTGACATGCATAAATCGGATCAGAAAGTGATTCTATGTATATCCCTAAAAGTAACTGTGGGTCTATCTCGTTTCCTTATGAAGGTATCTGTAGAAGGTATTTTGAATCTAGAGGACCTGTTGAAGGTATTTATCCTATAGAAGACCTGTAGATGATATTTTACCTATATAGGACCTGTATAGGAAGATCTTTTCCTATAAAATACCTGTAGGTCTTTTACCTATAGAACCTGCAGAAGGTATTCTGTCTATAGCAGATTCTTTTAGAAGGTCTTATATCATTAGAAGATTTTCCGTTTTAAAAGATATTTAGAAGTCTTTTGCCTAGGCAGACCTGTAAAATGTCTTTTTTGAATATAGAGGACCTGTTGTAGGTATTTTTCCTATAGAGGACCTGTAGAAGGTATTTTCCATATTAGAGACTTGTAGAAGGCATTTTACCTGCATTAGACCTTAGGAGGTATTTTTCTATAGAATACCTGTAGAAGTCCTGCCTATATAAGTCCTGTGTGAGATATTTTCCTTATAGAGAACCCGTAGAAGGTATTTTGCCTATAGAGGAACTGGTGAAGGTATATTCCTTTAAAATACCTGCATAAGGTCTTTAACCTATAGAAGAACGGTAGACGGTCGTCTGCCCATAGAACATCTGTAGAATGTATTTTCCCTATACATGACCTGTTGAAGGTCTTTTGCCTATAGAAGACCTGTAGAAGGTATTTTGCCTATAAAAATACCTGTAGAAGGCATTTTCCCTATAGAGTACATGTTGAAGGTATTTTGCCTATAGAGGATTTGTAGGATTTGAAGGTCTTTGCCTATAGAGAACCTGCAAAGGTATTTTGCCTGTAAAAGTCATGCATAGAGTCTTTTTCCTACAGAAAACCTGTATAAACTATTTTTCTATAGAGGATCTTGGGAATACATTTTCCCTGTAGAGAACCTGTAGAATGTATTTTGCCTATAGAGTAGACCTATAGAAACCTGTAGAAGGTCGTTTGCCAATAAAACACCTGTGGAAGGCATTTTCCGTATAGAGGATCTGTAGAAGGTTTTTTGCCTATAGAAGACTTGTAGAAGGTATTTTGCCTATAAAAAGACCTGTAGGAAGGCATTTTCCCTGTAGAAGTTATTTTGCCTATAAAAGTCATGTATAAGGTCCCTTTCCTACAGAAGACCTGCACAAGGTATTTTTCGTATAGATAGATCTGTGGAAGGTATTTTCCTTATAGAGGACCTGTAGAAGGTCTTTTGGCTAAACAAGTCCTGTAGAAGGTATTTTGCCTATAGATGATCTGTAGGACTTTTGAGTGTAGAAGACTTTAAGGAGATATTTTCCTTATAGAAAACCTGCATAAGGTCTTTAATCTCTAGAAACTTGTAGAAGGTATTTTCCCTATAGAGGACCTGTTGAAGGTATTTTGCCTATAGAGGATTTGTAGGATTTGAAGGTCTTTGCCTATAGAGAACCTGTAGAAGGTATTTTGCCTATAAAAATCCTGCACAAGGTCTTTTTCCTACAGAAAACCTGTATAAAGTATTTTCCTATAGAGGATCTGTGGAAGACATTTTCCCTACAGAGAACCTGTAGAATGTATTTTGCCTATAGAGTATCTGTAGAAGGTCTTTAACCTATAGAAACCTGTACAAGGTCGTTTGCCAATAGAACACCTGTGGAAGGTATTTTCCGTATAGAGGATCTGTAGAAGGTTTTTTGCCTATAGAAGACTAGTAGAAGGTATTTTGCCAATAAAAAGATCTGTAGGAAGGTATTTTCCCTATAGAGAACCTGTAGAAGTTTTTTGCCTATAAAAGTAATGTATAAGGTCCATTTCCTACAGAAGACCTGTACAAGGTATTTTTCGTATAGATAGATCTGTGGAACGTATTTTGCTTATAGAGGACCTGTAGAAGCTCTTTTGCCTAAAGAAGTCCTGTAGAAGGTATTTTTTTCCCATAGAGAACCTGTAGAAGATATTTTGCCTATAAAAGTCATATATAAGATCCCTTTCCTACAGAAGGCCTGTACAAGGTATTTTTATACCCTCAGCATTTATGCTAACGAGGGTATATACACTTTCATACGGGCAAAATGTGCCTCATCGAAATAATCGTTTCAGACCCCAGGTATGTTTGGACGAAATGTGTTTCAGACAATTTGGAGTCGATTTAGCAATGTCCGTCCGTCTGTCTGTCTGGCTTGTGCGCACGATAACTCTCGAACGGATGAACCGATTGGGTCCAAAATTTGGCTTTATTTTGTGCGCACGATACCTCTTGAAGGGAGTAACCGATTTGGTCCATACTTTGCACATCGTAACATTTTTACACAACTTAGATGAGGTTCCAATATGGACTCAATCTGTCTACTACCTCCCACACAAAATTTCGGAAAAGTTCAGTTTAGAACCTGCTCTCGAATCGCTTTGATTTTTGTTGTAACAACTTGTATTCACGGCCCCCCATACGGCGGTACAAGTTTCATCAGGGGGCAAAACCATACTTCCTGAGAAAATATCCTGAAAGATTCAAAAAACCCCTGTGACACCGTGTGTAGTGGTTGGAGCGCAAGATTACTCTCGAACGGATCTGCCGATTCGATCCAAAATTTGCCCATTATAATATTCTGTCAAAACTAAGTTTAAGTTCGAAGATAAGCCATATCGGTTCACTCCTTCAGGTATCTCCCCCACAAAAGTTCACAAATGTTCGGAAAAATTGTGCGCACGATAACTCTTCAAGGGAAGGACCGAGTTGGTACATACTTTACGCATCTACCTGATATAGATCAGGTTTGAATACGGACTATATTTGTCCATTCCTTCGGGTACCTCCTAAACAAAATTTCGGATAAGTTCACTTTAAGACCTGCTCTTGACTAACTTTGATTTCTGTTGAAGCATCTTGCAATCGCTGTCTCAATTACGACGGTAAAAGTTTTTTCAGTGGCAAGTCCATACTTCTTGGGAAAACAGCCCGAAAGTTGTAAAAACCCCTATGGCACTATATGTAGTAGCTGGAGAGCACAATAACTCTCGAACTGATAAACCGATTTGGTCCAAAATTTGGCCTTCGTCATATTTTGCCCAAACTTAGTTTAATTTTTAAATGGTCCATATCGCTCCTCTCCTTAGGATACCTCCCACACAAAAGTTCAACATTTGTGGTCAAGCGCAGTGTAGGGTATGTTCGGAGATCCTTTGAAAATTTATACCGATGATGTTCTTTGTGGTCCAGTTTACAGCCATATTATGTTTTCCATGGACAAGTCCATGCTTCATGGCATACTGGCCCAACAGGTGTAAGATAACCCACTGAAATGACTAGTGGGCGCGATATCTATCGAAAAGATATTACTCTCAAAATATGATCCACTTCCTTAATGCACTATGTTATTCCATTCCCTCCTCAGCAAAACTTTTGTACTTTAATCCTAATCCACATTTTTGTCGGCAAGTTCAAATGTCCAAAAAGTGCCACAAAATTCTGAAAAGACCCTAAATACATTCGATCTGTCCGAAGATGAAAGTTCCAATTCACATAGGCTGAGGGTATATCTCTATCGGCAAAGCCGACTGATACTTTTTTACTTGTTTATTCCCAATTCTGAAAAGTTTTCCATAAATAGAAGACCTTATAGAAGGTGGGAGTTCTTCTACTTACCCAACACCGGTTAAATATTGTCTTAAATGCCTCCCCTGACCTCCCTTCAATTTGAAATCCCTCATATTCATATGAATACTATTATGATATATGTATGTATGTATAAAAAACCTCCTTGACTTAAAATTATATACTCGCACATCCAATGATTTATATACAAAAATTACTTTCTAAGAACTTCTTCTTCTGTTTTGTGGAGGTGGTAAAAGTCGTCTCTATTTGTTTTTTTCGTTTTATATATTTTCCAATAAATTTTATTAGATTTACCTACATACGAGGAACATGAATGGATACATATGAATATTGAGTAAGAAGACATGTTTTGAGTGCAGAATATTTATATGAAGAAGAAGGTGATAGTTATTCAAGAAGTGTATCGAAGCACGTGAGTGCAATATGGTGTCGGTGGTGGTGATGGTAGTTATTAGGTTTCCAATAAGTGTGCATTTTCTAGCAGCAACTGCTAGGTGGTATCCCCCTCTTTTTCCAAGGAGAAGGAATAAAGAAACAAACAAAAATACTAAGCCGGGTAAAGAAGACTGTAGTTTATAAATACAAGAGAAGGTTTGTCGTAAATTGTTATGTATGTGACATACAGGTGTTATGTAGAAAACAAAACGTGTGTATGATATGTCATAAGTATTCAAGAAAGAATTCGTACAATTTTTTTTTTTTTAAATTTTGAAAGTAATGTGCGCCAGTTTTTAGAATAATATTGTCACATTTGTGGTGCACAAGGCAATATTGGATTCAGTAGATCTGTGGTTAAATTTCTGCCCAGAACATCATACATACATATGTTCCCACGAACATTTTCTGAAGGGACAAGAAAGGCTTCTCTCATATCAACAAGTGCACCCCTATGCATATTGGCTCAATGATGTGGGGCCTAACATTTGTAGAGCATTTGTAGATGTTTGAAATACTCAAGAAATGTCGCCAACATTACGCTGAGAAATATTTATTGCCACCGTTGAACATGCAATGTTGCCTTAACTTTTAATCGAACCCGGAATCGAATCGTGCAAGGAGGGTATGCTTACTAATGCACCACACTGACAGATCACTGACGGAAAATCCCAGCACAAGTTCTGAATATTTAGCCTCATATCAATGAGCTAAACATAAAATCGACCTGCACCCATTGGTCTCTGAGAAGTCTCGCTTGTGTCTATTCGCTGATGTTCATAGAACCTAATATATGTATGTATATTTGTCATACAATTGTCAGACTTTTGTCGGCTACCAGAGGAAAATGCTAGGTGCGAAGTACCATCTCTAGCCCCAAACACCCTTTCACATTTAACAGAGCTGATTATCTATTAGCCCCAATACAAAGTATAACAAAACTAAAGACAACAACAACAAATTGTGTTAAAAGTTCCTACAACAACAATGTGAAAAAAATTGAATACAAAATAAAATGTCGAAGGTATTGTGAAGCGCCAGCAAATCGAAAACTTAAAATACAACAAATATGAACAAATTTATTTTTATTTGTAGAAGAATGAGAATTTTCCTCAGGGTAAAGCTAAAGAAGAAAACAAAGGTGGTAGTACAAGCAATGAATATAATAAAACAAAAAGTTAGAAAAGTCAATAGAACCTCTTCATACCTTCCAGATTGCAAAGGGAAATTTCAACAAAATTGGATTTTAGAAGAGAAAAAAGAAATAATGAGAAAAAAAAGGATCAGTCGGCATTGCCGACAGAGATATACCCTCAGCCTTTGTGAATCAATAAGTTCCTCTACGGACAGATGGAAGCGGCCACATAACAAAGATACTTTTCTCTGAAAATTCTATATTCTGATATGAACTTGCCGACAAAATATGGATTTGAACTCAAGTGTTGGGGAAGTGGATCATATTTTTGGGAGTAATTTATTTTCGATAGACATCGCGCCCACCAGTCATTTCAGTTGGTCACCGTATAATTTAGAGCTTTTGGACCACTACGTCAGGATGCATGGAATTGCGTACGAAAAACATATCGTTGTAAACAGGACCACAAGGGGTACACGCAGAAAAATATATGTTCGAAATATGTTTGGATCCAAACAAATATTTGTTTGGGACTGATGGCAAACAAATATATGTTTGGATCCAAACATAATTTATAATAAAGAGCTGTGTGCATGTGCATTGTTCCGATTTCGTTACGATGTCGGTACGATTGGTTTGCTGGGCTGTTATTCCCTATATTTTCATCGGTCTCATTGTCTCACCATCACATTGTATTAACAAACCACAACACAACCCCCACCATCGTCTCACGATACATTGAGAATTTATCAACAAACCACACACACAACTACCGCTGTCGCAACAATTGTTGTTAGTTAACTGACAAACTGACAAACCAAACAACTACAGTGCGTTTGGTGTCGAAAAAACAAAGTTCGTACAGTCAAATACTTCGGAACTACAAATTTGTAATTTCTTTATTATAAAGGCAACATCTAATATCTCAACCTAGTGCTGATAGACTCAACATGTACAGTCGCTCCAAGCGAAAGTCGTACACCTAATGAAACTTTTTTAATTTACTTATATCTCCGACACAAAAAAGAGATATGAAGAAAGTATTTACGCAGCTTTATAGTGTATTTAGTCGACAATTTGGAAACACGATATAATAAAATAATCAACCTGTTTACATTGTTATAAAATTAAAATATCTAAAATACTAAGAATTTTAGCACCAAGCGAAAGTCGTACAGCAATTATAAAGAGAAAATATTTTATAATATAAATAATCCTTCCGCATATTTCTGGTTTCAGTTGAATTCTGCAATCAATTTAAAATATTTTTGATCAGTTCTGTACACCTGTAGTGTAAAATATGTTACCGCTTGTTTTGAAAATCTCTCCTATAAGGATGTCTGGAAGAATAAGTCGTTTGGAGACATTTTCCATTTATAGAACCACTATAGACGATTTATTGTTCAAGCTTGGACTACAGTCTAGCCAACCCATGTTATTGAAGCAATTATTTAATACCAGTGGTCGCAAATAATAAGCTTTTATGCTTAAAGTCAGAGTTTTTGCAGAAAGAACAACGCTTAACTTGGCCAATACATTATTCGCCAGGAAGTAAGAACTCATTTTAATTATAAAATCTCATAGTTCGATTCCCAATGACTTCAAAAAAATTATAAAACAACGACTCAAATCTGAAAGATAAGCCCCACACACTCGCAGATACACTGATTCGTTATGTTCTATTATTCGTGTATTAGACATGAAGCAATTTGTGGGATTTTTCACAATGTAATGTCAGGTTTCGCACAGAACTTGTTGCATCTATCAAAATTACACTCTTTTCAGAAAATTTAAGCATTTATCGCTATTGTTTTGATATTCTAAACATCGTTCTTGGACAAATTTATGTATAGCTTTTTTACGCCTTTTTATCACCAATTGACAAGGTATTTATGTTGTAAAAATTTGACTGCACATTGGAAAAATAAGCTTCCAAATATTTTTCTCAATCGATTAGAGTGTCGGGACACTCAAAATCAACTCATTTTGCACTTCGTGTATTAAACTATCCACAAGAAAATATTATTTATTTAATGTTTGAGTTATTTTAAATATTTCATATGTGTTTTTTTCTTATTAGTAGACATCAAAGTATTGAATAGCTTTGCAGTTTTAATTTTCGATACCTGCTGAATCGAAAAAAAAGTTTTTGTAAAGTTGAATAAATCATTTTCTCATGTGGTTTCATAAAAACTATTTTTATTCCATTTTTACGCCTCTTTCCCATTTAATCTGATACAAGTTTCCAGAATTGACCCTCTTAATTGTAAAGAAGCACTGATGTTACACTAAATCGGTCGTAGGATTTAACAAAAAACAGGAACATGTAGTAGAATTAATTATATTAACAAATACCTTGTCTTTATAATTGCTGTACGAGTTTCGCTTGGTGCTAAAATTCTTAGTATTTTAGCTAATTTAATTTTTCAACAATGTAAACGGGTTGATTATTTAATTATATCGTGCTTCTAATTTGTCGACTAAATGCACTAAAAGACTGCGTAAATACTTTCTTCATATACCTTTCTGTGTCGGAGATATAAGTCAATTAAAAAAATTTCATTAGGTGTACGACTTTCGCTTGGAGCCACTGTATGTACATATGGTTCATATTGTTCTGCTGTGCTCACAAGACGATAACAACTATAGTGAAAATCTTTAAAAGAAACGCTAAGTTACGATAACACTGTGCAACATTTTTAAGTTGATCTTGTGCAAACAATTCGAACTGAAGATTTTTTGAAAGTACAGACCCAAACGACAAGAAACCCTAGTTGGGTTTTGTTGTGTCAGATCCAGCTCGGATTTTATGGCCCCATCTAAACATGGTTAAATATTGAGTTTGTAAAAACAAATTCGGGGCTATATCTCTGAAACCAATGCGACCTCTGACCTCTGAAGCAAATTTGTAGAAAAGGGCAAGATTAAAATACTTGGAGAAATAATGAACTCGAAAAACTACATTTATTGCTTCAAATTTCGAAATACATATATATGCAAAAATTCTACAATTTTTATACATTTCGCACCGTATCTCCAAAAATATTCCCTGGAATGTAATACACTCTTTGTAATAAACTCTTTCGAACACGTCATTGTTGTAAAATACCTCTATGCCGTTGTTTTCAGTACATTTTTCAACGACGATTTAATAAATATGTCAATAATGTAGTGAAATCCGAAATGCGAGAATTAACTGTTGGTGTGAACTGTGTTTGAAATACGTGTTGTAAAAGATATGATGCAAAATACCGCTGAAACAACATGAAGTAGCATTTTAGAGTTTCAGAATGTTCTAAAGAATTGTTGAGAACATTATTTGGAAGATTTTTGCAAAAGGTTACTTTGTTCAACTCCCAATAGTTAAGCCGATACTGACCAGAATTTCAGCAATTATGTAAAATTTTCTATATTTTATAGATTTTGATGCCCTAGATGGAGTTTTTCTTATGTGGTTTTTTCAAAAGATAAGTTCTACTCGTATAGGGCCACTATATTGCTAAAGACAGCAAGGCCAAATTCCTACTCGTTTCTGAGATAAAGACCTGATAAATGCAGAAAAGTGTAGATTTAGCCCGGTTTAGATGAGGCCATAAAATCCGAACTGGATCTGACAAGACAAAACCCTACTAGGGTTTTTGTAGTCTAAATATGTACTTTCAAAAAATGCGTAGTAGAAGTTGTTTGCATTTTCAGTGTTGCATAGTGTAATACAAAATACAAGAATTAATAAATAAAAAGCAGCAAAACTTGTCACTGTTTTGTTTGGTGGTGTGTGGAGGTTGTTAGTCAATAAAAACTCGCCAAAATTGTTTTTTTAATCTCTCAGAAGAACCAGTATTTTTCTTTTGCTTTATGAAAGGCGTTGTTATGTTTGGGACTGCTTCCAAACAAATATATGTTTGCTGCAAAATATGTTTGGGACATATGTATGTTAGAGAGGCCATTTTTTCTGTGTGTAGCTTCAGTATAAATTTCCAACGGATCATCCAACTTAAACAAAAGCGTTGAACTTTTGTGGGGGACACACCCTAAGGAGAATACTGATATGGACCATTTTCGGCTAAATGTTCACAAAATTTGGGCAAAATATTACGAAGGGACGGGATCTGCTGATCCGTTCGAGAGTTATCGTGTGCTCAAGCCACAACGGAGGATGCCATAGGGGGTTTTCTAAAAAATATTTTTAAGGTATCTTCAGGCCAATTATCGTGGATTTAAAAAAAAAAATTCAAGGCACCTTCAGGGCAACTTAAAAAAATATATTTTCAAGCTATCTTCAGGACAATAACGTGGATTTTTAAAAACATATTTTCAAGGTATCTTCAGGCCAATTAAAAAAAATATATATTTTCTAGGTATCTTCAGGGCAATAATAGTGGATTTTTAAAAAATTATTTTCATGGCACCTTTAGGGCAATCATCGTGGATTTTTAAAAGAAATAATCGTTGAGTTTTAGAAAGTTATTTTCTAGGTATCGTCAGGGCAATAATCGTGGATCTATAAAAATTATTTTCAAGGTACCTTCAGGGCAATAATCGTGGATTTTTAAACAATTATTTTCAAGGTACCTTTAGGGCAATAATCGCAGATTTCCTAGAAAATATTTTTAAGGTACCTTCAGGGCAATAATCGCAGATTTTCTAGAAAATATTTTTAAGGTACCTTCAGAGCAATCATCGTGGATTTTTAAAAAGTTATTTTCTAGGTATCGTTAGGGCAATAATCCTGGATCTTTAAAAATTTATTTTCAAGTTACCTTCATGGCAATAATTGCAGATTTTTAAACAATTATCTTCATGGTACCTTCAGGGCAATAATCGCAGATTTTCTTAAAAAAACATTTTTATGGTACCTTCAGGGCAATAATCGTGGATTTTTAAAAAGTTATTTCCTAGGTATCTTCAGGGCAATAATCGTGGATCTTTAAACAATTATTTTCAAGGTACCTTCAGGGCAATAATCGTGGATTTTTTAAAAAAAAAATATGTTCTAGGTATCGTCAGGGCAATAATCGTGGATCATTAAAAATTTATTTTCAAGGCACATTCAGGGCAATAATCGTGGAACTTTGAAAAATTATTTTCAAGGCAACTTCAGGGCAATAATCGTGGATTTTTTAAAAAATTATTTTCAAAGCACCTTCAGGGCAATAATCGTGGATTTTTAAAAAAAAAAATATTTTCATGGTACCTTCAGAGCAATAACCGTTGATTTTTAAAAATCGTGGATATTTAAAAAAATTATTTGCAAGTTACCTTCAGGACAATAATTGTGGATTTATAAACAATTATACCTTCAGGGCAATAATCACAGATTTTCAAAAAAATATTTTTAAGGTATCATCAGGCTAATTGTCTTGGTGTTAAAAAAAAAATATTTTCAAGACACCTTCAGGGCAAATTAAAAAACTTATTTTTAAGGTACATTTGGGGAAATAATCGTGGAATTTAAAAAAAAATATATTTTTAAGTTATGTTCAGGGCAATAATCGTGGATCTTTAAAAAATTATTTTCAGGCACCTTCAGGGCAATAACCGTTGATTCTTAAAAATCGCAATGATCGCGGATTTTTAAACAATTACATATTATCAAGGTACCTTCAGGCAAAAATCGTGGATTTTTTAAAAAAATTTTGAGATACCTTCAGATTTCGGGCCACTTTCTCAGAAAGTATGGGCTTGCCCCTGGAAAAACTTGTAGTGTTGTAATGGGGACGCGACAAAAAGGTAATACAAGAAAAATCAAAGGAATTCGAGAGGAAGTCTTAAACTGCACTTTTCTGAAGTTTTGTTTGGGAGGTACTGGAAGCAGCCCATACAGCCGATAATACAGCCCATATTGGAACCTCATCTATGTCTGGTAGAAATTTTACGATGTGCAAAGTTTGGACATTTTCACATTGTTCACACAATTTGACATACAAATTTTGAACTTTTGTGGGGGAGGTACCCGAAGGAGTAGGTTCTCCGAACTTAAACTAAGTTTGGACAAAATATTACGAAGGCCAAATTTTGTGGACCAAATCGGTTCATTCGTTCGAGAGTTATCGTGCGCACCAGGCAGACAGACAGACGGACGGACATGGCTACATCCACCCCAAATTGCCTGAAACGCATTTCGCCCAAACATACATGGGATCTAAACCATTATTTCGATGATGCACATTTTCGGTCGTATTAAAGTGTATATGTTCACTTTTTGGGTCACTAAAACTCTACGAATAAGTAGTTAAATAAATAGTTACGACCTTTAGTAGCCAAAAATAAACTACTTATTTCTGGACACATACCTTTGTTAAAATAATGGGGTAGTAAGTAGATTTGAAATGTGTTTTTTTGCTTGGACATGCCTGAAAAATGTGCTCAGGAAATATAAGCCACACATTAAGTTTTAATATAGTATTGCCAGGGAATCGAACAGCATTCTAAAAATTGCATCCACTCAATGATCTCTACAGAAAAAAGTAGAGGTCGATTTCTTAACGATAAAGGTTTCAGACTGACGAAATAACTGTTTGTAATACTACTCAAACTCATTAGGCCTAATAACTATATCCTCTTATTCCACCTAACCTAACACATTTATTGTACCCTACACCTATCTTGTTATTAGTTGGTTTGGGCCCAAACGTTTGTAACACATCGAAATAATTGTCGTAGACCTATATTTATATATTCCAAAACCAATTTTTCGACGAGCTGAGTCGATCTGGCTACGTGTGCCCGTACGTACGTCCATCTAAACCTTGTAATCACGCTATAGGTCGCAATTTTGATCGTCATCAAATTTTGGTTGTTGATGGGGGTCCCGGAGGGGAAGAAACCTATTTTGGTGATGGACATAAAACTTATTTAAATAAAAAGTCAACGTTTATTCTCCACTATATACCAAAAGCGAAACCTGATAACGAAAGTAGGAAATCTCACCTTTACAATGATGCAAAGTAAGTTGGTATAGGGAGTCAAACAACGAAGATATCGAAGTAGTCAGTAATACATCCCGTTTTTTTATTTATTTTTTTTTATTTTTTTTATTTTATTATTTTTTTTTTTTTGTAATCACGGTACGTACATGTCGCAATTTTAATCGGATCGTCATGAAATTTTGGGGGTCCAGAGAGGAAGAAAGAAGCCTATTGATTTTGGAGATGGTCGTATTCGTGGATCGGAATGTGCAAAAAAAACTTATGTAGAGAAAATTTAACGTTTTATTCATATGGGAATATCTCCGCGTCTAGTAGGAAGGCCTTTCGATGGAAAAAGAAAAAAAAAACACATTTGCATTGATCTAAAATAGGTTGATGTAGGTGATCAAATACCAGAGATATCGCAATATTCGGTAATGCATCCATACGACTTTTCCATTCTTTTTTATAATCGCACTACAGGTTTCAATTTGAATCGATTCGTCATGACATTTTAGTGGTTAATGGGGGTCCCAGGGGCCCCAGATGAAGAAGAGGAATGGAAAAAAACTTATGCGGAGAAAAATTCAAAGTTTTAGTCTTATGCCAATATCTCCGCTTCTAGTAGGCATATTCCATTTTCATATTATTTCATACATTCCATTTTTTCCTACTTGTAATGTCAAATATCCCAGCTTTGCATTGACGTAGTCAGGGGCACCGTCCCGACTGTAGTCTTTGCTTACTTTTTATTATTGGCAATTGTTATTTCTCTCTGAAAAATAAATCAAATTTAGATATATATCATTTTGCAAAGTCCCTACAACAAATTGTGTTATTAAATTACCAAGTTATTATTATTTGTTTTGTTAAATGTACAGTATTATATGAAGTATTTTAAATTGTTTTATATAAACACATACACAACATTTTATGTTTGATGTTTGGCTGTGACTGACCGACCAACGGCCGAAAACCACCATCACGAGCCACCATCATCACTATCACACTTTAATCTAAATAACGAACAAATGAAATATTATCCTGTCGCGTAACATCACCAAACACGACATACACGAAGGGACTAATTGTGACAAAGAGTAGGCATGCATTGGATTTTTTGTTTAATTAATAATGCTGGATAATTGCATTAAATATAATTGTAATAAAACTATACTTTTGTTAGACGGGACATGTGTGTGTGTGAAACCTCTAATAGAAATGCAGAGGACATCACCATGTGTTCGTACAGTAATGCTGTATACAAATAGATGTTCTTCCAAAAGTCTTCATATGAACCAGCGTCACCCAAGAATGTCCATCAATGTTGTAGTATGTGTTTATGTATGGGTGAAGAAAACAACGACCACATTATGTTTATTAGTGAGAGAGAAGCAAATGCAAAACAACTCAGAGGGCGTCCTCTATACTTCTTTGGAAAGAAGCCCGTCTCTGATATAGACCGAGTACTTCCATAATCGACCTATAAAGGTCTTTAGGTTAAAATTATGACCATGTTCCTCTATAGATAGATGATAGATACCTTCTTCTAGGTCTCCTAAAAAAAAAAAGGCCTTTTTATTAAGAAAGGAGGTCTTCTAAAGTTAGAAGACATTTCAAAGAAATTTCAGAGATCACTTTTTTCAAGAAAAGGGTAGTAACTCAAAATTTCTTATTTTTTCAGTAGAAAGCTATTTTCTCAGGAAGTATGATCTTGCCCCTGAAAAAAATTTCATCGTCGTAATGGGGGCTGCGAATACAAGTGGCTGCAACAAAAATCAAAGCGATTCGTGAACAGGTCTCAAACTGAATTTTTTTTTTTCGAAATTTTGTGTGGGAAGTACCCGAAGGAGTGGACCAATAGAGTCCATATTCGAACAATATCTAAGATTCGCAGCTATATTATGATGTGTCAGGTAAGGACCACCTCGGTTGCTTCCTTCGAAAGTTATTGTGCGTACCTTTTTAGCAAAAATTTCTGAACTTTTGTGGTGTGGACCGATATTAACCATCTTCAAATTTAAACTAAGTTTGGAAATAATATTACGAAGGACAAATTTTGGACCGAATCGGCAGATCCGTGCGAGAGTTATTGTGCACTCCAGCCGCTACACATGCTGCCATAGAGATTTTTACACCTTCCGGGCCATGTTCTCAGAAAGTATGGACCTGAACAAACTTGTATTGTCGTAATGGGACCTGCAAAAACAAGTGGCTGCAACAAAAGCAGGTCTTAGGTTAGGTTGAAAAGACGGGCGTAAGTCGCCACATGTCCAATGGACATACACTTAAGCCAGAATAGACCTGTTGTGTGCTCTAGACTAATTGAAGAAAGGGTCGTATTTCGTCTCTTTTTTTATTTTAGGAATTCTGTGCCCTTAACAAAATCCCTTAACTGTTTAACATCCTGCATACGCTGTTATCTGCGCATTTAATTTTATGCAGATGAGCTTGTAGGCCCAAGTGACCAGTAAGGATACCTGTTAGCCTACTAATATCTGCCTTACCTAATAATAGTAAGTTTTTAGTTTTAGTGGTTTTCCCTATCTCCTCTCTATTCCATATGGATGTATGGGCCTGTTTTGCCCAATTTTTTAACTCTAGACGTGACGCATTTAGAGGCTTTGCGCTGTCTAAATTTACAGTTGCTAATTCCCTGCCATGTTTTGCCAGAGAATTTGCTCTTGCATTACCTTTAATCCCCGCATGGCTTGGTACCCATATGATACGCACTATTCCTTGCTGGGAATAATTGTTTATCGTATTTATGCAGTCCAGTACAGTTTTCGATTTTACTGTCTTGGATGTTATTGCATTGATTGCCATTTTACTGTCCGTAAGGACGTTAACGGTAGTTGGTCTCGAGTTAGCATTATACCAGTTCAGACACTCTGTGATCGCCCTGATCTCCGCTTGAAGAACCGTATTGTGATCCGGCAACCGAAGAGAGATTTTGGTCTCTGGTTCTTCAATAAAAAGTCCCAGTCCCGTCCTCCCCCCTAACATCGAGCCGTATGTGTAACAGCAGTTTCCAGGAGGATTTTCAGCTAGGGTCCCGCCGATCCACGAGTCTCTGCCAGGTATCTACAATTGTTTCAGGTATAAGTTCCGAATTAACGTTATCCATTGACTTCCCCGTTGTTACCTGTAGAATTTTTTGATGGTATGTTACGTGATCCTTTTCGATCCACTCGTCTGTCGCCTTCAGCCTTATGGCTGCGTCGCACAGTGTTGCCGCGTCCTTGTAAACGTGGACAAAAATAGAAGGGGTTAACCTAGGTCGATAAACTTTTACACAAGTACTTATGCGGACATAGGAAAGAAAAATTCCCATTTTGGTCCATATCGGCTCAGATTTGGATATATCCCCCATATATATTTCTCCGATTCTGCTATAACTCAGACAATTTTAATTGAACCGCCTTCAAATTTAATATGCGATATTTGCTTGGGCCTCTGATCAGTTTTACAGATTTTGTTAAAAATTGGATCAGATTTCGATATAGCCCCCACATATATATTTTTCCCCGATTTTGCTATAACTCAGCCAATTTTAATTGAACCGCCTTCAAATATAATATGCGATATTTGTTTGGGCCTCTGATCAGTTTTAACGATTTTGTTAAAAATCGGTTCATATTTGGATATATAAAACGAAGCAGTCAAATAAAGTGAATTTATCCACTGAGACAAAAAAAGGATTCTTGCTCCTTTCGTACAAATTGTTTATGATGATATGGTTGTGGCTCCGAGAATCGGATTTTATAGGATGTAAACTTAGCATTTTTCAATTCGAAAGGGATGTCTGTTTCATGTACCAAATGGTCGAAACTGCAATTTGCTGCAATTTTTAGATACACTCCATGAAAGAAGTTTTGTATAACACGTTATTGTTTCAATCAATATAACGGTACTTTATGTATACACATTATATGTAAACTTTTTTTTCATAAATTGCAAGATTATCGACCACTCTTTAATTCCCGATTCAAAAGTTGTGGAATATGTCAACAACTTCTTTAAAACATTTCCAAGAACATGGGCTTCTTGTTTAAATACATTTTAGTAAATGTCACATACGAAAAATGTTCTATGTTTAACGAGCTATAACTTTATAGTAACACCAAATATCGACAACATCTTTGAGGTTTGTCCTATTTGAAGTGTTCTCAATAAAATAAAACCATAAAATTATAAAAAAGTCAAGAACACATTTTTCGATTTTTGTCCACTGAGGCAACACTGTGCGACGGCAGCTTTATACCTTATGTGTATGTATAGAATAGTTTTTAGTGCCCTCGTTGGTGTTGTCCTCATAGCACCACTTACGCCTAAGCCTCACATTCTTTGGACTTTTTGTAAAATTTTTATATTACATTTTTTATCCATCGCTGTCCACCAGACTACTGACGCGTATGTTAGGATGGGTCGAACTACGCTTTTGTATAGCCAGTGTGTCATCTTTGGATTGAGACCCCATTTAGAGCCTATCGCCCTTCTACAGGTTGACCAACATCTGTATGCTTTGTTGGCTCGTTCTTGGGTATGATCCTTCCATTTAAGTTTTTCCTTTCCCGGATTACTCCCAGATATTTGACCTTATTGGAGTCTTGTTGAGGAAAACAGGTTCCTCGATGTGACCCAGTTTTGTTTTCCTAGTGAAAATACATATTTCTGTTTTTTTTTCGGGTTTACGTTTCGAGGGCCGATTCGGCCCTTCTGCATAACAAAGTTGGGTTATTTCACCTCAGAAGTATTATAACGTCGTCTGCATAACAGACTGGTTCAAATCCCTCTTTGGTTAAACTCCTCAGTAGGCTTTTTATGGTAGTAACCCACAGGAGATGGGTGCCACCGTGGTGCAATGGTATGCACGCCCGCCTTGCACGCAGAAGGTCGGGGGTTCGATTCCCCGGCCAGGCAAAATCAAACATTTTTCAACGGTGGCAAAATACCCCTCAGTAATGTTGGCGACATTTCCTGAGTATTTCAGCCTTGAAAACTTCTCCACAAGTGGTGTCTTAAGACATGCCGTTCGGACTCGGCGATAAACAGTAGGTCCCATATCATTGAGCTAAATATGAATCGGGGTGCACTCATTGATATGAGAGAAGTCTCCCTTGTCCCGTATGGGATGTTGTGGAACAATGTTTAACCCACAGGAGAGGTGACAAAATCCCCTCTTGTGGCGTTCCCTGACAAACTTTATACCGTTTCGTTACGTCGTGTAGCCCGCAACTATTCCTTAGCATATTGCTTACCCAGTTCCTAAGGTCCACATAAAAATTATCTAAGGATTGGATAAGGGTTTCAGTACTGACGTTTTTGAAAGCACCCTCAATGTCAATGCATACTGCCAGTGTATACATCTTCTTGTCGAAGGTGTTTTCGATGTGGTGTACTACCTCATGTAAAGCGGTTTCCACTGATCTGCCTTTAACGTATGCATGTTGTTTGTACTTAAGCATATCGTTTGGGATCTTGCTCTTAATCATGGTATCGACTATACATTCCATGGTTTTGAGTAATAAAGAAGTTAGACTTATCGGGCGGTAAGACTTAGGAATTGCGTAGCTAGCCTTTCCAGGTTTGGGGATAAACACTACCCTCGCCTCCTGCCAGGCTTTAGGGGTATACGCAAATTTTAAGCATGCGTTGATGATACCAGCTAATTTGGAGGAAATATAGTCCACCTCCTTTCGGAGTAAGGCCGGAAAGACCTGGTCTGGTCCCGCTGCTTTAAAAGGTTTGAAACTGTTGATGGCATCTTTAACCATTGTTTTATCAATGTTTGGTGCTTCGTCCGTAGCCTTTTCCCCATCTGCCGATATCCCTACATTTGCCGTAGTGCTCGGCGGGAAATGTGTATTCATCAAAAGCCCCAGCGTGTCCTCGATTGTTTCCATCTTATTTCCTATATCATTCACCACAATCTCGGTTTGTGTATGGGTTTTCGATAGAAACTTTTTTTATTTCTGATACATCATTTACGCTGTCTACCAGCAGGTCTTAAACTTTTCCGAAATTTTGTGTGGGAAGTACACGAAGGAATGGGCAGCAGAATTTCATATTCGAACAAATTATGGACCGAATCGGCTGCTTCGTTCGAGAGTTACTGTGCGCTCCTGTCACTACACATCATACCATAGGGGTTGTTTACAGCTTTCGGGCTATTTTCTAAGGAAGTATGAACTTGCCCCGGAAAAAACGTGTATCGTCGTAATGAGGTCTGCGAATACAAGTGGCTGCAACAAAAATCAAAGGGATTTGAGAACAGGTCTTAAAATGAACTAGTTCGAAATTTTGTGTGGGAGGTACACAAAGAATTGGACCGATGGAATCCATATTGGAACTTAATCTATGCGTGGTAGAAATTTAACGATGTGTAAAGTACCTTCAATAAACTAAGTATGGAAAAAATATTACGAAGGCAAAATTTTGGACCAAATCGTTTCATCCGTTCGAGAGTTGTCGTGCGCTACAGCAAGCCAGACAGACAGACGGACAAACGGACAGACATTGCTAAATCGGACATACTTGGGGTCTATAACCAGTATTTCGTTGAGGCACATTTGTCCGTATGAAAGTGTATATGCTGAGAGTATAAAAGCATTATACACAGAATTACATTATAAACAGGATCACAAGGACTACTTTCGGTAAAAAAAATCAATTTCACAATTTTGTGAGCTCCTCCATGAAGGTAAGTAAGAGGATGTAAGTTTGAGAAAAAGTTTTTTCAATGTCGTTTACTCCTTTCGATAGTTATCGTGCCTACCAGCCAATTGGCCATCGTAGAGAATTTAAAATCAAAAATTCGACACAATCCTCGAAACTGCACTCAAGTGAAAATTTTGAACATCTGTGGGAGAGATTTTCGAAGTAGTTGTCCGATAAGTGGACCGATATAGTCCGTCACCAAACTCCTCATATTCTAAGGGTCTTCAAAGAATGCAAAACAACTCCTCAAATACCTATCCACTTTCAAATCTCGCAATTATGTCACATAGCACAAGTTGAAACAAATCTCCCATTGTGTCCCAGTCCACATACACATAAACTACTCTGATTATTTAATTAAATTCAAACTAAAAAAAACCAACGTCTATGATTCAAAATAAACAAATGTATTGAATTCATCACAGCGAAACAAAACATGAATGCGAAGAATAACAAAAAAAAACACAACTTTTCATTCATGTTTTCCGCCAAGCAAACAAACGCAAACAATCAGAAAAAAAAAGTACGAAAATAATCAATGACCTGTTCGTTCGTTCGTCTATTATTGCAGAAAGGGGAGAGGGATTTGTTTTCTGTTTTACTTACTGCGTTGTATTTCTGATGCCGAAGCCAACAAATCATTGTTGTCATCATCCAACATGTTGCTGCTGCTGGTGGTAGTGCTGGTCGGGTCGAGTTGACGACTGTTGAGTTTGCAATGTTTTTTTATTGAAGTTCTCTTCTCTAATGGCTGCGATTTAATCGTAAGGTGGAGGAGTAAGCCCAAGCAAGTCACAACAGCAGTAGACAGAATGGAGGGTGGCTGCTGTCGTTTTGATTAATAGTTGGTTGCCGTTTTTATAGTCGCATCAATAAAAATCAGTTAATGACGTCATGTGGTTGAATGATGACGATGACAGGATTGTGGGAAAGAATTTTTGCCACAGGCCACAAATGTTTGTAAAAAGTGTGGCAGCACGCTATAGAACACAGCCAACACCACCTGTAAGTCTGCCTAACCAACCAGGCATGCAACACAATTTCGGCAACAATCCAGACACAGTTGAAGGTGTTGGAGATGTGAATGGATAATTTCGTTTTACTGCAAATTTAAGTACACGGAATCTGTTGATTCAATTTTGAGACTTTACCCTAAGGGTTGATGACTTTAATTTCTCTTGTATATGGACATTGATCTCCGCCACAACTTGATTTTGTTAGAAAATTATTTCGAGTCTAGGCTCCTCACATGTGGATTTTTTTGTAATTTAGATGTCCTTTGGAACGGCACTGCTCAGTTTGATTTCAGCTGCACGATTCTCGAAATTTTACTGAAATGATAAAAAAGGAATATTATTTTAAAATTTATATTTATACATTTTTATTCAAAAAAAAAAAAAAAAAAAAAAAAAGATCAATAAATTAAAGAAATAATTTAATAGGCTGATAACATTTTTCAAAGTATTCCATTATTGTGGAAACTTCCTAAAGGTCTTCTAGAGCCAGAATTTATAAAGAGGTTCTATAGTAAGAAGGCCTTATAAAGGTCTTCTATTATCAGAAGACATCCAAAGGAGTTCTATAGTTAGAAGGACTTTATATAGGCCAGTCAAAATAGACATGCGTACTCGTATGAGGGGAAATAGCAAAAATTCCCACAACAAAGCTGAAATTTTTTAGAAAGCTAGGGTTTGCCATTAGAAGTAAGGCCTTAAATGTCCCCATCGATCCCATGCATGCAAACGAAGTTATTCAGGGTCAAAGGTCATTTTTGGAGACCTTATTCAGCTTTTTTATTTTTTTTAAAAACGGTAAGACCTATCAGAAACCCACTAGAGTAAAAGTTGTAGTTTTAAAAATTATCTACAAGAATGATCTTTATAACCTTTTGAAGAAACCTTGTGAAGAAATGAGTCTCGTAAGAACATCATGAGGTGACCGGTTAGGTATTTCCATAAGCTTTCAAACGTGGGTATCGTTTTTGCAGTAATCGGTTCAGCAGAACCGGGCCTAAACCGGCTATAAATCTGGACTTTCGGGTCAAATAACCGGCAAACCGGATCCGCCGCCCATGAAAATTATACATTGTTGTAATCAGCGCAACGGGTGGCTTGGGGGATGAATGATACCAAGGAACGGTCCTGACCGGCTTTAACATTGCAAACTCCCGGATTTATCTTGGTCCCTCTCTCATCTCAAGTGGACACTGACCTCCCCGTGGTGTCACCTGGGGTCGCTGCCTTTAACACCCGTTAAAGGTAGTGAGCTAAAATGTGCCGCGCCTTCTTCCATAAGAACGATAAAAACTTGAGTTTGAGCGCCGGGTTAGTAACCCTCCCCTAGAAAAAAGCAGCCTAATAAAAAAAACGAAAGAAAAGAAAAACAAATTCCGCTAGATAAAGGTTATACGAGAGGCAAACGTCAAAAGAAGTGGCACAATCTACACCAATAGCCACATGTTACATGCTTATGCTGATGATATAGACATCATGGGACGATCAGTAAAAGAAGTAACCGATACCTTTATGAAGGTCGAAGGAGAATCTGCTAAAGTGGGTCTGGCGGTTAACGGCGAGAAGGCCAAGTTGATGGTGTCGACGCGCAATGCGTCCATAGAGATCGGGCCAACTGTTGAAGTTGGTTCTTATAATTTTGAGGTAGTAAAAGACTTCGTATACCGTAAACACAACAAACGACATCAGTAGTGCGATTCTCTAACACATTTTTTGAGTTACCGACAAGTGTCGGTAAAATTAAAACGCAAAATTATGTATGACAAGTTCAAATAAAAGTTGACAACACTGTTGCTGTCGGTAAAACTTTACGACTACTTTCTTTTGGTCGCTAACTTACCGAAAAATTTCCTTAATTACCGAATTTAAACGCATTTTAATTTTAACGATTTTTGTCGGTAACTCAAAAAATGTGTTAGAGAATCGCACTACAGTTGTGAAATAAAAAGAAGAATTGGATTGGCCAACAGATGCTACTTTGGCTAAAGTAAGCACTTTAAAAACAAAGCCACAACTCGTCAAACAAAAATAACGCTTTACAAAACACTGATACTACCCGTACTAATGCATGGCTCCGAAGCATGGGTAATTGCGCAAGCAGATAAGGCAGTGCTTGGCGTGTTTGAGAGAAAAATTCTTCGAAAGATCTACGGACCAATCTGCGTTAACGGTGAATATCGACGTCGCATGAACCACGAGGTGTATCAGCTATACAACGACATCAGTATAGATAAACGTATCAAGATGCAGCGATTGCGGTGGCTAGGCCATATCATAAGAATGAGCAATGGTGAACCCGCTAAAAAGGCGTATAAATTCGGGCCGCATGGCGGTGCATGCAGAATTGGCAGGCCGAAGAATAGATGGCGCAAACAAGTGGATGAAGAGATGACAAGGCGCAGTATTCCAGAAAGCGATGCACTAAACAGAGAATTGGAGATCTTTTTTTAGTTCGGTGTATGGAACAAATGTTCTGTAATGAGGTAAGTAAGTAATCAGCGCAACAAACACTACCTTTTGACAAAAATTTAAAAAAAAATTGGAGAGTTTTCGCTGGGGGTGGTGGGTTAAATGGTCTATTTATACCCTCAGCATTTATGCTAACGAGGGTATATGAAGAAAAGACAAAATTTTTTAGTTTTCCATAAAAAAAAATTAAAAATTTTTTTTAAGCTACATGAATGATTTTTGGTACATACATTGGGAAAAAAATCCCATTCTTAAATCTGTTCGAGATACTAATTTTGGTTGTTGCGCGCAAAAGTTATGGCGGTTTCAATTCTGATAAAAAGAAAAAAATCTTTAAAAGACTCTAATTATTATATTGAGAAACTCTCTTAATTAGGGGCTCCCTACATACTATATGTTTACTGAGGTCCCATAACTTTAGTGAAAAAGTTGTAAATTTTCGCGGAAATTAGGAAAGCATTCAAAACAATTGGTAGTTTACAACTTGTTCTAATAAAATTCAAGCTGTTTATGCATCTGAAAAATATATAAAAAATATGTACGTAATCTAAACATCGCGAAGATTCAAATGAAACCAAAACTATAAAAATCCGTTTAGTGGTTTGCATATTATAGCAAAAAACAAAAAATATATTGAGGAAATTTATAAAATTTTTGTAAGAGAAAATATTTATTAAAATTTATTTTGTGAGTTAGTTGAACAAAATGTAAGAAAAATAGGTCGGAGTTTTTCTTCTATTTTAGTTAAATTTCACGCAATAAATCACATTTTTTATTCTAATCACTTCTCGAAAACACGCTAACATCTAGCAGAAGATATGGATATCTTTCAAATAAATGTTGGGTTCCTTTAAATGGGGTATAATCTTGAAATAAAACTGTATCGGGTAATGTTCATTTTGAAATGCGTGTAAATCGCGAAATCCTCAAAATCAATTGATGCGCATGCGGTTTACCAATACAGCGAGTTCTTCTCTTTTAATTTGTACACATTTGCCAGGATTTACTTTGGCCGCTAAGATGTAGCATCGTCTGCAGTTTAGTGTGCAACAAACTGTATTACGCTTATATTTTGCACAAAGTGCATACACTTTTAATGCGCATCCGATTTCACTATCAACCGTGAAAAAATACATCGATCTAAACATATTTCAATAAAATCCATCATGAACCGTGGATGTAGCATCACACAGTATTTTTTGGATAAATCGGATACAGCTCCCATGCCACTAAATTTTTCAAACCGCTGTTTTCGCACAAACGCGAGTGATGATTCACTTTCTTCATTGAAATGGAAACGATCCACATAAAACACGAATTAGTCAGCGATATTTTGAAAAAGATTTTTTGCAAATTTTTCAATTTTTGCAGTAGCTATTTCCGCCGTTCTAGTAGATGGATTTTTACGATCTGTGATTCATATGATCCGGATTGTCGAAAAACTAAAATATCGCGGGGTACCAGCACACTCAAAACGAAAAAAATATCGCACTAAATTTTGGCCTTTCGCAGTAGATTACTCTGCTGCTGTGTGGGCTACATACTTAATATACATATCAGATTATGCGAAATCGCGAGTTCTTTAGTCCTATAATTGGTTTTTCGAAATATCCGAATGCGCGTCCCAGTTACATAAAAAATACAAAAAACACCTGAAATCCGGCTTCAAAATGTCAGCATCCATAAAAGGTGGATGCAGTGGAAATTTTGGAAAGTGATACATTAGAAGTGTAATCTTCATTTTGTATTCTCCAACTTTTACTTTGGACAGATGTCCGTCATTTGAATGGTTTAATCAGAAATCGAATAGCAATGTAAAAAACCTGTTTAGATTCAACGTGTTTTTACCTATGGTTTTTCCTTTACGCGGTCGTAACTACCACGTAAATTAAATTTTTTTGTTAAATTTTTGAGCTTTGTACAAAAACATCTAAATTAATCCAGCAATAGTCATAGTTACTACCAAACTACAATAGTTCGCGTATTATAATAGTGCAAACCTTGGCTTCATGGAAACTAAAAAATTTTGACTTTTCCTCATATACACTTTCATACGGGCAAAATGTGCCTCATCGAAATAATGGTTTTAGAACCCAAGTATGTTTGGACGAAATGTGTTTCAGACAATTTGGAGTTGATTTAGCCATGTCCGTCCGTCTGTCTGTCTGGCTGGAGCGCACGATAACTCTCGAACGGATCAACCGATTCGGTCCAAAATTTGGCTTTCGTAATATTTTGCCCAAACTTAGTTTAAGTTCGAAGATGGGTTATATCGGTCCACTCCTTCTGGTACCTCACCCACAAAAGTTCGAAAATGTTCGGAAAATTTCTGCGCACGATAACTCTTGAAGGGAGTAACCGATTTGGCCCATACTTTGTATATCGTAAAATTTCTACCAGACTTAGATGAGGTTCCAATATGGACTTAATCGGTCCACTCCTTCGTTTTGATTTTTGTTGTAGCATCTTGTATTCACGGCCCCCATACGGCGGTACATGTTTCATCAGGGGCAAAACCCTACTTCCTGAGAAAATAGCCTGCAAGGTTCTAAAAACCCCTATGATACCGTGTGTAGTGGTTGGAGCGCAAGATAACTCTCGAACGGATCTGCCGATTCGATCCAAAATTTGGCCTTCATAATGTTTTGTCCAAACTTAGTTTAAGTTCGAAGATAAGCCATATCGGTTCACTCCTTCAGGTACCTCCCCCACAAAAGTTCAAAAATGTTCGGAAAAATTGTGCGCACGATAATTCTTGAAGAGACGGACCGATTTGGTCCATACTTTACGTATCCTAATATATCTACCAGATATAGATCAGGTTTGAATATGGACTATATTTGCCCATTCCTTCGGGTACCTCCCACACAAAATTTCGGATAAGTTCACTTTAAAACCTGGTCTTGACTAACTTTGATTTCTGTTGAGGCAACATGCAATCGCTGTCTCAATTACAACGGTAAAAGTTTTTTCAGTGGCAAGTCCATATTTCTTGGGAACCACCATATGTAGTAGTTGGAGAGCACAATAACTCTCGAACTGATAGACCGATTTGGTCCAAAATTTGGCCTTCGTAATATTTTGTCCAAACTTAGTTTAACTTCTAAAATGGCCCATAACGGTTCTCTCCTTAGGATACCACCCCCACAAAAGTTCAACATTTGTGTCCAAGTGCAGTTTAGGGTCTGTTCGGAGATCCTTTGGAAATTTATACCGATGATGCACAGCCATATTATGTTTTCCGTGGACAAGTCCATGCTTCCTGGCATACTGGTCCAACAGGTGTACGATAACCCACTGAAATGACTAGTAGGCGCGATATCTATCGAAAAGATATGACTCTCAAAATAAGATCCACTTCCGTAATGCACTATGTCGGTCCATTCCCTCCTCCGCAAAACTTTTGAACTTTAATCCTAATCTACATTTTTGTCGGCAAGTTCGAATATCCAAAAAGTGCCACAAAATTCTGAAAAGACCCTAAATACATTCGATCTGTCCGTAGATGAAAGTTCCAATTCATATAGGCTGAGGGTATATCTCTGTCGGCAAAGCCGGCTGATACTTTTTTACTTGTTAAAATCTAATATCCAGATCAGTTTTCCCTACCCCGGCCAATTAGTGTGAACATTTTTTCACACCACTGATTATTATTTTTTTAATTTACATCACCTTTTGGTATTGGTCATTTATGCAGATTGTTAGCTGATATACTGAGTCCATATAGAAATTTATAGATTTGAGCTAATGATGATATGTGTTTTGTTGTTATTCACTGGATTGGATTATTATTGTTTTTTGTTGTCGTTTTGTCTAAACCGTTGTGTGGGTGTAGAACTTATGGAAATTTTATGCTTAGCCACAAATGAATGAGTATTGTGAAGGTGATGGTGGGGGTACAACAACAGCACCTTTGTATGCTGCTTAGTATGGCTATGTAAGCTCAGCAGCAGCAGTTAGTTTCAAGTACATACTACTACCAGACACATTCGGAATGATGCATCTTTGTTTCTGTACGAGGGTGGTTGAACTTGAAAATTAGCAATTATTTTGGATTGTTGAGGGTAGAGCAGGTGTGAGTGGAGGAATGCAATGCAACTGAATTGTTGTTTTTAATGAAAATTGCATTAGAGGAGAGTTGGTTGTTGGTGTTTACGTGCCTACAGTAATAAATTTAAAAAAATATATTTTTTATATAAATTATTGAAAACTATAAAATTCTCAGAATTAGTTTTCAATTATCAGAAAAAACGTTTAGAAAATAATAATAATAATAACAATCTTGCTATGTGAAAACTATGCCGCAAATTACAGCTTATCTGATGCAATTCGAACTTTGTTATTGCGACAAAATTATCGACAATTACTTTGTCGAGTTTAATTTAAGCAGAAAAACTAGAATTAATTTAACAATCGATTATCACAACAGCTAAACATCAACTAACTTAATCACAGTTAAAGAGATACTAATTTACTTCTATTCGTGAGATCTATTAAACGACAATGGCCTGCAAGATAGTCCATCTGGTAGAGTGCATTTGTTGTGACGAAGAACAAAAAGCAGCAATAAACATTAAATAGAAGACATGGGCAGCATACAGTGGTTTCGAAGAAGTTTAGACTTTTAAAATCTAATTTTATTGGAATAATTGTTGAAGGTCTTGCAGACCACAATTCGTATATTTTTAACAGAATTATTTAGGGATCAGTTGACATATAAAACGGAAATATTTTGATAACAGTTTTCAAGGACCAGTTGATCTCAAATCTTACTTTTATAAATATTTTTGTAGGAAAGTTAAAAAAAAAACAAGTAAAAAAGTATCAATCGGCTTTGCCGATAGAGATATACCCTCAGCCTATGTGAATATTTAGAGTCTTTTCAGAATTTTGTGGTCCTTTTTAGAAACTTGAACTTGCCGACAAAAATGTGTATTAGGATTAAAGTTCAACAGTTTTGCGGAGGAGGAAATGGTCCGACATAGTGCATTACGGAAATGGATCTTATTTTGAGAGTCATATCTTTTCGATAGATATCGCGCCCACTAGTCAGTTCAGTGGGTTATCGTACACCTGTCGGACCAGTATAAATTATAAATTTCCAAAGGATTTCCGAACAGACCCTAAACTGCACTTGGACACAAATGCTGAACTTTTGTGGGGGAGGTATCCTAAGGAGAGGACCGATAGGGGTCACTTTAGAAGAAAATTTAGACAAAATATTAGGATATCCAAATTGGTTGCTCCGTTCAAGAGATATCGCGCATATAATTTTAGTGACCTTTTTTTTAAAATTGGGGGAAGTACCGGGAGTTGTGGACCGGTATTGCCCATCTTCGAACTGAAACTAAGTTTGAACAAAATTTGATGAAGGCCAAATTTTGGACCAACTCGGTCCATCAGTTCGTGAGTTATTGTGCTCTCCAACTACTACATATGGTGCCATAGGGTTTTTTTTACAACTTTCGGGCTGTTTTCCTAAGAACCATGGACTTGCCCATAAAAAAACTTTTACCGTCGTAATTGAAGCAGCCAATGCAAGCTTCTTCAACAAAAATCAAAGTGATTCAAGCCCAGGTCTTAAAGTGGACATTTCCGAAATTTTGTGTGGGAGGTACCCGAAGGAGTGGACAAATATAGTCCATATTCGAACCTGATCTATATCTGGTAGATATATTAGGATGTGTAAAGTATGGACCAAATCGGCCACTCCCTTCAAGAGTTATCGTGCGCACAATTTTTCCGAACATTTTTGAACTTTTGTGAGGGAGGTACCTAAAGGAGTGGACCGATATGGCTTATCTTCGAACTTAAACTAAGTTTGGACAAAATATTACGAAGGCCAAATTTTGGGCGGAATCGGCATATCTGTTCGAGAATTATCTTGCGCTTCAAACACTACACATGGTGTCATAGGGTTTTTTCAACTTTCAGGTTATTTTCTCAGGAAGTAAGGACTTGCCCCTGATGAAACGTGTACCTTCGTATGGGAGACAGTGAATACAAGGCGTTACAACAAAAACCAAGGCGATTCGATAGCAGGTCCTAAACTGAACTTTTCGGAAATTTTGTGTGGGAGGTACCCGAAGGAGTTTACCGATTGAGTCCATATTGGAACCTCATGTAAGTCTGGTAGATGTGCAAACTATGGACCAAATCGTTTACTCCCTTCAAGAATTATCGTGCGCACAAATTTTCCGAACATTTTCGAACTTTTGCGGCGGAGGTACCGGAAGGAGTGGACCGATATATTCCATCTTCGAACTTGAACTAAGTTTGGTCAAAATATTATGAAGGCCATTATATTATGGATCGAATCGGCAGATCCGTTCGAGAGTTATCTTGCGCTCCAAACACTACACATGGTGTCATAGGGTTTTTTCAACTTTCAGGTTATTTTCTCAGGAAGTAAGGACTTGCCCCTGATGAAACGTGTACCTTCGTATGGGAGACAGTGAATACAAGTTGCTACAACAAAAATCAAAGCGATTCGAGATATGGCCCTAAACTGAACTTTTCCGAAATTTTGTGTGGGAGGTACCCGAAGGAGTGGAGCGATTGAGTCCATATTGAAACCTTATCTAAGTCTGGAACACATTTCACGATGGGCAAAGTATGGACCAAATCGGTTACTCCCTTCAACATTTCCTAACATTTCTGAAATTTTGTGGGGGAGGTACCGGAAGGTGTGGACCGATATAACCCATCTTCGAACTTAAACTAAGTTTGGACAAAATATTACGAAAGCCAAATTTTGGACCGAATCGGCTGATCCGTTCGAGAGTTATCGCACGATCCAGCCCGCCCGCCAGGCAGACGGACGGACGGACATTGCTAAATCGACTCTAAATTGTCTGAAACACATTTCGTCCAAACATACTTGGGATCTAAAACCATTATTTCGATGAGGCACATTTTGCCCGTATGAAAGTGTATATACCCTCGTTAGCATAAATGCCGAGGGTATAAAAATATAGGTAGTTTACTCAGAAAAAATTATGAAAATTGAGTTTTTTGGCCAGCACAGCTAGGGATAACCCCTTAAGTTGTGAAAATTGCACCCAAGCCCACTGTGCATTTTGTTCAATTTTTATTAGATAGCTAAAAAAACAATTTAAAAAAATTCTGTTTGGACCAATAGTTTATATAGAATTCGACCTTTTTGATCAGGATATCTCTGGAACCGTTAGTCACTCAGAATTTCTCATATATAAATTTTTTAAGTTTATAGCTTAAGTCTGGAGAATTTTTTTTTAAGTTTAGACTAACAAAGCGAGAACTTTTTCAACATTTCAGCAAACAATAGATTCCTTGAGAACGTGGTTTTAAAATAAATAAATAATTGTTCCAATTCCTTTTTCAAAACCACTGTGCAGCACTACAATATAATTATTGTTTTCCAATAGCAGATTAAAACACCAACAAACAACTGCAATTGTTGTTTTTTTTCGAAATAATGAAACTATTGATACAGACAGAGAGAAGGACAGGAAAACAACAATCAATTGATTGAATTCTTTTTTTTTTTTTCAAAATCAATGACAACGAGGCGGTGGTAGGGTTAGGTTCGACCGTTAAACATTATTGAGTAACACAAATGGAGAATAGAAGAGATTGAATGGAATGAATAACAAGAATGCAATGAAAAGAAGAATAAAAACAAAACAAAAGCATCGAATAGAAAATTAATTGCAAAGGGTTTGGATTATTTTGCAGAATCGCAGCTATGCCACATTAAAGACGATGTTATTGTGACAACTTTTAATCCATAATTATGCAAAGGGAGAAAAGTTAGATGTAAACAAGATCAAGGTTTCAAAACAAAATATAAGGAATTGATGAATACAACCTGAGGACATTACATAGACAGAATATTTAAGAGTTAGTGTGTTAAGGGAACTTTTGATTCACCAGTGGTCATATTTCTGAATTACTGCGAGAAAGGATGGGGTGACATTATAAAAGAGCAATGAAAACATGCCAATTCTTATCTTTGAAGATCCCAACTAATATCTTCTGCGCGATAATTTTGTAAAATTTTTGGACTAAAAAAACTCATATTGAGGTACTTTTACCTCATTTGAAGAAAAAAGTGCGACATGGTCTACAAAAATATTCGCCATTTGAATCGACTGATGACACATAATCCCAGAACGAAGCTACAGTAACGCCAAACAGATATATAAAGCTATTATCTTAACCATTATAGGGGAGACAATAAACAAATCATCAAGCCATAACTCAAAAACTTGACCTATGGCGATTTTTTCCTTTTGGTGTCTCAGTCAGTAACCCGACAAGGGTTTTCCATCACCAAAAGCAATTATCCATCAATATGAAATGAGAACGTATTTGCCTCGGAAGATTATGTTCACTGTCCGAAATTGCAGGAGAAGGATGTGTCTCTTTAAGAATTTACTGCATCATGTATCTGCTGGTCCACTGGAGTTCGTCATCGACAATTCTTTGATGTCCGATGGAATTACATTTTGTATGCCTTCGTGGCTGCAAAATGTGATGATTGGCAGGACTTGGCAGATTACGGCACTCTATAGTCAGCAACACATTATGTTACTTGACAGAGAGCATCCTGGTACTCTCTTGGACATGATCCACACTGTATATGTATACATACATCCCGTCGATAAATAGCACTCCAAGTTATAGGCCCACGTTTAGTCCGCTTTTGGAGGGTCATAACCGATTATGGCATTCGTGGATGAATTGTGACATTCGGTCCACGGAAACGACCAGTAATGGCTAATAAAGAGATTACAAAAATTAATGGAGACTATCACAATTCGGCAGATATCGTGTCACCTGGTCTGACAAATTACGTCACCTGGCAACCCGTTGTTTCTCTTGGGTCAGGACATATCCCCATAATTGTCTCCATCAGCAGAACACTCGACTTCATCAAGTATGCACGCCGCACTTCCATCAGTCATGGGAAAAACTAATTGCGTTAGTTTCAGATTCAGTTCGGGTAGCAGAGAGTACGTACCTGCTGGTCGAATATCCGAAGTGAGACCAAATTTCGCAGCGGAGGCGACGAGATTAGCAACTGAAAGTGATGAGCATCGTTGTAACAACCACAGTGATCCCAGAGTCAGGGAGCTGATTCTGTAAGTTAACATGCCGGTCGGTGGACATAAGCGGAGCAAGTGGCCAATTCATTTGAAGAGTTGTAACATTGGAGCCGGAATGTGACCTCAGTCACGTTTGGCGAAGTTACGCTGACTGACCCAAGCACTCCGAGAGTGACAGGGCGAAGAGAAGAGTACTACGTCGCATTAAATATTTTCATACAGAGGAGGAACCACCACAACTAACAATGGATGATGTTGCGAATGCAATCAGGGACGCTAAATCATTCACAGTGTTGGGCCCTGATGGAATCTCCATGGTAATGTTGAAACAGCTGGGTGTTGAGGATCTCACTAAAGTTCTGCAGCTGTCGCTAGCTACCCACATCGTGCCCGAAGTCTAGAAAATTGTAAAGGTGATCCCGCCACTGCCGTCAGACAAGTATGCCAGCAAAGGTGAATCGTACAGACCGATTTCACTTTTGTAGCTTATAGCATAGACCCTTGAAGCCTTACTTATCCCCAACGTCAGAAATAGTTCTCCAGATGCAGACACTCAATGGATTCCGCTGCACGCCATCTCTATACAAATTAGTCGAGGATTCAACAGAACAAGCCATGGTGGCGTCTGTCTGACTTATCAAAAGCCTTTGATACTGTCAAGCACTCCCCACTGTTTGGGGGCACTGAGCAGCCTACCCTCCGGCCAAGTTTTTAACGATGGATAATCAATTATATGTGTAGACGCCCATCGTATGTGGAATTCAGGAATAAGAAGTCTAAGCCCCGTCTAGTGAAACAGGGAGTTCCCCAGGGAGTGGGATGATATCTCCGGAACTGTTTAACCTCTACCTCTCCTGTATTCCAACCCCTCCAGACGGAGGGGGGATGATTGTACGATTTTATCGTCGGGTACCTTCCCTGATGCCATTTTTGAAAGGCTGAACTTCTATTTGACCACTCTGTTCACCACATGGACTGTAAAGCTGAATGTCATGGTCGATGGTAGCAGAATTCCTACCACTCAGATTCTAGGCCTATATTGTTAACGTCGTGTTAACGTCGTCCGCGCATGCTCTAAAGCCACACGTTGAAACTTTCACACAAAACTTTCACAGCTTTTGGGAGAGAGAGAGGAGGAGAAGAAGCTCCTTCATCATGATAATGAAGCTAAAACCTCCGAAAATCGGGTCTCCGATGAATATTCCGATGATCTGCTAACGCGATGTTAGCAAAACCGTTAACAGAGCGCTTTGTGTATTCGCTAGAGCGGTTTGTGTATTCGCTACAGTGGTCTATGTCTTCGCTAGAGGGGTACATGTATTCGCTAGAGTGGTATATGTCTTCGCTAGAGTGGTATATGTCTTCGCTAGAGTGGTCTATGTCTTCACTAGAGTGGTCTATGTCTTCACTAGAGTGGTCTATGTCTTCACTAGAGTGGTCTATGTCTTCGCTAGAGTGATCTATGTCTTCCCTAGAGTGATCTATGTCTTCCCTAGAGTGATCTATGTCTTCCCTAGAGTGATCTATGTCTTCCCTAGAGTGGTACATGTCTTCCCTAGAGTGGTACATGTCTTCGCTAGAGTGGTCTATGTCTTCGCTAGAGTGGTCTATGTCTTTAATAGAGTTGTATATGTCTTCGAGTGATCTATGTCTTCGCTAGAGTGGTCTACGTCTTCGCTATAGTGGTCTACGTCTTCGCTAGAGTGGTCTACGTCTTCGCTAGAGTGGTCTACGTCTTCGATAGCGTGGTCTACGTCTTCGATAGACTGGTATATGTGTTCCTAGAGTGGTATGTGTATTCGCTAGAGTGGTATGTGTATTCGCTAGAGTGGTCTGTGTATTCGCTAGAGTGGTCTGTGTATTCGCTAGAGTGGTCTGTGTATTCGCTAGAGTGGTCTGTGTATTCGCTAGTGTGGTCTGTTTATTCGCTAATTAAATACGAATTTATCTTAATGGACATGTCGCAGCTGAGGAGCGTCAGCTGCCACGCAAACCAGATATGGTGGCACAAAGCCCGAGAGAGTGTGGGAGGTACCCGAAGGAATGGACCAATTAGTTCATATTCGAACCAGATATATGCCTGGAAGTAATATTACCATATGCAAAGTTATGTCCAAGCCGGTCGGTTAGCGAAAATGTTTGAACTTCTGTGGGGGAGGTACCGGAAGGAATTGATCGGTATGGCCCACCATCGAACTTAAACTAAGTTGGACAAATTTTACGAAGGTTTAAGTTGCTTCGTTCGAGAGTTATCGTGCACACCAGCCAGCCAGACAGACGGGCTGACGGACTTTACTCAATCGACTCCAATTTATCTGAAACAGATTTCGTCTAAACATACTTGGGGTCTAAAAACATTATTTTGATGAGGCACATTTTTGGTCGTATGAAAGTGTATATACCATCTTTGGCCTAAAGGCTGAGGGTATAAAAATGTCCCTTGTTCCTTCTGGGATTTTTGTGGGAAACCACCCCGCCCAACCCGCTTTTAGAAGATCCGACTCTCGACATAAAAGATTTACATATGGCATTTTATTAAATTCCAATAGAGGTCATCCACAACTCCAATAAATAGTTACTACTCCCTCTAATCACTTCGATTACTCAATCGACTCCAATTTATCTGAAACAGATTTCGTCTAAACATACTTGGGGTCTAAAAACATTATTTTGATAAGGCACATTTTTGGTCGTATTAAAGTGTATATACTCTCTTTAGCCCAAGGCTGAAACATGTCCCTTGTTCCTTCTGGGAAGTTTGTGGGAAACCGCCTCGACCAACACGCCTTTCGAAGACTCGACCCTCCACATAAAAGATCTACATATGGCATTTTATTAAATTCCAATAGAGGTCATCCACAACTCCAATAAATAGTTACTACTCCCTCTAATCACTTCGTATTCTAGCAGAAAGCACTTTTAAATATTTTATACATAAAAAAGTAAAATCCAAAACAAAACAAAGGAGAAAACATTAGAACAAAAAACCGCAACCACTGACAGCAGCTTCTTTGATGTTTTTTGTTTAATATGGAATTTTCAACAATTCCATTTACTTGTCATTCCCACATACGAATCACTGACTGACTGAATGGATGAATGAATGAATGAACGACTGAATGAATATGACAGCAGCAGTCGCTCGGTCTGTCATGGCTAGATATTGTCAAATAGAACTTGAAATAATAGCGCCCACACACCTTTCCATCCATTCAACTATCATTTTTGGTTGGTCGGTTATTTTTGCGCGTTTTCCAAAGGTTGCTTGTTAGAACCAAAGGCTTCCTGCCTGGTTAGGAGATACAAAGAAAGATGGATGACGACGTCAACGATGATGATGGGTGTACGAATGTGATTCTTTTTTATATATTTTTTTGTTTTCATTTACTATGATGTGTTCTTCTTGTGAGCAATTATTTTACTAAAACACAAAAGTAAAAAAAACATCATCCAACGCCAAAAGGTACCCAACAAGTAAAAAAACCAGAACAAAAAGCTTCCGTGTGGTATTTGTTATTGACACCACCACTGCCAAAAGCTAACATAAAACTAAAAAAATGAACGAGGCGGATTCAGTTTTGTAGTTTATATGTTTGAAAATGAAATGAAGTCAGAGCTAATGATTTTACTCCATGAGTATAGCAAGCAGCAGAATTATAGATTTCGGTGAAAATGTCAGGTGGATTTAAAAAAAGAACTCGAAAAAAAAAATACAAAAAAGGCCAATGAATGTAAATAAAAAAAATATTTTTTTACAATTAGTTGTAGATGTAGGAATACATTTCATGGCGGAGGCCTTTAATACCGAAGAATGTGTTGCGTCAATTCGTGTCCCATCGAAAAAATGTTTTCTAAACTCCAAATATGTTAACACGCAAAGAAGAGATATTGTCGAAAGAATGTTATTCTAGGTATAAAATACGGTATTTTAAAAATCTGAAAGTATATATTATTGTCAGAAAGGGTCTATACAAGCACCTTTCTTTCAGAAAGGGTCTATAATAGCAGTCTTTCTCTCAGAAAGGGTCTATAGAAGCAGCCTATCTTTCAGAAAGGGCCTATAAAAGCAGCCTTTCTTTCAGAAGCAGCCTTTCTTTCAGAAAGGGTCTATAATAGCAGTATTTCTTTCAGAAAGGGTCTATAGAAGCAGCCTTTCTTTCAGAAAGGGTCTATAGAAACAACCTTTTTTCAAAAAGAAGCTACAGTAGCAACATTTTTTTATGAAAGTGTCTAGAAAGGCAGACTTTTTTTCAGAAAGGGTTTATAGGGTTTTCAGAAAGGGTCTATAGAAGCACCCTTTGTTTCAGAAAGGGTTTATAGGGTTTTCAGAAAGGGTCTATAGAAGCACCCTTTGTTTCAGAAAGGGTCTATAGAAGCACCCTTTGTTTCAGAAAGGGTCTATAGAAGCACCCTTTGTTTCAGAAAGGGTCTATAGAAGCACCCTTTGTTTCAGAAAGGGTCTATAGAAGCACCCTTTGTTTCAGAAAGGGTCTATAGAAGCACCCTTTGTTTCAGAAAGGGTCTATAGAAGCACCCTTTGTTTCAGAAAGGGTCTATAGAAGCACCCTTTGTTTCAGAAAGGGTCTATAGAAGCACCCTTTGTTTCAGAAAGGGTCTATAGAAGCACCCTTTGTTTCAGATAGGGTCTATGGAAGCACCCTTTGTTTCAGAAAGGGTCTATAGAAGCACCCTTTGTTTCAGAAAGGGTCTATAGAAGCACCCTTTGTTTCAGAAAGGGTCTATAGAAGCACCCTTTGTTTCAGAAAGGGTCTATAGAAGCACCCTTTGTTTCAGAAAGGGTCTATAGAAGCACCCTTTGTTTCAGAAAGGGTCTATAGAAGCACCCTTTGTTTCAGAAAGGGTCTATAGAAGCACCCTTTGTTTCAGAAAGGGTCTATAGAAGCACCCTTTGTTTCAGAAAGGGTCTATAGAAGCACCCTTTGTTTCAGAAAGGGTCTATAGAAGCACCCTTTGTTTCAGAAAGGGTCTATAGAAGCACCCTTTGTTTCAGAAAGGGTCTATAGAAGCACCCTTTGTTTCAGAAAGGGTCTATAGAAGCACCCTTTGTTTCAGAAAGGGTCTATAGAAGCACCCTTTGTTTCAGAAAGGGTCTATAGAAGCACCCTTTGTTTCAGAAAGGGTCTATAGAAGCACCCTTTGTTTCAGAAAGGGTCTATAGAAGCACCCTTTGTTTCAGAAAGGGTCTATAGAAGCACCCTTTGTTTCAGAAAGGGTCTATAGAAGCACCCTTTGTTTCAGAAAGGGTCTATAGAAGCACCCTTTGTTTCAGAAAGGGTCTATAGAAGCACCCTTTGTTTCAGAAAGGGTCTATAGAAGCACCCTTTGTTTCAGAAAGGGTCTATAGAAGCACCCTTTGTTTCAGAAAGGGTCTATAGAAGCACCCTTTGTTTCAGAAAGGGTCTATAGAAGCACCCTTTGTTTCAGAAAGGGTCTATAGAAGCACCCTTTGTTTCAGAAAGGGTCTATAGAAGCACCCTTTGTTTCAGAAAGGGTCTATAGAAGCACCCTTTGTTTCAGAAAGGGTCTATAGAAGCACCCTTTGTTTCAGAAAGGGTCTATAGAAGCACCCTTTGTTTCAGAAAGGGTCTATAGAAGCACCCTTTGTTTCAGAAAGGGTCTATAGAAGCACCCTTTGTTTCAGAAAGGGTCTATAGAAGCACCCTTTGTTTCAGAAAGGGTCTATAGAAGCACCCTTTGTTTCAGAAAGGGTCTATAGAAGCACCCTTTGTTTCAGAAAGGGTCTATAGAAGCACCCTTTGTTTCAGAAAGGGTCTATAGAAGCACCCTTTGTTTCAGAAAGGGTCTATAGAAGCACCCTTTGTTTCAGAAAGGGTCTATAGAAGCACCCTTTGTTTCAGAAAGGGTCTATAGAAGCACCCTTTGTTTCAGAAAGGGTCTATAGGGTCTATAGAAGCACCCTTTGTTTCAGAAAGGGTCTATAGAAGCACCCTTTGTTTCAGAAAGGGTCTATAGAAGCACCCTTTGTTTCAGAAAGGGTCTATAGAAGCACCCTTTGTTTCAGAAAGGGTCTATAGAAGCACCCTTTGTTTCAGAAAGGGTCTATAGGGTCTATAGAAGCACCCTTTGTTTCAGAAAGGGTCTATAGAAGCACCCTTTGTTTCAGAAAGGGTCTATAGAAGCACCCTTTGTTTCAGAAAGGGTCTATAGAAGCACCCTTTGTTTCAGAAAGGGTCTATAGAAGCACCCTTTGTTTCAGAAAGGGTCTATAGAAGCACCCTTTGTTTCAGAAAGGGTCTATAGAAGCACCCTTTGTTTCAGAAAGGGTCTATAGAAGCACCCTTTGTTTCAGAAAGGGTCTATAGAAGCACCCTTTGTTTCAGAAAGGGTCTATAGAAGCACCCTTTGTTTCAGAAAGGGTCTATAGAAGCACCCTTTGTTTCAGAAAGGGTCTATAGAAGCACCCTTTGTTTCAGAAAGGGTCTATAGAAGCACCCTTTGTTTCAGAAAGGGTCTATAGAAGCACCCTTTGTTTCAGAAAGGGTCTATAGAAGCACCCTTTGTTTCAGAAAGGGTCTATAGAAGCACCCTTTGTTTCAGAAAGGGTCTATAGAAGCACCCTTTGTTTCAGAAAGGGTCTATAGAAGCACCCTTAGTTTCAGAAAGGGTCTATAGAAGCACCCTTTGTTTCAGATAGGGTCTATAGAAGCACCCTTTGTTTCAGAAAGGGTCTATAGAAGCACCCTTTGTTTCAGAAAGGGTCTATAGAAGCACCCTTTGTTTCAGAAAGGGTCTATAGAAGCACCCTTTGTTTCAGAAAGGGTCTATAGAAGCACCCTTTGTTTCAGAAAGGGTATATAGAAGCACCCTTTGTTTCAGAAAGGGTCTATAGAAGCACCCTTTGTTTCAGAAAGGGTCTATAGAAGCACCCTTTGTTTCAGAAAGGGTCTATAGAAGCACCCTTTGTTTCAGAAAGGGTCTATAGAAGCACCCTTTGTTTCAGAAAGGGTCTATAGAAGCACCCTTTGTTTCAGAAAGGGTCTACAGAAGCACCCTTTGTTTCAGAAAGGGTCTATAGAAGCACCCTTTGTTTCAGAAAGGGTCTATAGAAGCACCCTTTGTTTCAGAAAGGGTCTATAGAAGCACCCTTTGTTTCAGAAAGGGTCTATAGAAGCACCCTTTGTTTCAGAAAGGGTCTATAGAAGCACCCTTTGTTTCAGAAAGGGTCTATAGAAGCACCCTTTGTTTCAGAAAGGGTCTATAGAAGCACCCTTTGTTTCAGAAAGGGTCTATAGAAGCACCCTTTGTTTCAGAAAGGGTCTATAGAAGCACCCTTTGTTTCAGAAAGGGTCTATAGAAGCACCCTTTGTTTCAGAAAGGGTCTATAGAAGCACCCTTTGTTTCAGAAAGGGTCTATAGAAGCACCCTTTGTTTCAGAAAAGGTCTATAGAAGCACCCTTTGTTTCAGAAAGGGTCTATAGAAGCACCCTTTGTTTCAGAAAGGGTCTATAGAAGCACCCTTTGTTTCAGAAAGGGTCTATAGAAGCACCCTTTGTTTCAGAAAGCGTCTATAGAAGCACCCTTTGTTTCAGAAAGGGTCTATAGAAGCACCCTTTGTTTCAGAAAGGGTCTATAGAAGCACCCTTTGTTTCAGAAAAGGTCTATAGAAGCACCCTTTGTTTCAGAAAGGGTCTATAGAAGCACCCTTTGTTTCAGAAAGGGTCTATAGAAGCACCCTTTGTTTCAGAAAGGGTCTATAGAAGCACCCTTTGTTTCAGAAAGGGTCTATAGAAGCACCCTTTGTTTCAGAAAAGGTCTATAGAAGCACCCTTTGTTTCAGAAAGGGTCTATAGAAGCACCCTTTGTTTCAGAAAGGGTCTATAGAAGCACCCTTTGTTTCAGAAAGGGTCTATAGAAGCACCCTTTGTTTCAGAAAGCGTCTATAGAAGCACCCTTTCTTTCAGAAAGGTTCTCTAGAAGCACCCTTTCACTCAGAGAGGGTCTATTTTTTATACCCTCAGCATTTATGCTAACGAGGGTATATACACTTTGATGCGACCAAAAATGTGCCTCATCGAAATAACGGTTTTAGACCCCAAGTATATTTGGACGAAATTCGTTTCAGACAATTTGGAATCGATTTAAAAATGTCCGTTCGTCTGTCCATGTGCCTGGCCGGCTGGTGCGCACGATAACTCTCGAACGGCTTACCCAAACCAAATTTTGCACTTCGTAATATTTTGCCCAAACTTAGTTTAAGTTCGAGGATGGGCCATATCGGTCCACTCCTTTCGGTACCTTACCCACAAAAGTTCCAAAATATTCGGAAAATTTGTGGGCACGATAACTCTTGAAGGCAGTAACCGAATTGGTCCATACTACACACATCGTGAAACTTCTACCAGGCTTAGATGAGGTTCCAATATGGATTCAATCGATTCACTACTTCGAGTAGGCCCCACACAAAATTTTGGAAAAGTTCAGTTTAGGACCAGCTCTCGAATCGCTTTGATTTTTGTTGTAGCAACTTGTACTCGCTGTCCCCTATACGACGGTACAAGTTTCATAAGTGGCAAGTCCATACTTCCTGCGAAAATAGCCTGAAAGGTACAAAAAAAAAACACTATGACACCATGGGTAGTGTTTGAAGCGCAAGATAACTCCCAAATGGATCTGCCGATTCGGTCCAAAATTTGGCCTTCGTAATATTTTGTCCAAACATAGTTTAAGTTCGAAGATAAGCCATATCGGTCCACTCTTTCAAGTACCTCCCCTTCAAAAGTTCAAAAATGGTACCGTTATATGGGGGCTATATCAAAACGTGAACTTACACCCATAATTCTCTGTTGGAATGTTTCATACCTTTGTCGAAGACTAAATACTAAATTTCAATCATTTCGGTTGGTTATTGTGACTGAAACTTTCAAAATACCGAAAATTGGGAGGTACGATTCCATGGGGGCTATATCAAAATGTGGACCGAACATCCCAGTTTTTTGCCCTCGTTATTGTAAGTCAACAATAAGTACGTGTACCAACATTGATGCACCTAAGATATCTCCTTTTATTTTTGGCCACAGTTAATATGAACTCGCGACATAGTGCGATGTCGGTACGATTGGTTTGTTGGGTTATCTCATGTATGGGTTGTGATCTTAAATAGCAGCATTGAATTTAACATGTTTTGATTTATTTAAATTATTCATATTTCGGTGAGAACAACAAATCAATTGAATTATTTATGTCTCTGTATGTATTGCGAATTTTTGATGATTCTTGTTTAACCTTTCATGACAGCTAATTATGCTGAACATTTATTTAGTTTTGGTTTGCTTGACAAATTTGTTTATTTTTTTGTTTTTGTTTGGGGCGAAATTTTTTTCTCTCCGCTTGAATGAATTTGACGTTAAATTTATTTGTGTTGGCGTGTTTGGCAGCAAATTGAATCGAACTATAATTTATGGATTAATTTTTTTTCCTATTACAGTGTAGAGAAACATATTTAGAATCCCAATAAAATTGAGTTATTAAAATATTTAAAAATGTGTTTATAAAATAAAATTTGAACATTTTTGAAAAAACAGTTTTGCTTCAATAAAAATGATCAAATTGTATTTTATTCAATAACTATTTTTGAAGTCATAAAATACGTTTTTAGTAATGTGAACAACTGCTTGCCGTTATTTCCCACCATAATAATTATTTTTTACAGAACAGTTTTTACTTATTTTTAATTATTATATTTTATTATATTATTTTTCCTTGAGTGTCAATTTCCAATTCCCTCCCCCTAAGACCTTCTTCACAATCTCCAAGCTACTCACTCACTTTCTTATAAATTTAATCATTTTTAATAGCCCAGGAATTAATTTTATAATTAACGTGTGTGTGTCTGCCTTTCTAATGTGGGGCGCAAATCTCTAATGTTCTCTCTACAAATGAAAGTCCCCTACAAACATTTTCTTTAATTTTCCACCACCACCACCAGGACCTACAAAACAACATCCATCTGTCATTAGCAAATTAAAGCTTTAGCTTTAAGACATCAAACAAAACAACAACAACTGCTACAGCAGCACGAGCTAAACAAAAATCGATTTTCATTTTTAAGTCTTTCATTCTTGACGCAGAACGCTCAGCTCAGTCACGTTTTGAAACAAGTATTCGTTAGGAACAATATCGTGTTGGGGAATAAGCCACGAGAAGGCGGGCAGTATAAACACCCACCCACTTATATTACGTTATCACGTTATTTTAAAATTAAACAAATGTGTTTTAAAAAAAACCAACTAAATTGTTTATGGTTGTCATTTGTGGTGGTCGTTAGTTAGAGGGCTATTTAGTCTGATGATTATGATGATGATGATGGCGGTTGAAAATTGTAGAAATTTATTATTAATTAATAAAATTCTACAAATAGTTTATGACAAATAATTTAAAAATTACTTAAGGTAAAAACAAGTGAGAAAATTCTATAGTCGGTACGGGGCCGACTATGTGATACCCTACACCACTACCTCTGTGCATAATCATTTCACTCGAAAACATTTTTTTTAGGGAGATACGAAAGTTTGATTGCAGAAAAAGGGATGCCGACTATTGCGATATCTATATTATTTTACCACCTACGCCAACCCACTTTGCATAATTTTAAAGATGGGATTTTCTACTTTCTTAGTCAGGCTTTGCTTTTAGAAGGTCTTCAACCAAAGGTGTGATATCCGTCATTATTATTAAAATCGAAAAAATGAAAAATTGGGTTCTATTTGCGACTATTGCGATATCTTCGTTGTTTAGCCTACGACATTCTACGTTACATCCTTGTAAAGGTGATATTTTCTACTTTCATTGCCAGGTTTTGCCTTTTATATACCCCTTATAGGCGCTGAGATATTTGCTTTGGAATAAAATGTTGACTTTTTCTCCAAATAAAATTTTTGCTCATTCCGACCCCTAAATGTTATCCGACCATCAACAAAATCAATAGGCTTCTTCATCTTTGAGAACCCCATTAACCCTCAAAAGTTCGTGACGATCCGATCAAAATTGCGACCTGTAGCGTGATTTCCAAAAAAAAAAATGGGTAAATGGGATGTATCACCGACTATTGCAATATCTCCGTTATTCGGTCACCTACCAACCATTTTGCATCATTGTAAAGATGGAATCTTCTACTTTCATAGTCAGGCTTTGCTTTAAGAGAGTCCCAAACCAAAGCTGTGATATTCGTCATTATAATTAAAATCGCAAACATGAAAATTTGGACTTTATTTGCGACTATTGTGATATCTTCGATGTTTGATTACCTCCGAGAACTTGTTTTACATCAATAGAATGGTGATATTTTCTACATTTATTGTAAGGTCTTGCTTTTGGTACACCCCATATAGAAGCTGAGATATTCGCTTTGGAAGAAAACGTTGTCTTTTTATCCACATAAGTTTTTTGCCCATTCCGACCCCTGAATATTATCCGACCATCACCAAAATCAATAAATAGGCTTCTTCCCCTCCGGGACCCTCATCAACACTCAAAATTTCGTGACGATCCGATCCGTGATTACAAGGTTTAGATGGACAGACGGACAGACTGACGGACGGACACACATAGCCAGATCGACTCAGCTCGTCGAGACATTCATTTTGGTATACATAAGTATGGGTCTACGACCATTATTTCGATGCGTTACAAACTTTTTGGGCAAAACCAACTTATAATACCCTCCCCACATAGTGGTGGTGTAGGGTATAATGAAGCAGAATTAGATATAGTGAAATCAAAGCACATTATTTCTTGTCTACTATTTTACACATCTGCACAAAGTCTGAATGTTTTTTCCATCACGTCTGACAGACTTCTGTCCGAATTCTGTCAGAATGTCTTAGAGAGATTTTTCTCATTGTGGAGAATTTTTTTCTCTTGCGTTTGCATTAAGTGACAATTTTGTTTCTATTTGAGCAGGATTTTTGTCTGGACTTCATGCACGTAAGAAGAACATTATTATAGACTTCCGCGGTGTAGCAACGAGAGACTCATCGAAGAATTCCGAATCGCCCAATGTTCAGGTTCAGTTCAGTAGATCAGCTCACAAAAAGTCTTGACGATGCAACAAAATAACAAACATTCCGTCAAAAATTAATAATGGTGTCGCGGTGGATCAATGGTAAGCACTCTGCACTCTGAAAGACCTGGTTTGATTTTCAGGCCAGACAATATCACATTTTTAATGACGGCAAAAATATCCCACAGCGGAAAGTAGGCGACAATTTTTGAGTACTTTAGCCTTATGAAACTTCTCCACAAGTGGTGGCTTAAGGCGTTCGGACTCGAATGTAGAATTTGGTCTGAATCTACTCCGACCATTGTTTGCCACGATGTAAGAGGAGAAGTCAATAACTGACGAGAGCTGAAACATGTGGCAGTATTTTTTGTAACCTCCTCCAACCTACCTTACTGTTTTAAAGGAATATATGGCTTTTTATACCCTCCACCATATGGAGGGTATAATTAAATTTGTCATTCCGTTTGTAACACATCGAAATATTCGTCGGAGACCCTATAAACTATATATATTATTGATGTCCGTCTGTCCGTCCGTCCGTCTGTCTGTCTGTTGAAATCAAGATACAGCTCGCAATTTTAAAGATAGAGAGTCAAAATTTGGTACAAAAGTTTTTACTACTTGCAGGATGGTTGGTATTGAAAATGGTCGGTCCAAGTTTTGATATAGCCCCCATAGAACGGTACCTCCCGATTTTCGGTATTTTCAAGGTTTTAGCTTCATTATCGTACCAAAATGGCTGAAATTTGGTACGTAGTCTTCTTTAGGGGTATAAATTTTCCCCCCAGAATTTTGTCGGTATCGGTCCACACCTTCATATAGCCCCCATAGAACGGTACCTCCCGATTTTCGGTATTTTCAAGGTTTTAGCTTCATTATCCTACCAAAATGGCTGAAATTTGGTACGTAGTCTTCTTTAGGGGTATACATTTTTCCCCCAGAATTTTGTCGGTATCGGTCCACACCTTCATATAGCCCCCATAGAACGGTACCTCCCGATTTTCGGTATTTTTAAGGTTTTAGCTTCATTATCCAACCAAAATGGCTGAAATTTGGTACGTAGTCTTCTTTAGGGGTATAAAATTTTCCCCCAGAATTTTGTCGGTATCGGTCCACACCTTCATATAGCCCCCATAGAACGGTACCTCCCGATTTTCGGTATTTTTAAGGTTTTAGCTTCATTATCCTACCAAAATGGCTGAAATTTGGTACTTAGTCTTCTTTAGGGGTACAAAACTTTTCCCTATAATTTTGTCGGTATCGGTCCACACCTTCATATAGCCCCCATAGAACGGTACCTCCCGATTTTCGGTATTTTGAAGGTTTTAGCTTCATTATCACACCGAAATGGCTGAAATTTGGTACTTAGTCTACGTTCGTGGTATAAAACTTTCCCCCAGAACTTTGTCGGTATCGGTCCATGCCTTCATATAGCCCCCATAGAACGATACCTCCCGATTTTCGGTATTTTGAACGTTGTGGCCTCAATATTCCACCGAAATGGCTGAAATTTGGTATTCAGACTTCGTTAGGGGTACTCAAACTTCCCCTTTAAATTTGTCGGTATAGGTCCACGCCTTCATATAGCCCCCATGGAAAGGTACCTCCCGATTTTTCGTATTTTGAAGGTTGTGTCTTCAATATTCCACCAAAACGGCTGAAATTTGGTATTTAGTGTTCAATGTGATATAAAACTGTTCGCCAGAAATATGTCTGTACAGGTCCACGATTTCATATTACCCCATTTCTGACTAAAATTCGTCGGTATAGGTCCACGTGTCGATATAGCCCCCATCCGGATTTTCGTAATACTGAAGATTGTGACGTCAATATCCAACCGAAATGTCTGAAATTCGTTATTTCGTCTTCCAAGAGTTATAAAATATTCCAGAAGAGTATTATCAGTATAGGTCAGGGACGTACGCAGGGGGGGGGCACGGGGGGCCCGGGCCCCCCCCCGAAATGGTTTGGTCGAACAAAATTTTTTAAGCTACTGTAACTAGTTATTATATTTTTTTCTCATAAAAATGTTTGTATATTTAAAGATTTCAAATTAAAACTTATATTTTCTTAAGTTTCTGAACAGAAAATGTACATCATTAACAAGTTTTGTAAGAAAATATTTAAAAAATGTTTGTTTGTAAGCTGTTTTTGAGAGAAACTTCCAATGAAATCTGAATTACTTCTTTATGTCATATCATACCACTATCAAATGCTAATTCCTTAATGAATATACCCTATGTCTATTATTTATTTGAACTGTATAGAGCTCTCGAGGCTTAAAACTCATCCGGTTATAACAAAAATAACGAGTTCAGTATTGTGGGAATGGAAATATATAAAAAAATCTATTGAATAAAATGTATGAAGGGTCGGTCCTTCGTGGACTACATATTGAAAGCCAATTAGAAATTTTTTTACTGTCATCGCCAAAGTTTTGTTATTCTGTTTTAGACAAATTTGCTGCTAAACAGTATGAGAAAATAATGAAGACAAATGAATTTTTGTGCGTCACTTGGTTTTTACTTATCATCACCGAAGTATTATTGTAACCTCAGACTTTAGATTACGAGATTATATACACTAGGATTGTAGCGTATAGATTTCATCAAAATAATGATTTAAGACTTCACATATGTTTGGACGATATTCGTTTCAGCCAAGATGGAAGTACTTGCCACTGTCCGTCTGTATCTCTGTTTGTCTGGCAGGTTGGAACACATGATAACTCTCGGTCCAAGTTATGGATCTCGCAATGTTTTGTCCAAATTAAATTTAAGTCATATTGGTACCTCCGCCATAAAAGTTCAAAAATGTTCACTAAAATGGTCGAAGGAACTAACCGATTGGGTCTAAAATCGAACCTAATATGGTTCGCAAGATTACTTCCAAAAGTACATCAAGAGAATATGTTTGGACAACATCTTCAGGTCTCTTGTGTTTGGTTTACATTCGGCGTCTTTTCGTGATTTCGAAGGCGTTTCGTGATTTCGCGCGGAATCAAGCAAAATTTGTCATGATGAACAAAAAATTTTAGAATCAAAATTTTTAAACAATGTGAAAAAAATATTAGATTACTTTGTTACAATGCTATTTTTCATTGCGTTCTCGTACTTTTTTAATGGTAATGTTAGAAAAAAAGAGCGAAATGTCTAAAACTGCTTCCCCATACAAATTTCTTAAAAAATACGGGAACGAAAAAATGACGGAAATTGCAAAAACTGCAGCAAATCAACGTATCAGCTATCGTATTTAGATGATAATGAACATGTTGCTAGTTCCTACTATGCCAAAATTGTATGGCAGAAAACAGGAGAATAGGGTGTTATTCGGCGCTATTTTTGTTTAAAGAGAAGTGTAAGTCTTGCTAGACTTCGGAGTACGGGAACGGGTTCTATACACAATTAATACGATATATAGATAGTTTTACGATAATTTTCGAAATAAAGTTGTAAAGTTCTATATTGTCGTATATTTTTGATGACTAATTCAAGTTGCAACAACTTGTTTTGAAAATTCATGTTCGATCAGCTGCGCGTATGCATCTAACTTGATCATTGTGATATGTATGAAATCAACAAAAAAATAAGTGTAAACACCGGGATGTATTTCAGGATTTCGTGAAATCCAGTGGATTTTAGAGCGCAAGTGTAAACTTAGCATTGTACAAGTCTAACATAACTGCAGTTTAAAGACTGTTCGATGATTCTTTGGACATTTTGTAGTCTTGTTTACAGCGATATCCTACTTTTTGTGGACAAGTTTATGCTTCCTGACAAAGCTCTAAATACTACGGTGGCCAACTAAAAAGCTTATGGGCGCGGTAACTATCGAGAGGAGTGTCTCTCAAATAATTATTAGTGAATAATTATGTGGGGTTCAATAAGTCCATCAAAGTGTTTGTCATCGAGTCCAAAAACTTCTAATCGTGCGATTAAGAAAACAAATTATAACGCTTCTTTTGTAACATAATTTTAAAAGTAAAAATAATCCTGGTATCAGAATCTATCTCTATCGGTAAATAAAACTGTGCAACATTTTTAAGGTAATCTTGGGCAAATAATTTGAAGTGAGGATTTTTTGAAAGTGCAGACCCAAAGTACAAAAGCCCTAGTTCCGTTTTGTTGAGACAGATACAGCTTGGATTTTATGGCCTCATCTAAACATTGTTAAATATCGACTTTTTAAACAACTCGGGGCTATATCTCTCAAACCAATGCAAATCTTCTTCTAACCTTTGCTACAAATTTGTAGATAAGGGCCAAAATAAAATATTTGGAGAAATGAAAAAAAAAAAATTATAATATATCTAAAAATTCCATAATTTGTATACATTTCGCACCATATCTCCAAAACTGTTAAATTTTTCTTAATGTTTTCATTTGGAAACATATCAACAACAACGACAGCCGATGTTCTTAAAAATTAGGCTAAGATCATCGAAATAGTGAAAATCTTGCTATAGCAAAGACAACGGCAATTCTTTGTGGTTGTAAAATTCTGCGATAAACCATAACGTGGAACTGTATGATTAAAAACTTCAATATACTTCAATAAATTTTACATGGCGACATTGCGGAACGTGGCCCGATATTGTCTATTTTCAATTCTAAATATGCTGACGGAGTCAGATGGTCTGTTCCAGTACTCCAAGAATCTACTAATTTTTAATTATTTTCGATAAAATAAAGGAAAAACTGTTATCGTAGTAAAAAATAGTAGCTTCTTGCAGGTTCTGGAACAGAGCAAGAAAAAATGTCAATTTTGTACAGTGTTTTGTTTTTGTTAAAATCGAAATTTTGCTTTTAACTGTTCAAAATTTTTAAAAATTGAATTTTTTAATTCCTTTTCGATAATGGACAAGATTATTAGGTTCGTAATGATCCCACAAAAATATATGCTGATCGGTTTATTCTTTTTCAAACTACAGTGGGTACCGCAAACTGCTTTAGTAAAAACAGTGCTTTATAAGCGGGCATTTAAATGTAAGATTTTTCAAAAAAAAAAAAAAAATAAATAAATAAAATAAAAAAAATATATATAGAAGGTAACTTAAGGTTTAATAGATTTTTTATAAAAATGCATGAAAATGGCTTTTCTCATGCTTATAAGTGGCCATAACCCCTTAAAATGGCTTTACGTAACGCTACACAACATTTGAATTTTTCATAATTTTTGGTCAAGTTGTGCCCCCCCCGAAATGAAATCCTGCGTACGTCCCTGGTATAGGTACACGTTTTTTTATATCCCCAGAGAAGCTTACTTCTTGATTTTCGGTATTTTTTTAGTTTTAGCCACATTCTCTTACCGAAATATAGGAAATCTCGTATTTAGTCTTCTTTGAGCCTAAAAACTTTTCGTCAGAAATTTGTCGGTATAGATCGACGTTTAGAAATAGCCCAAAATAATGGTGCCTCACATTGTTTTGCCGAAATTGCTGAAATTTAGAATTAAGTCTTCTTCATACACGAAAGGAAACTAATTATTCCATTTTACTTCAATACAACTTGTGGTGGAGGGTATAACAAGTTCGGCCCGGCCGAACTTAACGCCGTTCTTACTTGTTTGTAGTTCTAGGTGCGCCACATACCGTGGTTACTTCTCAGGCATTCTTTACCAAGGAGTTATCCATCCCGTTACCTGTAATCCCTGCATGTCCTGCTCAGTGTTGGGAGTAGTTTTTACCCTGATCGGTGTAGTTCTCATTGCCTTGCGGCGTGTCATCTAAGGACTAAAACCTAATTTAGAGCCTATAACCGTTCCACAGATTGCGTTTTGTTTGTTCCCTTTTGGATATTGCCTTTCTCTCTGATATTTCACTTTTTATACCGAGGGTATATACACTTTCATACAACAAAAAATGTGTCTCATCGAAATAACAGTTTTAAACCCCAAGTATGTTTGGACGAAATTCGTTTTAGACAATTTGGAGTCGATTTAGATATGTCCGTCCGTCTGGCTGGTGCGAACGATAACTCTCGAACGGATCAACCGATTCGAACCAAATTTTGCACTTTGTAATATTTTGCCAAAACTTAGTTGAAGTTCGAAGATGGGCTATTATATCGATCCACTCCTTCAGATAACTCCCCCAGAAAAGTCCGAAAATGTTAGGAAGAATTGTGCGCACGATAACTATTGACGGGACTTACCGATTTGATGCATACTTTCACAACGTTATATTTCTACCAGACATAGATCAAGTTCGAATATGGAATATAGTGTAAGACCTCCTCTTGAATCGTTTTGATTTTTGTTGTAACAACTTGTATTTGCCATCCCCTTTACGACGATACAAATTTTTCGGGGGCAAGCCCATACTTCCTCAGAAAAAAGGCGAAAAAATGTAAAACCCGCTATGGAACCATGTGTACTGGATGGAGCTCACGATAACTCTCGAACGGATAAACCTATTCGGTCCAAAATATGGCAGTCGTACTATTTTGCGTAAAATTAAAACAAGTACTAAGATGGACCATATCGGTCCACTCCTTCGGGTGCCTCCTCCCCAAAAGTTCAAAACTTTCGCTAAAATGGTGCACATGATAACTCTCAAAGGCAGTAACCGATTTCATAAATACTTTCTTCTTCTTTATTTACTCATCCGTTATCCGGATATAAGTGATCGTACAATTCTTTTTGTTTTTAATATTTATCGCATTATATTTATGTTATAGTATAGTGGTTGTCAGCTCTCTGTGTCTTGCAGCATTCAGCAGATCAGTTTCGTCGGTATAACCTGTCCAGTCCATGATGTTTTTGAGCCAAGATGTTTCTTTTCTTCCTCTAGCACGCCTTCCATAAATTTTTCCTTTTAAAATTGCTTGTAAAATGTTGTATTTATTGTTCCTTAATACGTGTCCAAGATATGCTATTTTGCGACTTTTTATTGTTGTTATTAACTGCCGGCTTACATTCATCCTTCTTAGTACTTCGTCATTAGAAATTTTCGCAGTCCATGGTATTTTCAGTACTCGCCAGTAAATCCACATTTCGAAGGCTTCCAATTTTCTTTCATCAGAGGATTTGAGCGTCCAAACTTCTGTTCCATATAGCAGCACCGACCAAATATAGCATTTTATAAAACGTACTTTCATTGTTACGTTTATGTCATGGCTTTTCATAAGTTTGTTGTATTTACAAAAAGCATCTCGCGCCATCTCTATACGACTTTTAATCTCTTTCGAGGGATCCCATTGGTCGTTTATTAGTATCCCTAGATATTTAAAAGATCGCACTCTTTCAATTTCTGTACCTTGAACTTTTAAGGTCACATCTGCATGGGGATTTTTTCTGCTTATGACCATATATTTCGTCTTCTTCATGTTTATTTTAAGGCCATATTTCTCACTTACACGTGCAAGTTTCTCCACAAGTTTCTGGAGACCGGATATACTTCCAGCCAGTAACGTGGCATCGTCCGCATACCTTATGTTATTAATTATTTTCCCATGAATTTTTATTCCGACGTTTTCTCCTTCTAGCGTTTCTTGGAATATTTTCTCTGAATATACATTAAACAATAAGGGAGATAGAAGACAGCCCTGTCTAACACCCCTTGAGATGCCAATTTCTTTTGTTGGTTCTCCACTTACTTCAATTCTTGCCGACTGATTCCAATAGAGACTTTTTATGCACATAATTTCATTGTCTTGCATTCCTATATCATGTAATATTTCCATTAATTTATCGTGTTTGACGGTATCGAAAGCTTTTTCGTAGTCAATAAAACACATGAATACATCCTTCTGGGCATCCCTACATTTTTGTGTTATAATTTGGATGCAGTATAGTGCTTCTCTTGTACCCATTCCTTCTTTAAACCCAAATTGGGTATTTCCCATGTGTGCTTCACATATTTTGTATATTCTACTATGAATAATCTTTAGAAATATCTTCAAGGCATGACTCATTAAGCTAATGAGTCTGAAGTCACTGCATTGTTTTGCATTATTTTTCTTGGGTATTGCGATGAAGGTTGATTTTAGCCATTCTTGTGGATAGTTTCCAGTGTTGTATATGTAATTGAAAAGGTTGACTAGTAGGTGTATATTGCTGGAATCAATAAGTTTCAGTAATTCTGATGGGATTTCGTCCGGTCCTGTAGCCTTTCTGTCTTTCAATGATTTTATAGCGCGTTCTACTTCGCTCTGCGCTATAGGCGTCCCTCTTCTTGGAATTTCCGAATCATCCTCATAAGATGATCGTTCGTTATCAGTAAAAAGATTGGTAATATATTCCTCCCATATATGCTTCCTTCCCTCCAAGTCAAATACAGCTTCATTGTTTTTGTTAATTAGAACTGGATTGGTTATTTTCTTTCCATATACTCCGGCGGCTTCCTTTAGCTTCTTGTGGAGGTTAAAATCATCGTGTATACTTTGTAGAAATTCAATTTCCTGGCATTTGGCATTCAAATTCGCATTTTTGGCTGTTCGGGTCGCAGATCGTATCTCCTTATTTATCTCCCAGTATTTTTCATAGTTTTTATTTCTGTATTTGCTTCGCTCATTCCATAGTTCTCGAATCTCGTCGGTAATCCATTCTTCTGTTCTTGATGATGTTCGCTTTCCCAGAGTGTTCTTTGCAGTCGTGTTTATAACATCTTTCACCTTGTTCCACAATTCGTGCATATTTTCTTCATTCAACTGTTGTAGTTGTCCATTTATATTGTTTTGCAGCTCATGTTTAGTTGCCGAGTCTTTAAGTTTTTCAATATTCATTTTATTTTGGGGCTGTTTTGTCCGATTTGATGCGAGCTTAATTCGTATATTTGCCACGAGTAAGTTGTGATCCGATGGCACATCTGCTCCTGGGTAGGTCGAACATTTTGTAACACTGGAGAAATATCTTTTATTTATTATTATGTAGTCTATTTGGTTTCTCACAATTTGGTTTTCATTGTCCTGTGGGGATTTCCAGGTGTATAACCGTCTGGGATGTAGGGGAAAACACGTATTGGTCACTTTCATACAATATTCCTGTAAAAATTGCACTAGTCTGTCTCCTCTATCATTTCGTTCGTCTAGGCCATATTTTCCCGTAATATTTTCAACTTCTTGGTTTCCGACCTTGGCATTAAAGTCGCCTTGTATTATTGTTATTTCGTGTTTTTTTGTCATCTTTAGTAACTGCGCAATATCACTATAAAATTCTTCGACTTCATTCAAATTTGCATCTCCAGTGGGAGCATAGACTTGTATGATATTAAAATTTAGCGGTTTTCCGCTTATTTTTAACAACATTGTCCTGTCTGACTTTGGAACGAATCCCGTGACACAGGCCGCTATATGATTTTTAACAATAATAGATACTCCTCTTCTGTGAGCACCCTCCTGGTTTCCTGAATGATACTTTGCACATCGTAATATTTCTACGGGACATAAATCCGTTTAGAATATGGACTATATATGTCAAGTCCTTCGGGTACGTCCCACACAAAATTTCGGAAAAGTGCAGTTTAGGACCTCATCTAGAATCGTTTTAATTTTTCTTGCAACATGTTGTGCTCAAAGTTCCATTTACGATAGTTCAAGATTCTTGAGTGGCAAGTCCATACTTCTTGAGAAAATGACACGAAAACTGTAAAAAACCCCCTACGGCCAGCAGATGAAGTGGCTGGTGCTCACGACAACTCTCGAACCGAATACTGCGTTGGTCCATACTGTGCATATCGTAATATTTCTTCGAATATTATATGAAATTCGAAGGTGGTGCTTATAGGTCCACTCCTTCCCGTACCTCCCTCACAAAAGATCGAAAACATTCGCTAAAATGGTACGCGTGATATCTTATAAAAAGTATTTGTCCATACTTAGTTTATGTTCAAAAGTGGGCTCTATCGGTCCGATCATTGGGGTACCAAGGACATTTTTGTGCGCAAAGCTGGCAAACTATCGACAGTCCAGTCTTTCGCAAAACAATGGATACGTCGGCAACCGAAACAAGTTATTTGGGTTATCTGTCGCGAATTGTATAAAACAAAATTGCTTTTGAGTCCGATATAAACAAAGCCTTACGACAGTGATCAAAACGATAGTCCGACTATCGATAGTTTGAGGATTCGAGTGGCCCTGTTTACAGCGATATTATGTTTTTCGCAGGCAAGTACATGTTTCCTGATATAATGGTCCAAAAGCTCTAACTTATATGGTGACCAACAGAAGTCACAGGTGTCCGCGATATCTATCGAGAGTAATAACGACTCCCAAAATAAGACCCACTTACAAAATGGACTATGTCGATCTATTCCTCCCCCGAAAAACTATTGAGATTTAATCCAAATACATAGTTTTGTACGTTTATACGTCCAACATTTAAAAAAAAACCCTAAATACATTTTGAAAAAAGTGATTCAATTTACATAGGCCGACTGCCGACTGATACTTTTTTATCATAGTTCCACATATCAATCTCTCATATCAATGAGTGCATATATTAGCTCAATGATATGGGACCTACTGTTTATCGTCGAGTCGGAACGGACTGTCTCAAGACACCACTAGTAGATAAGTTTCACATGGCTGAAATACTCACGAAATGTCGCAAACATCACTGAGGGGTATTTTGCCACCGTTGAATATTTGATTTTGCCTGGCCTGGAACCCACGAGCTTTAGCGTGCAAAGCAAAACGGGTGTGCATACCATTGCACCACGGTAGCACCGATATACAACTTATTTGTTCATACAAACCGAACTTACGTGCAACAATTGTTAAATTTGCCAATAACTTACCTAAAAATAAGTACAAAAAAATAAATAAATTAGAAAATTGAAAATCACTATTAGCAGCTCATTAAAATAAATTATAAAAATAGAAAACTAAAATATTTTCACACAAATAAGATTTGTTTATTTTTTCTTTAAATTGTTTTCAAATTCCATCGAACGAAGTCGTTATTCGCCGCTTTCGCTTCTTAAAATCAATGCCATTGCAATCTTAGATATTTTGCGATGTGCAAGGTGTTGCCGGCTTTATTTTGTTTATCTTATTTTCAGCGGAGAAACACAAGATGTACACAGTGGAATCATTTCGTAAAAAAGATGATAACCAACAAATATTTCAAAATTATCCACTGCAGGTATGGAATTTTTTCTTTGGTAGGAAATATTTGTCACACATGCAGAACTGTTGGAATGACAGGTTTCCAGTGGAAAATAGTCCAGTCCATCCCAGACTTATAACTTGGTAAAAATGTTTGTTTGTATTAATAAAATATTTATCCTGACTATTTGCAAAAACAAACTACAAGTCTTCATTCCAAAATACAAAAACACCCAAAACCCTCTTTAATGTTTTTTTTAGTCCATGTCTTACCCCACTGTGCGACATGCATTTTTTCAACGACGGATGTTTAACATTTCTGACCTTGAAATAAAGCTACAAACAAAACAATACCCCATCACGGAGGCAGCCGCGGTTAGTACAACAACAACAACAGAAAAAACAATTACCCCTCAACAACTGAGCAGCAACAACTATGGAAACGAAATCAATTGGAAATGAGTAAATTTGGCGCAACAACTAAAAAAAGCACAAAATAACAACAACACAAACAAAATAAAAATAGACTATTTTCATGTCTATGAAATACAAAAAAAACAACAAATTGCATTCACACAAAAAATAACAACATAATTATTTTCATTCATTGCACAGATAAGGAGATGCGGTCCAGACAAAAAGATTAGTCTTCTAATGCACGTCATTTAAGTAAGCGTGACAAATGTGGATGGAAATCGATTTGTTAAATGGCGAAAAACATTTTTTACACATCTCTGTAATTTTCTATACAGACGAGCTTTGGTCGTCAATAGAAGCAGCCTCTGGGGGATCTATACGAGGAAAATGCCCTCTGGTTGTCTATAGAGACTCTAGGTGGCAGACGATCTCTAGGGCGTAGATACAATTCCTAATGACCGTCTTTTCTACTGATAGAATACCTCTGAAAAGTCTTCTAGAGATAGACGAACTCCTCAAGGTATTCTGTGGATAGAAGACCTCCTAAGGGTCTTGTATGTATGGGAAATTTCATAGATTACCTCCTAAGGGTAGAGTAGGTACAGAAGACCTGTAAAGTATAGAAGATTTCCTATGGGTCAATGAATAGAATAACACTTAAGGATCTTTTATGCATACCATTATGGTAGACTAGCTTTTTATACCCTCAGCATTTATGCTAACGAGGGTATATACACTTTCATACGGGAAAAATGTGCCTCATCGAAATAATGGTTTTAGACCCCAAGTATGTTTGGACGAAATGTGTTTCAGACAATTTGGAGTCGATTGAGCAATGTCCGTCCGTCTGGCTTTTGTAATATTTTGCCCAAACTTAGTTTAAGTTCGAAGATGGGCTATATCGATCCACTCCTTCCGGTACCTCCCCCACAAAAGTTCGAAAATGTTCGGAAAATTTGTACGCACGATAACTCTTGAAGGGAGTAACCGATTTGGTCCATACTTTGCCCATCGTAAAATATGTGCCAGACTTAGATAATGTTTCAATATAGACTCAATCGGTCCATTCCTTCGGGTACCTCCCACACAAAATTTCGGAAAAGTTCAGTTTAGGGCCATCTCTCGAATCGCTCTGATTTTTGTTTTAGCAACTTGTATTCACTGCCCTCCATACGATGGTACAAGTCCATACTTCCTGAGAAAATAGGCTGAAAGTTGCAAAAAAAACCCCTATGACACCGTGTGACGTGGTTGGAGGGCAAGATAACTCTAGAACGAATCTGCCGATTCGGTCCAAAATTTCGCCTTATTAATATTTTGTTCAAACATAGTTTAAGTTTGAAGATAAGCCATATCGGTCCACTCCTTCAGGAACCTCCCTCACACAAGTTCAAAAATGTTCGGAAAATTTGTTCATACGGTAACTCTTGAAGGGAGTGGCCGAATTGGTCCATACTTTACACATCCTAATCTATCTATATCTACTAGATATAGATCAGGTTCAAATATGGACTATATTTGTCCACTCCACCCGGTGCCTCCTACACAAAATTTCGGATAAGTTCACTTTAAGACCTGCTATCGAATCACTTTGATTTTTGTTGAAGCAACTTGTACTCGCTGCCTCAATTACGATGGTAAACGTTTTTTCAGGGGCAAGTCCATACTTCTTGAGCAAACATCCCGAAGGGTGTAAAAACCCCCTATGGCACCATATGTTGTGGCTGGAGATCCACTTCCATAATGGTCAATGTAGATCCATTCCTTTTAGTATCTCCTCCGCAAAGCATTTGATCTCTAATCCTAATGAACATTTTTGTCGGTTCAAATTCCCAACATTTTTAAAAACCCCTAAATACATACGTTTTTTTGGGAAAAAATTGTTTCAATATATACAGGCTGAGGGTATATCTCTGTCGGCAAAGCCGACTGATACTTTTTTACTTGTTTGTATACAGAAGACCTCCTTAAGAAATTATTTAAATAGGAGACCTCATAATGGGATATTATTGACAGAAGACAGGTCTTCTTCAGACTTCTGTCTCCTTATAGATAGAAAACCTTCTATCGATAACATACCTCCTAATGGCATTCTATAGTGAGAACACCGCCAACGGATCTTCTAAGGATAGAAAAACTCTTAAGGGCCTTTTACTGATAGAAGAGCTCCTAAGGGTTCTCTAGGTATAGAAGACCTCCTACGGGCCATCTATGGATAGAAAACTCCTAAGGATCTTTTATGGACAGATAACCTCCTAATGGTCTTCTGAAGATAGAATACCTCCCAATGATCTTGTATGGGTGGAAGACCTCTTAAAAGTCTTCTATAGATATAGATAAGGTCTTCTATGAATAGTCCATCAATGAATTAAACACCGTTTAAAGAGAGATGATCCCTGAGGGGTCTTCTTGACTAGAAGGCCTCCCAAAGTCATTTTATTAACAGAATACCTTCTAAAGGTATTTTGAAGACCGAAGACGTCTTTAAGGCCTTCTATAGTCAAAATACCTCCTAGGTGTCTTCTATAATCAGCAGACCACAAATTTCTTCTATTGACGTAACCTCCTGCTTAAGTTCTTCTAGAAGACCTCATATCGGACTTCTTCAGACAGAAGACATTCTAAAGTGTATTTTACGGATAGAAGACATCTAAGGGTCTTCTAGGTGTAGAAGACATCCAAAGAGTCTTCTAAGTACGTGTATTTTAGGATAGAAACCCTCGAAAAGGTCCCCTGTCTTTTACGGACAGAAGTCCACTCAATGGTCTTTTAGGGACAGAAGATCTTCCAAATTAAAAAATCTTATTGGTCTTCTACGGATAGAACAGCTTCAACGGTCCTCTAGGTATAGAAGACCTCCTATGGGTCTTCTATGGATAAAAGAACTTCCCACGGATCTTTTATGGATCGATAACCTCCTAATGGTCTTCTGTGAAAAGAATACCTCTCAGTGGTCTTCTATGGATAGAAGACTTCCTTAAGGTCTTCTATGAATAGTCCATCAATGAATAATATACCTTTCAAAGATCTTCAATGGACAGAAGATGGATCTTCTGGGTTAGAAGACCTCCTAAAATCATTTTATTGACAGAACACCTTCCAAAAGTATTTTGTAGACCGAAGACGTTATGAAAGCCTTCTATAGGCAAACTACTTTCTAGATGTCTTTTATAAACAGAAGGCCACATAGAGATCTTCTATTGACGTAAGACCTCCTTAAGTTCTTCTAGAAGACCTCCTATCGGACTTAATCAGACAAAGGCCTTCTATGGACAGAAATCCTCCAAGGGGTCATCAAAGGATAATTGACCTAATAAGTGTCTTTTAGGGATAGAATACCTCTAAGGCGCTTCTAGGTATAGAAGACATCCGAAGAGTCTTCTAAGTGAGAAGGCCCTACGGGTATTTTAAGATAGAAAACCTCCTAAACGTCTTGGCTAGAATACCTCCACAGGATATTCTATGGACAGAAGACCTCCAAAGGGTCTTTTATGATAGAAGTCCACCCAATGGTCTTTTAGGGAATATGTTCCAAATGTCTTCTATGGATGAAAATCATCCTACCAATCTGAAGACCTCTAAAGGGAATATTAGGATAGAAAATCTACTAAGGGTAAATGGGTCTCCTAAAGGCTTTCGATGGATAGAAGACCTACTAAAGGTTTTCAATAAATAGACTACCTCCAAAGGGGTTTTCTATGAATTGAAGACCACTTAAGAGTGTTCTATGGATAAGGTCTTCTAGGGATAAAAGGGTTGCTTAAGATCTTCTATAGATAGAATACCTCCTAAAAGCCTTCTATGAACAGAATACCTCCAAAAGGATCTTCTAAAGATGGAATACGTCCTAAGGACATTCTATGGATAGAAGACCTCCTAAGGGTTTTCTATGGATAGAAGACATCTTAAAGATCTTCTATGGATAGAAGACTTCCTTTAGGTCTTCTACGTATAGAAAACTTCTAAAGCGCTCGGCACATACGGTGCGTTGTGCGTTACGTTACAACAACCACATGAAAAAAGTGAAAGTGAAGCCAAGTTTTTTTGAAAAACAACAATATGGCTGACGCATTAAAGTTAAACATAATTTAACTGTTTTGGGACAACGCGTGTCCCAACGTGTCACTAAACGGACCTTATGTGCCGAGGGCTTAAGGGTCTTCTATGGATAGAAGAGCTCCAAAGGACCTTCAATGGATAGAAGGCCTCAAAAAGGCTCTCAATGAATAGAAGACCTGCTAAAGGTATTCTATTGATAGAAAGCCCCCAAAGGTCTTCTAGGGATAGAAATCCTCCAAGGGTCTTCCATGGATAGAAGACCTTCTAAAGTTCTTCAATTGATAGAAGGCCTCCTAAGGGTCTTCTATGGATAGAAGATTTCCTTCTAAACCTCTTAAAGGTCTTCTAGGGATAGAAGGACTCCTAAAGGCCTTCAGTGAATAGAAGACGTCCAAAGAACCTTCTAGGGATAGAAGAACTCCTAAGGTCCTTCAATGAATAGAAGGCCTCCTAAAGACTTTCAATGAATAGAAGACCTGCTAAGGGTATTCTAGGGATAGAAAACCTCCAAAGGTCTTCTAGTGGTAGAAAACCTCCAAGGGCATTCTATGGATAGAAAACCTCCTGAGGGTCTTCTATGGATAAAAGACCTCCTAAGGGTTTTCAATGGGTAGAAGACCTCCAAAGGGTATTTTATGGATAGATAAGAGTCTCCTTTTGGTGATCTATAGGCTCCTTGTAGTCGTACATTGAAACTCAATTCCGGTCATTTACGGAGTCTCTCTTCCAGTCGTTTACAGAGACTCCATTTAGTTCGTATAGAGTGACTTCCTTCGGACCGTCTATAGAGATTTCTTTCAGGTCGTCTATAGAGACCCTCTTCTGGGGACCAATATTGACTCTTTGCTGGTCGTCTATAGGTACTTCCTTCAGGTCGTCTATAGACTACATTTAGGTCGTCTAAAGAGACGCCCTTCAGGTCGTCTAAAGAGACACCCTTCAGGTCGTCTAAAGAGACACCCTTCAGGTCGTCTAAAGAGAAGCCTTTCAAGAGAATTCCCTGAGGTCGTCTAAAGAGACGCCCTTCGGGTCGTCTAAAGAGACGCCCTTCAGGCCTTCGAAAGAGACGACCTACAGGTCGTCTAAAGATACGCCCTTCAGGTTGTCTAAGGAGACGCCCTTCAGGTTGTCTAAAGAAACGCCCTTCAGGTTGTCTAAAGAGACGCTCTTCAGGTTGTCTAAAGGGACGCCCCTCAGGTCGTCTAAAGAGACGCACTTCAGGTCGTCTAAAGAAACGCCCTTCTGGTCGTCTAAAGAGACGCCCTTCTGGTCGTCTAAAGAAACGACCTTCTGGTCGTCTAAAGAGACGCCCATCAGATCGTCTAAAGAGACGCCCTTCAGATCGTCTAAAGAGACGTCCTTCAATTCGTCTAAAGAGACGTTCTTCAGTTCGTCTAAAGAGACAACCTTCTGGTCGTCTAAAGAAACGACCTTCTGGTCGTCTAAAGAGACGCCCTTCAGATCGTCTAAAGAGACGTCCTTCAATTCGTCTAAAGAGACGTTCTTCAGTTCGTCTAAAGAGACAACCTTCTGGTCGTCTAAAGAAACGCCCTTCTGGTCGTCTAAAGAAACACCCTTCTGGTCGTCTAAAGATACGCCCTTCAGGTCGTCTAAATAGACGCTCTTCAGGTCGTCTAAAGAGACGTCCTTCAGGTTGTCTAAAGAAACGCCCTTCAGATCGTCTAAAGAGACGTCCTTCAGGTCGTCTAAAGAGACGTCCCTCAGTTCGTCTAAAGAGACGTCCTTCAGGTCGTCTAAAGAGACGCCCTTCTGGTCGTCTAAAGAAACGCCCTTCTGGTCGTCTAAAGAGACGCCCTTCAGGTCGTCTAAAGTGACGCCCTTCAGGTCAAGTAACGAGCCGCTCTTCAGGTCATGTAAAGAGCCGCCCTTCGAGTCATCTAAAGAGCCGCCCTTCAGGTCGTTTAAAGAGACAGAAACGCCCTTCAGGTCGTCTAAAGAGACGCCCTTCAGGTCGTCTAAAGGAACGACCTTCGTCTAAAGAGACGCCCTTCGCCTACAGAGACGTCCTTCAGGTCGTCTAAATAGACGCCCTTCAGGTCGTCTAAAGAGACGTCCTTCAGGTCGTCTAAAGAGACGTCCTTCAGGTTGTCTAGACGAGACGTTCTTCAGTTCGTCTAAAGAGACAACCTTCTGGTCGTCTAAAGAAACGACCTTCAGGTCGTCTAAATAGACGCTCTTCAGGTCGTCTAAAGAGACGTCCTTCAGGTCGTCTAAAGAGACGTCCTTCAGGTTGTCTAAAGAGACGCCCTTCAGATCGTCTAAAGAGACGCCCTTCAGATCGTCTAAAGAGACGTCCTTCAGGTTGTCTAGAGAGACGACCTTCGGGTCTTCTAAAGAGACGTCCTTCAGGTCGTCTAAAGAGACGCCCTTCAGGTCGTATAAAGAGACGTCCTTCAGGTCGTCGAAAGAGACGTCCTTCAGGTCGTCTAAAGAGACGCTCTTCAGGTCGTCTAAAGAGACGAAATAAAAATATTTTAAATTTAATTCGAGAATTCTATTTGTAATTCGTAACATTTCATTTGTAATTCGAATTATTCCATTTGTAATTCGAATTGTTTTATTCGAATTATTCTATTCCATTTGTAATTCGAATTATTTTATATGAAATTCAAAGTATTCCATTCGTAATTCGAATAATTTTATTTGTAATTCGATAAAGACAGATATAAAATCAATACAAACAATATTTTGTATTTTTTTCGAATATCAAATGTAATAATTCGAATTACAAGTGAAATAGTTCGGATTTCAAATAAAATAATTCGAATTGAAAATGGAATAATTCGAATTACAAATGGAATAATTCGAATTACAAATAGAATAATTTGAATTGCAAATAGAAGAGTTCGAATTATAAATGGAATTCTCGAATTACAAATAAAATGTTAAGAATTACAACTAAAATGTTTCGAATTACATCTGAAAAAGGTGTAAAGAGACGCCCTTGATGGCCTTGAAATCGTCTATAGAGACTCTCTTTTCGCTTTTATCCTGATATCGCCAATAAAAACTTTTTCTTTATCTGATGCTCCAGAAGGATACACTATTGATCGCCTGTAAAAACGCTGCTCTCTGACGATAAACTATCTTTAAAATATTTTATAACAAAATAATAACTTATTGATGATTCGAGAATTTAGAATTGTATTCCTCTTTTTTCTCCGTGGTCACTTTAATGATGATTGTCATTTAATTTCGCCCCTTTTTTCTTTCGTCTATAGAGACTCTCTCTTTTCACTTTTATGATGATATCTCCAATAAAAACTTTTTCTTCATCTGGTGCTCCAGAAATTTACGCTATTGATCGTCTGTAAAAACTCTGCTCTCCGACGAATGCAGGTCCCTCGGAAAAACTGTCTTTAAAATATTTTAAAACCCCTTTTTCAAAGAGTCCTTCTCCTCTGGCTAATTTCATTCATGCTGCTGCCTGCCTGCTATGGCGATGAGTGAAGTAAAACTTGTAATTTCTATTGACATTTACCTTAATTTTGTTGAACCCTTGACTTTTAAACCTTTGGCCCCGTTTTACCAAAAGTGAGTGTGGTGGTGGTGAAACGGAAATCGTTTTGACTTAAAAAAATTAAAATTGCAAAAATAGCCCCAACCACAGAATGAAGAGGAGCATGCGAACGGATAAACTATGTCATACATAAATTACAAAAATGCTAATTTCGAATAAAAAAACGCTCTAAATGAAACGCAAAGAATGGGGTTGGTATTATTTTTTAACATCAGCAAAGGAAAATATCGCAAAACGAGAAAAGCCCATGAAAAGGAAAGCAGGGCTATATATTTTCTAAACGGAAATTCTTCACTTACGTTTTTCTGCTTTATTTTTAAAGTCATGCAAAAATTTTGCACAGCAGAAATTACAAAACAACAACAACAAAAAGCCGATAGTAAAAATGAAAACTACAAAAACACTTTTTAAACGTTAGAAGGGAAGGGGGGGGGGGGGGGGGGGGGGGGGGGGGGGGCTTTAAAATTGTTAGCGAGAACCACATAACACGTATTCAAAATTCCTTTGGCTAACGGTTCTCTTAGGGGAAATTATTATTACACTCGTTTTTTTCTGTTGCTTCTTTGCCTGCAACAGGAAGTATCTAGAAAAAACTAAGGCTATACCGAATCCTTATAACACATTTGACTTGCCTCTCAAATTGTGTGAATGCCAGCCAACAAACCACTCTTTAGTGGCCTGAAATGAATAGTCGAATGGATGGATGGCAGGTGGATGAATGAATGGTGAAGCGTTAGACACGAAACATTGCGGATGGATGTTTAGGTTAGGCAACAGGAGGCCGCCAAGTGTTTAGCAGGTTAAAACTAAAAAAGGTCTTAAAATGCATATTAAACTGTTTTTTGCTTAAAATGCTATTTTTTGAAAACGTTCATGGTGTCAAATATTTTAGACAAATATGTGAAGCACAACGTATATATAATAATTGTTCCACAAACATCCCAGGCGGGACAAGGGAGACTTCTCTTATATCAATGAGTTCACCCCGATTCATATTAGCTCAATGATATGGGACCTACTGTTTATTGCCGAGTCCGAACGGCGTGTCTTAAGACACCACTTGTCGAGAAGTTTTACATGACTGAAATACTCAGGAAATGTCGCCAACATTACTGAGGGGCAGCAGCACAACGTATGGCTTATAATTTTATTAACTTTTAAGATTCTACTAAAGTGTCCACTTACGAATCCACGGTTCAAGTATAAGTATGTTTTTAATAATATTGAGAACGGAAAAAAGTACAAACTTAGAATCCACTACAAAACGTGAACATAAACACGAATACTTAAGGTTGCATGTAATGCATGGCGTAAATATTGCATTCGAGGGGGGTTTATGTTTACACTCAAATTGTTATGTCGTCGAAATTATCGAAATGGGGCATTTTTGGATTCTTTCTTGTACTTTCTTTAAGAATATTTAGTGAAGAAACAAGTAAGAACGGAGTTAAGTTCGACCAGGCCGAACTTGTTATACCCTCCACCACGAGTTGTATTGAAGTAAAATGGAGCAATTAGTTTCCTCTTGTTTATGAAGAAAACTAAATACCAAATTTCAGCAAGTTCGGAAAACAATGTGGCTAGCCTTCAAAATACGAAATTCGTCGATCTAACGTCGATCTATACATACAAATTTCTGGCGGAAATTTTTAGACCCAAAGAAGACTAAGTACCAAATTTCCGATATTTCGGTAAAACCTTCAAAATACCAAAAACTCAAGAGGTACGCTTCTATGGGGGACATAGGAACCCGCGGAACTATACCGATAATTCTTTTCTGGAATATTTTATAACCCCGTGGAAGACTAAATAACAAATTTCAGTCTTTCGGTGGGATATTGACGTCCAACCTTCAGAGTTACGAAAATCGGGAGGTACCTTTCTATGGGGGCTATATCGAAACGTGGACCTGTACCGTCAGAAAGGCTTTTACCTCCAGCAAAGACTAAATACCAAATTTCAGCCATTTCGATGGGTTGCTGTGGCCACAAACTTCAAAATACCGAAAATCGGGTGGTACCGTTCTATGGGGGCTATACTAAGTCGTGGCCCTATATCGACACATTTCTGGGAGAAAATTTGATACCCCCAACGAAGACTAAATACCAAATTTCAGCGATTTTGGTGTGATAATGAGGCTAAAAACTTCAGAATACCGAAAATCGGGTGGTACCGTTTTATGGGGGCTATATGAAGGCGTGGACCTATATCGACAAATTTCTGGGAGAAAGTTTAATACCCCCCACGAAGACTAAGTACCAAATTTGTTCAGCCATTTCGGTAGAATATTGAAGCCACAACCATCAAAATACTGAAAATCGGGAGGTACCCTTCTATGGGGGGCTATATGAAGGCGTGGACCTATACCGACAAGTTTCATATGGAACGTTTAATACCCCCAGTGAAGACTAAATACCAAATTTCAACCATTTCGGTGGAATATTAAGGCCAAAACCTTCACAATATCGGAAGTAGGGAGGTATGGGGGCTATACTAAGGCGTGGACCTGTACCGACAAGTTTCTGGGGGAAAGTTTTATACCCCTAACGAAGACTATATACCAAATTTCAGCCATTTCGGGTGTTGCCGTGGGCTCAACCTTCAAAATATCGAAAATCGGGAGGTACCGTTCTATGGTGGCTATATGAAGGCGTGGACCTATACCGACAAATTTCTGGGAAAATGTGTGATACCCCTAACAAAGACTAAGTACCAAATAGACAAAGACTAAGTACCATAAAAATAGCGAAAATCGGGAGGTGCCGTACTATGGGGGCTATATGAAGGCGTGTACCTATACCGACAAATTCCATATGGAACGTTTAATACACCCAACGAAGATTAATTACCAAATTTCAGTCATTACGGTGTGATAATGACACTAAAACCTTCAAAATACCGAAAATCGGGTGGTACCGTTTTATGGGGGTTATACTAAGACAAATTTCTAGGAGAAAGTTTGATACCCCCAACGAAGACTAAATATCAAATTTCAGCCATTTCGGTGGAATATTGAGGCCACAACCATCAAAATACCGGAAATAGGGAGGTACCGTTCTATGGGGGCTAAACTAAGGCGTGGACCTATACCGACAAATTTGTGGGAGAAAGTTTGATACCACCCAACGAAGACTAAGTACCAAATTTCAGCCATTTCGGTGGAATATTGAGCTAACAACCATCAAAATATCAAAAATCGGGTGGTACCGTTCTAAGACGTGGACGGACGGAGGGGCGGACGGACATGGTTATATCGACTTTCGCTTTTTGAATGGCGAGGGAAGGACAACCATGCAATTTTATCAAGTCTATCTGCGTACATTGTACGTATACCCAACTGTACCACCTAATGTTAGCACGCGAGACCATGACAACTGAGAGTAGACGGTCTAAAACTATTTCATCAAGACCCTGGATATACAGCTGTGTTCAAAATAATAGGAGTGCCCATACACAAAATAGAATGGTCCAAAAAAACATGTTTAAAGTTCTCCATTTTCGCCAATTCGGCATTTGTTTAACATTTTTGACATCTCAACTGTTAATTCATTAACAGAAATGTGGCAATATGTTTTAAATTATTTACTGTTTACACCAACATTATAAATCGTCTTAAATTTTTTGTTCAAAAAAATAGGAGTGTGGAAGAAAAAGGAGAATAAAAATATTTTTATTTGAGTTTAGGACCAGAATTGACAATATTTTAGTTGTTAGTACTGAATTTAATAGATCTGAAGGATGTTTGAAAACAAAATAGGCTTTTGGATGTGGCCACAATCAGGATATTGTCCTTGCAGCTCTTTTCCTATAATTTGAGCATTTATTTGGAAATCAATGGATTTTATAAACAAAACCTTTGTTGATTAGAGTTGTTTAACACTCTAGCTGTTACCTCGAACAATATATAATGATTGGTTCCCCATAAATTTGAGTATTTTGATCCTTGAGCCAAGCTTTAGCTAGTTTCCATTAGACTTTTATGTAAGGATTGACCAAAAAAGCGTATCTATAAGGCATTAATTCCTCGACCAAATAATGTTTTAGGGCCCTTAGCATCTTAACTACACGCAGAACAATTATTTTGTTCATATTTGAAAAATTGGATCATTGGCAGATATGAGCCATTTTTCTGCACGCTTTGTTAAAAAGCTAATTTTAAGGAAATACTTCTGAAGTTGCCCTGCGAATATGTTTACTAGGTTTTGCATCGTATAAAACACAATTTTCAATGAGAACTAATCTAAATTAAGTACTTTTGAACGAAAAACGTGAAATTATGTAGAAAAATATAGTACGGTGTACACCAACCATAGAGTAGTCAAAGCCGGATTATCACAAAATGGTGTAACACTAATTTCAACCGTTCACGCTTTAAAATATTTTTGGAATAGAAGTGAAATTGATTGTGTACATAAAGCTAACATCCTGAGGACCTCATAATTTCATTTGGTCGAGGAATAAAAGACTTATAAATGCGCTGTTTTGGCCGATCCTTTCATAAATGATTAATGGAAACTGGCTGAAATTTGGTTCATGGTTCAAAATACACCAATTTATGGGATACCAATCATTATGTTTTGTTTGAGGTAACAGTCAGAGTGTTAAACAACTCTAATCAATAAAGGTTTTGTTTATAAAATCTACTGAATTCCCCAATAAGAGCTTAATTTATTGGAAAAGTATCCACAAGGACAATAGCCTGTTTTTGGATACTACCAAAGGACTTTTGTTTTCAAAAAAAATTCAAATATATTGTATTTAATACTATCAACTAAAATATTTACAGTTTTGGTCTTAAATTCAACTAAAAATATTTTTATTGTCCTTTTTCTTCCACACTCCTATTTTTTTGAACAACAAAATTTTAAGACGATTTATAATGTTGGTGTAAACAGTAAATAATTTAATACAAATTGCCACATTTCTGTTAATGAAATAACAGTTGGAATGTCAACAATGTTAACCAAATACAAAATAAGCCAAAATGGTGAAGTTTAACCATATTTTTTTGGACCTCTCTCTTTTGTGTATGGGCACTCCTATTATTTTGAACACAACTGTATGTACGCCCCATAAATTTTTAGAGAACCTACGATTTTACACTAGTTGGAAGGGGGTTTCATAAACCAAAAAATAAAAACCTGAGCTCTCCATGACATTTAGAAGGAATAATGTATTTAACCTTAATTTCGGCTGCAAACACCGGAATTCTGTAACTCAGTTTTCGAGTTGCCTACAAAGATTTTAATATAGATTAGCGAAGACGTATCTCATAGTTTTCTTAGAGATGAACGAAAAGTCTTCTTCCAACAAGCAGAATCTCTTCTAGAAACAAGAACGTCTTCTTCTGTAAGTGTAAAAGTTATTCCTCTAAAAGAGCAGACAGTCCTCATCTAGAGGAGTAGAATTCTTTTTCTAGAAGAAGATATTTTCTCGATGTGCAGACTGTTTTCTTCTTCAAGGGCAAAAGGTCTTCTTCTCGAAGAGCAGAAGATCTTCTTTAATAAGAGCAGAAGGTCTTTTAGTAGAAGAGCAGAAGGTCTTCTTATGAAATACCAGAAGATGTTTTCATATTCTTTTAGAAGACTCTATCCAAACAGGACCTTCTAAAGATCTTCTGCACGAAAACCTCCTAAAGCTCTTCCATTGAAAGAAGACCTTCTGAAGGTAGTCTGTGGAAAGAAGACCATCTAAAGGTTTTCCTATAAGTTCGAAGACAAGCCATATAGGCCCACCCCTTCATGAACAATTGTGCGCATGATAACTGCTGAAGGGAGAAACCGTGTTGGTCCATACTTTTCACATCATGAAATTTGTTTCATCAGACATAGATGAGGTTGCAATATGCACTCTATCAGTCTACTACTTCGGTTACCTGCAGAAAAACAGAATCTCTTCTAGAAACCAGAAAGTCTTCTTCTGTAAGTGTAGAAGTTATTCCCCTAAAATAGCAGACAGTCCTCAGAAATATTTTTCTAGAAGAAGATATTTTCTCGATGTGCAGTCTGTTTTCTTCTACAAGGGCAAAAGGTCTTCTTCTTCTTCTTCTCGAAGAGCAGAAGATCTTCTTTAATAAGACCAGAAGCACTTTTAGTAGAAGAGCAGAAGGTTTTCTTATGAAATACCAGAAGATGTTTATATTCTTTTAGAAGACTAGAAAGGTGTCATCTATCCAAACAGGACGGCTGTATTCCGAAACGTCAATTGCTTTGTAATCGTGCATTAATCTAGGGGTTCTTAGATCGAGTTCCATACTAGAGTAGTTTAATGAAATTGCAGTAGCGGGGAACTCGATATAAGAACGCCTAGTTTCATGCACGACTACAAAGTAACTGACGTTTCGGAAGTCAGCCGACCTTCTAAAGATCTTCTACACGAAAATCGTCTAAAGGTCTTCCATTGAAAGAAGACCTTCTGAAGCTAGTCTGTGGAAATAAGGCCTTCTAAAGCTTATCAAAAGACGAAGAACCATGGAAAGAAAAGCTTCTAAAGGTCTTCTACGGAAAAAAGATCTTCTAAAGGTCTTCTGTGAGAAAGAAGACTTTCTAAAGGTTTTCTGTGGAAGGAAGATCATTTTCAGGTCTTCTATAGACAGAGGACTTTCAATAGATTTTCTGTGGAAAAAAATATATTCTAAAGGTCTTCTATGAACACAGCACTTTCTAAAGATCTTCTGTGGAAAAAAATATCTCCTAAAGGTTCTAAAGGTCATCTACGAACGAAAACTTTCTAAGGGCTTCCTATGGAAAGAAGGTCATCTATAAACATAAGACTTTCTAAAGGTCTTCTGTGGAAAAGACTTTCTGAAGGTCTTCTATGGAAAGAAGATATCCTAAAGGTCTTCCACGAACGAAGACTTTCTAAAGCTCTCCTAACGAAGGAAGTCCTTCTTAAGGTCTTCTATGATCAGAGAACTTTCTTAAGATCTTATATGGTAAAGGACTTTCTAAAGGCCTTCTGTGGAAGGAAGGCTTTCTGAAGGTCTTCTATGAGCAAATAACTTTTTAAAGTACTTTTGTGGAAAGAACGCCTCTGCGAAAAGATCTTCTACGGAAAGAAGATCTTCTAAAGGTCTTCTGTGGAGAAAAAGACTTTCTAAATACCATCTTGAGGTTTTCCATAGGTAGGGGGCTTTCAAAAGATCTTCTGTAGAAAGAAGATCTTCTGTGAAAATAATATATTCTAAAGGTCTTCTACGAAAGAAGAGTTTTTAAAGGGGTTCAATAGAAAGAACCCCTTCTACAGGTCTTCTATGGAAGGAAGACTATCCAAAGTTCTTCCATGGAACGGCGGCCTTCTAAAAGTCTTCTATGTAAGGAAGACCTTCTAAAGTCCTTCTGCGGAAAAAGGAAATTCTAAAGGCCTTCTACGGAAAGAAGAACTTCTAAAGGTATTTTATGGACAGAGAACCTTCAAGAAGAGTAGAAGATCATCTTATAAAAAATATATTTTCATATTGTATTAGAAGACTAGAAGTTTTTTTTTTCGAGAATAACAAAGGTAGAGCAGAAGTTCTTCTGCAAAGAATACCTTTTAACAGCTTTTTGTTGGAAAAAGACTTTGTATAGTCCCTCTATAAAAAAGGTCTTATGTTTCACGAAATCCTTCTAAAGGTCTTCTATGGAAATACCCTTCTCAAGGCCTTCTTACCTTCTTACCGCGGTAAAACAATCTAAAGTTCTTCCTTGGAAAGGATAGCTTCTAAAGGTCTTCTGTAGAAAGAAGGTTCCATGGAAAGAAGAACATGTTAAAGGTCTTCTTTGGAAAAAATTCCTACTGTGGAAAAGGGAAATTCTAAATGTCTTCTATGGAAAAAAGATCTTCGATTTTTTTAAAGGAATGCCGTCTAAATGTCTTTTATGAAAAGAGAACCTTCAAAAGGTACTTTCTTAACTTCTAAAGGTCTTCTATGGACCTTCTATAAATCTACTGTTGAAAAAAGACCTTGTACAGGTCTTTTACGGTAAGAAGAACTTCTAAATGTCTTCTATGGACAGAGCAGAAAGTCTTCTTAAAAATTTCCGAAAGATATTTTTGAAAATTTCAGAAGGTCTTTTTGTAGAAGACCACAAAGTATTCCAATAAAAGACAAGATGGTATTTTTAACAAGTAGAAAGTATCAGTCAGCTGTGCTGACGGAGATATACCCTCAGCCACTGATCAAAAAAAACGGTACATAAAATATTGATTTTGTATCATGAGTTTGCTTTAAAATCTGTAGGTACCGTAATGTGAGGCTATACCAAATCATTGACATATACCAAACATTTTTAGTAACTAAACATCTTCATAAGGGACTCGAAATATTAAATTACGTTAAACAAAGTTTGGCAGACATTTTTGAAAGTTTTAGAGTTATCTTGCACAATAGCTTTTGGGCGATTATCTCAGGAAGTATTGACTTACTAGAACAACCTACTGAAAAAGGAATCAAAACGATGCGAGAGAAGCTCTTAAACTTCACTTTTTCCGAATTTTGTGTGGGAGGTACCCGAAGGAGTGGACCGATATAGTCCATATTCTAACCTGATATATGACTGGATAAAATAATACGATGTGCAAAGTCTGTACCAGTCAGAAACTCCCTGCCGGAATTATCATGCGGATTTGCTATTTTGGTTGGTGCCGTCAGAGTTTCATGGAGCTTTTAGGCTAATATCTCAAGAAGTGTGGACTTGCGCAGGAAAAAAATTGTACCGTCGTAAAGGGAACCGCAAGGATCCGATCCGAGAGGTGCTCTTAAAATTCACTTTATCCGAATTTTGTATGGGAGGTACTCGAAGGAGCCGGCCGATATAGTCCACATTCTAGTCCGATATATATCTGGAAGGAATAATACGATGTGCAAAGTTTGGACCAAATCAATAGCTCCCTTCAAGAGTTAACGTTCACACCATTTTACAGAAAAATTTTGAACTTTTTTGGGGGAGGTATGGCCCATATTCGAACTTAAACTAAGTTTGGACAAAATATTACGATACCCAACATTTGGTTCGAATCGGTTGATCCTTTCTAGAGGAATCGTGCGCACCAGCCAGCGAGACAGAAGGACATGGCTAAATAGACTCCAAGACTCGAATTTCGTCCAAACACACTTGGGGTCTAAAACCGTTATTTCGATGAGGCACATTTTTGGTCGTATCAAAGTGTATATTCCCTTGCTACCCTAAAGGCTGAGGGTATAATAAGAAGATCTTCTCATAGATGGTGTTTTTCTTTAGATGCTATTTTATAAAAGACCAGAACACTTTCTTTTAGATGATGTATATCTTCTAGATTGTCTTATTAAATATTGGAAGTCGTTTTATAGAACGTCAAAGGGTCTTCTTATAGAAGAAGAGCAAAAAATCTATGGAAACCCACAAATCGTCTTATAGACATAATGATCCTATAGAATGCATGATTTCCATCATATAGAATATATAATTATCTCCTTACGAAAGGCAATATGGTATACTTAGAGAACACAGAATGGTCTAGAGTTGGGCAAATTTAGTTTCAAATAGTGCCAGATAGTTCCGACACCGACACAATGTTCGTTTTTCTGTCCTTCTAGTTTCCATAGTTCTGATATTGGGAGCTGATACATAAAAAGATCTCGTCTTTGGTGGTGGAAGTAAGTAGTTTCGATACTACCCAAAACTAAAATGGTTTCCTTATAGAAGAATGCCGTCTCATAGAGGAGATCCTCCTATACGAGATAAAGTATTAATTTTCGGAAGACCGGCAAGTTTTCTGTTGTGTTTTTTATAGGAGAGGAGGGCTGACCCTCATAAATACAATATTAAGTATGTACAACCCACCAAAATAGCAATTTATTTGAATTTTTGGCGATATCGTACCGAATTTGGAATAAATAATAATCTCGGCACAATTTTCTGATTCCGAATTTGCATGCAAAACAGATACGAATATGTATAAAGCGATTTGCAGAATTCAAAACGTTTTGTCGAAAATATGCGAGTATCTAGACGATTTCGTTTAGAATTCGAAAGAAATTTTTGGAAAATTCTGCGGAAAATAAATAAATTTTCGTAAAAAATATTCGAGATGTTCGATCCGAAAATCGGAAACTATGTCTAACTATTCGGATGTTTGATTACATATTCTGAATATTATGCCAAATTTTGGTTCGGTAGTTCCGGACCCATTAATCATTACAGACTGTAGCGTATTCAATCAAATTCAAAAGGGAAAATAAAATTAATTATCAACCAGACGACTCCTGTTCATTTTTCATGCATTCTGTAGTTAAGACAAAACATAAATGGGTGAATATTGCGAAAATACTTGTTTTTGTGATCGAAAACTGCAAAGTGCGAAAATGGGGTTAAATAAATATTTGTCGGCTTTTACTGTTTTATAAGACAATTTTATGCATTAATTAGCGATGGGCCATTTTTTTTTTTTTTTTTTTTTTTTTTTTTTTTTTTTTTTTTTTTTTTTTTTTTTTTTGTAGTGAGTGTCACGTTAATGATGGAAACGTGATTATTCGTGGATTTAAATGTGGAAATCTTCAAAATTTGTTACAAAATATAATATAGATCAATGAAGGCTTAAGAAATGAATACACCATTACCATAAATTTGGAAATTATAATATAAATAACGGAAAAAATACTCAGCACGGGAATGACAAATTTTCGGGAACATGCACAAAAAACACTTCACTTCAAGTCCTCAAGCAACTGACTGAATTTTTCACTTCTGTCGATTATCTTTAAAACTAACGGGAATTGTCGCTACATTCACAGATTACATATAAACAAAAAACCGGTTTAAAGCATTTTTTCTTAATATACACATTGGCGCACGACTAAAATATCTCAAAATCATAATTTAAAAAATAAAATTATATTCATGAAATTAAAATAGACATTGTTTATTCTTCTAGAATAACTCGCCGTACTTCATTTATATAATATATTTTGAAATATTAATGAATATCAGTGTTTTTTGAGCACAAAACGACTGGGGACACGCCACGGTAATGAGTATTTGCACCTTGCGACCAACTTTTTTCATATAAATATGTAGAATATTTTATTTTTATTTTCGAGCCTCGCTTAAGGACATTTTGTTTTACTTATTCCGTTTCTAAGAATTAAAATTTCAATATTTTAACCTTAAATGTGTCTGGACACAGAAACAAGTCTTTTCGCAATATTTACCCAAATATATATATGTGCATTTAAAAATAAATATTTGCCTGTTTCTCTAAGGCGATACGAATTCAAATTCGTTCGAATTACTACCAAACTGCTATTGTAGTTCGAATGAATTTGTATTCGAATCGTCTTAGTGTTATTGTAATACTAATCTTTAAGACTTCTTCCTACCACTTCTACCTAACAAACTTTTTTTTCTGACTGTAAGACAAACATTTCAAAAAAACGGATGGCATTTCGAGAGGGCCGTTTGGACGTCTTTGAATGATTGTGATGATGAGAACAATAGGGATAATGATGGTTGTGGTGTGTTGAAGGAGGTCGGTGGTCTCACACCATTCTAACACCTAGTTAGTTGGGCGTTGTTGAAGTGGTGGCGGAGCGGTGGTTCCGACAATGGTGATGAGATATTGCGCTATAGTGTGACGGACGATAATACCTTGACCTAATAAAATAATAACCTGCAACACAGAACATAAATACAATACTTGCAGCGGAGCGGAGCTATTGTCTTAAGCAGGCAGAGTGCAAAAGAAAAAAATCTGCAATATTCACATGCACATAGGTATGAACATACCACACAAACGCGGCATGGCATGTTAGGAGTGGTGGTCGTAGGCCCTTTAAATTTATAGAAAATTATGAACAAAAGGAAAGTAATTAAAATGGGAAGGAAATGCAAAACAAAAAAATGGTGAAAGAATGAAATAATGATGCAGATGTATGTGGTTATATTTTGTGAAAATATTAATCATAAAGAGGAGTAGAGGAAAGGAAATAATGTGACACATGATGTGGCTGAATTTATGCCGATAACATACGTATACATTAGGCCGGGGCGATTTGTATGGAAGGAAAAAAATGTTATCGGGCGCCTGGAGATTCTGATTTTTGGGATTGTACTGAGCAAAAAAGTCAACTAGACCATATGTCTACGGTGAAAATCGAGCCCCCGGATTTTGACTTGAAATTTTTTTTCAAGGATTTTTGGATATTTTGGCATATAACAACCAAACCACTGAGATTTTCGATCCAAGACAAAGACAACAATTGTAGCCAAGACAATAATAAAGAACTCTCTAGTACATCGCAAAAGCATTGGAACGCTCCTTCAATTAGTTATGGCCTCGAGAAGGTGCACATTTTTCGGAAAATATCGATAAACGACACTGTGCTACAAAATGGAACTCAAAGTCAGCTTTCTAATGATATACATATACGGTTAATCGCTTACTTAAAACCGGTTCCAAAATCGGTTTTAATATCAGAATATCCGGTTCAAAAATTTAGATAACCGGATCTGTCCTCCAATAAAATTTGTTATTAACGTGTTCGTCATTACAAGAGCTATTTATGGAAAGTATTTCAGAAGCACCACAGACCAATAACGAATATACATAAAAACAAAACATAGTTTTCTTAACAAAAACCGGTAAAATGTCAAAAAGGACCATGAAAACGGGGAAATAACGATTGGTCATCAATGAGAACCGTACCTAAAATCTTCTGAACAACATTTTTGTAGAATATTTGGATGCTGTAAAATCTCGCCTTGTGGTACTTTTACTACGGTTCAAAAAATAAAGGACGAAAAGGACATGAAAGGAATTGAGTTAGAGGGATGAAATATTCTACAAAAAGATTCACCATTCGATTTGACTGAAGACATGTAATGCCAAAATGAAGCTACAATAACGCTTTAGAGAGATATATAGCTATTTGATCAAAAATTAAGGGGCCAAAATTAAACCATTAATCACGCAATATCTCGGAAACTTGACCTATGGTGAAAATTTCCTTTTGGGTTCTCAATACACTCACCAAGGGCTTTCATCTCCAAAAGAAATTTTCCACCCACTGACTTTGAGTTCCATTTTGTAGCACAGTGTCGTTTATCGATATTTTCCGAAAAATGTGCACCTTCTCGAGGCCATAACTAATTGAAGGAGCGTTCCAATGCTTTTGCGATGTACTAGAGAGTTCTTTATTATTGTCTTGGCTACAATTGTTGTCTTTGTCTTGGATCGAAAATCTCAGTGGTTTGGTTGTTATATGCCAAAATATCCAAAAATCCTTGAAAAAAAATTTCAAGTCAAAATCCGGGGGCTCGATTTTCACCGTAGACATATGGTCTAGTTGACTTTTTTGCTCAGTACAATCCCAAGAATCAGAAACTCCAGGCGCCCGTGATGGTGTTCAAATCGCCCCACTCTAGTATACATATATAGTGAAGATGGATTCATTTTATGAAGAAAGTTATATTGGCTATGCATTAGATGTTATGGAAAGAGTCTATTTACAGAAGACCTATGGATTATTAGCCACCTACTGAGCACATCTTGTAGCAGTACTAAAAATGCGGTGCTTTGGAAATCAGTTTTGGATAACTACGAGTACGTATGATTCTTGGAATACTAACAGAGCTAAATTGTGGAAATATTTATGAATAGTTGTTCCTAAAGAACTCGCAGTGCTTAAGACCGCGAGCCACTAAGCATTTTTGTCGTAATACTCATACAAATGCATAATTTTTTTTGCTTTTCATTCGAAATTTCTGAAACTATTTTCTATTCCCCGAATCCAATGTACTTATAACTGTCTCCTTACAGACAGTTTTTCGCCAACCCACGTTGGTTAAAGTTAAATGATTAAGTTTTCTATGGCCCCCCGCAACAAGAGTCCTTGTTTATTTTACACACAAACAAAATCAAGCAATTTTTTAACTTTTACATGGAAGTTGTTGGCAATTTTATGTTTCTGATAAGTTTGTGTTTTCTGCTTTCATTGTAACCGTAAACCTCTGCTGAACGGCAAACAAAAAATATAGAAACTTTTTTTAGCAAGACTTAGTGCAGAAAATTATTTTAAGTTGAAATTTGATAAGTTTTGCATGGAAAGGACACAGCAGACCAAAGAGGGGGAGAGAGAAAGAGCGAGGGTAAAATTGAACCATTGTTTGCCAAATTGTATTTTTATTACAATTAAAACAATTTTTTCCAAAAATAAACCAAAAAATGTTTTAAACTATTAAAATTTCTTATCACGCACACAAAGTTCCACGTAATGGTAATAGTTTTAACAGGTCAGAGACAAATGCAAGGGAAGATGCAGTTTGTTGTAGTAAAACAAAAAAACTTTAATTGAAAAAGAATTTGCTTTAAATAGGCAACTAAGTCACATGCAAAGAAGACCTTCTAAATGTGATCTGGTCTTCTGTGGAAAGGCAAACTATTAAAGGTCTTTTGTGGAAAAAATACCTTTAAAGGTTTCAATGGAAATGAGACCTTTCCAATGTTTTCTGTTGACTTCTATGGAAAAATCTGTAGTGCGATTCTCTAACACATTTTTTGAGTTACCGACAAAAATCGGTAAAATTAAAATGCTTAAAAATTCAGTAATTAACGATATTTTTTCGGTAAGTTTGCGACCAAAATAAAGCAGTCGTAAAGTTCTACCGATAACAACAGTGTTGTCAACTTTTATTTGAACTTTTCATTATGTGCGTGAAGATAAAATCGATTTTGACTAGCGGAGACAAAAACCACATTGGTGGTGGTATAACAGTATAACAGTTGTATTGCAGATTCGTACGAAGGTAAAAACGATTTTGAAAAACGATTTTCAAGAATATATGTATGTTTTAGAATATTGCTCGGTATATAAAAAAAGATGAATGCATGCATAGCACTAAGTATTTCATTGTGGAAATTTTGAGAAAATCGGAAATTTTTGAAAAAAAAATATTATTACACAAGAAAGTTAAACAAATTGACCGATGATGAAAAGCCTCCATATATGGGATGGACCTATTGAGGGGCCTCCTAGGCGAAATCTGTGGGGGGTAGAACATTTTGGCGTATGCAGCTAACTACAGCATTGGCTTGGCTATCAGAATATGCTGATATCCAATGGATTCATTGTAGAAATTTAAACAAAATCGACCGATTATGAAAGTCCTTCATATATGGGATGGACCCATTGAGGGGCCTCCTAGGCGAAATCTGTGGGGGGTAGGAATATTTGGCGTATGCAGCTATTTAGAGCATTAGGTTGGCTACCAGAAAGTGCTGATAACTAATCATTTGATTGTAGAAAGTTAAACAAAATCGACCGATTACGAAATGCCTTCATATATGGGATGGACCCATTGAGGGGCCTCCTAGGCGAAATATGTGGGGGGTAGGAATATTTGGCGTATGCAGCTATTTAGAGGATTGGGTCGGCTACTAGAAAGTGCTGATAGCTAATCATTTGATTGTAGAAAGTTAAACAAAATCGACCGATTATGAAATGCCTTCATATATGGGATGGACCCATTGAGGGGCCACCTAGGCGAAATCTGTGGGGGGTAGGAATATTTGGCGTATGTAGCTATTTAGAGGATTGGGTCGGCTACTAGAAAGTGCTGATAGCTAATCATTTGATTGTAGAAAGTTAAACAAAATCGACCGATTACGAAATGCCTTCATATATGGGATGGACCCATTGAGGGGCCTCCTAGGCGAAATCTGTGGGGGGTAGGAATATTTGGCGTATGTAGCTATTTAGAGGATTGGGTCGGCTACTAGAAAGTGCTGATAGCTAATCATTTGATTGTAGAAAGTTAAACAAAATCGACCGATTACGAAATGCCTTCATATATGGGATGGACCCATTGAGGGGCCTCCTAGGCGAAATCTGTGGGGGGTAGGAATATTTGGCGTATGCAGCTATTTAGAGCATTAGGTTGGCTACCAGAAAGTGCTGATAACTAATCATTTGATTGTAGAAAGTTAAACAAAATCGACCGATTACGAAATGCCTTCATATATGGGATGGACCCATTGAGGGGCCTCCTAGGCGAAATCTGTGGGGGGTAGGAATATTTGGCGTATGCAGCTATTTAGAGGATTGGGTCGGCTACTAGAAAGTGCTGATAGCTAATCATTTGATTGTAGAAAGTTAAACAAAATCGACCGATTATGAAAGTCCTTCATATATGGGATGGACCCATTGAGGGGCCTCCTAGGCGAAATCTGTGGGGGTAGGAATCTTTGGCGTATGCAGCTATTTAGAGGATTGGGTCGGCTACTAGAAAGTGCTGATAGCTAATCATTTGATTGTAGAAAGTTAAACAAAATCGACCGATTATGAAAGTCCTTCATATATGGGATGTACCCATTGAGGGGCCTCCTAGGCGAAATCTGTGGGGGTAGGAATATTTGGCGTATGCAGCTATTTAGAGCATTAGGTTGGCTACCAGAAAGTGCTGATAACTAATCATTTGATTGTAGAAAGTTAAACAAAATCGACCGATTACGAAATGCCTTCATATATGGGATGGACCCATTGAGGGGCCTCCTAGGCGAAATCTGTGGGGGGTAGGAATATTTGGCGTATGCAGCTATTTAGAGGATTGGGTCGGCTACTAGAAAGTGCTGATAGCTAATCATTTGATTGTAGAAAGTTAAACAAAATCGACCGATTATGAAAGTCCTTCATATATGGGATGGACCCATTGAGGGGCCTCCTAGGCGAAATCTGTGGGGGTAGGAATCTTTGGCGTATGCAGCTATTTAGAGGATTGGGTCGGCTACTAGAAAGTGCTGATAGCTAATCATTTGATTGTAGAAAGTTAAACAAAATCGACCGATTATGAAAGTCCTTCATATATGGGATGGACCCATTGAGGGGCCTCCTAGGCGAAATCTGTGGGGGGTAGGAATATTTGGCGTATGCAGCTATTTAGAGCATTAGGTTGGCTACCAGAAAGTGCTGATAACTAATCATTTGATTGTAGAAAGTTAAACAAAATCGACCGATTATGAAAGTCCTTCATATATGGGATGGACCCATTGAGGGGCCTCCTAGGCGAAATCTGTGGGGGGTAGGAATATTTGGCGTATGCAGCTATTTAGAGGATTGGGTCGGCTACTAGAAAGTGCTGATAGCTAATCATTTGATTGTAGAAAGTTAAACAAAATCGACCGATTACGAAATGCCTTCATATATGGGATGGACCCATTGAGGGGCCTCCTAGGCGAAATCTGTGGGGGGTAGGAATATTTGGCGTATGCAGCTATTTAGAGGATTGGGTCGGCTACTAGAAAGTGCTGATAGCTAATCATTTGATTGTAGAAAGTTAAACAAAATCGACCGATTATGAAAGTCCTTCATATATGGGATGGACCCATTGAGGGGCCTCCTAGGCGAAATCTGTGGGGGGTAGGAATATTTGGCGTATGCAGCTATTTAGAGCATTAGGTTGGCTACCAGAAAGTGCTGATAACTAATCATTTGATTGTAGAAAGTTAAACAAAATCGACCGATTATGAAAGTCCTTCATATATGGGATGGACCCATTGAGGGGCCTCCTAGGCGAAATCTGTGGGGGGTAGGAATATTTGGCGTATGCAGCTATTTAGAGGATTGGGTCGGCTACTAGAAAGTGCTGATAGCTAATCATTTGATTGTAGAAAGTTAAACAAAATCGACCGATTACGAAATGCCTTCATATATGGGATGGACCCATTGAGGGGCCTCCTAGGCGAAATCTGTGGGGGGTAGGAATATTTGGCGTATGCAGCTATTTAGAGGATTGGGTCGGCTACTAGAAAGTGCTGATGGCTAATTATTTGATTGTAGAAAGTTAAACAAAATCGAGCGATTACGAAATGCCTTCATATATGGGATGGACCCATTGAGGGGCCTCCTAGGCGAAATCTGTGGGGGGTAGGAATATTTGGCGTATGCAGCTATTTAGAGCATTAGGTTGGCTACCAGAAAGTGCTGATAACTAATCATTTGATTGTAGAAAGTTAAACAAAATCGACCGATTATGAAAGTCCTTCATATATGGGATGGACCCATTGAGGGGCCTCCTAGGCGAAATCTGTGGGGGGTAGGAATATTTGGCGTATGCAGCTATTTAGAGGATTGGGTCGGCTACTAGAAAGTGCTGATAGCTAATCATTTGATTGTAGAAAGTTAAACAAAATCGACCGATTACGAAATGCCTTCATATATGGGATGGACCCATTGAGGGGCCTCCTAGGCGAAATCTGTGGGGGGTAGGAATATTTGGCGTATGCAGCTATTTAGAGGATTGGGTCGGCTACTAGAAAGTGCTGATGGCTAATTATTTGATTGTAGAAAGTTAAACAAAATCGACCGATTACGAAATGCCTTCATATATGGGATGGACCCATTGAGGGGCCTCCTAGGCGAAATCTGTGGGGGGTAGGAATATTTGGCGTATGCAGCTATTTAGAGGATTGGGTCGGCTACTAGAAAGTGCTGATAGCTAATCATTTGATTGTAGAAAGTTAAACAAAATCGACCGATTATGAAAGTCCTTCATATATGGGATGGACCCATTGAGGGGCCTCCTAGGCGAAATCTGTGGGGGGTAGGAATATTTGGCGTATGCAGCTATTTAGAGGATTGGGTCGGCTACTAGAAAGTGCTGATAGCTAATCATTTGATTGTAGAAAGTTAAACAAAATCGACCGATTATGAAATGCCTTCATATATGGGATGGACCCATTGAGGGGCCTCCTAGGCGAAATCTGTGGGGGGTAGGAATATTTGGCGTATGCAGCTATTTAGAGGATTGGGTCGGCTACTAGAAAGTGCTGATAGCTAATCATTTGATTGTAGAAAGTTAAACAAAATCGACCGATTACGAAATGCCTTCATATATGGGATGGACCCATTGAGGGGCCTCCTAGGCGAAATCTGTGGGGGGTAGGAATATTTGGCGTATGCAGCTATTTAGAGCATTAGGTTGGCTACCAGAAAGTGCTGATAACTAATCATTTGATTGTAGAAAGTTAAACAAAATCGACCGATTACGAAATGCCTTCATATATGGGATGGACCCATTGAGGGGCCTCCTAGGCGAAATCTGTGGGGGGTAGGAATATTTGGCGTATGCAGCTATTTAGAGGATTGGGTCGGCTACTAGAAAGTGCTGATAGCTAATCATTTGATTGTAGAAAGTTAAACAAAATCGACCGATTATGAAAGTCCTTCATATATGGGATGGACCCATTGAGGGGCCTCCTAGGCGAAATCTGTGGGGGGTAGGAATATTTGGCGTATGCAGCTATTTAGAGAATTGGGTCGGCTACTAGAAAGTGCTGATAGCTAATAATTTGATTGTAGAAAGTTAAACACAATCGACCGATTACGAAATGCCTTCATATATGGGATGGACCCATTGAGGGGCGTCCTAGGCGAAATCTGTGGGGTGTAGGAATATTTGGCGTATGCAGCTATTTAGAGCATTAGGTTGGCTACCAGAAAGTGCTGATAACTAATCATTTGATTGTAGAAAGTTAAACAAAATCGACCGATTACGAAATGCCTTCATATATGGGATGGACCCATTGAGGGGCCTCCTAGGCGAAATCTGTGGGGGGTAGGAATATTTGGCGTATGCAGCTATTTAGAGCATTAGGTTGGCTACCAGAAAGTGCTGATAACTAATCATTTGATTGTAGAAAGTTAAACAAAATCGACCGATTACGAAATGCCTTCATATATGGGATGGACCCATTGAGGGGCCTCCTAGGCGAAATCTGTGGGGGGTAGGAATATTTGGCGTATGCAGCTATTTAGAGCATTAGGTTGGCTACCAGAAAGTGCTGATAACTAATCATTTGATTGTAGAAAGTTAAACAAAATCGACCGATTACGAAATGCCTTCATATATGGGATGGACCCATTGAGGGGCCTCCTAGGCGAAATCTGTGGGGGGTAGGAATATTTGGCGTATGCAGCTATTTAGAGCATTAGGTTGGCTACCAGAAAGTGCTGATAACTAATCATTTGATTGTAGAAAGTTAAACAAAATCGACCGATTACGAAATGCCTTCATATATGGGATGGACCCATTGAGGGGCCTCCTAGGCGAAATCTGTGGGGGGTAGGAATATTTGGCGTATGCAGCTATTTAGAGCATTAGGTTGGCTACCAGAAAGTGCTGATAACTAATCATTTGATTGTAGAAAGTTAAACAAAATCGACCGATTACGAAATGCCTTCATATATGGGATGGACCCATTGAGGGGCCTCCTAGGCGAAATCTGTGGGGGGTAGGAATATTTGGCGTATGCAGCTATTTAGAGCATTAGGTTGGCTACCAGAAAGTGCTGATAACTAATCATTTGATTGTAGAAAGTTAAACAAAATCGACCGATTACGAAATGCCTTCATATATGGGATGGACCCATTGAGGGGCCTCCTAGGCGAAATCTGTGGGGGGTAGGAATATTTGGCGTATGCAGCTATTTAGAGGATTGGGTCGGCTACTAGAAAGTGCTGATAGCTAATCATTTGATTGTAGAAAGTTAAACAAAATCGACCGATTACGAAATGCCTTAATATATGGGAGGGACCCATTGAGGGGCCTCCTAGGCGAAATCTGTGGGGGGTAGGAATATTTGGCGTATGCAGCTATTTAGAGGATTGGGTCGGCTACTAGAAAGTGCTGATAGCTAATCATTTGATTGTAGAAAGTTAAACAAAATCGACCGATTATGAAATGCCTTCATATATGGGATGGACCCATTGAGGGGCCTCCTAGGCGAAATCTGTGGGGGGTAGGAATATTTGGCGTATGCAGCTATTTAGAGGATTGGGTCGGCTACTAGAAAGTGCTGATAGCTAATCATTTGATTGTAGAAAGTTAAACAAAATCGACCGATTACGAAATGCCTTCATATATGGGATGGACCCATTGAGGGGCATATGGCGAAATCTGTGGGGGGTAGGAATATTTGGCGTATGCAGCTATTTAGAGCATTAGGTTGGCTACTAGAAAGTGCTGATAACTAATCATTTGATTGTAGAAAGTTAAACAAAATCGACCGATTATGAAAGTCCTTCATATATGGGATGGACCCATTGAGGGGCCTCCTAGGCGAAATCTGTGGGGGGTAGGAATATTTGGCGTATGCAGCTATTTAGAGGATTGGGTCGGCTACTACTTTATTTGATGTGGAGGGACTTAACAACAATATGAACATATTTTTTAACCAAGCATTGTACCGATGAATATTACTTATATTTACAGCAGTTCTAAATTGCTTTTTAAGACAAGACATAACATTTTCATCAAAATCATATTTTTTTATGTCATCTACTACAACTTTCATGAAATGCCCGCAGCATAATTGTAGAACTGTAAAGACGGGCTTTGAATTTGTTAAACAATGCGTATAGCAGCATTGCAAATATTTGTTCATGGTACATATATCATGTCCCTTATTAAATCCTATTAACACCGCATTTATTGTCCCCCGACTCCAATCGGTGCAAATTCTTTTAGCTATGGACCCCTCAATGGGTCCATCCCATATATGAAGGACTTTTATAATCGGTCGATTTTGTTTAACTTTCTACAATGAATCCATTGGATATCAGCATATTCTGATAGCCAAGCCAATGCTCTAGTTAGCTGCATACGCCAAATATTCCTACCCCCCACAGATTTCGCCTAGGAGGCCCCTCAATGGGTCCATCCCATATATGAAGGACTTTCATAATCGGTCGATTTTGTTTAACTTTCTACAATCAAATGATTAGCTATCAGCACTTTCTAGTAGCCGACCCAATCCTCTAAATAGCTGCATACGCCAAATATTCCTACCCCCCACAGATTTCGCCTAGGAGGCCCCTCAATGGGTCCATCCCATATATGAAGGCATTTCGTAATCGGTCGATTTTGTTTAACTTTCTACAATCAAATGATTAGCTATCAGCACTTTCTAGTAGCCGACCCAATCCTCTAAATAGCTGCATACGCCAAATATTCCTACCCCCCACAGATTTCGCCTAGGGGGCCCCTCAATGGGTCCATCCCATATATGAAGGCATTTCATAATCGGTCGATTTTGTTTAACTTTCTACAATCAAATGATTAGCTATCAGCACTTTCTAGTAGCCGACCCAATCCTCTAAATAGCTGCATACGCCAAATATTCCTACCCCCCACAGATTTCGCCTAGGAGGCCCCTCAATGGGTCCATCCCATATATGAAGGCATTTCGTAATCGGTCGATTTTGTTTAACTTTCTACAATCAAATGATTAGTTATCAGCACTTTCTAGTAGCCGACCCAATCCTCTAAATAGCTGCATACGCCAAATATTCCTACCCCACACAGATTTCGCCTAGGAGGCCCCTCAATGGGTCCATCCCATATATGAAGGCATTTCGTAATCGGTCGATTTTGTTTAACTTTCTACAATCAAATGATTAGTTATCAGCACTTTCTGGTAGCCAACCTAATGCTCTAAATAGCTGCATACGCCAAATATTCCTACCCCCCACAGATTTCGCCTAGGAGGCCCCTCAATGGGTCCATCCCATATATGAAGGCATTTCGTAATCGGTCGATTTTGTTTAACTTTCTACAATCAAATGATTAGTTATCAGCACTTTCTAGTAGCCGACCCAATCCTCTAAATTGCTGCATACGCCAAATATTCCTACCCCCCACAGATTTCGCCTAGGAGGCCCCTCAATGGGTCCATCCCATATATGAAGGCATTTCATAATCGGTCGATTTTGTTTAACTTTCTACAATCAAATGATTAGCTATCAGCACTTTCTAGTAGCCGACCCAATCCTCTAAATAGCTGCATACGCCAAATATTCCTACCCCCCACAGATTTCGCCTAGGAGGTCCCTCAATGGGTCCATCCCATATATGAAGGCATCGGTCGATTTTGTTTAACTTTCTACAATCAAATGATTAGTTATCAGCACTTTCTAGTAGCCGACCCAATCCTCTGAATAGCTGCATACGCCAAATATTCCTACCCCACACAGATTTCGCCTAGGAGGCCCCTCAATGGGTCCATCCCATATATGAAGGCATTTCGTAATCGGTCGATTTTGTTTAACTTTCTACAATCAAATGATTAGTTATCAGCACTTTCTGGTAGCCAACCTAATGCTCTAAATAGCTGCATACGCCAAATATTCCTACCCCCCACAGATTTCGCCTAGGAGGCCCCTCAATGGGTCCATCCCATATATGAAGGCATTTCGTAATCGGTCGATTTTGTTTAACTTTCTACAATCAAATGATTAGTTATCAGCACTTTCTAGTAGCCGACCCAATCCTCTAAATTGCTGCATACGCCAAATATTCCTACCCCCCACAGATTTCGCCTAGGAGGCCCCTCAATGGGTCCATCCCATATATGAAGGACTTTCATAATCGGTCGATTTTGTTTAACTTTCTACAATCAAATGATTAGTTATCAGCACTTTCTAGTAGCCAACCAAATGCTCTAAATAGCTGCATACGCCAAATATTCCTACCCCCCACAGATTTCGCCTAGGAGGCCCCTCAATGGGTCCATCCCATATATGAAGGGCTTTCATAATCGGTCGATTTTGTTTAACTTTCTACAATCAAATGATTAGCTATCAGCACTTTCTAGTAGCCGACCCAATCCTCTAAATAGCTGCATACGCCAAATATTCCTACCCCCCACAGATTTCGCCTAGGAGGCCCCTCAATGGGTCCATCCCATATATGAAGGCATTTCGTAATCGGTCGATTTTGTTTAACTTTCTACAATCAAATGATTAGCTATCAGCACTTTCTAGTAGCCGACCCAATCCTCTAAATAGCTGCATACGCCAAATATTCCTACCCCCCACAGATTTCGCCTAGGAGGCCCCTCAATGGGTCCATCCCATATATGAAGGGCTTTCATAATCGGTCGATTTTGTTTAACTTTCTACAATCAAATGATTAGTTATCAGCACTTTCTAGTAGCCAACCAAATGCTCTAAATAGCTGCATACGCCAAATATTCCTACCCCCCACAGATTTCGCCTAGGAGGCCCCTCAATGGGTCCATCCCATATATGAAGGCATTTCATAATCGGTCGATTTTGTTTAACTTTCTACAATCAAATGATTAGCTATCAGCACTTTCTGGTAGCCAACCTAATGCTCTAAATAGCTGCATACGCCAAATATTCCTACCCCCCACAGATTTCGCCTAGGGGGCCCCTCAATTGGTCCATCCCATATATGAAGGCATTTCATAATCGGTCGATTTTGTTTAACTTTCTACAATCAAATGATTAGCTATCAGCACTTTCTAGTAGCCGACCCAATCCTCTAAATAGCTGCATACGCCAAATATTCCTACCCCCCACAGATTTCGCCTAGGAGGCCCCTCAATGGGTCCATCCCATATATGAAGGCATTTCGTAATCGGTCGATTTTGTTTAACTTTCTACAATCAAATGATTAGTTATCAGCACTTTCTAGTAGCCGACCCAATCCTCTAAATAGCTGCATACGCCAAATATTCCTACCCCCCACAGATTTCGCATAGGAGGCCCCTCAATGGGTCCATCCCATATATGAAGGACTTTCATAATCGGTCGATTTTGTTTAACTTTCTACAATCAAATGATTAGCTATCAGCACTTTCTAGTAGCCGACCCAATCCTCTAAATAGCTGCATACGCCAAATATTCCTACCCCCCACAGATTTCGCCTAGGAGGCCCCTCAATGGGTCCATCCCATATATGAAGGCATTTCGTAATCGGTCGATTTTGTTTAACTTTCTACAATCAAATGATTAGTTATCAGCACTTTCTAGTAGCCGACCCAATCCTCTAAATAGCTGCATACGCCAAATATTCCTACCCCCCACAGATTTCGCCTAGGAGGCCCCTCAATGGGTCCATCCCATATATGAAGGCATTTCGTAATCGGTCGATTTTGTTTAACTTTCTACAATCAAATGATTAGCTATCAGCACTTTCTAGTAGCCGACCCAATCCTCTAAATAGCTGCATACGCCAAATATTCCTACCCCCCACAGATTTCGCCTAGGAGGCCCCTCAATGGGTCCATCCCATATATGAAGGCATTTCGTAATCGGTCGATTTTGTTTAACTTTCTACAATCAAATGATTAGTTATCAGCACTTTCTAGTAGCCGACCCAATCCTCTAAATAGCTGCATACGCCAAATATTCCTACCCCCCACAGATTTCGCCTAGGAGGCCCCTCAATGGGTCCATCCCATATATGAAGGCATTTCATAATCGGTCGATTTTGTTTAACTTTCTACAATCAAATGATTAGCTATCAGCACTTTCTAGTAGCCGACCCAATCCTCTAAATAGCTGCATACGCCAAATATTCCTACCCCCCACAGATTTCGCCTAGGAGGCCCCTCAATGGGTCCATCCCATATATGAAGGACTTTCATAATCGGTCGATTTTGTTTAACTTTCTACAATCAAATGATTAGTTATCAGCACTTTCTAGTAGCCAACCTAATGCTCTAAATAGCTGCATACGCCAAATATTCCTACCCCCCACAGATTTCGCCTAGGAGGCCCCTCAATGGGTCCATCCCATATATGAAGGCATTTCGTAATCGGTCGATTTTGTTTAACTTTCTACAATCAAATGATTAGTTATCAGCACTTTCTAGTAGCCGACCCAATCCTCTAAATAGCTGCATACGCCAAATATTCCTACCCCCCACAGATTTCGCCTAGGAGGCCCCTCAATGGGTCCATCCCATATATGAAGGACTTTCATAATCGGTCGATTTTGTTTAACTTTCTACAATCAAATGATTAGTTATCAGCACTTTCTAGTAGCCAACCTAATGCTCTAAATAGCTGCATACGCCAAATATTCCTACCCCCCACAGATTTCGCCATATGCCCCTCAATGGGTCCATCCCATATATGAAGGCATTTCGTAATCGGTCGATTTTGTTTAACTTTCTACAATCAAATGATTAGCTATCAGCACTTTCTAGTAGCCGACCCAATCCTCTAAATAGCTGCATACGCCAAATATTCCTACCCCCCACAGATTTCGCCTAGGAGGCCCCTCAATGGGTCCATCCCATATATGAAGGCATTTCATAATCGGTCGATTTTGTTTAACTTTCTACAATCAAATGATTAGCTATCAGCACTTTCTAGTAGCCGACCCAATCCTCTAAATAGCTGCATACGCCAAATATTCCTACCCCCCACAGATTTCGCCTAGGAGGCCCCTCAATGGGTCCATCCCATATATGAAGGCATTTCATAATCGGTCGATTTTGTTTAACTTTCTACAATCAAATGATTAGCTATCAGCACTTTCTAGTAGCCGACCCAATCCTCTAAATAGCTGCATACGCCAAATATTCCTACCCCCCACAGATTTCGCCTAGGAGGCCCCTCAATGGGTCCATCCCATATATGAAGGCATTTCGTAATCGGTCGATTTTGTTTAACTTTCTACAATCAAATGATTAGTTATCAGCACTTTCTAGTAGCCGACCCAATCCTCTAAATAGCTGCATACGCCAAATATTCCTACCCCCCACAGATTTCGCCTAGGAGGCCCCTCAATGGGTCCGTCCCATATATGAAGGACTTTCATAATCGGTCGATTTTGTTTAACTTTCTACAATCAAATGATTAGTTATCAGCACTTTCTAGTAGCCAACCTAATGCTCTAAATAGCTGCATACGCCAAATATTCCTACCCCCCACAGATTTCGCCATATGCCCCTCAATGGGTCCATCCCATATATGAAGGCATTTCGTAATCGGTCGATTTTGTTTAACTTTCTACAATCAAATGATTAGTTATCAGCACTTTCTGGTAGCCAACCTAATGCTCTAAATAGCTGCATACGCCAAATATTCCTACCCCCCACAGATTTCGCCTAGGAGGCCCCTCAATGGGTCCATCCCATATATGAAGGCATTTCATAATCGGTCGATTTTGTTTAACTTTCTACAATCAAATGATTAGCTATCAGCACTTTCTAGTAGCCGACCAAATCCTCTAAATAGCTGCATACGCCAAATATTCCTATCCCCCACAGATTTCGCCTAGGAGGCCCCTCAATGGGTCCATCCCATATATGAAGGCATTTCGTAATCGGTCGATTTTGTTTAACTTTCTACAATCAAATGATTAGTTATCAGCACTTTCTAGTAGCCGACCCAATCCTCTAAATAGCTGCATACGCCAAATATTCCTACCCCCCACAGATTTCGCCTAGGAGGCCCCTCAATGGGTCCATCCCATATATGAAGGACTTTCATAATCGGTCGATTTTGTTTAACTTTCTACAATCAAATGATTAGTTATCAGCACTTTCTAGTAGCCAACCTAATGCTCTAAATAGCTGCATACGCCAAATATTCCTACCCCCCACAGATTTCGCCATATGCCCCTCAATGGGTCCATCCCATATATGAAGGCATTTCGTAATCGGTCGATTTTGTTTAACTTTCTACAATCAAATGATTAGCTATCAGCACTTTCTAGTAGCCGACCCAATCCTCTAAATAGCTGCATACGCCAAATATTCCTACCCCCCACAGATTTCGCCTAGGAGGCCCCTCAATGGGTCCATCCCATATATGAAGGCATTTCATAATCGGTCGATTTTGTTTAACTTTCTACAATCAAATGATTAGCTATCAGCACTTTCTAGTAGCCGACCCAATCCTCTAAATAGCTGCATACGCCAAATATTCCTACCCCCCACAGATTTCGCCTAGGAGGCCCCTCAATGGGTCCATCCCATATATGAAGGCATTTCGTAATCGGTCGATTTTGTTTAACTTTCTACAATCAAATGATTAGTTATCAGCACTTTCTAGTAGCCGACCCAATCCTCTAAATAGCTGCATACGCCAAATATTCCTACCCCCCACAGATTTCGCCTAGGAGGCCCCTCAATGGGTCCATCCCATATATGAAGGACTTTCATAATCGGTCGATTTTGTTTAACTTTCTACAATCAAATGATTAGTTATCAGCACTTTCTAGTAGCCAACCTAATGCTCTAAATAGCTGCATACGCCAAATATTCCTACCCCCCACAGATTTCGCCATATGCCCCTCAATGGGTCCATCCCATATATGAAGGCATTTCGTAATCGGTCGATTTTGTTTAACTTTCTACAATCAAATGATTAGCTATCAGCACTTTCTAGTAGCCGACCCAATCCTCTAAATAGCTGCATACGCCAAATATTCCTACCCCCCACAGATTTCGCCTAGGAGGCCCCTCAATGGGTCCATCCCATATATGAAGGCATTTCATAATCGGTCGATTTTGTTTAACTTTCTACAATCAAATGATTAGCTATCAGCACTTTCTAGTAGCCGACCCAATCCTCTAAATTGCTGCATACGCCAAATATTCCTACCCCCCACAGATTTCGCCTAGGAGGCCCCTCAATGGGTCCATCCCATATATGAAGGCATTTCGTAATCGGTCGATTTTGTTTAACTTTCTACAATCAAATGATTAGTTATCAGCACTTTCTAGTAGCCGACCCAATCCTCTAAATTGCTGCATACGCCAAATATTCCTACCCCCCACAGATTTCGCCTAGGAGGCCCCTCAATGGGTCCATCCCATATATGAAGGCATTTCATAATCGGTCGATTTTGTTTAACTTTCTACAATCAAATGATTAGCTATCAGCACTTTCTAGTAGCCGACCCAATCCTCTAAATAGCTGCATACGCCAAATATTCCTACCCCCCACAGATTTCGCCTAGGAGGTCCCTCAATGGGTCCATCCCATATATGAAGGCATCGGTCGATTTTGTTTAACTTTCTACAATCAAATGATTAGTTATCAGCACTTTCTAGTAGCCGACCCAATCCTCTGAATAGCTGCATACGCCAAATATTCCTACCCCACACAGATTTCGCCTAGGAGGCCCCTCAATGGGTCCATCCCATATATGAAGGCATTTCGTAATCGGTCGATTTTGTTTAACTTTCTACAATCAAATGATTAGTTATCAGCACTTTCTGGTAGCCAACCTAATGCTCTAAATAGCTGCATACGCCAAATATTCCTACCCCCCACAGATTTCGCCTAGGAGGCCCCTCAATGGGTCCATCCCATATATGAAGGCATTTCGTAATCGGTCGATTTTGTTTAACTTTCTACAATCAAATGATTAGTTATCAGCACTTTCTAGTAGCCGACCCAATCCTCTAAATTGCTGCATACGCCAAATATTCCTACCCCCCACAGATTTCGCCTAGGAGGCCCCTCAATGGGTCCATCCCATATATGAAGGACTTTCATAATCGGTCGATTTTGTTTAACTTTCTACAATCAAATGATTAGTTATCAGCACTTTCTAGTAGCCAACCAAATGCTCTAAATAGCTGCATACGCCAAATATTCCTACCCCCCACAGATTTCGCCTAGGAGGCCCCTCAATGGGTCCATCCCATATATGAAGGGCTTTCATAATCGGTCGATTTTGTTTAACTTTCTACAATGAATCCATTGGATATCAGCATATTCTGATAGCCAAGCCAATGCTCTAGTTAGCTGCATACGCCAAATATTCCTACCCCCCACAGATTTCGCCTAGGAGGCCCCTCAATGGGTCCATCCCATATATGAAGGACTTTCATAATCGGTCGATTTTGTTTAACTTTCTACAATCAAATGATTAGCTATCAGCACTTTCTAGTAGCCGACCCAATCCTCTAAATAGCTGCATACGCCAAATATTCCTACCCCCCACAGATTTCGCCTAGGAGGCCCCTCAATGGGTCCATCCCATATATGAAGGCATTTCGTAATCGGTCGATTTTGTTTAACTTTCTACAATCAAATGATTAGCTATCAGCACTTTCTAGTAGCCGACCCAATCCTCTAAATAGCTGCATACGCCAAATATTCCTACCCCCCACAGATTTCGCATAGGAGGCCCCTCAATGGGTCCATCCCATATATGAAGGCATTTCATAATCGGTCGATTTTGTTTAACTTTCTACAATCAAATGATTAGCTATCAGCACTTTCTAGTAGCCGACCCAATCCTCTAAATAGCTGCATACGCCAAATATTCCTACCCCCCACAGATTTCGCCTAGGAGGCCCCTCAATGGGTCCATCCCATATATGAAGGCATTTCATAATCGGTCGATTTTGTTTAACTTTCTACAATCAAATGATTAGCTATCAGCACTTTCTAGTAGCCGACCCAATCCTCTAAATAGCTGCCTACGCCAAATATTCCTACCCCCCACAGATTTCGCCTAGGGGGCCCCTCAATTGGTCCATCCCATATATGAAGGCATTTCATAATCGGTCGATTTTGTTTAACTTTCTACAATCAAATGATTAGCTATCAGCACTTTCTAGTAGCCGACCCAATCCTCTAAATAGCTGCATACGCCAAATATTCCTACCCCCCACAGATTTCGCCTAGGAGGCCCCTCAATGGGCCATCCCATATATGAAGGCATTTCATAATCGGTCGATTTTGTTTAACTTTCTACAATCAAATGATTAGCTATCAGCACTTTCTAGTAGCCGACCCAATCCTCTAAATAGCTGCATACGCCAAATATTCCTACCCCCCACAGATTTCGCCTAGGAGGCCCCTCAATGGGCCATCCCATATATGAAGGCATTTCATAATCGGTCGATTTTGTTTAACTTTCTACAATCAAATGATTAGCTATCAGCACTTTCTAGTAGCCGACCCAATCCTCTAAATAGCTGCATACGCCAAATATTCCTACCCCCCACAGATTTCGCCTAGGAGGCCCCTCAATGGGTCCATCCCATATATGAAGGCATTTCGTAATCGGTCGATTTTGTTTAACTTTCTACAATCAAATGATTAGTTATCAGCACTTTCTAGTAGCCGACCCAATCCTCTAAATAGCTGCATACGCCAAATATTCCTACCCCCCACAGATTTCGCCTAGGAGGCCCCTCAATGGGTCCATCCCATATATGAAGGCATTTCATAATCGGTCGATTTTGTTTAACTTTCTACAATCAAATGATTAGCTATCAGCACTTTCTAGTAGCCGACCCAATCCTCTAAATAGCTGCATACGCCAAATATTCCTACCCCCCACAGATTTCGCCTAGGAGGCCCCTCAATGGGTCCATCCCATATATGAAGGACTTTCATAATCGGTCGATTTTGTTTAACTTTCTACAATCAAATGATTAGTTATCAGCACTTTCTAGTAGCCAACCTAATGCTCTAAATAGCTGCATACGCCAAATATTCCTACCCCCCACAGATTTCGCCTAGGAGGCCCCTCAATGGGTCCATCCCATATATGAAGGCATTTCGTAATCGGTCGATTTTGTTTAACTTTCTACAATCAAATGATTAGTTATCAGCACTTTCTAGTAGCCGACCCAATCCTCTAAATAGCTGCATACGCCAAATATTCCTACCCCCCACAGATTTCGCCTAGGAGGCCCCTCAATGGGTCCATCCCATATATGAAGGACTTTCATAATCGGTCGATTTTGTTTAACTTTCTACAATCAAATGATTAGTTATCAGCACTTTCTAGTAGCCAACCTAATGCTCTAAATAGCTGCATACGCCAAATATTCCTACCCCCCACAGATTTCGCCATATGCCCCTCAATGGGTCCATCCCATATATGAAGGCATTTCGTAATCGGTCGATTTTGTTTAACTTTCTACAATCAAATGATTAGCTATCAGCACTTTCTAGTAGCCGACCCAATCCTCTAAATAGCTGCATACGCCAAATATTCCTACCCCCCACAGATTTCGCCTAGGAGGCCCCTCAATGGGTCCATCCCATATATGAAGGCATTTCATAATCGGTCGATTTTGTTTAACTTTCTACAATCAAATGATTAGCTATCAGCACTTTCTAGTAGCCGACCCAATCCTCTAAATAGCTGCATACGCCAAATATTCCTACCCCCCACAGATTTCGCCTAGGAGGCCCCTCAATGGGTCCATCCCATATATGAAGGCATTTCATAATCGGTCGATTTTGTTTAACTTTCTACAATCAAATGATTAGCTATCAGCACTTTCTAGTAGCCGACCCAATCCTCTAAATAGCTGCATACGCCAAATATTCCTACCCCCCACAGATTTCGCCTAGGAGGCCCCTCAATGGGTCCATCCCATATATGAAGGCATTTCGTAATCGGTCGATTTTGTTTAACTTTCTACAATCAAATGATTAGTTATCAGCACTTTCTAGTAGCCGACCCAATCCTCTAAATAGCTGCATACGCCAAATATTCCTACCCCCCACAGATTTCGCCTAGGAGGCCCCTCAATGGGTCCGTCCCATATATGAAGGACTTTCATAATCGGTCGATTTTGTTTAACTTTCTACAATCAAATGATTAGTTATCAGCACTTTCTAGTAGCCAACCTAATGCTCTAAATAGCTGCATACGCCAAATATTCCTACCCCCCACAGATTTCGCCATATGCCCCTCAATGGGTCCATCCCATATATGAAGGCATTTCGTAATCGGTCGATTTTGTTTAACTTTCTACAATCAAATGATTAGTTATCAGCACTTTCTGGTAGCCAACCTAATGCTCTAAATAGCTGCATACGCCAAATATTCCTACCCCCCACAGATTTCGCCTAGGAGGCCCCTCAATGGGTCCATCCCATATATGAAGGCATTTCATAATCGGTCGATTTTGTTTAACTTTCTACAATCAAATGATTAGCTATCAGCACTTTCTAGTAGCCGACCAAATCCTCTAAATAGCTGCATACGCCAAATATTCCTATCCCCCACAGATTTCGCCTAGGAGGCCCCTCAATGGGTCCATCCCATATATGAAGGCATTTCGTAATCGGTCGATTTTGTTTAACTTTCTACAATCAAATGATTAGTTATCAGCACTTTCTAGTAGCCGACCCAATCCTCTAAATAGCTGCATACGCCAAATATTCCTACCCCCCACAGATTTCGCCTAGGAGGCCCCTCAATGGGTCCATCCCATATATGAAGGACTTTCATAATCGGTCGATTTTGTTTAACTTTCTACAATCAAATGATTAGTTATCAGCACTTTCTAGTAGCCAACCTAATGCTCTAAATAGCTGCATACGCCAAATATTCCTACCCCCCACAGATTTCGCCATATGCCCCTCAATGGGTCCATCCCATATATGAAGGCATTTCGTAATCGGTCGATTTTGTTTAACTTTCTACAATCAAATGATTAGCTATCAGCACTTTCTAGTAGCCGACCCAATCCTCTAAATAGCTGCATACGCCAAATATTCCTACCCCCCACAGATTTCGCCTAGGAGGCCCCTCAATGGGTCCATCCCATATATGAAGGCATTTCATAATCGGTCGATTTTGTTTAACTTTCTACAATCAAATGATTAGCTATCAGCACTTTCTAGTAGCCGACCCAATCCTCTAAATAGCTGCATACGCCAAATATTCCTACCCCCCACAGATTTCGCCTAGGAGGCCCCTCAATGGGTCCATCCCATATATGAAGGCATTTCGTAATCGGTCGATTTTGTTTAACTTTCTACAATCAAATGATTAGTTATCAGCACTTTCTAGTAGCCGACCCAATCCTCTAAATAGCTGCATACGCCAAATATTCCTACCCCCCACAGATTTCGCCTAGGAGGCCCCTCAATGGGTCCGTCCCATATATGAAGGACTTTCATAATCGGTCGATTTTGTTTAACTTTCTACAATCAAATGATTAGTTATCAGCACTTTCTAGTAGCCAACCTAATGCTCTAAATAGCTGCATACGCCAAATATTCCTACCCCCCACAGATTTCGCCATATGCCCCTCAATGGGTCCATCCCATATATGAAGGCATTTCGTAATCGGTCGATTTTGTTTAACTTTCTACAATCAAATGATTAGTTATCAGCACTTTCTGGTAGCCAACCTAATGCTCTAAATAGCTGCATACGCCAAATATTCCTACCCCCCACAGATTTCGCCTAGGAGGCCCCTCAATGGGTCCATCCCATATATGAAGGCATTTCATAATCGGTCGATTTTGTTTAACTTTCTACAATCAAATGATTAGCTATCAGCACTTTCTAGTAGCCGACCAAATCCTCTAAATAGCTGCATACGCCAAATATTCCTATCCCCCACAGATTTCGCCTAGGAGGCCCCTCAATGGGTCCATCCCATATATGAAGGCATTTCGTAATCGGTCGATTTTGTTTAACTTTCTACAATCAAATGATTAGTTATCAGCACTTTCTAGTAGCCGACCCAATCCTCTAAATAGCTGCATACGCCAAATATTCCTACCCCCCACAGATTTCGCCTAGGAGGCCCCTCAATGGGTCCATCCCATATATGAAGGACTTTCATAATCGGTCGATTTTGTTTAACTTTCTACAATCAAATGATTAGTTATCAGCACTTTCTAGTAGCCAACCTAATGCTCTAAATAGCTGCATACGCCAAATATTCCTACCCCCCACAGATTTCGCCATATGCCCCTCAATGGGTCCATCCCATATATGAAGGCATTTCGTAATCGGTCGATTTTGTTTAACTTTCTACAATCAAATGATTAGCTATCAGCACTTTCTAGTCGCCGACCCAATCCTCTAAATAGCTGCATACGCCAAATATTCCTACCCCCCACAGATTTCGCCTAGGAGGCCCCTCAATGGGTCCATCCCATATATGAAGGCATTTCATAATCGGTCGATTTTGTTTAACTTTCTACAATCAAATGATTAGCTATCAGCACTTTCTAGTAGCCGACCCAATCCTCTAAATAGCTGCATACGCCAAATATTCCTACCCCCCACAGATTTCGCCTAGGAGGCCCCTCAATGGGTCCATCCCATATATGAAGGCATTTCGTAATCGGTCGATTTTGTTTAACTTTCTACAATCAAATGATTAGTTATCAGCACTTTCTAGTAGCCGACCCAATCCTCTATAAGCTGCATACGCCAAATATTCCTACCCCCCACAGATTTCGCCTAGGAGGCCCCTCAATGGGTCCATCCCATATATGAAGGACTTTCATAATCGGTCGATTTTGTTTAACTTTCTACAATCAAATGATTAGTTATCAGCACTTTCTAGTAGCCAACCTAATGCTCTAAATAGCTGCATACGCCAAATATTCCTACCCCCCACAGATTTCGCCATATGCCCCTCAATGGGTCCATCCCATATATGAAGGCATTTCGTAATCGGTCGATTTTGTTTAACTTTCTACAATCAAATGATTAGCTATCAGCACTTTCTAGTAGCCGACCCAATCCTCTAAATAGCTGCATACGCCAAATATTCCTACCCCCCACAGATTTCGCCTAGGAGGCCCCTCAATGGGTCCATCCCATATATGAAGGCATTTCATAATCGGTCGATTTTGTTTAACTTTCTACAATCAAATGATTAGCTATCAGCACTTTCTAGTAGCCGACCCAATCCTCTAAATAGCTGCATACGCCAAATATTCCTACCCCCCACAGATTTCGCCTAGGAGGCCCCTCAATGGGTCCATCCCATATATGAAGGCATTTCGTAATCGGTCGATTTTGTTTAACTTTCTACAATCAAATGATTAGTTATCAGCACTTTCTAGTAGCCGACCCAATCCTCTAAATAGCTGCATACGCCAAATATTCCTACCCCACACAGATTTCGCCTAGGAGGCCCCTCAATGGGTCCATCCCATATATGAAGGCATTTCGTAATCGGTCGATTTTGTTTAACTTTCTACAATCAAATGATTAGTTATCAGCACTTTCTGGTAGCCAACCTAATGCTCTAAATAGCTGCATACGCCAAATATTCCTACCCCCCACAGATTTCGCCTAGGAGGCCCCTCAATGGGTCCATCCCATATATGAAGGCATTTCGTAATCGGTCGATTTTGTTTAACTTTCTACAATCAAATGATTAGTTATCAGCACTTTCTAGTAGCCGACCCAATCCTCTAAATTGCTGCATACGCCAAATATTCCTACCCCCCACAGATTTCGCCTAGGAGGCCCCTCAATGGGTCCATCCCATATATGAAGGCATTTCATAATCGGTCGATTTTGTTTAACTTTCTACAATCAAATGATTAGCTATCAGCACTTTCTAGTAGCCGACCCAATCCTCTAAATAGCTGCATACGCCAAATATTCCTACCCCCCACAGATTTCGCCTAGGAGGTCCCTCAATGGGTCCATCCCATATATGAAGGCATTTCGTAATCGGTCGATTTTGTTTAACTTTCTACAATCAAATGATTAGTTATCAGCACTTTCTAGTAGCCGACCCAATCCTCTAAATAGCTGCATACGCCAAATATTCCTACCCCACACAGATTTCGCCTAGGAGGCCCCTCAATGGGTCCATCCCATATATGAAGGCATTTCGTAATCGGTCGATTTTGTTTAACTTTCTACAATCAAATGATTAGTTATCAGCACTTTCTGGTAGCCAACCTAATGCTCTAAATAGCTGCATACGCCAAATATTCCTACCCCCCACAGATTTCGCCTAGGAGGCCCCTCAATGGGTCCATCCCATATATGAAGGCATTTCGTAATCGGTCGATTTTGTTTAACTTTCTACAATCAAATGATTAGTTATCAGCACTTTCTAGTAGCCGACCCAATCCTCTAAATTGCTGCATACGCCAAATATTCCTACCCCCCACAGATTTCGCCTAGGAGGCCCCTCAATGGGTCCATCCCATATATGAAGGACTTTCATAATCGGTCGATTTTGTTTAACTTTCTACAATCAAATGATTAGTTATCAGCACTTTCTAGTAGCCAACCAAATGCTCTAAATAGCTGCATACGCCAAATATTCCTACCCCCCACAGATTTCGCCTAGGAGGCCCCTCAATGGGTCCATCCCATATATGAAGGGCTTTCATAATCGGTCGATTTTGTTTAACTTTCTACAATGAATCCATTGGATATCAGCATATTCTGATAGCCAAGCCAATGCTCTAGTTAGCTGCATACGCCAAATATTCCTACCCCCCACAGATTTCGCCTAGGAGGCCCCTCAATGGGTCCATCCCATATATGAAGGACTTTCATAATCGGTCGATTTTGTTTAACTTTCTACAATCAAATGATTAGTTATCAGCACTTTCTAGTAGCCAACCTAATGCTCTAAATAGCTGCATACGCCAAATATTCCTACCCCCCACAGATTTCGCCTAGCAGGCCCCTCAATGGGTCCATCCCATATATGAAGGCATTTCGTAATCGGTCGATTTTGTTTAACTTTCTACAATCAAATGATTAGCTATCAGCACTTTCTAGTAGCCGACCCAATCCTCTAAATAGCTGCATACGCCAAATATTCCTACCCCCCACAGATTTCGCCTAGGAGGCCCCTCAATGGGTCCATCCCATATATGAAGGACTTTCATAATCGGTCGATTTTGTTTAACTTTCTACAATCAAATGATTAGCTATTAGCACTTTCTAGTAGCCGACCCAATCCTCTAAATAGCTGCATACGCCAAATATTCCTACCCCCCACAGATTTCGCCTAGGAGGCCCCTCAATGGGTCCATCCCATATATGAAGGACTTTCATAATCGGTCGATTTTGTTTAACTTTCTACAATGAATCCATTGGATATCAGCATATTCTGATAGCCAAGCCAATGCTCTAGTTAGCTGCATACGCCAAAATGTTCTACCCCCCACAGATTTCGCCTAGGAGGCCCCTCAATAGGTCCATCCCATATATGGAGGCTTTTCATCATCGGTCAATTTGTTTAACTTTCTTGTGTAATAATATTTTTTTTTCAAAAATTTCCGATTTTCTCAAAATTTCCACAATGAAATACTTAGTGCTATGCATGCATTCATCTTTTTTTATATACCGAGCAATATTCTAAAACAAACATATATTCTTGAAAATCGTTTTTCAAAATCGTTTTTACCTTCGTACGAATCTGCTATACAACTGTTATACTGTTATACCACCACCACCAATGTGGTTTTTGTCTCCGCTAGTCAAAATCGATTTTATCTTCACGCACATCTTTTCATTCATAGTTTTGGGATTAAATTTTCCCGACATTTGTCGGTAACTCAAAAATGAGTTAGAGATTTGCACTACTGGTATGACATGACAAGAAAATGCTCTGATATGTCAAGAGGATCGATCTTCTAAACGTCTTCTATGGACAGAGGACTTTCGAAAGGACTTCTGTGGAAAGAAGACCCTCTAAAGATCTTCTATTGTCAAAGGTCCTTCCAAAGGTCTCCTACAGACAAAAGATTTTCGAAAGGTCTTCTATGGAAAAATAGCTTCTAAAGGTCTTATATAGACGGAAAGAATAACTTCAAAATGTCTTCTATGGACAAAGACCTTCCAAATGTGTTCTATGGAAAGAGGGTTTTCTAAAGGTCTTCTATAAAACAAGACCTTCTACAGGTCAACGACGGAAAGAAGTCCCTCTGAAAGAATCCTATTGAAAGAAGGTAAGAAGGCATTCTACAGGTCTTCTACGGCAAGAAGACCTTCGCCAGGTCTACGAGGGGCACTAGAAAACCTTCTGGCCTAGGCAACACGCTGTGTCGCCAGGCGTCATTTGACATTTTTTGGAAAGTTTGACAGTTTTTAGCGTACTTAGGACAGTTTGACATACGACCACATGTTGGGTAGTTTACAGTGACTTAAAAAACACTTTGCAAAAAATGGAATTTACTTGTGAACATTTTCGTCCGTTATTTTTCACAACTTTCGGCGTGGATAATCACGGCAAGAGCGCATCGATAAAATTAAATCTTTGTATGTCGATTAAGGGCCATCCTATATTTAATGAATTCAATCGTGGCTGACACTCGCAAAAAAACGAAGGTCGTGAGGTTCGCACAAAATCGACCGTTGTGCCAAAAAAAAGTAAACCGTGCGTAAAAGGATAGTACAAGATCGTCATGTTATATACCGTGAGATAGGAGCATCCTTGGGTATTTCTTCCACCAACTACCATTTGATATTGCATGTACACCTGGCTGGACAATCGCTCAAAAAAGGCGATCGTCACAGACGACGAATCTTGGATCTATGCATAGGAGCCGAAACAAAAGAGGAATGTACCATTTGGGTCTTCGAAAGCGAGCCAAATCCAACGAAAGTTGTTCATGGAAGAATACCTTCTAAGCAAATGGTCGCCTGTGTCTTCTATACGGCTTGAGAAATGTAGGACGGTTAATTCTGAGTGGTACACTACAATTGGTTTGCTTGAAGTCTCCTGAGGAATTCGAAAAACAAACAAGAGGAGACGAATCAATCTGCTTCATAACAATGCGAGCTCTCACACATGGATTCAAACTAGCGCCTGTTTGACCGGACAACACGTGTAATTGATGGGTCATCCGACGTACAGCCTTGACTGGGGATCCAATGGCTTCATTTGATTCCAGCAAATCAAGAAAAAAAAGGCGTGGTCAACGATTTTCATCGGCAGAAGATTCTGTAAAAGCGTGTATCAATCAAGCCACTGTTAACAACCCAACATATGGTCATATGTCAAACTGTCCTGAGTATGCTTAGGCTAAAAACTATCAAACTTTCCAATAAAATGTCAAATGACGCCCGGCGGCACTGCGTGTTGCCTAGGTCAGAAGGTTTTCTACTGCCCCTCGTATGGAATGAAGGCCTTCTAAATGTTTTCTATGGTCCTTCATGGAAAAAAGAACTTCGAAATGTCCTCTATGGACAGATGACCATCTAAATGTCTTCTATGGAAAAAGACTATCCAAATGTCTTCTATGGAAAAAGACCTTCTAAGGGTGTTCTATGGCAAGAAGAGTATCTGAGTATCTGTGAAACCGAGGACTTCCAACGGTCTTTTGTGGAAAGAATACATTCTAAGGACTTTATAAAGGCCTTCTACGGAAAAAAAAACTTTCCAAAGGTCTTCTATGAAGAAGACCTTCCAAATTTCTTCTATGGAAAGAAGACCGTCTTAAGGTCTTCTATGGACAGAACACCTTCTAAAGGACTTCTCTGAACCTTTCCCTCTTCTAAAGGTCTTCTATGGAGAGAGACCTTCGAAGGTCGAAGGTCTTCTATGGAAAAAAAGACCTGATACAGGTGTTCTAAACCAAGAACAACTACTACAGGCATCTAAGGCAGGAAGACCTTCTAAAAGTCCTCTATGGAAAGAAGACCTTCTAAAGGTATTTTATGGAAAGAAGAACTTCGAAAGGTTTTCTATGTACGAATGGCCTTCCAAAGGTCAGAGCCCTCTAAAGGTCTTCTATGGACAAATGACCTTCCAAAGGTCATCTATGGACAGGGGATCTTCTAAATGTCTTCTATGGACAAAGACCTTCCAAATGTGTTCTATTGAAAGAGGGTCTTCTAATCGTCTTCTATGGAAAGAAGACCTGATACAGGTCTTTTAAGGCAAGAAGACCTACTGCAGGCATCTACGGCAGGAAGACCTTCTAAAGATCTTCTATAGAAAGAAGAGCTTCTTTATGCAAATATGACCTTCTATGGAAAGGATAGGTTAGGTTTAAAAAAAGGGGCGTTTTGGGACTCGCCATATGCCCGTATAGGCATACACTTAAGCCAAAGTAGGCCTGTTGAGCGCTCTAATTTCGGAAGTTGACCCACATCTATGGGCTTTATTAGCCCTTTCCTGAATGTGGTCTTTCCATTTCAGTTTCCTGTCTAGAATTACTCCCAGGTACTTAATTCTTGGAGAAATGTTTATCTTCTTATCTAGGAAGACGGGTTCTTCGTAAGCTCCTATTACTTATCGGGCGATAAGCTTTTGGTATTACGTAACTTGCTTTGCCAGGCTTGGGAATGAATACTACCCTTGCCTCTTGCCAAGCTGTTGGAGTATGGAATGGAGAACTTCGAAAGGTTTTCTATGGACACAGACCTTCCAAAGGCGTTCTATGGAAAGAGGGTCTTCTAATCGTCATCTATGGGCAGAGGATCTTCTAAATGTCTTCTATGGACAAAGACCTTCCAAATGTGTTCTTCTATGGAAAGAAGACCTCCTGCAGGTATTCTAAGGCAAGAAGAGCTTCAGCAGGTCTATAGAATAATGACGACCTTCAAAATGTTTTCTATGGTCCTTCATGGAAAGAAGAACTTCGAAAGGTCCTCAATGGACATATAAAGGACAGAAGACCTTTTAAAGGTCCTCTATGGAAAGAGACCTTCCAAAGGTCTTCTATGGGCAGAAGATCATCTAAAGGTTTTCTTTGGACATATGTCCTTCTAAAGGTCTTTCATAGAGAGAGGACTTCTAAGGGGATCTAATAGATTTCTATGGACCTTCTAAAATTCTTACATAGAAAGCAAACCTTCTTCCAGAAAATAATAGACTATCCAAAGGTCTTATACGGAAATAAGACACTTAAAAGGTCTTTTATGGCAAGCAGACCTCCTAAAGGTTTTCTATTGCAAGGAGACCTCTAAAGGTCTTTTAAAAAAAGAAGACTTCTTACAGGTATTCTAAGGCAAGAATGTCTTCTACACCTTCTGCAGATCTATGGAATGAAGACCTTCTAAATGTTTTCTATGGTCATTCATGGAGAGAAGAACTTCGAAAGGTCCTCTGTGAACAGATGGCCATCTAAATGTCTTCTATGAACAGAATACCAAAGGTCTTCTATGAAAAGATACATTCCAAAGGACTTCTACAAATAGAGGACCTTCTAAAGGTCTTCTTTGGAAAGCCCTCTATGGCAAGAAGACCTTCTATAGGTATTCTATGGATAAAAGGACTTCTAAAGGTTTTCAATGTAAAGAAGACCATATAAAGGTCTTCTGTGGTAAGAAGTCCTTCTAAAGGATTTCTGTGGAAAGGAAGTCTTCTAACGGTTCTCTACAGAAAGAAGACCTTCTTAAGGGTTTCTATGGAAGGGCTTCTAAAGAAGACTTTCTAAAGGCATTCTATGGACAAAGGACCTTCTAAAGGTCTTCTCTGGAAAGAAGACCGACTGAATGTCTTCTGTGTTAAGAAGATCATCTAAAAGTCTCCGATGTCACGAAGACCTTCAAAAACTATTCTTTGGATAGAAGTCCTTCTACGTGCCTTCTGTGAAAAGAAAAACTTCTTACGGTGTTTTATCACAGGAAGGTCATCTTCTAAAAGTCATCTATAGAATCAAGACCTTCTAAGGGTCTTCTACAGAAAATATACCTTCTATGGATAAAAGACCTTTAGAAGGTCTGCTATAGACAGATGACCTATTAAGGAGTTATGGCCACTTGCAAATTTTACAATATCGAAAATTTTTTATTGTGCGATTATTTTACATATAAAAGGTTTTGTAGTTAAGCGAGAGACTTTAAAAAAATGGACGGATTTTTGGCGAAAAACTATCAATTTTTTAGTTAATATCGAAATTTTGACTTTGAGTTCACATTTTTTTTTAATGAATATTTTTAAATCCGTTTCGCTTAAGTACAAGATCATTAGATTCCTAATGATCCTACAAAACATATGCTGATTGGTTTATTCGATTTCGATCTACAGTGGGCACCGCAAACGGCTTTAGTAACAAGTAAAAAAGTGTCAGCCGTCTTTGCCGACAGATATATACCCTCAGCCAATGTGAAGTGAAACTTTCACCTACGGAAAGATCGAATGTATTTAAGGTCCTTCAGAATTGTGTGGCCCTTTTTGGACATTTGAACTTGCCGACAAAAATGTGGATTAGGAATTAACTGCACTAAGAAACAAATGTTAAACTTTTGTGGGGGATGTACCCTTAGGTAGGAGCGGTATGGGCCATTTTAGAAGTTAAACTAAATTTTGACGAAAATATTAGGAGATCCAAAGTTTGGACCAAATTGGTTGTCCCATTCAAGTGATATCGTCCTAGCATTTTAGTGGCATTTTTTAAATATTGGGGAGAAGTACCGGAAGTTGTGGACCGGTATTGGCTCTTGAAACTAAGTTTGGATATAATATGACGAAGACCAAATGTTGGACCAAATCGGTTGAGAGTCATCCTGCTCTCCGACCGCTACATATGGTGACATTGGTGTTTTTTCCACTTTTCGGGCTTTTTTCCCAAAAAATATGGACTTGCAACTGAAAAAATTTTTACCGTCGTAATAGAGGTAGCGATTTCAAATCGCTTTAACACAAAATCAAAGTGATTCGAGAGCAGGTCTTAAAGGGAACATAAACAACATTGTTCCACAACATCCCATACGGGACAAGGGAGACTTCTCTCATATCAATGAGTGCACCCCGATTCATATTTAGCTTAGATATGCGACCTACTGTTTATCGCCGAGTCCGAACGGCGTGTCTAAGACACCACTTGTGGAGAAGTTTTTCATGGCTGAAATACTCAGGAAATGTCGCCAACATTACTGAGGGGTATTTTGTCACCGTTGAAAAATGTTTGATGTTGCCTGGCCGGGGAATCGAACCACCGACCTTCTGCGTGCAAGGCGCGCGTGCATACCATTGCCACGGTGGCACCCTAAAGTGAAATTATCCGAAATTTTGTGTGAGAGGTACCAGAAGTAGTAGACAAATATAGTCCATATTCGAACCTTATCTATATCTGGTAGATATATTAGAATATACAAAGTGTGGATTACATCGGTCACTCCCTTCAAGAGTTAACGTGCGCACAATTTTTCCGAACATTTTTGAACTTTTGTGGGGGAGGTACCTAAAGGAGTGGGCCGATATGGCTTATCTTCGAATTAAAACTATGTTTGGACAAAATATTACGAAGGCCAAATTTTGGACCGAATCGGCAGATCCGTTTGAGATTTATCTTGCGCTCCAACCACTGCACACGGTGTCATAGGGGCTTTTTGCACCTTTCAGGCTATTTTCTCAGGAAGTGTGGACTTGCCCCTGATGAAACTTGTACCGTCGTATGGGGGGCAGTGAATACAAGTTGTTAAAACAAAACATCAAAGCGATTCGAGAGCAGGTCCTAAACTGAACTTATCCCAAATTTGTTGTGGTAGGTACACGAAGAAGTGGACAAATTGAGTCCATACTGGAACCTCATCTAAGTCTGGTAGACATTTCACGATTTGCAAAGAATGGACCAAATCGGTTACTCCCTTTAAGAGTTATCTTACGTACAAATTTTCCGAACATTTTCGAACTTTTGTGGGGGAGGTACCCGAAGGAGTGGACCGATATAACCCATCTTCGAACTTACACTAAGTTTGGACAAAATATTACGAAAGCCAAATTTAGGATCGAATCGGTTGATCAATAGTTATCGTGCGCTCCAGCCAGACGGACATTGCTCAATCGACTCCAAATTGTCTGAAACACATTTCGTCCAAACATACTTGGGGTCTAAAACCATTTTGCCCGTATGAAAGCGTATATACCCTCGTTAGCATAAATGCTGAGGGTATAAAAACAGTGTTTCGTAGGCGGCCATTTGTCACAAAACTGTGCGATATTTTTCAATAAAAAAAAATCCGAAAGTAGCTCAAGGTATGATCTATCAGTTGAAAATAAAATCTTCTACAAAAATTTGGTAGTTTTCTCGAAAAAGGCAAGAAAATGTCATTTTCGTCCTAAATAAGTGACCACAACCCCTTAAAAAGGATTTTTCCATGGTCTTCTATGGAACGAAGACCTTTTAAAGGTCTTCAATGAAAAGAAAACCCTTTTGCAGGTTTTCTAAAGCAGGATTGGGGCGTTCTAAGTCAATAAGGTATTCTATGACCTTAGAATAACTTCTATATTTTACATTTATATTACTTCTATGAAAAAAAACCTCTTAAATATTGAAAACTTATTTAAAGAAATTCCCCATTATTGCTGCTATGTTTCCTTTTTTGTTTTCAGACTGTGGTTCCTAATTAGACCACAACATCAGCAACACCACCAGCCACACCAGCAGTCAATAACCCAGAAAAAAACATGCAACACTAAAAAGGCTGATGTGAGGCCAGACAACCAACCAACCAACCAGTGGAGAAAAAACATGACACCATCACACATTGTGTTAATTTGGCAGCAGAAACACAAATACAGCCCAACAATGCATGCAAACAACTTCAAATCTGCAGTGGCTCAATGGCGGTGAAATGTTCCAATAATTCAACAGCAGAACAAAAGCTAATTCTTATCTAAAAGGTATTTTATGGTTATAACACAAAAGCTATACTTCGCAGCTAGTATGGAGAAGAGAAGAGACGAGGAGCGGAGTGAATCGATTATTTGACAAGGCAAAGAAGGTGGTGGTGGGCAAATAGTAAAGAAAGAACAAATAGTTCCACCTATAAGGGAAATTGAAATGGCAACGGCGAGTGTCGAATAAAATTTAAATTTACATTTATCGCCTCCTCACCACAAAAACAACAAAAAAGCAACAACTGTGAAGGAGCAATTGCAGCAAAAATTGTGCTGCCAAAATTGTTAAACCAGCAGCAACAATCATTCGCTGTCGTGTGTGTTGTGGAGGCTAGGGTAGAAGGATAGCATAAAATGCTCTGAATACCCCAATGTTTGAAAGACGAGAAGCGCTCATAAATTTAAAAGAAATGTATTTTTTGGCGAACAACGAAAAAAAGGCAATGCGAAGGTAATAAACATTTGAGTAAAGTTCAATTGAATTGGCCTATTGGGGCCACCAGATGTGTTTTTCATTACATTGCAATTGCATGGAGGATACGCTGCTGAGCAATAAGTCCTTGTTAGCTGGAAGGTGTAATCAAGAATTGTATCAAAAATTATATTTCTATGGGGATTAAAAAGTTTTGTAAAACATTTTTATAAAGAAAGACAATGTTGGGAAATTTAACTGCAATGTTACACTGACTTGGAATCACCAGGTGTAAAATAAGAATGATTAGATGCTAAAACGATGAAGTGAATATTAACTCTTAAAATAAATTACGATTTAGATTTCGAAATCTTACAAACCTTGTCATATAATTATATCAATAGTATTTGTTTAGCTCATAAAGGCCATGTAGACGACATGTTAGCCTAAAAAAAAGAAATCCTCTTAAGGAATAATTTGACTTTTCTGACAATAAAATCCATAAATAATATTTAATCAATGTCACAACAATACTCCAGCAACAACAACATTGTCACTGGGACATATTTTATCCCTGGTGATTGCATAAAAAAATATAAATGGCATTATTAAATGAAATGAAAATATAATAATATGCTCGGTTGTGGCAGCCTATTCTTCGCTTATATCCCTAAAGAATGAAATATTACAGAAAGGAATATTGAATGAGAAGCAAAAATTCAATTATGTGCCTGCACATGAACACAAAGATAAAATGTTGCGTAGCTTTTACTGTTAAGGAGCCAAATTACGATGAAGGTCATATGGGATGGATGTAATGGGATGTAAAAAAAAAAAATAAAAGAGCAAAAGAAATAATCCCAGCAAAAAAATTGGAAGTTGTGCAATGTGGAGTCAGGATTTCACTACATCTTCGATGCAGTCCAACACAGTAATTTAAAATGCATTATAAGCAGTTGTTTAGAGATCCCACAAGCAAGCCAGGTTAGTGATCTCTCCAAGCAGCGGCATCATTTCTTCTAGATAAAGATTGTACTGGACGGCTCTCATCCGGCAGGGGTACCTAATTAAGAAGTTGTCGACTTCTCCTAAATCGAAATCGTATATTTAAAAATTTTGAGAATATTTTATTAATATATTATATTATTACATTAATAATATTTTAAAAATATTATTAAAATAAGGGTGTAAGCAAAACTATATATATATCATCAAAAGTACCCCGAATATATACAATTCTTCAAATCGAGTCGATTCGGTTTTCATCACATACCTGTATGGCTCAAAAAAACAGACGGTTGCCCGGAGTCACTGGCAAGGTAGTACTTCTGGTGAGCCTGAAGACGTCATATACTACGACGAAGTCGAATCTATCGATACCAATCGGACCAGCAACTGTAGTCGTCTATAAACTAGTTTCGGCTCAGTGGAAACAGCTAATCCCTTGAAACACACGAACTGATCAACACACACGCAGAAAGGCCCTTCCATAGAAGACCTTTAGCAGGTCTTCTTTCCCAGAAGACCTCCAGAAGCTGTTCTTTCCGTAGAAGCCCTTTAGAGAGTCTTCTTTCGCCAGAAGACCTTTAGAAGGTCTTCATTCCATACAAGCCCTTGAGAGAGTCTCGTTTGTTCTTCTTTTCTTTCTACAGAAGACCTGTAGATAGTCTTCTTTCACCAGAAGACCTTCAGAAGATCTTCTTTCCATAGAAGACCTTTAAAATGTCTTCTTTCAATGGAAGGCCTTTAGAGGGTCTTCTTTCACCAGAAGACCTTTAGAGAGTTTTTTCTATGGAAGACCTTTAGAAGGTCTTCTATCTATAAATAGATGACATTTAGAAGGTCTTCTTTCCATAGATGACCCTTAGAAGGTCTTTTGTCCATAGCAACGCCTTCAGGTTTTTTTCCATAGAAGACCTTAAAAGTTCTCTATTCCCCCGAATACATTTAGAAGGTATTCTTTACATAGAAGACCTTTAGAAGGTATTATTTGCATAGAAGACCTTTAGAAGGTCTTCTCTCGATAGAAGCCCTTTAAAAGGTTTTCTCTCCATAGAATACCTTTAGAAGGTCTTCTCTCCATAGAAGACCTATAGAATGTCTTTTTATACACCCAGCATTTATGCCTCATCGAAATAATGGTTTTAGACCCCAAGTATGTTTGGACGAAATGTGTTTCAGACAATTTGGAGTCGATTTATCCATGTCCGTCCGTCTGTCCAAACTTAGTTTAAGTTCGAATATGGGTTATATCGGTCCACTCCTTCCGGTACCTCCCCCACAAAAGTTCGAAAATGTTCGGAAAATTTGTGCGCACGATAACTCTTAAAGGGAGTAACCGATTTGGTCCAAAGTTTGCACATCGTGAAATTTCTACCAAACTTAGAGGAGGTTCCAATATGGACTCAATCGGTCCACGCTCAATCGGTACCGCCCACACAAAATTTCGGAAAAGTTCAGTTTAGGACCTGCTCTCGAATCGTTTTGATTTTGTTGTAGCATCTTGTATTCACGGCCCCCCATACGGCGGTACAAGTTTCATCAGGGGCAAAACCCTACTTCCTGATAAAATAGCCTGAAAGGTTCAAAAACCCCTATGACACAGTGTGTAGTGGTTGGAGCGCAAGATAACTCTCGAACGAATCTGGCGATTCGATCCAAAACTTTGTCCAAACATAGTTTAAGTTCGAAGATAAGCCATATCGGTTCACTCCTTCAGGTTCCTCCCCCACAAAAGTTCAAAAATGTTGGAAACATTTGTGCGAGCGATAACTCTCGTAGGGACGCACCAATTTGGTACATACTTTACGCATCCTAATATATCCACCAGATATAGATCAGGTTTGAATATGGACTATTTTTGCCCATTCCTTCGGGTAACTCCCACACAAAATTTCGAATAAGTTCACTTTAAAACCTGCTCTTGACTAACTTTGATTTCTGTTGAAGCAACTTGCAATCGCTGTCTCAATTACAGCGGTAAAAGTTTTTTCAGTGGCAAGTCCATACTTCTTGGGAAACAGCCCCCTATGGCACCATATGTAGTAGTTGAAGAGCACAATAACTTTCGAACTGATAGACCGATTTGGTCCAACATTTCGCCTTCGTCATATTTTGTCCAAACTTAGTTTAACTTCTAAAATGGCCCATATCGGTCCTCTCCTTAGGATACCTCCCTCACAAAAGCTTAACATTTGTGTCCAAGTGCAGTTTAGAATCTGTTCGGAGATCCTTTGGAAATTTATACCGATGATGTACAGCCATATTATGTTTTCCGTGGACAAGTCCATGCTTCCTGGCATACTGGTCCAACAGGTGTACGATAACCCACTGAAAAGACTAGTGGGCGCGATATCTATCGAAAAGATATGACTCTCAAAATAAGATCCACTTCCGTAATGCACTATGACGGTCCATTCCCTCCTCCGCAAAACTTTTGAACTATAATCCTAATCCACATTTTTGTCGGCAAGTTCAAATGTCCAAAAAGTGCCACAAAATTCTGAAAAGACCCTAAATTCATTCGATCTGTCCGTAGATGAAAGTTCCAATTCACATAGGCTGATGGTATATCTCTGTCGGCAAAACCGACTGATACTTCTTTACTTGTTTTCTGTAGGGACCCTTATAATGTCTGTTTTTTTCTACAGAGACCCTTATAAGGTGCTTCTTTCTATAGAAGACCTTTAGAAGGTATTTTGTCCATAGAAACACGTCTAGGTCCTTTTCCATAGAAAATCTTTAGAAGTCCTTCTTTCCATAGAAGCCCTTTAGATGGTCTTCTTACCATAGAATCCCTTTAGAGGGTCTTATTTCGCCAGAAGACCTTTAGAAGGTCTTCGTTTCATAGAAGCACTTGAAGCACTTTCTTCTTCTTTTCTCTCCAGTCATCTTTCACCAGCGGACATTAAGGTTTTCTGTCCATGGAAGCCCTTTAGAGAGTGTTCTTTCACCAGAAGACCCTTAGAAGGTATTTTTTCCATAGAAGACCTTTAGATCTTTTAAGAGTCTTCTTTCTTCAGAAGACCCTTAGAAGATCTTTCTATAGAAGAATCCCTTTAAATGGTCTTCTTTCCATAGTAGACCTTTAGAAGGTATTTTGTCCCTAGAAGCCCTATAGAGAGTTGTTTTTCACCAGGTGACCCTGAGAAGGCCTTTACTCCTTTAGAATATCTCCTTTCCATTGAAGGTCTTTATAAGGTTTTCTTTTTGTAGATCTTCTTCCCGTTCTCAATCCTTCTTTCCACAAAAAAACGTATTCTTCCCTCAGAAGACTCTTATAAGCTGCTCCTTCCATAGAAGGCCTTTAGAAGGCCTTCTTTTCATAGAATTAATCAGAATCAATATGAAGGTGATGAGCAAAGTCGAAAGAAGACACCATAACTTGTCCCTGTCCCTTTTCAAAAGGACCCTCTTCAAAAGGAGTCTCTGCACCACACCGAAAGTGCACCCCTTGAAGAGGAAGGATGTTAAGTGAAAGCAGATGAATCAGTAAAATATGCAGAAAGCTGGGAAGTCAGACCACTGCCAATATAGCCTCACAAAGCTATACTGATCCACATGCTCTCGTCTATGGATCTCTTCTCAAAGGTAGCAGCGCCAGAAGACCAATGGTACCAGATGAACAACGAGTGGCACTCATCGATCTGAGACAATCGATTGCTGTTTATCGAAGATTATCAATGTTGGACCTTCCAAACGCAGTACGGTACCGCTGATCTCTTTAGAGGAGTCAAGGTAATCTGTTGCCAGATAAGGAATCGGTAGAATTTCTTACTAACACAACAGAGGAAGGGTGCCAACTAACGGTTGTTAATTTGAAGGAAATCCCCAGCATGTGTGCAAGGCCCACAGGAGTCGGTGGCACCCATATTGACAATTGACTCGGTATACAGAATCCCAATCTGCCGACCACCAGCTCATGGAAATTGATTAGTCACTTTCCGGAAAATGGGAGTCTTTTCATTAGGGTGTCAGTAGACCCCCAAGGGTGAAGAATATTTAAGAACTCGCGAGGTTTGGCAAACTTTATTTTGGTCTAGGATGGATAACTTACAGGGTACCTATTCTGTAACTTTTTAACAACTTTACTCATTGTTTATTTTACAACAACTTCATTTGTTTGTTTTGTAGTTGTTACAAAAACAAAAGAAATTTTAACAACTTTTTAGTCGATAAAAGTTACAGAATTCCTATACTGGTCTCATATAATTTTAACGACAATTGTTATGTCTTCCTAGCCAATTGATAAACAATAGGAAAATGGGACATTGTTGTACCTGATACATTCTACGAAGATAGTCGACTATCCGGGCCTTATATCACTCAGGTCCCACACTATCTAGTAAGCGGCGGTTTTGGACTGCAAGAACCCCTTGGACACATCGAAGGAAATAAGGAAATAACGATCGGTTAACGATAACTTGTTCCCCCTGAAGGATCTTTATTTCTACAGTACATGGTATGGGGGCCAAAGGCAATTTTTTTCATCGATTGGACCATAACTGCAATCTTTAGAGAATTTTTGTGAAAATTCACATTGGGGAAGTTACCTAAAGGAATGGACCGACATAGCCCATTTTGGAAGTGTGTCTTATTTTGAGAGTAATTCCACTCGATAGGACCCTTATATCAGGAAACATGAATTTGTCCACGAAAAACATCATATCGCTGTAAACAGAACTACTAGGAGAATCCCACGGCAGCGGGTTCTTTCGTACCGGATTGACCCGGAACAACACAAAACCAATGTTCCGGCCAGCGGCTGCCACCTCAGTGTGTACATGTTCGTATTTGTTTCGTTTTTCTGTGTTGGGAGCAGCATATCCCGGAATGCCTGCTCCGAATTCTATTGGTCCGAGCCGGGACGGAGGAAAACCCACGACCAATATATCTGTGCTCAGTTTGTCACATTCGCATCTTCACCCACATCCAACCTTCGGTGAGATGCAATAGATGTCAGGAGTGGGTGCATCTAAGGGGTTGCTCTGGACTCGTCCACGTGAGGGACTACGACAGGGACTATGTTGCTGCATTCTGTGTGAACACAGTTCCCAGTGAGTCGTCGTCGGATTACGAGACTCCCTCGTCGTCTGATTACGAAACTCCCCCGCAGTCCCCTCGACAACAACCTCACACGCAGCCTTTAACACCAGCCGTTGTTGTCCCAATCCCCGAAAATGCAGCCTTTTTGCAATTGAATTGCAATGGACTCCGAGGTAAGATCGAGGAGATAGTAGATTTTATGAGTCGGAAGAACATCAAGGTCGCGGCGGTGCAGTAAACCAAGCTGAACAACAACCACAGCTTAGAGCATTGTGATGGTTACAATGTTTTGAGAAAAGATCGCACCAGAAGTGGAGGTGGGGGATTGGCTTTCCTATTGCACCAGTCAGTCCAATACAGACCTATCTCGCTTGAGCCTGTCTCTAATGACCCGTACATGGAATGTATGGGGGTAGCAGTTAGGTGTGGAGCTGCCGAGATAGAGTTGCTGAATGTATACATCCCGCCGAGAAATAGCTGTATCCCTGATTATAGGCCTGACATTAGCCCGCTCTTGCAAGGTCATAATCGTCTGGTCCTGGGGGATTTTAATGCACATCATGAGATGTGGCATTCGGCCCTCGGAAACGACCAGAGAGGTACAGCGCTGGCTGAGCAGATTGATAGCTCTACGTTTTGCACGGTCAATGAGGACGCCCCTACCAGAATTAGAGGAGAGTGTCACAGTTCGCCTGACATAACCATCGTGTCACCTGGTCTGACAAATGACGTTACCTGGCAACCCGTCATTTCCCTTGGATCAGACCATCTCCCCATAATTGTCTCCATTAGCAGACCACCCGATTTCAGGACGTTCCGGGACATCATCACTGCTGCAGCCGCTCGCCATATCCCTGCTGGTCGAATACCCGAAGTAAGACCAAATTTCCCAGCAGAGGCGACGGGATTAGCAAACGAGCGTGATGAGCTTCGTCGTATCAACCCCAATGACCCCAGAGTCAGGGAGCTGACACTGGAAGTTAACAGGCTGGTCGGCGAGCATAAGCGGAACAAATGGTTAAATCATCTGAAGAGCTGCAACATTGGAGCCGGTATAGGTGAATTGTGGGCAACGGTTAAGTCACTCTCGAACCCTGGAAGAAGGGAAGATAGGACCTCAGTCACGTTTGGCGACGTTACGTTGACTGACCCGAAAAGGTGCGCAAGTAATTTCAATCGACAGTTTGTCGAGCATCCCGAGAGTGACAGGGCGAAGAGAAGAGTATTACGTCGTATCAGATCTCTTCCTGCCGAGGATGAACCACCACAATTTACAATGGATGATGTTGCCAATGCCATCAGGAACGCTAAATCATCCAAAGCGTTGGGCCCTGATGGAATCTCCATGGTAATGTTGAAGCAGCTGGATGAGCCGGGAGTCGAGTATCTCACCAAAGTCTTCAACTTATCGCTAGCCACCCTCGTTGTTCCCGAAGTCTGGAAAACGGGCAGGGTGGTCCCACTACGGAAGCCAGGCAAGGATGCCAGCAAAAGTGAATCGTACAGACCGATTTCGCTTTTGTCGCCCGTAGCAAAGACACTTGAGGCCTTGATCCTCCCCAGTATCAGAAACAGCTATCAAGTTGCCGATCATCAACATGGATTCCGTAAGCAGCACAGCACGACAACAGCGCTGCACGCCATTACCACATATATCTGTAAAGGACTTAACCAGAGACGGCCGTGCGATAGAACAGTGATGGTGGCTCTTGACTTATCAAAAGCCTTTGATACAGTCAGGCACTCCACGCTGTTTGAGGACATAGAGCAGACAACCCTCCGGCCAAGCTTGAAACGTTGGATAGTCAACTATATGTGTGGACGCCAGTCGTACATGGAATTCAGGAATAAGAAGTCCAAACCCCGTAGAGTGAAACAGGGAGTTCCCCAAGGTGGGGTGATATCTCCGGAACTGTTTAACCTCTACCTCTCCTGTATTCCACCCCCTCCAGACGGCATTGAGATCGTGACGTATGCGGATGATTGCACGATCTTGGCGTCGGGTACCTATCCTGATGACATCTGTGAGAGACTGAACAACTATTTAACTGATCTTACCACCTTTTTCCATTCGAGGAATATGCAGATTTCCCCCACAAAATCTACAGCCACTCTGTTCACCACATGGACAGCGCAGTTTGGACGTGAGTTGAATGTCGTGGTCGACGGTAGCAGAATTCCGACCACAAACTGCCCTAAAATTTTAGGGGTCACATTCGACACTACATTCACGTCGTGCGCACACGCCACAGCTATCTGCGACAAGTTGAAAAGTAGGAACAAGGTCCTCAAGTCCCTGGCCGGCAGCACTTGGGGTGCAGATAAAGAAACCTTGTTGACCACATATAACGCGATAGGTCGGTCTGTGGTAAGCTATGCGGCTCCAGTCTGGTCTCCGAGATTGTGTGATTTGAACTGGAAAAAGATTCAAACTTGCCAGAATGCAGCCCTGAGATCAGCGACAGGGTGCCTCCTCAAATTTTCAGTGGACCATCTACATGAGGAGGAAAAATTCTTCCTGTAAAGCAACACAATGAGATGCTTTCGTTGCAGTACCTGCTTGGATGTTATCGTGTGAGCCATCCCAATCACCATCTTGTGGGTAGGCCCGGCCCATTCAGGGAGATCAGGAAGGATATCCATGCTCTAGAGGGAGAGGTCCAACGATACAGGAGAGAACCCCTAGATCAGCAAGCATATCAAGCAGGATTGAATGGCATTCACACGGATGCAGTTGCCAAGGCCTTAAGCAATTATAGTGTGAATAAAGTACTCGGAGTACATCCTCCATCTATCGCAGCTGAGGAGCGTCAGCTGTCACGACAAACCAGAGTAGTTTTGGCTCAACTACGCTCGGGATATTGCAGTCGCCTAAATTCGTATTGGGCGGAAATCGATCGCGCCGTGCAAGACATATGCCCAGTATGCGGCATGGGCCCGCACGACACACAACACCTTTTTAACTGCCCCGCCAAACCTACCCATCTAACTCCAGTGGATCTGTGGCTACATCCCATCGAAGCAGCCACATTTCTAGAACTGGACCCAGACCCAGAGCCAGATTTAACAGAGGAACGAACAAATAAACATAACAAAAACACTGTTACAACAACAACTATCACACACTATGTATGGGAGCGAAGAAGTAGACCGTATTCGAACTTGATTTATGTCTGGAAGAAATATTACGATTTATAACCGATTGGACCAAATCGGTTATTCCATTCGAGGGTTATCGTGCGCAACATTTTAGCGCATATATTTAAATTTTTATGGAGGAGTTACCCGACTTAGTGGACCAATATTGCCTAACTTTGACCTTAACCTAAGTTTTGACAAAATATTACTACTGGCAAAGTTTTGACCAGATCAATTCATTGCCATCTTTCTGAACACACAACTTCAATCGCACACAAAATAACATTCCCAAGCCCTGAATATTTCAAACCCTGTTTCAATCATTAACCAACTCACATATCCTTAAAACCTTTTTTAAATATGGTTATATTCACGTACTTTTGGGTTTCCTTTTCTTCTAATTGCCTTTCAAAAACAAAATAATTCTGCCTTTTGTGATATCCTTCGCAGATATATTGCCGTCTGCCCACATACTTATGGGAGCAAGGCAAGGCATGAAACATTATTATTATCAGGCATGACCTTCTTGTTGTTAATGTGCAAATTATTGAGGAGAGAGGAGGCGGAGGAGAAGAACACGGATGTATATATGGTCTTGACATAGAAAAAAAATACAATTAATGTATCACAAACAAAGTAATACCAACAACTACTTCAAATTAAGAAGAGAAGAATGAATCTCATAAAATGAACAACAAAAACACCAACAAATACCCACGAATTGTTGAGGTAAGACGACTACACGAAAAATTGTGGCCTAATCCGCATTGAATTGCCAAACTTTGGCATAGTAGTTAACGAACGAATACACTTTAAGTGGCCGTAGAGTAGAATAAATCTTAGAAAATTAATTTGAAGTGCTGGTTTTAGTGAAACTTACCGTATCATTGAGAGGTAGGGATATTAGTGGGAGGCTCAAAAGATTTATATTGCTGACAAGAAACAATAACAGCTTTTTTGGTTGATATAATCTGCAATGAAAATTACAAAAAAGTAAAAATGTTAATATTTCATATTAAGAACAAAAAACGAGCGTGAATTTTTTAAGCATTTGCGCTAAATTTTTTTAATAATTTTTCCCTGGGCCATCTGGTTTGCATTTTTCAAATACTTTTTCCTACGACCATTAAGGCGTGAAATTGTTAAAATAAAATATGGCCATCAAGGCGTGGATTTTTTAAATATTTTTTTCCTAGGGCAATCAAGGCGTCGACCTTTTTTAAATATTTGTTCCTAAGGGCAATCAAGGCGTGGATTTTTTTAAATATTTTTTCCTAGGGCAATCAGGGCAGGGCTCGATTTTTTAAATATTTTTCTTAAGACCATCAAGGCAGGCATGGATTTTTATACCCTACACCACTATGTGGGGAGGGTATTACAAGTTGGTTTTGGCCAAAAAGTTTGTAACGCATCGAAATAATGGTCGTAGACCCATACTTATATATATCAAAATGAATGTCTCGACGAGCTGAGTCGATCTGGCTATGTGTGTCCGTCCGTCAGTCCGTCCGTCTGTCCATCTAAACTTTGTAATCACGCTACAGGTCGCAATTTTGATCCGATCGCCACGAAATTTTGGATGTTGATGGGGGTCCCGGAGGGAAAGAAGCCTATTGATGATGGTCGGATAATATTTAGGGGTCGGAATGGGCAAAAACTTATGTGGATAAAAAGACAACGTTTTTTTCCAAAGCGAATATCTCAGCTTCTATACGGGGTATACCAAAAGCAAAACCTGACAATAAAAGTAGAAAATATCACCTTTCTAATGATGTAAAGTAGGTTCTTGTAGGTGATCAAACAACGAAGATATCACAATAGTCGCAAATAAAACCCAAATTTTCATTTTTGTGATTGTAGTTATAATGACGAATATCACAGCTTTGGTTGGGGACTTTCCAAAAGCAAAGCCTGACTATGAAAGTAGAAGATCGTATCTTTACAATGACGCAAACTAGGTCGGCGTAGGTGACCAACTAACGGAGATATCGCAATAGTCGGTAATACATCCCATTTTTCCATTTTTTTGGAAATCACGCTGCAGGTCGCAATTTTGATCGGATCGTCACGATATTTCGTGGGTTAATCTAGGTCTCACAGAGGAAGAAGGTTATTGATTTTGGTGATGGTCGGATAATATTTAGGGGTCGGAATTAGCAAAAAATGTATTTGGAGAAAAAGTCAACATTTTATTCCAAAGCAAATATCTCAGCGCCTATAAGGGGTATACAAAAAGCAAAACCTGGCTGGTTGTCGTAGGTGCTCAAACATCGAAGATATCGCAATAGTCGCTAATTGAACCCAACTTTTCATTTTTTTGCGATTTAAATAGTAATGACGGATATCACACCTTTGTTTGGGGACCTTCTAAAAGCAAAGCCTGACTAAGAAAGTAGAAAATCCCATCTTCAAAATTATGCAAAGTAGTTTGGCGTAGGTGGTCAAATAAAAGAAATATCGCAATGGTCGGTAATGCATCCCTTTTTCCACTTTTACTGTAATCACACTACAGGTCCGGATCGGATCATCACGAAATTTTCTCACAGAGATAGAAGCATATTGATGTTGGTGATGTCCATAGTAGTCAAATATAAAATTAAATTTAATTATTTGGTTCCATTCGCCTTAAGTCATTTGGTATATAAGCCAGATAAGTGAAAACTTTCGTATCTCCCTGAAAGAAATGTTTTCAAGTGAAAAGATTATACACAGAGGGAGTGGTATCACATAGTCGGCCCCGTTCCGACTGTAGCCTTTTCTCACTTGTTTTTTAATATTTTTTCCTATGGCCATCAAGGCAGGCGTGGATTTTTTTAATATTTTTATCCTAGGACCATCAAGGCAGGCGTGGATTTTTTTAATATTTTTATCCTAGGACCATCAAGGCAGGCGTGGATTTTTTTAATATTTTTTTCTAGGGCCATCAAGGCAGGCGTGGATTTTTTTATTATTTTTCCTAGGGCCATCAAGGCAGGCGTGGATTTTTTTAATATTTTTTCCTAGGGCCATCAAGGCAGGCGTGGATTTTTTTAATATTTTTTCCTAGGCCATCAAGGCAGGCGTGGATTTTTTTATTATTTTTCCTAGGGCCATCAAGGCAGGCGTGGATTTTTTTAATATTTTTTCCTAGGGCCATCAAGGCAGGCGTTGATTTTTTTAATATTTTTCCTAGGGCCATCAAGGCAGGCGAGGATTTTTTTAATATTTTTTCCTAGGGCCATCAAGGCAGGCGTTGATTTTTTTTAATATATTTCCTAGGGCCATCAAGGCAGGCGTGGATTTTTTTAATATTTTTATCCTAGGGCCATCAAGGCAGGCGTGGATTTTTTTAATATTTTTATCCTAGGGCCATCAAGGCAGGCGTGGATTTTTTAAATATTTTTTCCTAGGGCCATCAAGGCAGGCGTGGATTTTTTTAGTATTTTTTCCTAGGGCCATCAAGGCAGGCGTGGATTTTTTTAGTATTTTTTCCTAGGGCCATCAAGGCAGGCGTGGATTTTTTTAATATTTTTCCTAGGGCCATCAAGGCAGGCGTGGATTTTTTTAATATTTTTTCCTAGGGCCATCAAGGCAGGCGTGGATTTTTTTATTATTTTTCCTAGGGCCAGCAAGGCAGGCGTGGATTTTTTTAATATTTTTTCCTAGGGCCATCAAGGCAGGCGTGGATTTTTTTATTATTTTTCCTAGAGCCATCAAGGCAGGCGTGGATTTTTTTTATTATTTTTCCTAGAGCCATCAAGGCAGGCGTTGATTTTTTTAATATTTTTCCTAAGGCCATCAAGGCAGGCGTGGATTTTTTTTAAATATTTTTTTCCTAAAGCCATCAAGGCCGGCGTGGGATTTTTTTAAATATTTTTTTCCTAAAGCCATCAAGGCCGGCGTGGGACTTTTTTAAATATTTTTTTCCTAAAGCCATCAAGTCCGGCGTGGGATTTTTTTAAATATTTTTTCATAGGACCATAAAGGCAGGCGTGGGATTTTTTAAAATATTTTTTCCTAGGGCCATCAAGGCAGGAGTGGATTTTTTAAATATTTTTTCCTAGGGCCATCAAGGCAGGCTTGGCTTTTTTTAAATATTTTTTCCTAAGACCATCAAGGCAGACGTGGATTTTTTAAATATTTTTTCCTAGGACCATCAAGGCAGACGTGGATTTTTTTTAATATTTTTTCCTACTCACATCAAGACAGGCGTGGATTTTTTTAAAAATTTTTTCCTACTCACATCAAGACAGTCGTGGATTTTTTTTAATATTTTTTTCCTAGGGTCAACAAGGCAGGCGTGAATTTTTTAAATATTTTTTTCCTAGGGCCATCAAGGCAGGCGTGGATTTTTTTTAATATTTTTTTCCTAGGGCCATCAAGGCAGGCGTGGATTTTTTTTAATATTTTTTTCCTAGGGCCATCAAGGCAGGCGTGGATTTTTAAATATTTTTCCTAGGGCCATCAAGGCAGGCGTGGATTTTTAAATACAGTGGTGTGAAAAATAATAAGGACAGTGACATTCACAACTTTTGGTCGCTCCTAAAATGTGTAAAATGGAAGAATTTGCGATGGAAATTTGTTTTTGCAAATGTACATGTATTGCAATAAGAAATCCCGTTACGACTTTGTTTTCTTTCTGTTTAGTTTTTATACAAAACAAATATTTTTCGTAAAATCCGTGATTTCTGCTGTGAAAAATAATAAGGACAGTTTTTCGTTTTAGTAAAAATAAATTGATTCTATTTTTTGGTGATTCTTTCTGTAAGTAAAAGTTTAAAATAAATTAATTTCTATTCATTAAATGTTAAATCTACTGTTATTTTTTAGTTTTTGTTTGCAAATATGGGTAAAAATACGCATTGTTATCATGCTACTCGAGAAATCATTAAGTGTTTACATAAAGAAGGAAATTCATACAGAAAAATTACAGAAAAAGCTTAGAATCTTTAAAAACAATGGTGGAGGATGCAGCTAAGTGAATTTCAAAGGTAAAAGTCGTAGCAGAAATCCAAAAATTGCACCTGTAATAATAAATGCGTTATTCGATGATTAAAAAAGATCATTTTACCACATCTTTACAAATAAAAAACTACTTAAATATTAATTTTGATGCATCAACAACTCCTAAAAACCTCTGTGGTGGCCACATTAGAGCTCACAGTGTCAGAAAAGTATCATTTTAATCGAAAAATTATACACTTGCCACGTAGTAGTGTAGGGTATAAAAATATTCAGCAAATAATACAGGTTGCTAGAAATCACATCGCTTGGTCTAAGAAAAATTGCGTACCATTCTTTGGTCTGTTGAAACCAAATATATTTTTTTTGTTCCGATAGAGGAGTTTATCAGGGTTCAAGACCTAAAAATCAATAATATAACCCAATATATACTCTGAAGGCGGCTAAATATGGCAGAGGTAACAGCATGGTGTGGGGCTCATTTTCTTACTATGCTGTGGGGTCTCTATACAGTATTCAAAGTGTTTTTAAAATCACTAGATTATATTGAAATTTTGAAAAATATAATTATTCCGTATGCTGAAGTGGGTGTGCTTCTCAAAAGAGTCTTCAGCAAGGTTAATGACCCAAAAATGACGGTAAAATGAAAAAAGGTGTTCCAGGATAGGTAAGTCAAGTTGTTAGAATGGCCCATACAATCCCTTGATTTGAACCCGATTGAAAAAATGTTGTGGAATGAAGTTAAAAAATCAAGCAGGAGAAAGTGTCCATTAAATTATGGCGACCTTTGGCAACTTATACAAGTTGCGTAGGACGCGATACCAGTAGAGAAGTGCCAAAATTTGGTCGACTTGATGCCCAGGCGATGTGCTTCCGTTTTAGAAAACAAAGGATCATCTACAAAGTATTAATGACACTGAAGCACTTTATCTACCATTATTTAGTAAAAACCTGCATTAATTTCTATCAAGTTTGGTCCTTATTAAAAGATGTCATGAAGTGTCCTTATTATTTTTCACACACCAAACTACGACAATTCGCATAAAACATAAAAGATAAATAAAATATGGTTACAGGCAATCAAAATATTTTTATAATACTTCTCTTAACATTTTAAGAAAACAATAAATTTTATAAACTAATGTAATTTTCACTTTTTTAGTCAGTTTTCAATGTAATCTTGGGTATGGATTGAAGTGTCCTTATTATTTTTCACACCACTGTATTTTTCCTAGGGCCATCAAGGCAGGCGTGGATTTTTAAATATTTTTCCTAGGGCCATCAAGGCAGGCGTGGTTTTTTTAAATATTTTTTTCCTACGGCCATCAAGGCAGGCGTGGTTTTTTTTTAAATATTTTTTTCCTACGGCCATCAATGCAGGCGTGATTTTTTTTTTAAATATTTTTTTCCTACGGCCATCAAGGCAGGCGTGGTTTTTTTTTTAAATATTTTTTTCCTACGGCCATCAAGGCAGGCGTGGTTTTTTTTTTAAATATTTTTTTCCTACGGCCATCAAGGCAGGCGTGGTTTTTTTTTAAATATTTTTTTCCTACGGCCATCAAGGCAGGCGTGGTTTTTTTTTTTAAATATTTTTTTCTATGCTCCATTTAATATTTTTTTTAAACGGCCATCAAAGCGCGGATTTTTTAAAACATTTTTTCCTAGCGGCCATTTAATATTTTGTTCATACGTGGATTTGTTTAAAATATTTTTCCGTGGAATTTTTGAACAATATTTTTTCTAGGGGTAGATGTTCATTATTTGTTCTTAACATTAAATATTAATGTTCATTATTCCCCAAATTTTAATTTATTTTTATAGGAAATCAATCAAAATCTATTTTGGATTTTTGCTGATGATGACAGAGCATAAGAAACAAATTCAATGGGGACCTTGAAATATTACATACGCAGACAATTTTCACGATACCTACACCATATTTGGCAAAAGAAGAATAAACTCACATTGACTCGTGGAATTTATGGCCCATTTGCAGCAGAGAAAACTTTGTCATTGTATTGTTTACATTAGCCACAAACACTGAGCTCACTTTTTTACAAATAAACCACCACGGCATTTTGTTATCATTAGCATGTTCCTGTCATTTTACTGAAGATGTTTAAATTTGTGACGTATTTCTCAGCATCATTATCGTCATTGTGATTATTATTTGATTTTAGATAGCCTTTGAAATTTTCTTTTAATAAGCGGACTTAATTGGCCGCTGATAGCGTTTGAAATATTCTTTAAAAATCCACGCTTAATTGGCCTCAGCTAGAAGCCTTTGAAATATTCTGTAAAAATCCACGCTTAATTGGCCTCAGCTAGAAGCCTTTGAAATATTCTGTAAAAATCCACGCTTAATTGGCCTCAGCTAGAAGCCTTTGAAATATTCTGTAAAAATCCACGCTTAATTGGCCTCAGCTAGAAGCCTTTGAAATATTCTGTAAAAATCCACGCTTAATTGGCCTCAGCTAGAAGCCTTTGAAATATTCTGTAAAAATCCACGCTTAATTGGCCTCAGCTAGAAGCCTTTGAAATATTCTGTAAAAATCCACGCTTAATTGGCCTCAGCTAGAAGCCTTTGAAATATTCTGTAAAAATCCACGCTTAATTGGCCTCAGCTAGAAGCCTTTGAAATATTCTGTAAAAATCCACGCTTAATTGGCCTCAGCTAGAAGCCTTTGAAATATTCTGTAAAAATCCACGCTTAATTGGCCTCAGCTAGAAGCCTTTGAAATATTCTGTAAAAATCCACGCTTAATTGGCCTCAGCTAGAAGCCTTTGAAATATTCTGTAAAAATCCACGCTTAATTGGCCTCAGCTAGAAGCCTTTGAAATATTCTGTAAAAATCCACGCTTAATTGGCCTCAGCTAGAAGCCTTTGAAATATTCTGTAAAAATCCACGCTTAATTGGCCTCAGCTAGAAGCCTTTGAAATATTCTGTAAAAATCCACGCTTAATTGGCCTCAGCTAGAAGCCTTTGAAATATTCTGTAAAAATCCACGCTTAATTGGCCTCAGCTAGAAGCCTTTGAAATATTCTGTAAAAATCCACGCTTAATTGGCCTCAGCTAGAAGCCTTTGAAATATTCTGTAAAAATCCACGCTTAATTGGCCTCAGCTAGAAGCCTTTGAAATATTCTGTAAAAATCCACGCTTAATTGGCCTCAGCTAGAAGCCTTTGAAATATTCTGTAAAAATCCACGCTTAATTGGCCTCAGCTAGAAGCCTTTGAAATATTCTGTAAAAATCCACGCTTAATTGGCCTCAGCTAGAAGCCTTTGAAATATTCTGTAAAAATCCACGCTTAATTGGCCTCAGCTAGAAGCCTTTGAAATATTCTGTAAAAATCCACGGTTAATTGGCCTCAGCTAGAAGCCTTTGAAATATTCTGTAAAAATCCACGGTTAATTGGCCTCAGCTAGAAGCCTTTGAAATATTCTTTAAAAAATCCACGCTTAATTGGCCTCAGATAGCCTTTGAAATATTCTTTAAAAAATCCACGCTTAATTGGCCTCAGATAGCCTTTGAAATATTCTTTAAAAAATCCACGCTTAATTGGCCTCAGATGGCCTTTGAAATATTCTTTAAAAATTCCACGCTTAATTGGCCTCAGATAGCCTTTGAAATATTCTTTAAAAAATCCACGCTTAATTGGCCTCAGATAGCCTTTGAAATATTCTTTAAAAAATCCACGCTTAATTGGCCTCAGATAGCCTTTGAAATATTCTTTAAAAAATCCACGCTTAATTGGCCTCAGATAGCCTTTGAAATATTCTTTAAAAAATCCACGCTTAATTGGCCTCAGTTATTCTTTGGAATATTCTTAAAAAATCCACGCTTAATTGGCCTCAGGTGGCCTTTGAAATATTCTTTAAAAATCCACGCTTAATTGGCCTCAGATGGCCTTTGAAATATTCTTTAAAAATCCATGCTTAGTTTTATTCGTTTTTGATTGTTTCCTCAGAACTTCTATACATACATACATGTTGCCTTTGTCCCGAATTTCAAACTCCAATCAACAGCACCTCAATTCATGTTTGAAATTCTCATTTTCCCAACCCACAGAATTATAGAAAACATCATCAGAAATCTCCTTTGGTGCGTGCATCATCATCATCACCATACATGTGGGTGGGTTTTTGGTGGCTGAAAAGTGGGAAAAATCTGAATTCCAATAAATGTGACTGACGGCAAACGACTACGACGGCGACAATGCTGATGATGTGGCGAAAAACTTTCATATCCATCCATAAAAAGCAAAAAATGACAAATAATAGATTCGACATGACGTAATTTTCCGGAATTTTTATAGCAATCATGAAAATGCTTGCTTGCCTGCCTGCCTATTTTGTTATGTTTTTTTTAGTTTGGTTGGCTTTCTGCTCAATTTTCCATTTCGTGTGTGTTTTGTTATGAAAACCTCAGTTACATTGTTGTTATCCCGATTCATAGACAGTTAGTCAGTCTGTCAATCATCCAGCCACTCAGTCAGTATGTCTGTTGATTGTGGTTAACAATGTGGCTGTGAAAATGACACACTGGGAGATTTGTAAAAAAAAAAACTCTTCCAAAATTTAAACATACAGACAAATCTGTGGAAATGTGTGGCTTAAAAACTAAAGTGGACAACCGATTTTCCTCAACTGCAATAGATTAAGCCTGACTATTTTCAAAACACAAAATAGATGTCGACATCATAAATAAATACGCCAAAACTCTCAAATATTGGGTAATTAAAAAATACAAGGCAAAAACTTATTTAAGGTCTTGTGTATGCAGAGACCCTTTAAAGGTCTTCCGTGTATAGATGATGATTTTCTATCTATAAAATATACTTCAAGGAGTGTTCTTTCTATAGAAGACATTTGGAGGCCTTCAGTATGTAAAAAACTTTTTAACGTTATTCCGTTTATAGGAGACTTTTCAAATGTCGTCCATCTATAAAACATTTCGCAGCTCCCCTTGTTTATAGTATAGCTTTTTTATCCGTAGAAGATTATTCGAAGGTTTTCTGCCTATTGCAGACCTTAAGAAGGTATTTTGCTTATATACGACCATAAGAAGCTCTCCTATCTACGAAAGATAGGTCGGAGGTTTCTGTCTATAGAAAAAACCTTTGGAAGGTCTTTTAAAAGCAGAAGTGAGGTCTTCTGCCTATTGAACACCTAAGTGTGGTAGAAGACCATAAAAAGTTCTTCTGCCTTTAAAAGGCCATAAAAAAGTATTCTGCCTATAGAAGACCTTTGCAAGGTTTTCGGCATATAGATGACCTTAAGGGCTACTATCTATGAAAGACCTAAGAGGTCTTCTGTCCACAGAAGACTTTTTCGAAAGTTTTCTATTTTAAAAAAGACCTTTCGGAGGTCTTCTGTCTATAGAAGAATTTTTAAGGTCTTCTCTCGAAGGTGCTCTGTTTATAGAAGTCCTTTCGAAGGTCTTTTGTCTATAAAAGACATCTGTTTATAGAAGATTTAAAGGTCGTCTGCCAGCAGGAAGTATTAAAAATGTCTTTCGTCTATAGAGGACCTAAGGAAGGCCTTCTTCCTATAGAAGACTTTAAAAAGGTCTTCTACTATAGAATACATTAAGAAGGCATTCTGCCTACAGAAGATGGTATTTTTAATACTGGACACATTAAGAAGTTCTTCTAGACATGGCCTTCTGTTTATAGAAGGTCTATAGGACGTCTTCCGTGTACGGAAAGCCTTTAGGTTTACCGTTTATAGAGGACCTATAGAAGACGTAAAGAAGGTCTACTAGGGAAGGTATACGTTATAGATAGTTCTTCTAGACAATGTATTCTTTAACAATGCCTGTAGTAGGTCTTCTTTCTATGGAGGAACTAAGGAAGGCCTTATGCCTGACCTAAAAAGAGGTCCTCTTTTTGTAGATAGTAAAAAATATAGTAAAAAATTCGAAGGTCTTCTATAAATAGCATACCTTAAGAAGGTTTACAGCCTATTGAACACTTACCAATGATATTCGGTCTATCGAAGTCTTTTGAATTTCTTCTGTCAATAGAAGACTTTAAGAAGGACTTCCGTTTATAGACCCTAAGAAGTAAGGTCCACTGATTATAGAAGACCATTGAAAGGCCTTTTCTCTAAGACAGGAATGTAGAAGTTATTCTGTTTACAGAAGTCCTTAAGAAAGTATTCTGCCTATAGAAGACCTCATAACGGTCATCTGACTACAAAAGACTTTTCGAAGTCTTCTATCTATAAAAGACCTCTTAAAGGTCTTTTGTCTATTCTTCTTTTATTTTCCCATCCGTTGTTCGGATATAAGCGATCATACATTAAATCGTTTTACAATAATTCTCTTACATTTCAGAATATATAAATATTTTCTTATATATATTTTTGTTATTTATATTGTCGGCAGTTCTCTATTTATGGCCGCCCTAAACAAGTTCCTTTCGTCAACGTAGCCAGTCCAATCTTGAATATTTTTAGCCAGGAGAGTTCTCTTCTTCCTCTACTGGGTCATCCTTCAATTTTCCCTTTGAGAATTGTTTGGATGTGTTGGTATTTATCATTTCTCATTATGTGGCCGAAATATGAGATTTTCCTATTTTTAATCAATTGTCGATCCACGTTCATTCTTCTTAAAACTTCATTGTAGTTACTCGATCGGTCCAGGGTATTTTTAAGATTCTTCTATAGATCCATAGTTCAAATGCCTCTAGTTTTTTTCATCTTTGGCTTTAATTGTCCATGTCTCTGCTGCTTTTGTCTATAAAAGACCTTTAAAAGCCGTGTAGAATGTCTTCTGTCTGCATATAGCCTTAAGAAGGTCTTCCGTCTATAGAAGACCTAAGGGAAGCTTCTACTTATACAAGTTGTGTTCTGCCTATATAAGACCTTAAGAAGGTCTTTTGTCTATTGTAGACCTTAAGAGGTTCTTTTAGGGAAGGTCTTCTGCTTGCGAAAGAACAAAAGAAAGTCTTCTCTCTATAGAGGATCTAAGAAAAGCTCTCCGCCTATAGAAGACCTTATGAAGGTCTTCTGCAATGAGAATACCCTAAAAAGGTCTTCTTCTTAGAAGACCTTAAAAAGGTCCTCTGCCTATAAAAAATCTTAAGAAGGTATTTTGTCTATTAGAAATCTTAGAAGGTCTTCTCTCTATACAGGACCTCAGGAAGGTCGTCTGCACCTTAAGAATTTCTTCTGCCTATAGAACACCAATCTGGGGTCTTCGGCTTATAGAAGATCTTAAGGAGATATTCCGCTTATAGAAGACCTAAGGAAGGTATTTTGTCTATATAAGATCTAAGTGAAGTCTTCAGCCTAAAGAAGACCATAAGAAGGTATTTTGCCTGTAGAAAGCCTTTGCAAAGTATTCTGTCTATGGAAGATCTTAAAAGGTCTTCTGGCTATAGAATACCTAATGGAGGTCGTTAGCCTGGTGAAGACCCTAAGACGGTCTTATGTCTATAGAAAACCTTAAGAAGGTATTCCACAGATAGAAGATCTAAGGCAGTTCTTCTATTTGTAGAAGCCCTAAGAGATGTCTTTTGTAGAAGACCATAAGAAGGAGGGTTTTCCTCTATAGAAGACCTGTAAGTGGTCCTCTGACGATAGAAGACCGTTCGAAGGTCTTCTGTCTATAGAAAAAATATCAAAGGTCTTCTGTCAATAGAAATCCTACGAAGGTATTCTGCCTATAGAAGACTTTCCAATGGAAGAAGCTATTCGGTCTATAGAAGTCCTTTTAACGGTTTAAAGGTTTACAGAAGACTTTAAGAAGGTCTTTTGCTTATTGACCCTAAAAAGGTGTCTCGCCTAAAGCAGACCTTTAAAGACTATAGAAGACCTAAGAGGTCTTCTGCCTAAAGAATATCTTAAAAGGCACTCTGACTATGGGAAACCCTTCGATGGCCACCTAAGGCCTAGAAGGTTTGTAGAACTTCTGTTTAAAAAAGGCATTAAGAATGTATTCTACCTGTAGATGACCTGAAGACGGTCATCTGAGCAATCACGGTGCTCTTGAACCAACTCTAACTGAAAGTTTTTTGCGGATTCTGAAACTACAAAGTTCATATATGAGAAAAATCATAAAAAATCGCCTGAGCTCTTTTTAAATAAATCGCGATCAAATTTCACATATTTAGGTTTTTTGGTTTTCATGATTTTGCTTGGAAAACCACAGGTCCTAATTGAATTGGAGAAAATATTGTGGCTGTGAAAATTCTCTACAAGATTGACCTTTTTGATATTTTCGTAGCTTTTACCATTTTTGAGATATAGCAGTTCAAATTGGGACAATGCACTGAATGTATCGCCTCCTTTGGTTTAAAGTTGGTCCAAGAGCACCGTGCAGTGGGATTCTGTCTACAGAAGAGTTTTCGAAGTCTTCTGTCTATAGAGGGGTTTTGGAGGTATACTGTGTAAAACACACCCCTTACAGGTCTTCTGTCTTTAGAAGACCTAAGTGAAGTCTTCTGTTTATAGTAGGTCTATAGAAGGTCTTCCGTGTACAGAAAGCCTTAAGAAGGTTTACCGTTTATAGAGGACCTATAGAAGACATAAATAAGGTCCTCTGACTAGACCTTAATAAGTTCAAATAGGGAAGGTATTCGTTATAGAAGGCCTGTGGAAGGTCTTCTGCCTGCAGAACAATATAACAAGGACTCTACAGAGAACCTGAGGAAAGTCTTCTGTCTATACGAGGCGTTTGCAATGTATTCTGTCTATGGAAGACTTAAAAAACGGTCTTCTGCCTATAGAAGATCTTAGAAGGTCTTCTTTTTTATAGAAGACCTGAAGATCTGTCGGATGTGTTCTATCTGTAAAGGACCTTTCCGAGGTTTTCTGACGATAAAAGACTTTTCTAAGGTCTTCTGTCTACAGAAGACTTTAAAAAGGTCTTATATTTATAGACCCTAAGAATGTATTCTTCTTACAGCAGAACTTTAAGAGATCATCTGTCCATAGAAGTTAAAAAAGGTTTTCTGCTTATAGAATACCCTCAAAATGTCCTCAGCTTATTGAATATCTTTCGAAGGAGATTTTTTTAAGATATGCCTTCTGTTTCGGTGGGATATTGAGGCCACAACCTTCAAAATATCGAAAATTGGGAGGTACCGTTCTATGGGGGCTATATGAAGACGTGGACCTATACCGACAAATTTCAGGTCGAAAGTTTTCTACTCCCAAAGAAGACTAATTACCAAATTTTGGTCACTACGGTGGGATATTGAGGCCACAAACTACAAAATACCGAAAATCGGGAGGTACCGTTCTATGGGAACTATATGAAGACGTGGACCTATGCGGACAAATTTCAGGTGTAAAGTTCTATACCCCCAACGAAAACTTAATATTAAATTTCAGCCATTTCGGTAGGATATTCAGGCCACAAACCCTTGCATATGGTTTTGCATATGTTAATTTTATGCAAATATGTAAAAATATGCAAAATATGCAAACATTTCTGGGCCTAGTTCCTTTTATTTTGTGATAAAACGATTTTCTGTCTAATCAGATTTTCTCTACGACCATCCTAACCATATATACATTTGCATAGGATTCCGCTGTCTACTCATGAGATAGGAGAGAAGTCTGCGTTGTCCCGTATGGGATGTTTGTGGAACAATTATTCTATACGCAAAAACATTTTGGGTCTTCTATAGACAGATGGCCTTTTTAGGCGTTATCCCTAATTGTAAATTTCAGAAAATCGAAAAAAATGTTATTGCACTGTTTTAAAGAATAAGTACCATAGAATATGTGGTAAAACTTTCAAATCGATCGAAACAAAAATGACTGAGATGTCATTTTCTCCAAATGACATTTTGAAAACGGTGCCAACTCTAGCTCAAAAACTTATAAACCGATTGTCATATAATTTTGTGGGCTTATTAGGGACATCAAAAAATAGCCCTTCATCGATCGATTTTATTTTTAAATTTTTTGTTCGTTTTATGACAAAAAAACATCCGTTTTTTAAGCCAGAAAATTTAATTTTGACTTTTTGGGTCCACCATTTCGGTAAAAACCCAAGACCCAAGAGATGCAGATCGACACCTACCACCTTTTTGTCGATTATAAAGCAGCCTTCGACAGTCCGCTACATTCAAAGGTATTCCAAGCCATGTTTGACTTTGGTATCCCAGCAAAGCTCATTCGGCTTTGTAAAATGACTCTAACTGAAACAAGATCTTCAGTTAATATAGGAATGAACCTATCCGAAGAGTTTTGTACCAAAAGAGGTTTCAGGCAAGGAGACATCCTATCGTGGGATCTCTTCAAGATCATGCTGCAAAAGGTAATACGAGATGCAAATGTCAAAAGAAATGGCACAATTTACACCAATAGCCACATGTTACTTGCCTATGCTGATGACATAGACATCATGGGACGATACCTTTAGGAAGGTCGAAGCAGAATCTGCGAAAGTGGGTCTGGCGGTAAACTGCGAAAAGACCAAACAACAATAGTTGTGAAATATGAAGAAGAATTGTATTGGCCAACAGATGCTACTATGGTATAATGTATGGCTCCGAAGCATGGGTACTTGCGAAAGCAGATAAGGCAGTGCTTGGTGTGTTTGAGAGGAAAATTCTTTGAAAGATCTATGGACCGATTTGCGTTGACGGTGAATATCGACGTCGTATGAACCACGAGCTATATAGCAATACAAAGACATGAATATAGTTAAACGTATCGAGATGCAACGATTGCGTTGGCTAGGCCATATCATGAGAATGAGCGATGATGTACCCGCTAAAAAGGCGTATGAATACATGCCACATGGCGGTGCACGCAGAATCGGCAGGCCTAAGCTTCGATGGAGCATACAAGTGGATGAAGAAATGAAAAGGCGCGGTATTCCAAAAAGTCAAGCGAAAAACAGAGAGGAATGGAGATCTTTTCTTAGTTCGGTCTATGGAACAAATGCTCTGTAATGGGCCAACTATGTAAGTAAGTAGACTTTAAGAAGTTCTTTTAGGGAAGGTCTTCTTCAGGACCTAAAGGCCTAGAAAAAGTAAGGAAGGTCTTCTACCTATATAAGATCTAAGTGAGGTCTTCTGCTTATAGAAGACCATATGTAGGTCATTTGCCTGTAGAAGGCCTTTGCAAAGTATTCTGTCTATGGAAGATCTTAAACGGTCTTCTGCCTATAGAATACCTAATGGAGGTCGTTGGCCTGGAGAAGACCCTAAGACGGTTTTCTACCTATAGAATACCTTAAGAAGGTATTCCACAGAAAGAAGACTTAAGACAAGTCTTCCATTTGTAGAAGACCTAAGGGAGGTCTTCCATAAGAAGGTCTTCTTCTTATATAAAATACCTAAAAGAGAATTCCTGCCGGATGTCTTCTCTCTATAGAAGACGTTTTGGAGGGTTTTTCTATATAGAAGATCTCGAAGTGGTCTTCTGACGACAGAAGACCTTTCGAATATCTTCTGACGATAGAAGACCTTTCGAAGGTCTTCTGTTTATAGAAAAAAATCAAAGGTCTTCTGTCAATAGAAGAAGGTCTTCCATTTATGAACCCTAAGATGGTCTCTCTCGTCTAAAGCAGACCTTTGAAGACCATAGAAGACCTAAAAGGTCTTCTGCCTAGCGAATACCTTAAAAAGGCCTTCTGACTATAGAAAACCGTTCGAGGGCCTCCTAAGGGAGGTCTTTTGTTTCTAGAAGGTTTGCAGAACTCCTGTTTACAGAAGGCCTTAAGAAAGTATTCTAACTATAGACGACCTAAAGACGGTCACCTGACTATATAAGATCAATGGGAGGTTTTCTTCTGTCTACAGAAGAGTTTTCGAAGTTTTCTGTATATAGGGACGTTTTGGAGGTATATTCTGTAAAACAGACCTCATAAAGGTCTTATGTCTATAAAAGACCTAAATGATGTCTTCTGTTTATAGGTCTATAGGTTCAAAGATGGGCTATATCGGTCCACTCCTTCCGTTACCTCCCCCACAAAAATTCGAAAATGTTCGGAAAATTTGTGCTCACTATAACTCTTGAAGGGAGTAACCGATTTGGCCCACACTTTGCACATCGTGAAAGTTCTACCAGACTTAGATGAAGTTTAAATATGGACTCAATCGGTACACTCCTTCGAGTACATCCCACACAAAATTTCGGAAAAGTTCAGTTTAGGACCTGCTCTCGAATCGCTTTGATTTTTGTTGTAGCAACTTGTATTCGCTGTCCCCCATACGACGGTACAAGTTTCATAAGGGGCAAGTCCATACTTCCTGAGAAAATAGCCTGAAGGTTGCAAAAAAACCCTTATGACGCCGTGTGTATTGGTTGGAGCGCAAGATAAATCTCGAATGGATCTGCCAATTCGGTCCAAAAGTTGGCCTTCGTAATATTTTGTCCAAACATATTTTAGGTTCGAAGATAAACCATGTCGGTCCACTCCTTCAGGTACCTCCCTCATAAAAATTCAAAAATCTTAGGAAAAATATATGCGCACGATAACTCTTGAAGGGAGTGACTGATGTAATCCATACTCTGCACATCCTAATATATCTACCAGATATAGATCAGGTTCGAATACAGACTATATTTATGCACTCCTTTGGGTACCTCCCACACAAAATTTCGGATAAGTTCACTTTAAGACCTTCTCTCGAATCACTTTGATTTGTTGAAGCGATTTGCATTCCCTACCTCCATTACGACGGTAAAAGTTTTTTCAGGAGCAATTCCATATTTCGTGGGAAAACATCCCGAAAGGTGTAAAAAGCCCTATGTCACCATATGTGGCTCTCGAACTGTACCGATTTGGTGCAACATTTGGTCTTCGTCATATTTTATCCAAACTTAGTTTCATGGTGCAATACCGGTCCCCAACTTCCGGTACTTCTCCCCAATATTTAAAAAATGTCACTAAAATGTTAGGACGATATCACTTTAATGGTGCAACCAATTTGGTCCAAACTTTGTATCTTCTAATATATTGTCCAAATTTAGTTTAACTTCTAAATGGGCCCATATCGGTCCTCCCAAGGGTACCTCCCCTACAAAAGTTCACCATTTGTGTCTTAGTGCAGTTAATTCCTAATCCACATTTTTGTCGGCAAGTTCAAATGTCCTAAAAGAGCCACAAAATTCAGAAGATACCTTAAATATATTCGATCTGTCCGTAGGTGAAAGTTTCAATTCACATTGGCTGAGGGTATACCTCTGCCGGCAAAGCCGACTGACACTTTTTTACATGTTTTTATAGAACATTTAAAGGAGAAGATTATCGGATGTGTTCTATCTGTAGAGGGCCTCTCAGAGGTCTTTTGACGATAGAAGACTTTTCTAAGGTCTTCTGTCTACAGAAAACTTTAAAAAGGTATTATGATTATTGAACATAAGAATGTATTCTTCCAACAGCAGATCTTGTTAAAAGATCATTTGTCTATAGAAGACCTAAAAGGGTTTCTGCTTGTAGATTACCCTCAAAATGTCCTCAGCCTGTAGAATATCTTTCAAAGGAGATTTTTCTAAGAGAGGTCTTCTGTTTCTAGAAGGTCTTCTGCCTATAGAAGTGGCTCTTAATGTTTTCTATAGGCCGAAATCATCTTCTATAGTTATATGGCCGTCTTAAGGTCTTCTATAGGCAGAAGACCTTCTACAAACATAAGGACTCTCTTAGAAAAATATGCTTCGAAAGATATTCAATAGGCTGAGGATATTTTGAGGGTATTCTAAAACCTTTTAGGTCTTCTATAGACACATGACCTTTTAAAGATCTGCTGTAGGTTTTCAGCCTATAGAAAAACTTTTCGATGGTCTTAGATCTATGGAAGACGTTTTGGTGGTATACTGTCGATATGAATAAGGGTTAATAAATTTTCTATTTTTCAAATAGTTTTAGAATTTAAATATATTCGAAAATATATCCCCCACTGTGTACGAACTTGTTATTATCACATTACGAACAAGTGATGAAAATTGTATTTTATTACAAATGGAAAACATTAGCTGTTTATTGTGTGTTGTTGTGTACAGAATACAACGATGGTTTCGACGGAATAATACAAGCAACAGCAGGGCAAAAAAAAATATAATAAAAAAATATTATTTCAGTTATAAAAACTGCTTCTGGCGGCTTCCTACGAGGTGTCTGTTTGTCATAAACGACAAAACAGTGAAATAATTTAATTTACAAATCTGAAACGTGATAACGCAGTACGAGGAAAATTATCGTGTAAACTGATGATTAAGATCAACATTAACATCATAACAGCGCTTCTGACCAGGGTTACGCGTGTCTCTGATTCAAGGCATAAAAGGATTGGATTAAAAAAAGTTTAATATTGCCCCTGCAATTACCATTTCCTGTCGTTTATAGTTTCATAGTTTGATGGGATAGTTGGGAATTATTTCCATTTGATGTTAGAGTACGACGAAAGAATGACCCTCAAGTCAAGTCAGACTACTGGAAAACTACGTGGGAACTATTCTCTGATTTTCCTGGTGATTTTGCCTTAGTTAAAATTCTACTTTATATGAAAAATGTAGGCATAACTGAACAAATTCTATTTTATTTTTTATCAACTTACCACACTTCTGTATATTGGTCTGTCTACTAACCTAAAAAAATAAAAAGAGAATTAATTATTAGCAAAGAAGTAAAATATTAACATTAAAACAAGAGCAAGTGTTTTCTTAAAATTCACAAATCTAGCTTCTCCTTTAAAACACACGTATTTTCCTTTGAAAAAAATACCTGACAACAGTAATCATCGTTATATTCGTGTAAATTACATTGACAAAAGGAAATTCCTTCCGTTCATTTGAATGGTTGGATGAATCTTTTGACTCAGCATAATCAAATTGTAAGAAGCATTTTTAGAACAAACGCACTCAGGTAGTCTAAAAGCTAATACCGTTACTTGTGATGACATCCGAATTTCAGTCAGATAATTTTTCTTTTCAAGCAACCATAAATGGATGGAAAATTGAGATGCACAAAAATGTGAAAATGTGTGTTTTTTTTTGCAACGTCATAATGCATGGTGGGTGTTGCACCTCAGCATTAGTAGCAAAAATGTAAATAGAAATTATGCATGCTGTATCCTCCCTCCTTCCACCGTTCACAACCACCCACCAGAACCGAGAAAAAAACCACCCAAGACATGTTTATCATTCTCATCAGACATCATCTAATTGAAAACGAAAAACAAGAAATAGACCGAAAAATTTCTTAGGATGTGAACACAAAGAGAGAAGGAAGCAAAGAAGAAAGTACTGCAGCTGCATAATGCCAATGCAAAAATCTTTCGACAAGTCATTGACCCTGGTTGGTCGTACAAAAAAAAAAAACAGGTATGAAGGTGAAAATTGAAAACAAAAAGCAATGGCAAGGGAAAACTCAAGGGAACTATAAATGATGTCAAATCGCAAAATGAATAATTTGAAAAGGAATTTTTGTTCTAAAGAGACTAGGTCTTCTATATGAAGCCCTCAGGACTTCTACGTGAAGACCCTGGATCTTCTATATGAAAACATCAAGTCTTCTATATGAAGCCCTCAGGTCTTCCATGTGAATACCACAGATCTTCTATATGAAGACCTCAGGTATTCTATATGAGACCTCAGGTCTTCTATATGAAGACCTCAGGTCTTCTATATGAAAACCTTAGGTTTTCTATGTGAAGTCCTCAGGTCTTCTATGTGAATACATTAGGTCTTCTATATGAAGACCTCAGGTCTTCTATGTGAAGACCTCAGGTCTTCTATGTGATGACATCAGGTCTTCTATGTGAAGACATCAGGTCTTCTATGTGAAGACCTCAGATCTTCTATATGAAGACTTCAGGTCTTCTACATGAAGACCTCAGGCTTTTTATATGAAGAACTCAGGTCTTCTATATGAAAACCTCAGGTATTCTATATGAAGACCTCAGGTATTCTATATGAAAACCTTAGGTTTTCTATGTGAAGTCCTCAGGTCATCTATGTGAATACATCAGGTCTTCTATGTGAAGACCTAAGGTCTTCTATGTGAAGACCTAAGGTCTTCTATGTGAAGACCCCAGGTCTTCTATGTGAAGACCTAAGGTCTTCTATGTGAAGACCCCAGGTCTTCTATGTCAAGACCTCAGGTTTTCTATGTGAAGACCTCAGGTCTTCTATGTGAAGACCTCAGGTCTTGTATGTAAAGACATCAGGTGTTCTATATGAAGACCTCAGGTGTTCTATGCGAAGACCTCAGGTATTCTACGTGAAGACCTCAGGTATTCTATGTGAAGACCTCAGGTATTCTACGTGAAGACCTCAGGTATTCTACGTGAAGATCTCAGGTATTCTATGTGAAGACCTCAGGTCTTCTATGTTAAGACATTAGATCTTCTATGTGACCTCAGGTCTCTATGTAAAGACATCAGGTCTTCTATATGAAGACCTCAGGTGTTCTATGCGAAGACCTCAGGTATTCTACGTGAAGACCTCAGGTATTCTACGTGAAGATCTCAGGTATTCTATGTGAAGCCCTTAAGTCTTCTATGTGAAGACCTCAGGTCTTCTATGTTAAGACATTAGATCTTCTATGTGACCTTAGGTCTTCTATGTGAAGACGCCAGGTCTTCTATGTGAAGACCCCAGGTCTTCTATGTGAAGACCCCAGGTCTTCTATGTGAAGACCACAGGTCTTCTATGTGAAGACCCCAGGTCTTCTATGTGAAGACCTCAGGTCTTCTATGTGAAGACCCAAGGTCTTCTATGTGAAGACCCCAGGTCTTCTATGTGAAGACCTCAGGTCTACTATGTTAAGACATTAGGTCTTCTATGTGAAGATGTCAGGTCTTCTATGTGAAGACCTCAGTTCTTCTATGTAAAGCCCTCACGTCTTCTATGTGAAGACCCCAGGTCTTCTATGTGAAGACCTCAGTTCTTCTATGTAAAGCCCTCACGTCTTCTATGTGAAGACCCCAGGTCTTCTATGTGAAGACCCCAGGTATTCTATGTGAAGACCCCAGGTCTTCTATGTGAAGACCTCAGGTCTTTTATGTGAAGACCTCAGGTCTTCTATTAAGACCTCATCTGTATGAAGACCACAGGTCTTCTTTATAAAGACCCTAGGTCTTTTATATGAAGACCTTAGGTCTTCTATATGAAGACTTCAGGTCATCTCTATGAAGACTTCAGGTCTTCTACATAAAGACCTCAGGTCTTTTATAAGAAGACCTCAGGGCTTCAATGTGAAGACCTCAGGTCTTCAATGAGGACTTCTATGTGAAGACCTCAGGTCTTTTATGTGAAGACCTCAGGTCTTCTATGTGAAGACCTTAGGTCTTCTATGTGAAGACCTCAGGTCTTCTATGTGAAGACGCCAGGTCTTCTATGTGAAGACCCCATGTCTTCTATGTGAAGCCCTCAGGTCTTCTATGTGAAGACCTCAGGTCTTCTATGTGAAGACCTAAGGACTTCTATGTGAAGACCTCAGGTCTTTTATGTGAAGACCTCAGGTCTTCTATGTGAAGACCTCAGGTCTTCTATGTGAAGACGCCAGGTCTTCTATGTGAAGACCCCATGTCTTCTATGTGAAGACCTCAGGTCTTTTATAAGAAGACTTCAGGTCTTCTATTAAGACCTCAGGTCTTCTATATGAAGACTTTAGGTCATCTGTATGAAGACCACAGGTCTTCTTTATAAAGACCCCAGGTCTTTTATATGAAGACCTCAGGTCTTCTATATGAAGACTTCAGGTCATCTCTATGAAGACTTCAGGTCTTCTACATAAAGACCTCAGGTCTTTTATAAGAAGACCTCAGGGCTTCAATGTGAAGACCTCAGGTCTTCAATGAGGACTTCTATGTGAAGACCTCAGGTCTTTTATATGAAGACCTTAGGTCTTCTATGTGAAGACCTCAGGTCTTCTATGTGAAGACGCCAGGTCTTCTATGTGAAGACCCCATGTCTTCTATGTGAAGACCTCAGGTCTTCTGTGTGAAGACCCAAGGTCTTCTATGTGAAGACCCAAGGTTTTCTATGTGAAGACCTCAGGTCTTCTATGTGAAGACCTAAGGACTTCTATGTGAAGACCTAAGGACTTCTATGTGAAGACCTCAGGTCTTTTATGTGAAGACCTCAGGTCTTCTATGTGAAGACCTCAGGTCTTCTATGTCAAGACCTCAGGTCTTCTATGTGAAGACCTCAGGTCTTCTATATGAAGACCTCAGATATTCTATATGAAGACAGGTCTTCTATATGAAGACCTCCAGTCTTGTATATGAAGACCTCCAGTCTTATATATGAAGATCTCAGGTCATCTATGTCAAGACTTTAGGTATTATATGTGAACACCTCAGGTCTTCAATGTGAAAATCTCAGGACTTCTATGTGAAGACCTCAGGACTTCTATGTGAAGACTTCAGGTCTTCTATGTTAAAACCTCGGGTCTTATGTATGAAGATCCTGGTTATCTATATGAATACCTGATTTCTTCTTTATGAAGCCCTCAGGCCTTCTATAAGAAGCCCTCAGGTCTAAGCCCTAAGGTCTTTTATGTGAAGACCTCGGGTCTTCTATATGAAGACCTCGGGTCTTCTATATTAAGACCTCGGGTCTTCTATATGAAGACCTCGGGTCTTCTATATGAAGACCTCGGGTCTTCTATATGAAAACCTTGGGTCTTCTATGTATATGAAGACCTCCAGTCTTCTATGTGAAGATCTTAGGTCTTCTATGTCAAAACCGCAGGTCTTCAATGTGAACATCTTAAGTCATCTGTAAGAAGACCTCGGGTCATCTGTATGAAGACCTCAGGTCATCTGTATGAAGACCTCAGGTCATCTGTATGAAGACCTCAGGTCATCTGTATGAAGACCTCAGATCTTTCATATGAAGACCTCAGGTCTTTTATATGAAGACCTCAGGACTTCTATACGAAGACCTCAGGTCTTCTATGTGAAGACCTCAGGTCTTCTATGTGGAGACCTCAGTTCTTCTATGTGAAGACCTCAGGTCTTCTATGTGAAGACCTCAGGTCTTCTATGTGAAGACCTCAGGTCTTTTCTGTGAAGCTTTCAAGTCTTCTCTGTGAAGCTTCCAGGTCTTCTATGTGAAGACCTCAGGTCTGCTATGTTAAGACCTCAGGTCTTCTACATGAAGACCTCAGGTCTTCTATATGAAGACCTCAGGTCTTCTATATGAAGACCTCAGGTCTTCTATATGAAGACCTAAGGTCTTTTATATGAAGATCTAAGGTCTTCTATATGAAGATCTAAGGTCTTCTATGTGAAGATCTAAGGTCTTCTATGTGAAGATCTAAGGTCTTCTATGTGAAGACCTAAGGTCTTCTATATGAAGACCTAAGGTCTTCTATATGAAGACCTAAGGTCTTCTATATGAAGACCTAAGGTCTTCTATATGAAGAAAGACCTAAGGTTTTATATAGGAAGACCTCTGATCTTCTATAGGAAGACCTCTGGTCTTTTCTATTCTTTTTTTAATAGGACGACCTGAGATCTTCTATATGTATACTTTAGGTCTTCTTATAGCAAGACCTATGATCTTCTATAGGAAGATCTCAGGTCTTCCAAATAAAGAAATCTGGACTTCTATAGGAAGATTTCTGGTCTTTCTATGGAGACCGAGGGCCTTGTCTATGAAAATATCTATGAAGATCGCGGGTCTTTCGTATAAATGCCTCTGGCCTATATAAACACTTTTGGTCTTCTATATGAACACTTCGGGTCTTTTCTATGAAGACTTCTGAGTCTTCATTGGAAAGACCCTCAGGCCTTCTATACCTTCTCAATGAAAACCTCTGGTCTTCTCTATGAAGACCTGTGGTCTTGAGGACCTCTGGTCTTCCCAATGAAGACCTCTGGACACCTCAATGGTTTTCGCTATTAAGATTTCAGGTTTCCTCTATGAAGACCTTTGGGTTTCTATATGAAGACCTATGTGAAGACCTTTGGTCCGGCCGGTCCTTTTAATGAAGACCTCTGGATAGGAAGACCTAACGTCTCCAACATTAAAAGCAGCTATGATCTTATCTTATTATGTTCCAAAGAACCTCCCTGTAAAGCAACAATTCTAGTTTTTATCAAATCAAATTCCGTAACACAAATCCAAAGCCGCAAAAGTAATGCCAACAACAGAAACAACAAAATTTTAGGGCAATAAGAACGTCAAACCAAAAAATTACTAATAAACACAATCATAATTTCGTTTGACAAAATGCCAAAAAAAAAACAATTTTTTGGTAGTTTCTTCGTTTCATTTTGCATAGCCAAGCTACTGCAAGCAGAACAGAAGTTCCTATTGCCATCTGCAAACAAAAATATATGCATTTAATGCTCTCCAGCTATAAATAGAATCATCATTCGATTATGGCCATTAAAGGCTAGAAAAGCTACATCTCTATTCAGGTGGAAATGAGTTCAGTTGGGTAAGCGAAAAGACACACACACGCATGCAAATTATTTTATGAAAAATGGTTGCTGCAGATATAAATTTAATTAAAATCAAACACGTACGCACAAAACACAAACACACACTTCTAGGGAGAACTAATCTATTGACCCTAAATGTTTGGTTATATTTGAAAAATTATTATTTGTATACAATTAAATTGAATTAGTACGAAATTCCTACTGTAACCATCTACTAATTTGAATTATTTTCAATTTAAATAAGGGATATTGAACCTGTTGAAAACGAATTCCCAGTAAATTAAAATAGTGGATTAAGAAAAAAAAAGAATAAATTACAAACAAATCACAATATCATAAGGAGACTAGCCCAATGTACACTAAGGTTATATTCGATTCTACGACAAAAAATTCCCAGGATCAAGTTTTTAGAAGTGGACTATCTCACAATCCTGATCCATTTGGAGAACGCATTATGTTACTCTATAGACTCGGTGTTGCTAAAAGGCGGGGTATGTAGAACCCCACTATCTTTTGTGTCTTCTTTATTCACTTTCTTTAGTATAACTACATCAACTTAGCGAAGGATTATAGAAGGACTTCTGTGACGCAAGTCCTCAAATGAAAACCAAGTCCTTTTCATAGTTTATGTCACACAACAACAATTGAAAAGCCCTTTTGTGTCAAACATTCAACTTTAATTCATTTGTTGAGGTTTTGTTTTCAACTTGCTTTATTGTTTTTATTTCTTACAATGGAAGAGAAAAGGGCAGGGCCAATGGTGATAGCTGTTTAAAAGGAAAAATAAAACAAGTAAAAAACAATCAGGGAGGTCCTAATTAAGGTAACACCCGAGCAAGTACTGCAACGAGAGCATGTCACTGTGTTGCTGTTCTGGAATAACCTTTGTCTCCTCATGGTCCACTGAAAATATGAGGAGGCACCCTCCTGTTGCTACCATCGACCATGACATTATACTCTGTTCTCATTTCTGTCCTCCATGTGGTGAACACTCTAGGGCCATCAAGGCAGGCGTGGATTTTTTTAAATATTTTTTCCTATGGCCATCAAGGCAGGCGTGGATTTTTTTAAATATTTTTTCCTATGGCCATCAAGGCAGGCGTGGATTTTTTTAAATATTTTTTCCTATGGCCATCAAGGCAGGCGTGGATTTTTTTAAATATTTTTTCCTAAGGCCATCAAGGCAGGCGTGGATTTTTTTTAAAATTTTTTCCTATGGCCATCAAGGCAGGCGTGGATTTTTTTAAATATTTTTTCCTATGGCCATCAAGGCAGGCGTGGATTTTTTTAAATATTTTTTCCTATGGCCATCAAGGCAGGCGTGGATTTTTTAAATATTTTTTCCTATGGCCATCAAGGCAGGCGTGGATTTTTTTAAATATTTTTTCCTATGGCCATCAAGGCAGGCGTGGATTTTTTTAAATATTTTTTCCTATGGCCATCAAGGCAGGCGTGGATTTTTTTAAATATTTTTTCCTATGGCCATCAAGGCAGGCGTGGATTTTTTTAAATATTTTTTCCTATGGCCATCAAGGCAGGCGTGGATTTTTTTAAATATTTTTTCCTATGGCCATCAAGGCAGGCGTGGATTTTTTTAAATATTTTTTCCTATGGCCATCAAGGCAGGCGTGGATTTTTTTAAATATTTTTTCCTATGGCCATCAAGGCAGGCGTGGATTTTTTTAAATATTTTTTCCTATGGCCATCAAGGCAGGCGTGGATTTTTTTAAATATTTTTTCCTATGGCCATCAAGGCAGGCGTGGATTTTTTTAAATATTTTTTCCTATGGCCATCAAGGCAGGCGTGGATTTTTTTAAATATTTTTTCCTATGGCCATCAAGGCAGGCGTGGATTTTTTTAAATATTTTTTCCTATGGCCATCAAGGCAGGCGTGGATTTTTTTAAATATTTTTTCCTATGGCCATCAAGGCAGGCGTGGATTTTTTTAAATATTTTTTCCTATGGCCATCAAGGCAGGCGTGGATTTTTTTAAATATTTTTTCCTATGGCCATCAAGGCAGGCGTGGATTTTTTTAAATATTTTTTCCTATGGCCATCAAGGCAGGCGTGGATTTTTTTAAATATTTTTTCCTATGGCCATCAAGGCAGGCGTGGATTTTTTTAAATATTTTTTCCTATGGCCATCAAGGCAGGCGTGGATTTTTTTAAATATTTTTTCCTATGGCCATCAAGGCAGGCGTGGATTTTTTTAAATATTTTTTCCTATGGCCATCAAGGCAGGCGTGGATTTTTTTAAATATTTTTTCCTATGGCCATCAAGGCAGGCGTGGATTTTTTTAAATATTTTTTCCTATGGCCATCAAGGCAGGCGTGGATTTTTTTAAATATTTTTTCCTATGGCCATCAAGGCAGGCGTGGATTTTTTTAAATATTTTTTCCTATGGCCATCAAGGCAGGCGTGGATTTTTTTAAATATTTTTTCCTATGGCCATCAAGGCAGGCGTGGATTTTTTTAAATATTTTTTCCTATGGCCATCAAGGCAGGCGTGGATTTTTTTAAATATTTTTTCCTATGGCCATCAAGGCAGGCGTGGATTTTTTTAAATATTTTTTCCTATGGCCATCAAGGCAGGCGTGGATTTTTTTAAATATTTTTTCCTATGGCCATCAAGGCAGGCGTGGATTTTTTTAAATATTTTTTCCTATGGCCATCAAGGCAGGCGTGGATTTTTTTAAATATTTTTTCCTATGGCCATCAAGGCAGGCGTGGATTTTTTTAAATATTTTTTCCTATGGCCATCAAGGCAGGCGTGGATTTTTTTAAATATTTTTTCCTATGGCCATCAAGGCAGGCGTGGATTTTTTTAAATATTTTTTCCTATGGCCATCAAGGCAGGCGTGGATTTTTTTAAATATTTTTTCCTATGGCCATCAAGGCAGGCGTGGATTTTTTTAAATATTTTTTCCTATGGCCATCAAGGCAGGCGTGGATTTTTTTAAATATTTTTTCCTATGGCCATCAAGGCAGGCGTGGATTTTTTTAAATATTTTTTCCTATGGCCATCAAGGCAGGCTAGGGTCATTAAGGCAGACGTGGTTTTTTCTAAGCATTTTTTCCTAGGGTCATCAAGGCAGGCGTGGATTTTTTAAATATTTTTTCCTAGGGTCATTAAGGCAGACGTGGTTTTTTCTAAGCATTTTTTCCTAGGGTCATCAAGGCAGGCGTGGATTTTTTTAAATATTTTTTCCTAGGGTCATTAAGGCAGACGTGGTTTTTTCTAAGCATTTTTTCCTAGGGTCATCAAGGCAGGCGTGGATTTTTTTAAATATTTTTTCCTAGGGTCATTAAGGCAGACGTGGTTTTTTCTAAGCATTTTTTCCTAGGGTCATCAAGGCAGGCGTGGATTTTTTTAAATATTTTTTCCTAGGGTCATTAAGGCAGACGTGGTTTTTTCTAAGCATTTTTCCTAGGGTCATCAAGGCAGGCGTGGATTTTTTTAAATATTTTTTCCTAGGGTCATTAAGGCAGACGTGGTTTTTTCTAAGCATTTTTTCCTAGGGTCATCAAGGCAGGCGTGGATTTTTTTAAATATTTTTTCCTATGGCCATCAAGGCTGTCATTTATTAGACCAGGTGCTGCATCATGCCGCAACATTGTACCTCGCATGGACGAGTCCAGAACAACCCCTGAGATGCACCCACTCCCGATATGTATTGCATCTCACCGAAGTTTGTGTGTGGAGAACTAATCCACTGAACACCTCTCCCATTTGATAAATCCAATTTTACATAATAGCCCTTCCAGATCAAGAATGCAACAAGAAAAGCAGCAAATTGCCTACCTTATATTTTCATTCAATCCTGACTAGAGAACGAAACAGAGAAATAAACGAATGACGACAGCAATACATTTTGCTGAATAGCTACAACCACCAACAACATCATTCAGCTTTCATGTTTGGCTGGCAAAGAGTTAATAAAATAAATGGCTTAGATGTGATGCTATCAAGACAAACTGTTGGCCAAGCAGCAAGCAGACTATTGCCGTCGCGCCAAAAAAATACTATGGCATCAACCAAAATAGATTTCAAAAAGAAAGGAAAAACAAAATAGAACCACCACAAAAAATTGGAATGCAACAGAGTTGTGAGGACACAGAAAATGGGATACTTATTTTTGGTCTCAAGAAAAAGTATTTGGCAGGTGCGCTCACTTCCAACAAACACTCTATATATGGTAGTGGAGTAAAGTACTCGAACACGTAAAGCTCTTTAGATTTTTTTAGCAATGTAATGGTGTAAAACAAACATTAATCTGCTGGCATTTCTTTTCGTGGAGGATTGTTCGAAGTGTTTTTATGGCAATGAAACAAACAAGTGAAATGAAATGGAAGTAGTTATCGTGAGATTGATAGTCTCTAGGCAAAAATATTCATAAAAATTCAATCCTAAGGCTGAGCAAAAATATTCTCAAAAATCCACGCCTAAGGCTGTGATAGTCTCTAGGCAAAAATATTCATAAAAATTCAATCCTAAGGCTGAGCACAAATATTCTCAAAAATCCACGCCTAAGGCTGTGATAGTCTCTAGGCAAAAATATTCATAAAAATTCAATCCTAAGGCTGAGCACAAATATTCTCAAAAATCCACGCCTAAGGCTGTGATAGTCTCTAGGCAAAAATATTCATAAAAATTCAATCCTAAGGCTGAGCACAAATATTCTTAAAAATGCACGCCTAAGGCTGTGATAGTCTATGGGCAAAAATATTCCAAAAAAAATCCACGCCTAAGGCTGTGATAGCCTATGGGCAAAAATATTCTTAAAAATCCACGCCTAAGGCTGTGATAGCCTCTGGGCAAAAATATTCTTAAAAATCCACGCCTAAGGCTGTGATAGTCTCTGGGCAAAAATATTCTTAAAAATCCACGCCTAAGGCTGTGATAGTCTCTGGGCAAAAATATTCTTAAAAATCCACGCCTAAGGCTGTGATAGTCTCTGGGCAAAAATATTCTTAAAAATCCACGCCTAAGGCTGTGATAGTCTCTGGGCAAAAATATTCTTAAAAATCCACGCCTAAGGCTGTGATAGTCTCTGGGCAAAAATATTCTTAAAAATCCACGCCTAAGGCTGTGATAGTCTCTGGGCAAAAATATTCTTAAAAATCCACGCCTAAGGCTGTGATAGTCTCTGGGCAAAAATATTCTTAAAAATCCACGCCTAAGGCTGTGATAGTCTCTGGGCAAAAATATTCTTAAAAATCCACGCCTAAGGCTGTGATAGTCTCTGGGCAAAAATATTCTTAAAAATCCACGCCTAAGGCTGTGATAGTCTCTGGGCAAAAATATTCTTAAAAATCCACGCCTAAGGCTGTGATAGTCTCTGGGCAAAAATATTCTTAAAAATCCACGCCTAAGGCTGTGATAGTCTCTGGGCAAAAATATTCTTAAAAATCCACGCCTAAGGCTGTGATAGTCTCTGGGCAAAAATATTCTTAAAAATCCACGCCTAAGGCTGTGATAGTCTCTGGGCAAAAATATTCTTAAAAATCCACGCCTAAGGCTGTGATAGTCTCTGGGCAAAAATATTCTTAAAAATCCACGCCTAAGGCTGTGATAGTCTCTGGGCAAAAATATTCTTAAAAATCCACGCCTAAGGCTGTGATAGTTTCTGGGCAAAAATATTCTTAAAAATCCACGCCTAAGGTTGTGATAGTCTCTGGGCAAAAATATTCTTAAAAATCCACGCCTAAGGCTGATAGTCTCTGGGCAAAAATATTCTTAAAAATCCACGCCTAAGGCTGTGATAGTTTCTGGGCAAAAATATTCTTAAAAATAGACGACTAAGGCTGTGATAGTCTCTGGGCAAAAATATTCTTAAAAATAGACTACTAAGGCTGTGATAGTCTCTGGGCAAAAATATTCTTAAAAATCCACGCCTAAGGCTGATAGTCTCTGGGCAAAAATATTCTTAAAAATCCACGCCTAAGGCTGATAGTCTCTGGGCAAAAATATTCTTAAAAATCCAAGCCTAAGGCTGATAGTCTCTGGGCAAAAATATTCTTAAAAATCCACGCCTAAGGCTGTGATAGTCTCTGGGCAAAAATATTCTTAAAAATCCACGCCTAAGGCTGTGATAGTCTCTGGGCAAAAATATTCTTAAAAATCCACGCCTAAGGCTGTGATAGTCTCTGGGCAAAAATATTCTTAAAAATAGACGACTAAGGCTGTGATAGTCTCTGGGCAAAAATATTCTTAAAAATCCACGCCTAAGGCTGTGATAGTCTCTGGGCAAAAATATTCTTAAAAATCCACGCCTAAGGCTGTGATAGTCTCTGGGCAAAAATATTCTTAAAAATAGACGACTAAGGCTGTGATAGTCTCTGGGCAAAAATATTCTTAAAAATCCACGCCTAAGGCTGTGATAGTCTCTGGGCAAAAATATTCTTAAAAATCCACGCCTAAGGCTGTGATAGTCTCTGGGCAAAAATATTCTTAAAAATCCACGCCTAAGGCTGTGATAGTCTCTGGGCAAAAATATTCTTAAAAATCCACGCCTAAGGCTGTGATAGTCTCTGGGCAAAAATATTCTTAAAAATCCACGCCTAGGGCTGTAATAGTCTCTGGGCAAAAATATTCTTAAAAATCCACGCCTAGGGCTTTGATAGTCTCTGGGCAAAAATATTCTTACACATCCTCGTCTAGGGCTGTAATAGTCTCTGGGCAAAAATATTCTTAAAAATCCACTCCTAAGGTTGTGATAGTCTCTGGGCAAAAATATTCTTAAAAATAGACGACTAAGGCTGTGATAGTCTCTGGGCAAAAATATTCTTAAAAATCCACGCCTAAGGCTGTAATAGTCTCTGGACAAAAATATTCTTAAAAATCCACGCCTAAGGCTGTAATAGTTTATGGGCAAAAATATTCTTAAAAATCCACGCCTAGGGCTTTGTAGTCTCTGGGCAAAAATATTCTTACACATCCTCGTCTAGGGCTGTAATAGTCTCTGGGCAAAAATATTCTTAAAAATCCACTCCTAAGGTTGTGATAGTCTCTGGGCAAAAATATTCTTAAAAATAGACGACTAAGGCTGTGATAGTCTCTGGGCAAAAATATTCTTAAAAATCCACGCCTAAGGCTGTGATAGTCTCTGGGCAAAAATATTCTTAAAAATCCACGCCTAAGGCTGTGATAGTCTCTGGGCAAAAATATTCTTAAAAATCCACGCCTAAGGCTGTGATAGTCTCTGGGCAAAAATATTCTTAAAAATCCACGCCTAAGGCTGTGATAGTCTCTGGGCAAAAATATTCTTAAAAATCCACGCCTAAGGCTGTGATAGTCTCTGGGCAAAAATATTCTTAAAAATCCACGCCTAAGGCTGTGATAGTCTCTGGGCAAAAATATTCTTAAAAATCCACGCCTAAGGCTGTGATAGTCTCTGGGCAAAAATATTCTTAAAAATCCACGCCTAAGGCTGTGATAGTCTCTGGGCAAAAATATTCTTAAAAATCCACGCCTAAGGCTGTGATAGTCTCTGGGCAAAAATATTCTTAAAAATCCACGCCTAAGGCTGTGATAGTCTCTGGGCAAAAATATTCTTAAAAATCCACGCCTAAGGCTGTGATAGTCTCTGGGCAAAAATATTCTTAAAAATCCACGCCTAAGGCTGTGATAGTCTCTGGGCAAAAATATTCTTAAAAATCCACGCCTAAGGCTGTGATAGTCTCTGGGCAAAAATATTCTTAAAAATCCACGCCTAAGGCTGTGATAGTCTCTGGGCAAAAATATTCTTAAAAATCCACGCCTAAGGCTGTGATAGTCTCTGGGCAAAAATATTCTTAAAAATCCACGCCTAAGGCTGTGATAGTCTCTGGGCAAAAATATTCTTAAAAATCCACGCCTAAGGCTGTGATAGTCTCTGGGCAAAAATATTCTTAAAAATCCACGCCTAAGGCTGTGATAGTCTCTGGGCAAAAATATTCTTAAAAATCCACGCCTAAGGCTGTGATAGTCTCTGGGCAAAAATATTCTTAAAAATCCACGCCTAAGGCTGTGATAGTCTCTGGGCAAAAATATTCTTAAAAATCCACGCCTAAGGCTGTGATAGTCTCTGGGCAAAAATATTCTTAAAAATCCACGCCTAAGGCTGTGATAGTCTCTGGGCAAAAATATTCTTAAAAATCCACGCCTAAGGCTGTGATAGTCTCTGGGCAAAAATATTCTTAAAAATCCACGCCTAAGGCTGTGATAGTCTCTGGGCAAAAATATTCTTAAAAATCCACGCCTAAGGCTGTGATAGTCTCTGGGCAAAAATATTCTTAAAAATCCACGCCTAAGGCTGTGATAGTCTCTGGGCAAAAATATTCTTAAAAATCCACGCCTAAGGCTGTGATAGTCTCTGGGCAAAAATATTCTTAAAAATCCACGCCTAAGGCTGTGATAGTCTCTGGGCAAAAATATTCTTAAAAATCCACGCCTAAGGCTGTGATAGTCTCTGGGCAAAAATATTCTTAAAAATCCACGCCTAAGGCTGTGATAGTCTCTGGGCAAAAATATTCTTAAAAATCCACGCCTAAGGCTGTGATAGTCTCTGGGCAAAAATATTCTTAAAAATCCACGCCTAAGGCTGTGATAGTCTCTGGGCAAAAATATTCTTAAAAATCCACGCCTAAGGCTGTGATAGTCTCTGGGCAAAAATATTCTTAAAAATCCACGCCTAAGGCTGTGATAGTCTCTGGGCAAAAATATTCTTAAAAATCCACGCCTAAGGCTGTGATAGTCTCTGGGCAAAAATATTCTTAAAAATCCACGCCTAAGGCTGTGATAGTCTCCGGGCAAAAATATTCTTAAAAATCCACGCCTAAGGCTGTGATAGTCTCTGGGCAAAAATATTCTTAAAAATCCACGCCTAAGGCTGTGATAGTCTCTGGGCAAAAATATTCTTAAAAATCCATGCCTAAGGCTGTGATAGTCTCTGGGCAAAAATATTCTTTAAAATCCACGCCTAAGGCTGTGATAGTCTCTGGGCAAAAATATTCTTAAAAATCCACGCCTAAGGCTGTGATAGTCTCTGGGCAAAAATATTCTTAAAAATCCACGCCTAAGGCAGTGATAGTCTCTGGGCAAAAATATTCTTAAAAATCCACGCCTAAGGCAGTGATAGTCTCTGGGCAAAAATATTCTTAAAAATCCACGCCTAAGGCTGTGATAGTCTCTGGGCAAAAATATTCTTAAAAATCCACGCCTAAGGCAGTGATAGTCTCTGGGCAAAAATATTCTTAAAAATCCACGCCTAAGGCTGTGATAGTCTCTGGGCAAAAATATTCTTAAAAATCCACGCCTAAGGCTGTGATAGTCTCTGGGCAAAAATATTCTTAAAAATCCACGCCTAAGGCTGATAGTCTCTGGGCAAAAATATTCTTAAAAATCCACGCGTAAGGCTGTGATAGTCTCTGGGCAAAAATATTCTTAAAAATCCACGTCTAAGGCTGTGATAGTCTCTGGGCAAAAATATTCTTAAAAATCCACGCCTAAGGCTGTGATAGTCTCTGGGCAAAAATATTCTTAAAAATCCACGCCTAAGGCTGTGATAGTTTCTGGGCAAAAATATTCTTAAAAATCCACGCCTAAGGTTGTGATAGTCTCTGGGCAAAAATATTCTTAAAAATCCACGCCTAAGGCTGTGATAGTCTCTGGGCAAAAATATTCTTAAAAATCCACGCCTAAGGCTGTGATAGTTTCTGGGCAAAAATATTCTTAAAAATCCACGCCTAAGGTTGTGATAGTCTCTGGGCAAAAATATTCTTAAAAATCCACGCCTAAGGCTGATAGTCTCTGGGCAAAAATATTCTTAAAAATCCACGCCTAAGGCTGTGATAGTTTCTGGGCAAAAATATTCTTAAAAATAGACGACTAAGGCTGTGATAGTCTCTGGGCAAAAATATTCTTAAAAATCCATGCCTAAGGCTGTGATAGTCTCTGGGCAAAAATATTCTTTAAAATCCACGCCTAAGGCTGTGATAGTCTCTGGGCAAAAATATTCTTCAAAATAGACGACTAAGGCTGTGATAGTCTCTGGGCAAAAATATTCTTAAAAATCCACGCCTAAGGCAGTGATAGTCTCTGGGCAAAAATATTCTTAAAAATCCACGCCTAAGGCTGTGATAGTCTCTGGGCAAAAATATTCTTAAAAATCCACGCCTAAGGCTGTGATAGTCTCTGGGCAAAAATATTCTTAAAAATCCACGCCTAAGGCAGTGATAGTCTCTGGGCAAAAATATTCTTAAAAATCCACGCCTAAGGCTGTGATAGTCTCTGGGCAAAAATATTCTTAAAAATCCACGCCTAAGGCTGTGATAGTCTCTGGGCAAAAATATTCTTAAAAATCCACGCCTAAGGCTGATAGTCTCTGGGCAAAAATATTCTTAAAAATCCACGCGTAAGGCTGATAGTCTCTTGGCAAAAATATTCTTAAAAATCCACGCCTAAGGCTGTGATAGTTTCTGGGCAAAAATATTCTTAAAAATCCACGCCTAAGGTTGTGATAGTCTCTGGGCAAAAATATTCTTAAAAATCCACGCCTAAGGCTGTGATAGTCTCTGGGCAAAAATATTCTTAAAAATCCACGTCTAAGGCTGTGATAGTCTCTGGGCAAAAATATTCTTAAAAATCCACGCCTAAGGCTGTGATAGTCTCTGGGCAAAAATATTCTTAAAAATCCACGCCTAAGGCAGTGATAGTCTCTGGGCAAAAATATTCTTAAAAATCCACGCCTAAGGCTGTGATAGTTTCTGGGCAAAAATATTCTTAAAAATCCACGCCTAAGGTTGTGATAGTCTCTGGGCAAAAATATTCTTAAAAATCCACGCCTAAGGCTGATAGTTTCTGGGCAAAAATATTCTTAAAAATCCACGCCTAAGGCTGTGATAGTTTCTGGGCAAAAATATTCTTAAAAATAGACGACTAAGGCTGTGATAGTCTCTGGGCAAAAATATTCTTAAAAATAGACTACTAAGGCTGTGATAGTCTCTGGGCAAAAATATTCTTAAAAATCCACGCCTAAGGCTGATAGTCTCTGGGCAAAAATATTCTTAAAAATCCACGCCTAAGGCTGATAGTCTCTGGGCAAAAATATTCTTAAAAATCCAAGCCTAAGGCTGATAGTCTCTGGGCAAAAATATTCTTAAAAATCCACGCCTAAGGCTGTGATAGTCTCTGGGCAAAAATATTCTTAAAAATCCACGCCTAAGGCTGTGATAGTCTCTGGGCAAAAATATTCTTAAAAATCCACGCCTAAGGCTGTGATAGTCTCTGGGCAAAAATATTCTTAAAAATCCACGCCTAAGGCTGATAGTCTCTGGGCAAAAATATTCTTAAAAATCCACGCCTAAGGCTGCGATAGTCTCTGGGCAAAAATATTCTTAAAAATAGACTACTAAGGCTGTGATAGTCTCTGGGCAAAAATATTCTTAAAAATCCACGTCTAAGGCTGATAGTCTCTGGGCAAAAATATTCTTAAAAATCCACGCCTAAGGCTGTGATAGTCTCTGGGCAAAAATATTCTTAAAAATCCACGCCTAAGGCTGATAGTCTCTGGGCAAAAATATTCTTAAAAATCCACGCCTAAGGCTGATAGTCTCTGGGCAAAAATATTCTTAAAAATCCAAGCCTAAGGCTGATAGTCTCTGGGCAAAAATATTCTTAAAAATCCACGCCTAAGGCTGTGATAGTCTCTGGGCAAAAATATTCTTAAAAATCCACGCCTAAGGCTGTGATAGTCTCTGGGCAAAAATATTCTTAAAAATCCACGCCTAAGGCTGATAGTCTCTGGGCAAAAATATTCTTAAAAATCCACGCGTAAGGCTGATAGTCTCTTGGCAAAAATATTCTTAAAAATCCACGCCTAAGGCTGTGATAGTTTCTGGGCAAAAATATTCTTAAAAATCCACGCCTAAGGTTGTGATAGTCTCTGGGCAAAAATATTCTTAAAAATCCACGCCTAAGGCTGTGATAGTCTCTGGGCAAAAATATTCTTAAAAATCCACGTCTAAGGCTGTGATAGTCTCTGGGCAAAAATATTCTTAAAAATTCACGCCTAAGGCTGTGATAGTCTCTGGGCAAAAATATTCTTAAAAATCCACGCCTAAGGCAGTGATAGTCTCTGGGCAAAAATATTCTTAAAAATCCACGCCTAAGGCTGTGATAGTTTCTGGGCAAAAATATTCTTAAAAATCCACGCCTAAGGTTGTGATAGTCTCTGGGCAAAAATATTCTTAAAAATCCACGCCTAAGGCTGATAGTCTCTGGGCAAAAATATTCTTAAAAATCCACGCCTAAGGCTGTGATAGTTTCTGGGCAAAAATATTCTTAAAAATAGACGACTAAGGCTGTGATAGTCTCTGGGCAAAAATATTCTTAAAAATAGACTACTAAGGCTGTGATAGTCTCTGGGCAAAAATATTCTTAAAAATCCACGCCTAAGGCTGATAGTCTCTGGGCAAAAATATTCTTTAAAATCCACGCCTAAGGCTGTGATAGTCTCTGGGCAAAAATATTCTTAAAAATCCACGCCTAAGGCTGTGATAGTCTCTGGGCAAAAATATTCTTAAAAATCCACGCCTAAGGCTGTGATAGTCTCTGGGCAAAAATATTCTTAAAAATCCACGCCTAAGGCTGTGATAGTCTCTGGGCAAAAATATTCTTAAAAATCCACGCCTAAGGCTGTGATAGTCTCTGGGCAAAAATATTCTTAAAAATCCACGCCTTAGGCTGTGATAGTCTCTGGGCAAAAATATTCTTAAAAATCCACGCCTAAGGCTGTGATAGTCTCTGGGCAAAAATATTCTTAAAAATCCACGCCTAAGGCTGTGATAGTCTCTGGGCAAAAATATTCTTAAAAATCCACGCCTAAGGCTGTGATAGTCTCTGGGCAAAAATATTCTTAAAAATCCACGCCTAAGGCTGTGATAGTCTCTGGGCAAAAATATTCTTAAAAATCCACGCCTAAGGCTGTGATAGTCTCTGGGCAAAAATATTCTTAAAAATCCACGCCTAAGGCTGTGATAGTCTCTGGGCAAAAATATTCTTAAAAATCCACGCCTAAGGCTGTGATAGTCTCTGGGCAAAAATATTCTTAAAAATCCACGCCTAAGGCTGTGATAGTCTCTGGGCAAAAATATTCTTAAAAATCCACGCCTAAGGCTGTGATAGTCTCTGGGCAAAAATATTCATAAAAATCCACGCCTAAGGCTGTGATAGTCTCTGGGCAAAAATATTCTTAAAAATCCACGCCTAAGGCTGTGATAGTCTCTGGGCAAATTTATTCTTAAAAATCCACGCCTAAGGCTGTGATAGTCTCTGGGCAAAAATATTCTTAAAAAACCACGCCTAAGGCTGTGATTAGTTTCTGGGCAAAAATATTCTTAAAAATCCACGCCTAAGGCTGTGATTAGTTTCTGGGCAAAAATATTCTTAAAAATCCACGGCTAAGGCTGTGATAGTCTCTGGGCAAAAATATTCTTTAAAATCCACGCCTAAGGCTGTGATAGTCTCTGGGCAAAAATATTCTTAAAAATCCACGCCTAAGGCTGTGATAGTCTCTGGGCAAAAATATTCTTAAAAATCCTAAGGTTGTGATAGTCTCTGGGCAAAAATATTCTTAAAAATCCACGCCTAAGGCTGTGATAGTCTCAAGGGTGGCTAGGGACAGGTTGAAAACTGTGAGATACTCGGCCTTTAGTTCTTCAAACTTGCCTCACATTTGTTAAGGATATTAAAGACCAAAGGGTACCTCACTCTGGCAAGCATATGGACATGTTGACCCAATAAACTGTCATTCACATATACGTTTCATATAACATAACTACTGCTGGTTTGTGAACACGTTGTCCATACGAAATCCATCATGTTCCATTGTCCGACTGTCGTAATGGACAAATCAAAGAAGAAAAAAAAAAACAATTCAATATCAGATTTCCGTGTTCTATCCTGGTTATGAGCAAAACAACCAACAGGAAAAGTCAACAACAATAACAACGTTGCTTTATTCACAAATGTAACAGAAATGTAGAAGGAAAACAAACCCTGAAAATGAGATGGAGGACGGGGAGACATGTTCCAATAAACTTATGAACTTAACTAGCAGCAAGAGGACAGCTAAGAAAAAATCGAAAACAAAACACACAAAAAGTATCAACAGAATTAAATACGAGAACCCCTTTTGTTGTTTCTGTTGTTTGTTCTGACGCCACCAACACTAAACGTCCAAACCCAGTTAGCCAACCCCACCAGTCAACCCAACCCTTGTCACTCAAACCAAACATTCAACTCTGCTCGGCTACAACACGGAAAATCAATGATGTCAGAAAAAATGGGGGTAAACCTCGGGTACCACACACACCAACAAACAATTGAATTGAACGAATGACTACATCACAGAGTGACAAGAGCAACAGCAAAATAAAAACTGACCACACAATACAACAAAGCGGAAAACATGACAACAAAGAAAAAGGCAACGGAAAAAACTTAAATTTGACATAAATCAAAACAGAAAAGTTCAATTGAAATGAATAGCATTCGAGCAATGTCGTAAATATTTAAGATCAAAAAGTTGGTTAAAGTGGAATAAGAAATTTAAGAATTTAAAACATTCTTTAAAGAAACCGCCTCCCCAAAAATTCTGTTAAAAATCCACGTCTCCCAAAAAATTATTTTAAAAATCCAAGTTTCCCAAAAAAATTCTTTTAAAATCCACGTCTTCAAAAATTATTTTAAAAATCCACGTTTCCCAAAAAAAACTTTTAAAAATCCACGTCTCCAAAAAAAAAAAACTTTTAAAAATCCACGTCTCCAAAAAAAAAAACTTTTAACAATCCACGTCTCCCAAAAAAAAACTTTTAAAAATCCACGTCTGCCAAAAAAATTCTTTTAAAAATCCACGTCTCCCAAAAAAAAAAATTCTTTTAAAAATCCACGTCTGCCAAAAAAATTCTTTTAAAAATCCACGCCTCCCAAAAATTTCTTTTAAAAATCCACGTCTCCCAAAAAATTCTTTTAAAAATCCACGCCTCCCAAAAATTTCTTTTAAAAATCCACGTCTCCCAAAAATTTCTTTTAAAAATCCACGTCTCCCAAAAATTTCTTTTAAAAATCCACGTCTCCCAAAAAAATTCTTTTAAAAATCCACGTCTCCCAAAAAAATTCTTTGAAAAATCAATATCTCCCCAAAAAATTATTTTAAAAATCCACGTCTCCCAAAAAAATTCTTTTAAAAATCCACGTCTCCCAAAAAAATTATTTTAAAAATCCACGTCTCCCAAAAAAATTCTTTGAAAAATCCACGTCTCCCGAAAAAATTCTTTTAAAAATCCACGTCTCCCAAAAAAATTCTTTTAAAAATCCACGTCTCCCAAAAAAATTCTTTTAAAAATCCAAGTCTCCCAAAAAAAATTCTTTTAAAAATCCACGTCTCCCAAAATTTTTTTTTAAAAATCCACGTCTCCCAAAAAATTCTTTTAAAAATCCACGTCCCCCAAAAAAATTCTTTTAAAAATCCACGTCCCCCAAAAAAATTCTTTTAAAAATCCACGTCCCCCAAAAAAATTCTTTTAAAAATCTACGTCCCCCAAAAAAATTCTTTTAAAAATCCACGTCCCCCAAAAAAATTCTTTTAAAAATCCACGTCCCCCAAAAAAATTCTTTTAAAAATCCACGTCTCCCAAAAAAATTCTTTTAAAAATCCACGTCTCCCAAAAAAAATTCTTTTAAAAATCCACGTCTCCCAAAAAAAATTCTTTTAAAAATCCACGTCTCCCAAAAAAATTCTTTTAAAAATCTACGTCTCCCAAAAAAATTCTTTTAAAAATCCACGTCTCCCAAAAAAATTCTTTTAAAAATCCACGTCTCCCGAAAAAATTCTTTTAAAAATCCACGTCTCCCAAAAAAATTCTTTTAAAAATCCACGTCTCCCAAAAAAAATTCTTTTAAAAATCCACGTCTCCCAAAAAAAATTCTTTTAAAAATCCACGTCTCCCAAAAAAATTCTTTTAAAAATCCACGTCTCCCGAAAAAATTCTTTTAAAAATCCACGTCTCCCAAAAAAAATTCTTTTAAAAATCCACGTCTCCCAAAAAAATTCTTTTAAAAATCCACGTCTCCCAAAAAAAATTCTTTTAAAAATCCACGTCTCCCAAAAAAATTCTTTTAAAAATCCACGTCTCCCAAAAAAATTCTTTTAAAAATCCACGTCTCCCAAAAAAATTCTTTTAAAAATCCACGTCTCCCAAAAAAATTCTTTGAAAAATCAATATCTCCCCAAAAAATTATTTTAAAAATCCACGTCTCCCAAAAAAATTCTTTTAAAAATCCACGTCTCCCAAAAAAATTATTTTAAAAATCCACGTCTCCCAAAAAAATTCTTTGAAAAATCCACGTCTCCCGAAAAAATTCTTTTAAAAATCCACGTCTCCCAAAAAAATTCTTTTAAAAATCCACGTCTCCCAAAAAAATTCTTTTAAAAATCCAAGTCTCCCAAAAAAAATTCTTTTAAAAATCCACGTCTCCCAAAATTTTTTTTTAAAAATCCACGTCTCCCAAAAAATTCTTTTAAAAATCCACGTCCCCCAAAAAAATTCTTTTAAAAATCCACGTCCCCCAAAAAAATTCTTTTAAAAATCCACGTCCCCCAAAAAAATTCTTTTAAAAATCCACGTCCCCCAAAAAAATTCTTTTAAAAATCCACGTCCCCCAAAAAAATTCTTTTAAAAATCCACGTCCCCCAAAAAAATTCTTTTAAAAATCCACGTCTCCCAAAAAAATTCTTTTAAAAATCCACGTCTCCCAAAAAAAATTCTTTTAAAAATCCACGTCTCCCAAAAAAAATTCTTTTAAAAATCCACGTCTCCCAAAAAAATTCTTTTAAAAATCTACGTCTCCCAAAAAAATTCTTTTAAAAATCCACGTCTCCCAAAAAAATTCTTTTAAAAATCCACGTCTCCCAAAAAAATTCTTTTAAAAATCCACGTCTCCCGAAAAAATTCTTTTAAAAATCCACGTCTCCCAAAAAAAATTCTTTTAAAAATCCACGTCTCCCAAAAAAATTCTTTTAAAAATCCACGTCTCCCAAAAAAAATTCTTTTAAAAATCCACGTCTCCCAAAAAAATTCTTTTAAAAATCCACGTCTCCCAAAAAAATTCTTTTAAAAATCCACGTCTCCCAAAAAAATTCTTTTAAAAATCCACGTCTCCCAAAAAAATTCTTTTAAAAATCCACGTCTCCCGAAAAAATTCTTTTAAAAATCCACGTCTCCCAAAAAAAATTCTTTTAAAAATCCACGTCTCCCAAAAAAATTCTTTTAAAAATCCACGTCTCCCAAAAAAATTCTTTTAAAAATCCACGTCTCCCAAAAAAATTCTTTCAAAAATCCACGACTTCCAAAAAAAATCTTTTAAAAATCCACGTGTCCAAAAAAAAAAAATATTTTATATAAATTTAAGAATCCAAAACATCCTTTAAAGAAAATCCACGTCTTCCAAATAAATTCTTTTAAAAATCCAAGTCTGCCAAAAAATTCGTTTTAAAAATCCACGTCTCCCAAAAAAATTCTTTTAAAAATCCACGTCTCCCAAAAAAATTCTTTCAAAAATCCACGACTTCCAAAAAAAATCTTTTAAAAATCACGTGTCCAAAAAAAAAATATTTTATATAAATTTAAGAATCCAAAACATCCTTTAAAGAAAATCCACGTCTTCCAAATAAATTCTTTTAAAAATCCAAGTCTGCCAAAAAATTCGTTTTAAAAATCCATGTCTCTTAAAATCCAAGTCTCCAAAAAAACAAAAATCATTTAAAAAAAAACTTTTAAAATTCACGTCTCCCAAAAAATTCGATTAAAAATTCTTTTAAAAATCAATATCTCCCCAAAAAATTATTTTTAAAATCCACGTCTCCCGAAAAAATTCTTTTAAAAATCCACGTCTCCCAAAAAAATTCTTTTAAAAATCCACGTCTCCCAAAAAAGTTCTTTGAAAAATCCACGTCTCCCGAAAAAATTTTTTTAAAAATCCACGTCTCCCAAAAAAATTCTTTTAAAAATCCACGTCTCCCAAAAAAAATTCTTTTAAAAACCCACGTCCCCCAAAAAAATTCTTTTAAAAATCCACGTCTCCCAAAATTTTTTTTTTAAAATCCACGTCTCCCAAAAAATTCTTTTAAAAATCCACGTCCCCCAAAAAAATTCTTTTAAAAATCCACGTCTCCCAAAAAAATTCTTTTAAAAATCCACGTCTCCCAAAAAAATTCTTTCAAAAATCCACGACTTCCAAAAAAAATCTTTTAAAAATCCACGTGTCCAAAAAAAAAAAATATTTTATATAAATTTAAGAATCCAAAACATCCTTTAAAGAAAATCCACGTCTTCCAAATAAATTCTTTTAAAAATCCAAGTCTGCCAAAAAATTCGTTTTAAAAATCCACGTCTCCCAAAAAAATTCTTTTAAAAATCCACGTCTCCCAAAAAAATTCTTTCAAAAATCCACGACTTCCAAAAAAAATCTTTTAAAAATCACGTGTCCAAAAAAAAAATATTTTATATAAATTTAAGAATCCAAAACATCCTTTAAAGAAAATCCACGTCTTCCAAATAAATTCTTTTAAAAATCCAAGTCTGCCAAAAAATTCGTTTTAAAAATCCATGTCTCTTAAAATCCAAGTCTGCCAAAAAATTCGTTTTAAAAATCCATGTCTCTTAAAATCCAAGTCTCCAAAAAAACAAAAATCATTTAAAAAAAAACTTTTAAAATTCACGTCTCCCAAAAAATTCGATTAAAAATTCTTTTAAAAATCAATATCTCCCCAAAAAATTATTTTTAAAATCCACGTCTCCCGAAAAAATTCTTTTAAAAATCCACGTCTCCCAAAAAAATTCTTTTAAAAATCCACGTCTCCCAAAAAAGTTCTTTGAAAAATCCACGTCTCCCAAAAAAATTCTTTTAAAAATCCACGTCTCCCAAAAAAATTCTTTTAAAAATCCACGTCTCCCAAAAAATTCTTTTAAAAATCCACGTCTCCCAAAAAAAATTCTTTTAAAAATCCACGTCCCCCAAAAAAATTCTTTTAAAAATCCACGTCCCCCAAAAAAATTCTTTTAAAAATCCACGTCCCCCAAAAAAATTCTTTTAAAAATCCACGTCCCCCAAAAAAATTCTTTTAAAAATCCACGTCTCCCAAAAAAAATTCTTTTAAAAATCCACGTCTCCCAAAAAAAATTCTTTTAAAAATCCACGTCTCCCAAAAAAATTCTTTTAAAAATCTACGTCTCCCAAAAAAATTCTTTTAAAAATCTACGTCTCCCAAAAAAATTCTTTTAAAAATCCACGTCTCCCAAAAAAATTCTTTTAAAAATCCACGTCTCCCAAAAAAATTCTTTTAAAAATCCACGTCCCCCAAAAAAATTCTTTTAAAAATCCACGTCTCCCAAAAAAAATTCTTTTAAAAATCCACGTCTCCCAAAAAAAATTCTTTTAAAAATCCACGTCTCCCAAAAAAATTCTTTTAAAAATCTACGTCTCCCAAAAAAATTCTTTTAAAAATCCACGTCTCCCAAAAAAATTCTTTTAAAAATCCACGTCTCCCAAAAAAATTCTTTTAAAAATCCACGTCTCCCGAAAAAATTCTTTTAAAAATCCACGTCTCCCAAAAAAAATTCTTTTAAAAATCCACGTCTCCCAAAAAAATTCTTTTAAAAATCCACGTCTCCCAAAAAAAATTCTTTTAAAAATCCACGTCTCCCAAAAAAATTCTTTTAAAAATCCACGTCTCCCAAAAAAATTCTTTTAAAAATCCACGTCTCCCAAAAAATTCTTTTAAAAATCCACGTCTCCCAAAAAAATTCTTTTAAAAATCCACGTCTCCCGAAAAAATTCTTTTAAAAATCCACGTCTCCCAAAAAAAATTCTTTTAAAAATCCACGTCTCCCAAAAAAATTCTTTTAAAAATCCACGTCTCCCAAAAAAATTCTTTTAAAAATCCACGTCTCCCAAAAAAATTCTTTCAAAAATCCACGACTTCCAAAAAAAATCTTTTAAAAATCCACGTGTCCAAAAAAAAAAAATATTTTATATAAATTTAAGAATCCAAAACATCCTTTAAAGAAAATCCACGTCTTCCAAATAAATTCTTTTAAAAATCCAAGTCTGCCAAAAAATTCGTTTTAAAAATCCACGTCTCCCAAAAAAATTCTTTTAAAAATCCACGTCTCCCAAAAAATTTCTTTTGAAATTCCACGCCTCCCAAAAAAAAATTCTTTTAAAAATCCACGTCTCCCAAAAAAAAAAAAAAAATTCTTTTAAAAATCCACGTCTCCAAAAAAAATTCTTTTAAAAATCCACGTCTCCAAAAAAATTCTTTTAAAAATCCACGTCTCCCAAAAAAAAAATTCTTTTAAAAATCCACGTCTCCAAATAATTCTTTAAAAAATCCACGTATCCCAAAAAAAATATTTTAAAAATCCACGTCTCCAAATAATTCTTTAAAAAATCCTCGTCACCCTTAAAAAATTCTTTTAAAAATCCACGTCTCCCAAAAAAAATCTTTTAAAAATCCACATCTCCCAAAAAAATTCTTTTAAAAATCCACGTCTCCCAAAAAAATTCTTTTAAAAATCCACGTCTCCCAAAAAAATCTTTTAAAAACCCACGTCTTCCAAAAAAAATTCTTTTAAAAATCCACGTCTCCCAAAAAAAATCTTTTAAAAATCCACGTCTTCCAAAAAAAATTCTTTTAAAAATCCACGTCTTCCAAAAAAAATTCTTTTAAAAATCCACGTCTCCCAAAAAAATTCTTTTAAAAATCCACGTCTCCCAAAAAAATTCTTTTAAAAATCCACGTCTCCCAAAAAAAAATCTTTTAAAAATCCACATCTCCCAAAAAAATTCTTTTAAAAATCCACGTCTCCCAAAAAAATTCTTTTAAAAATCCACGTCTTCCAAAAAAAATCTTTTAAAAATCCACGTCTTCCAAAAAAAATTCTTTTAAAAATCCACGTCTTCCAAAAAAAATTCTTTTAAAAATCCACGTCTCCCAAAAAAATTCTTTGAAAAATCCACGTCTCCCAATAAAAAAAATCTTTTAAAAATCCACATCTCCCAAAAAAATTCTTTTAAAAATCCACGTCTCCCAAAAAAATTCTTTTAAAAATCCACGTCTCCCAAAAAAAAATTCTTTTAAAAATCCACGCCTCCCAAAAAAATTCTTTTAAAAATCCACGTCTCCCAAAAAAATTCTTTTAAAAATCCACGTCTCCCAAAAAAAATCTTTTAAAAATCCACGTCTCCCAAAAAAAATCTTTTAAAAATCCACGTCTCCCAAAAAAATTCTTTTAAAAATCCACGTCTCCCAAAAAAATTCTTTTAAAAATCCACGTCTCCCAAAAAAAATCTTTTAAAAATCCACGTCTACCAAAAAAATTCTTTTAAAAATCCACGTCTCCCAAAAAAATTCTTTTAAAAATCCACGTCTCCCAAAAAAATTCTTTTAAAAATCCACGTCTCCCAAAAAATTCTTTTAAAAATTCACGTCTCCCAAAAAAATTCTTTTAAAAATCCACGTCTCCCAAAAAAATTCTTTTAAAAATCCACGTCTCCCAAAAAAATTATTTTAAAAATCCAAGTCTCCAAAAAAAAATTTTAAAAATCCACGTCTCCCAAAAAAATTCTTTTAAAAATCCACGTCTCCCAAAAAAATTCTTTTAAAAATCCACGTCTCCCAAAAAATTCTTTTAAAAATTCACGTCTCCCAAAAAAATTCTTTTAAAAATCCACGTCTCCCAAAAAAATTCTTTTAAAAATCCACGTCTCCCAAAAAAATCCATACCTAAAGCGTGCCCACTATTCCATGTCTCCGAAAAACAAACATTCAACTTGTTACCGGTTAGCACGAGAGCAAAAACCCGTTACGGAAAAGTAAAATTGACACAAGAACCAGCAGTCAAAGCCAAACAAAATGCCAGTCGTCTTTGCATTCAACTACTACAACTGTTTTGACCATCCGCCGCCTGTCTATCTATCATCACCCAAAAAAGGAAGTATTGGAGGATAAAGAAAAGGATTTCACCTGTTATTTATTCATACCAAACAACAACTGAGCATTTCCTGCCGGTTCGTGATGGTGGCCGGCAAACAAGCGAGACAAGGATAAATGGGCAATAACGACGACGACTTGTACACGTTGTACATACTGCGGTGGTTAGTAACATTTCAGCACATGGAATCGCTGCTGCTGACCAACCGACCTACCGATCTGCTTACAGGACAAACAAAAATAAAAACCAAATGTGTCAAACTAAATGTTAAAATGTCCAATTGTAAATAAATTGCAAAGTAAAATAGACTTGATGGACTGCTCGGTACTACTTAAAGGAAAATATTTCAAGGTTTTCTTGCACAAGAAATACCTTCCTTTTTTCGGTTGTACAAATCGAATGCGAATGCGAATACTTCGAGTAGAACATTCCAAAGCTCTTGCGGAAATTAAAGAAAACAAAAAACTTCTGCCCTATTGCCTTTTAACATGTCCTTGAAATCCTTGAAAGTCATTTGGAAGTAAGACATGAATAGAATAAATGAAACACTCTACACAACAAAAACAAATAGAAGAAGAAGTACAAGTCAAAATTAAAAATTCTAATTATTTTCTTAATGAAGTGGCAAACGACGACGATGGCTTGGTTGGTAAACAAGTGGAAGAGTTGTAACCATTTCAACGGTCTGTCGACAAACATTTAAAATGAAATTTATTTGTTGTATTAATACAAATGTCTGTAAAAGAAAAGGATTTACTTAAATGAAAATATTTAATTAAGAATGAAATGAATGAATTGAAATATAATGTTGTTGAATACGACATTATACACTTGAAAGGTTATTGCATCCCCAGACATTGCCATATGTTTAAAAAACATATTATAGAAACCATTTGGGGTATATGAAAGAGAGGCGGGCTTTGCTAGGGAGGTGTTTCGTGTCACACAAAAAAAAAAATCCGGCGATAAAAAAATGATCATATTGACGAAATACGATAAAATTATTTGATCACAAAGTAAAAATACAACTGATAAAATATTTTACATATTGACTAAAATATTTATCGATTTTTTATATTGAACTGATAAAATGGAATATGTGAAATATTTTGATAAATATTTTTGTCAATATGTGAAATATTTTTACTTTGTAATCAAATAATTTTATCGAATTTTGTCAATATGACCATTTTTTTATCGCGGAAAACGATAAAAATTTTTTTCTGTTCACGGGGGTTTATTTTGGTTTAAAAAAAACGCAATTATAAAAGGGGATTTCTGTGTGAAATCGGACACTTTTTCAAAAATTGATTTTTGATTTCCTTAATTTTTTGTTGTGGTGATGCTGCTCATCAGCAAAACATTTCAGTATATTTTCAGATTTTTTTAATACCTCAGCATTTATGCTAATGAGGGTTTATACACTTTCATACGGGCAAAATGTGGCTCATCTATCTCATCAAGTATGGACGAAATCCGTTTCAATTTCCAAAATTGGGCCTTCGTAATATTTTGTCCAAACTTAGTTTAAGTTCGAAGATAAACCATATCGGTCCACTCCTTCAGGTATCTCCCCAACATAAGTTGAAAAATGTTCGATACAATTTTTGAGCACGATAACTCTTCAAGGGAGTAACCCATTTGGAGCACGCTTTGCATATAGTGACATTTTTACCACTCCTTCGGGTACCTGCCACACAAATTTTTGGAAAAGTTCAGTTTAGGAACTGCTCTCGAATCGCTTGGATTATTGTTGTAGCAACTTGTATTCACTGGTCCCATACTGCGGTACAAGTTCCATCAGGGGCAAGTCCATACTTCCTGAGAATAAGGTGCAAAAAACACCCATGACACCATGTGTACGGGTTGGAGCACACGATAACTCTCGAACGGATCTGACGATTTGGCCTTCGTAATATTTTGTCCAAACTGAGTTTAAGTTCGATGATAAGCAATATCGGTCCACTCTCTCAGGCTATATCGGTCCAGTCTCACATAAAAGCCAGAAAAAAAAATAAACACAAGCACCAATGGGCGCTTTCTGAGAGCAAGGGAGCGTAAATTTCAATATAAAACACATTGAAATGTATGCTCACTTGCTCTCAGTAAGCGCTCACTGGCTATCTCAAACATATACACACATTTATAAATGGTGGTGGTTTATTGAAAGGCATAGAAATAAAGCAAAAGCAACAACAGACACATAGGTCATAGGTCAATCCCACGGCAGCGGGTTCTTTCGTACCGGATTGACCCGGAACTACACAACATCATTGTTCCGTTTTTCTGTGTTGGGAGCAGCAAATCTCGGAATGCCTGCTCCGAATTCTTTTGGTCCGTGCCGGGACGGAGGAAAACCCAGGACCAATATATTTGTGACATCCGCATCTTCATCCACTTCCAGCCTTCGGTAATGTCAGGAGTGGGTGCATCTAAGGGGTTGCTCTGGACTACGAAAGGGACTATGTTGCTACATGCTGTGTGAATATAGTCCCCAGTGAGTCGTCATCGGATTACGAAACTCCCTCGTCGTCTGATTATGAGACTCCCCCGCAGTCCCCTCGACAACAACCGCACATGCAGCCTTTAACACCAGTCGTTGTTGTCCCAATCCCGGAAAATGCATCCTTTTTGCAATTTATTTGCAATGGACTCCGAGGTAAGATCGAGGAAATAGTAGATTTCATGAGTCGGAGGAATATCAAGGTCTCTGCGGGGCAAGAAACCAAGCTCAACAACAACTGTAGCTTACAACGTTGCGATGGTTACAACGTGCTAAGGAATGATCGCACCAGAAGTGGAGGTGGGGGATTAGCTTTCCTATTGCACCAGTCTGTCTAATACAGACCTATCTCGCTTGAGCCTGTCTCTAATGACCCGTACATGGAATGTATGGGGCAGAGATCATCAATGAGTTACTTGCCCCCGTAAGCCAATTGAGCACGCACAAGTTTTTTGGGCCTTTTGCTTTTTTAACGCATGTGTTTTCTCGCACTCGGTATTTTTTCCACCACCACAAAAAATACTTACGACGCATCAAGACCGTTGCACAGTGGAAAAAAATACCGATCTAGCGCGCCAAAAGTAAAAAAAATCACATACGCCAATTTAAAAATGATTGTTGCAGTATTAATCTAAGGTGTCCACAGAATGCAACGGCATTTAAAATAATTTGTTTTGCATCAGTCTAAGCGGAATAACGGTCCGTTTTTGGTTGACATTTTTTTAACTAGTTTTCATAATATAGTTTAGTAGTAAATTTGTGATCGTCGCATGCACTCTTCCTACAAAGTAATTTTAAAGCTTTATTGAATTTAACATTTCGTGAAGCAGGTGATTTAAAAAATGTTGAGTATAAGATGTTATTTATTGCAGCAAGGATTTTACACTTAAAACATGTGACATCCGATTTTTTTCCAAATTGAGCACTTTGTTACACCTATTATTAAGGAGTGTCGCGGGATGGCGCGTAGATTTTTTATTTTATTTTTAGTACACATAGTTCTTAACTAATTTGTAAAATTTTAGCTGCAACAAACTGCAACATTTTATTTTATTACTATTTTTATTAATATAATTTTTTATGTAAAAATGCTGAAATTAGAGCGGTACCTTTCTATGGGGGCCATATCCATGCGTGTACCTGTGCCGAAAATTCTCAGTCGGAATATTTTATACCACCAACGAAGACTAAATGTCAACTTTCAGCTATATCGGTTGAATAATATGGCTAAAACCTCCAAAATTACCGAAATCGGTGGTACCGGTCTATGGGGGCTATATGAAAACATGGTCCTATACCGAAAATGTTTATAGGAGTGTATGCATAACCCCCACGGAGACTAAACACCAAATCCTATCCGTTTCGGTTGGATAATGTGGTAGAAATCTTTAAAATACCGAAAATCGATAGGTACCATTCTACGGTAAAAATACAAATTTACCAAATATATTAATAAATGAAGTAAAATTGTCAATTTATTGCTGTTCATATCGAATTTATGGAAAAACATACAATAAAACATAGACTTTTACTTTTGGCGCGCTAAATCGGTACTTTTTTCCACTGTGCGTTGCTTGTGCGTAATAAGTAAAACAAGTGTCCATCGTATTTTGCACTGTATACAAAACTCGCAATTGTAGATAGTTTGCCAATTGGCTTATCAAGTAGAAGCACACACACAACACTACAAAAATAAACAATTGCAATTTTATTTGTTGTTGTTTCGTTTGTGTATGATTTTCTTTATTTGCTTGGAGTGTTATGTGTGTTTTTGCATGTTTTTTAACGTTTGAAAATCAGTGTTAGAAACTGATCTTAGCTCTCACTCTCTCGGAGAGCACGAGACAATCGGTTGAATTACAAGGGTTGAAAACAATACTTGATGTGCAATGAGCAAACAAGTAAGACAGAACATGTTATTGCGTATTTAAAACTACTTGGCAAAGCATACGCAAGTGTCAAAAAATATCCATTTTTAAATAACTTATTTTTTGAGTGGCTAGCCACACTCGTACATATTTTGAGAATGGCAAGCAACACTTGCATTTATTTTTTAGAGTAGCAAGCCGCACATACGCTTGTTTTTTAGCATGTGGCTTATGAGTGTCAAAATCAGCTACTTGCGCACTTCTCTGGTATGGGGGTAGCAGTCAGGTGTGGAACTGCCGAGATAGAGTTGCGGAACGTGTACATCCCGCCGAGAAATAGCTGTATCTCTGATTACGTGCCTAACATTAGCCCGCTTTTGAGAGGTCATAATCGTCTGGTCCTGGGGAACTTTAATGCGCATCATGAGATGTGGCATTCGGCCCTCGAAAACGACCAGAGAGGTACAGCGCTGGCTGAGCAGATTGATAGCTCTACGTTTTGCTCGGTCAATGAGGACGCCCCTACCAGAATAAGAGGAACGTTTCACAGTTCGCCAGACATAACAATCGTATCACCTGGTCTGACAAATGGCGTCACCAGGCAACCCGTCATTTCCCTTGGATCAGACCATCTCCCCATAATTGTCTCCATCAGCAGACCACCCGATTTCATCACCTCTGAACGCCGCACATTCGTCAACCATGGGAAAGCTGATTGGCCGTGTTTGAGAGATTTCACCAATCACCGCTTCAGAGAATTTCCCAATCCTTCTGATGTTCGGGTAGCGGAAAGGACGTTCCGAGACATCAACTATGCTGCAGCCGCTCGCCATATACCTGCTGGTCGAATACCCGAAGTAAGACTAAACGACCCCACGACGACCCCACAGTCAGGGAGCTGACACTGGAAGTTAACAGGCTGGTCGGCGAACATAAGCGGAACAAGTGGTTAAATCATCGGAAGAGTTGCAACATTGGAGCCGGTATAAGTAAATTGTGGGCAACGGTTAAGTCACTCTCGAACCCCTAAAGGTGGGATGACAGGATCTCAGTCACGTTTGGCGACGTTACGTTGACTGACCCGAAGAGGTGTGCAAGTTACTTCAATCGACAATTTGTCGAGCACCCCGAGAGTGACAGGGCGATGAGAAGAGTGTTACGTCGCATTACATCTCTTCCTGCCGAGGATGAACCACCACAGTTTACAATGGATGATGTTGCGAATGCCATCAGGAACGCTAAATCATCCAAAGCGTTGGACCCAGACGGAATTTCCATGGTAATGTTGAAACAGCTGGATGAGCCACCCTTGTTGTTCCCGAAGTCTGGAAATCGGCAGGGTGGTCCCGCTACTGAAGCCAGCAAAGGTAAATCGTACAGGCCGATCCTTGAGGCCTTAGTCCCCCCAGCATTAGAAATAGCTATCAAGTTGCCCATCATCAGCATGGATTCCGTAAGCAGCACAGCACGACAAGAGCGCTGCACACCATCCCCACACATATTTGTCGAGGACTCCACCAGGATCGGCCGTGTGATAGAACAGTGATGGTGGCGCTTGACTTATCAAAAGCCTTTCATAATGTCAATCACTCTACTCTGTTCGAGGACATCGAGTAGACAACCCTCAGGCCAAGTCTGAAACGTTGGATAATCAACTATATGTGTGGTCGCCAGTCGTGTGTGGAATTCAGGAACAAGAAATCCAAGCCCCGTAGAGTGAAACAGGGAGTTCCCCAAAGAGGGGTGATATCTCTGGAACTGTTTAACCTCTACCTTTCCTGTATTCCGCCCCCTCCAGACGGCATTGAGATCGTATCGTATGCGGATGATTGTACGATCCTGGCGTCGGGTGCCTAGCATGATGACATCTGTGAGAGACTGAACTCCTATTTAACCGATCTTACCACCTTTTTCCACGGGAGGAAAATCAGATATCCGCCACAAAATCTACAGCCACTCTGTTCACCACATGGACGGCGCAGTATAGAAGAGAGTTGAATATCATGGTCGATGGTAGCAGAATTCCGACCACAAAATTCTAGGGGTCACATTCGACACCACTTTCACGTCGTCCCCGCATGCCACAGCTATCTGCGATAAACTGAAATGTAGGAACAAGATCCTCAATTCCCTAGCCGGCAGCACTTGGGGTGCAGATAAAGAAACCTTGTTGACCACGTATAATGCGATAGGTCGGTCTGTGGTAAGCTATGCGGCTCTAGTCTGGTCCCCGAGATTATGTGATACGAATTGGAAAAAGATTCAAACTTGCAAGAATGCAGCCCTGAGAACAGCAACATGGTGCCTCCTCAAATCTTCAGTGGACCATCTACATGAGGAGGCAAAGATTCTTCCAGTAAAGTAACACCATGAGATGATTTCGTTGCAGTACTTGCTTGGATGTTATCGTGTGAGCCATCCCAATCACCATTTTGCGGGTAGGCACGACACATTCAAGCAGATCAGGAAGGATATCTATGCTCTAGAGGGAGATGTCCAACGATACAGGAGATAACCCCTAGATCAACAAGCATATCAAGGAGGTTTGAATAGCATTCACACGGACGCAGTTGCCAAGGCCTTAAGCAATTATAGTGTGAATAAAGTACTCGGAGTACATCCCCTATCTATCGCAGCTGAGGGGCGTCATCTGCCACGACAAACCAGAGTAGTTTTGGCTCAACTACGCTCGGGATATTGCAGTCGCCTAAATTCTTATTGGGCGGAAATCGATCGCGCCGTGCAAGACATCTGCCTAGTATCCGCACGACACAGAACACCTTTTCAAATGCCCCGCCAAACCTACCCATCTAACTCCAGTGGATCTGTGGCTACATCCCATTGAAGCAGCCATTTTTCTGGAACTGGAGATAGACCCAGAGCCAGATTGAACAGAGGAACGAACGTACAAACATAAAAAAACACTGTTACAACAACAACAACTCTTTCAGGTACCTCTCCAACAAAAGCTGAAAAATGTTCGTAAAATTTTTGCATACGAAAACTCTTGAAGGGAGTAACCGATTTGGTCCACGCTTTGTATATAGTGACATTTCTACCACTCCTTCGGGTACCTGCCACACAAATTTTCGAAAAAGTTCAGTTTAGGAACTGCTCTCGAATCGTTTCGATTTTTGTTGTAGCAACTTGTATTCACTGCCCCCCCATACGGCGGTACAAATTTCATCAGGGACAAATCCATACTTCCTGAGAAAATAGCCTGATAGGTGCAAAAAACCCCTATGACACCGTGTGTAGTGGTTGAGATAACTATCGAACGGATCTGCCGATTCGGTTCAAAAAATTGGCCTTCGTAATATTTTGTCCAAAGTTTAAGTTCGATGATAAGCCATATCGTTCCACTCTCTCAGGCCATATCGGTCCACTCTCTCATAAAAGCCACAAAAAAAAACAAACACATGCACCAGTGGGCGCTTTCTGAGAGCAAGGGAGCGTAATTTTTAATGTAAAACACATTGAAATGTATGCTCACTTGCTATCAGTAAGCGCTCACTGGCTATCTCAAACATATACACACATTTATAAATGGTGGTAGTTTATTGAAAGGCATAGAAAAAAAGCAAAAGCAACAACAGACACATAGGTACATACAAAATTCCACAGAAATACATAACAGACTCTAATAAAAGAAAAACTAAATGAAATAATTTTTAAAATGTCACTCTTTAAAAAAAAAATAAATAAATAAAAACATCGTTGAACGCTTCTCCTTAGTTGTGAAATAAAACACATTTTCCTCAAAGTTGAAATCATCAGCGGGAAATCGGCATCTGGAATCAAATGATTACTTACTTACTTAGCTGGCCCAATATAGAAAATTTGTTCCATAGACCGAACTAAGAAAAGATCTCCAATTCTCTGTTTTTCGCTTCGCTTTTTGGAATACCGCGCCTTTTCATTTCTTCATCCACTTGTATTCTCCATCGAAGCTTAGGCCTCCCGATTCTGCGTGCACCGCCATGTGGCAAGTATTCATAGCGGGTTCATCATCGTTCATTCTTATGATATGGCCTTGCCAACGCAATCGTTGTATCTCGATACGTTTAACTATATTCATGTCTTTGTATAGCTTATATAGCTCGTGGTTCATACGACGTCGATATTCACCGTCAACGCAAATTTGCCCGTAGATCTTTCGAAGAATTTTCCTCTCAAACACACCAAGCACTGCCTTATCTGCTTGTGCAAGTACCCATGCTTCGGGCAGTATCAGCGTTTTGTATAGTGTTATTTTTGTTTGACGAGATGTGGCTTTGTTTTTAAATTGCTTATTAAACCATAGTAGCATCTGTTCGCCAATACAATTCTTCTTCTTATTTCACAACTGATGTTGTTTGTTGTGTTTATGGCAGTGCCGAGGTAGACGAAGTCTTTAACTACCTCCAAATTATAGGTACCAACTTCCACAGTTGGTCCGAGCTCTATGGACGCTTTGCGCGTCGACACCATCAATTTGGTCTTTTCGCCGTTTACCGCCAGACCCACTTTCGCAGATTCTCCTTCGACCTTTCTAAAGGTATCAGTTACTTCCTTTACTGATCGTCCTATGATGTCTATGTTATCAGCATAAGCAAGTAACATGTGGCTATTGGTGTAGATTGTGCCACTTATTTTGATGTTTGCCTCTCGTATAACCTTTTCTAGCAGGATGTTGAAAAGATCACACGAAAGGCTGTCTCCTTGTCTGAAAATTCTTTTGGTACTAAACTCTTCGGATAGGTTCTTTCCAATTTTAACTGATGACCTAGTGTCAGTTAAAGTCATCTTACAAAGCCGGATGAGCTTTGCGGGGATACCAATTTCAGACATTGCATGGAATACCTTTGATCGGAGGGGACTGTCGAAAGCTGCTTTATAATCGACAAAAAGGTGATATGTGTCGATCTGCATCTCTTTGGTCTTCTCAAGGATTTGCCACAGGGTAAATATCTGGTCAATGGTGGACTTGCCAGGTCTAAAGCCACATTGGTATGGACCAATTATTTCGTTGACCATTGGCTTTAGTCGTTCGCACAATATCCCTGACACTATCTTATAGGAAATAGGGAGAAGACTTATGCCCCTATAGTTGGAGCATACGGTCTTATCTCGTTTCTTGTGGACGGGACACAGGATGCTCAGGTTCCAATCGTCGGGTACGCGTTTTCCCTGCCAGATGGTGCTAACTAGCTGATGCATACACCTTATCAGCGCGTCGCCTTCGGTTTTAAACAGATCGGCTGGTAAGACATCGGCTCCTGTTGCTTTATTATTCTTCAGCCAGTTGATTGCTGTTTTTACCTCATCTTGGCCGGGTGGTATACATTCTATACCATCTTCTGGGATTGGATCTGTGGTATCATCGTCTTCGCTACTATTGGATACCAGCAGATTGGAAAAATGTTCCTTCCATATCCTGAGAACGCTATCTGTATCTGTTACCAGATTACCTTGCTGGTCTCTACAGGAGGATGTGCCTGTACCAAAGTCATCTGTTTGATGTTTCACTCTTTAGTAGAATTTTCGGACTTCATTCTGACTCCTGTACATGTCGATTTGTTCACACTCCCGCTTTTCCATCTCTCTCATTTTCCTGCGGAAAAGACGTTTCTCCTCTCTCCTTTTCTCCCGATACCTCTCTCATGCGCTACGCGTTGCTACTGATTGTAGAGTAGCCCTATATGCCGCATTTTTCTCTTTGATAGAAGCACGACACTCCTGGCCATACCATGGATTCCTTGGTGGAGGTCTCTGGTATCCAAGTACTGATTTTGCGGCTGTTTGCATGGAGTGGACAATGTTTTGCCATTGTCCTGATATGCTATCGGGACGAGGAGTGCTTTGATTAAGCAGTTGGGCTAGATGAGTGTAATATGCTGTGGCTATCTGCTGTGATTGCAGCTTTCCGAGTCTATGGTTGCACCTCGGAACGATCGTACATCCAAAAAGCTTGATGAATGTCTTCCATCTATCACAACGTGATCAATTTGATTTCTTGTTCTTTGATCTGGCGACAGATGCTTAAAGGTATCGGTTACTTATTTTACTGATCGCCAGATGATGTCTATGTCATCAGCATAAGCAAGTACTCGTAACATGTGGTTATTGGTGTAAATTGTGCCATTTCTTTTGACATTTGGAATCTCGTATTACCTTTTCCAGCAAAATGTTGAATAGGTCACACGAAAGGCTGTATTCTTGTCGGAAACCTCTTTTGGTACTAAACTGTTCGGAGAGGTTCTTTCCAATTTTAACAATTATTTCGTTGACCATTGGCTTTAGTCGTTCGCACAATATCCCTGACACGATCTTGTAGGCGATAGGGAGAAGACTTGTGCCCCCATAGTTGGAGCATACGGTCTTATCTCCTTTCTTGTGGACGGGACACAGGATGCTCAGGTTCCAATCGTCGGGTACGCGTTCTTTCTGCCAGATGGTGCTAACTAGCTGATGCATACACCTTATCAGCGCGTCGCCTTCGGTTTTAAACAGCTCGGCTGGTAAGCCATCGGTTCCTGCTGCTTTACTATTCTTCAACCGGTTGATTGCTATTTTTACCACATCTTGGCCGGGTGGTATACATTCTATACCATCTTCTGGGATTGGATCTGTGGTATCATCGTCTTCGCTACTATTGCATACCAGCAGATTGGAAAAATTTTCCTTCCATATCCTGACCACGCTATCTGTATCTGTTACCAGATTACCTTGCTGGTCTCTACAGGAGGATGTGCCTGTACCAAAGCCATCTGTTTGATGTTTCACTCTTTAGTAGAATTTTCGGACTTCATTCTGGCTCCTGTACATCTCGATTTTTTTACACTCCCGCTTTTCCATTTCTCTCTTTTTCTTGCGGAAAAGACGTTTCTCTTCTCTCCTTTACTCCCGATATCTCTCTCGTGCTCTATGCGTTGCTACGGATTGTAAAGTAGCTCTATATGCCGCATTTTTCTCTTCGGTAGCAGCACGACACTCCTGGTCATACCATGAATTCCTTTGTGGAGGTCTCTGGAATCCAAGTATGGATTTTGCGGCTGTTTGCATGGAGTGGGCAATACTTTGCCATTGTGTTATGTTATCGGGACAAGGAGTGCTCTCATTAAGCAATTGGGCTAGTTGAGTGGAATATGCTGTGGCTATCTGTTGTGTTTGCAGCCTATCGATGTCCAACTTCCGCGTTGTGTCTGTTCGTGCTTTATTTGCAACGTTTAGGCGGTACGTACCTTTACTGCAACAAGGTAGTGGTCCGAATCAACAGATTGTAACATACAAAAAAAAAACCATTCATATTTCAATACAAAATATGATAAAAAAAACCCACGAGCTTATGCCAGCAACCGTAGATAGCTTATCATTACAGTATCCAGGAAAACTTAAGCATATATTACCATGATCGGCTTGCAGTCCCGACTTGTAAACCTTACAAATCTTTGGTAGCTTCTCGCTGCTAAGATTTTTCCAAAGAAAAAATATTTTCCTCCTAAAATAGTTCCCAACACCAAACCAACATCACTTCCTCATTTCAAACACTCACATAATCCGTAATACAATTCCGCATCAGGATATGAGAAAATTTCTGTACAACACAACATATCGCCCGCCCTCACATAATCCGTCATTTAACGATGTAATTCGTTTCTATTATTTTTGCCTAGATTAACTATTAACTATGTATCCCGCAAACAATAGCAAATGTCGGTCAGCCTTTCCTGGCCTTTGATGGGGGGGATGAGAGGGTGGTATGAAAATGACAGCAAGACAAAGAGATGACTTAGATACCACCACCAGTGTGTCGCAATGTGTCCCAATGTGGTTTTGTGGCGTTGTCGTGGTCGTTGGCGTTCACATCATTCTTATCGAATGCGTCGTTGTTGGTAGGAAAGGAACGATACAACGAACGACACACTGACTCAATTGACAATGTGTATGCGGCGGTATGTGGTTAGCTTGCTATTCCACTTTAGCACGCTTCTTTTGCTTTCTCAGATCCTTTGCTTTCTTTCTACTTTTTCTATTGTGTCATATTCTGGTGGTTTTGCTTCTCTGGTGTTTTTTTGTTTTATTCTTTGCCTATCATTGTGTGAAGGATTTAAGTTTATTGACGTTAAAATACGGCAATTGTTGTTTTGCTGTTTTTGCAAAACAAGTGTTTAGGCAGCCAACCAGTCAGCCAGCCAGGCAGTGTGTACGACGTTTAGCCAACATTTTGCTGAGTTGTTAACACGTGGTTGCTGCTTCTTCCTTAGCAATCCGTACCCATAACCTTTCTTATAGAAATTTGTGGTGAGCTGTAATTTATGATTAAATTATTGTCCGTCATTCTGTAGGAAATGACTATTGGGACCTTCAAAATTAAAGTAGAATAGCCCCCTTAAGGTCACCGAAATGTAGGGTACCTGACCCATTACATTACCTTTATTGCGTGTGTTATTCATTTTAATGAGATTCACCTTGGCTATCAAAAAACTATTCCTTTCCAAAATCAGAACAAAATTACAATAATCATTATGCCACTTGCCAATGCCAAGGTTAAGTATTATTAATCCCAAAGTCAGCGACAGCATGACACTTCTAGTTGGATTCGGATTTTTTGGCTTAGGCATTTGTTACTCTAAAATAAATTTTGCTTCTATTTCCTGGAGAGGGCAACACTTTCCATAACGTAGATATTTTATCGACCCGAGGTTGGTTTAAGGATTTTGAAAATATTTTTTTGGCGACGTGATATTTTAAAATAATTGTTTGGAGACCTGGATTTTTTAAATAATTTTTTGTATGCGTGAATTTTTAAAAGAATTTTTTGGAAATAATTTTTTGGATTTTTAAAAGAATTTCCGATATAATTTTTTGGGACGTGGATTTTTAAAAGAATTTTTGGGACTAATTTTTTGAGACGTGGATTTTTAAAAGAATTTTTGGAGACGCGGATTTTCAAAAGAATTTTTGGAAGTAATTAATTGGGGACTTAAATTTTTAAAAGAATTTTTTGGAGACTTGGATTTTTAAATAATTATTTTCCAAACATATTTTTACAAATATATGTTTGGAAAATAAAGAATTTTTTGGTGACGTGGATTTTTAAATAATTTTTTGGAGGCTAGGATTTTTAAAAGAATTTTTTGGAAATATGTTTTGGAGACGTAGATTTGTAAAAAAAAGTTTGGAAATAATTTTTTGGAGACGTGGATTTTTTAAAGAATTTTTTGGAGACGAGGATTTTTTAAAGAATTTTTTGGTGACGTGGGTTTTTAAAATATTTTTTGAAGACGTGGATTTTTAAAATATTTTTTGGAGACGTGGATTTTTAAAAGAATTTTTTGGAAATAATTTTCTGGAGCCATGGATTTTGAAAAAAAAAAATTGGAAATAAATAATCTTTTGGGGACGTTGATTTTTACAGTGTTTTATTTAACTTGTTTTTGAGTGGATTTTTAAATACTTTTTTTGAAACATGGATCTTTAAAATAATTTTTTGAAGTGGAAATAATTTTTTGGAAATTTATTTGAGACGTTAATTTTTTTTAATATTATTTTGGAAACGTATATTTTTTATTTTTTAGACGTCGATTTTTAAAAGAATTTTTTGGAGACGTGGATTTTTAAAAAATTTTTTGGAAATCATTTTTTGGAGACGTGGATTAAAAAAAATGGAAATAATTTTTTGGAGACGTTGTTTTTTTAAATAATTTTTTGGAGACTTTAGTTTTTAAATAATTTTTTGGACAAAATTTTTTTGGAGACGTGGATTTTTAAAGGATTTTTTTGTAGAGTGGATTTTTAAAATATTTTTTTGGAGACGTGGATTTTTAAAAGAATTTTTGGAAATACTTTTTTGGAAACGTGGATTTTTAAAAGAATTTTTTGGAAATATTGATTTTTAAAAGAGTTTTTTTTAACATTTTTTGGAGAAGTGGATTTTTAAAATATTTTTTGGAGACGAGTATTTTTAAAAAATTGTTTGAAAAACAGTTTTTTGGAGACCTGGATTTTTAAAAGAATTCTTTTGAAATTTTTTGGAGACGTAGACTTTTGAAAGAATTTTTTGTAGACTTGGATTTTTAAAAGAATTTTTTTGGAAATACTTTTTATGGAGACGTGGATTTTTAAAAAAATTTTTGGGAGACGTGCATTTTTAAAAGAATATATTGGAAATAATTTTTTGGAGACGTGGATTTTTAAAAGAATTTTTTGGAAATTTTGTTTGGAGAGGTAGATTTTTAAAGATTTTTTTTTTTAAATATTTTTTGGAGACGTGGATTTTTAAAACAATTTTTTGGAAATATTTTTTGGAGACGTTGATTTTTAAAATAATTTTGTGCAGACCTGGATTCTTAAAATAATTTTTGTAGACGCGGATTTTAAAAGAATTTTTGGAAATATTTTTTTTAGCCTTAGATTTTTAAAAGAATTTTTTTGGAAATATATTTTTGGGGATGTGGATTTTTAAAAGAATTTTTGTTGAAGGAGACGTCGATTTTAGAAAGAATATTTTTGAAGGAGACTCGGTTTTTTAAAACAGTTTTGGAAATACTTTTTCGAAGACGTTGATTTTTAAAAGAATTGTTTGGAAATATTTTTTGGAATTGTTTAAAGAATTTTTTGGAAATAATTTTTGGAGACGTGGATTTTTAAAATAATTTTTTTTTTTTTGAAAATATTTTTTGGAGACGTTGACTTTTTAAAATAATTTTTTGGAAATAATTTTGTGGAGACCTGGATTTTTAAAATAATTTTTGTAGACGCGGATTTTAAAAGAATTTTTGGAAATAATTTTTTGAGCCGTAGATTTTTAAAAGAATTTTTTGGAAATATTTTTTTGGGTACGTGAATTTTTAAATGAATTTTTTTTGAAGGAGACGTCGATTTTAATAGGAATTTGAAGGAGATTTGTATTTTTAGAAGAATTTTTGAAATACTTTTTTGGAGACGTGGATTTTTAAAAGAATTTTTTGAAATATTTTTTTGGAGACGTGAATTGTTTAAAGAATTTTTTTAGAAATAATTTTTGGAGAGGTGGATTTTTAAAAGAATTATTGGGAAATATTTTTTTGGATACGTTGAGTTTTGAAATAATTTTGTGAGGACCAGGATTTTTAAAATAATTTTTGTAGACGCGGATTTTAAAAGAATGTTTGGAAATAAATTTTTTAGCTGTAGATTTTTAAAAGAATTTTTTGGAAATATTTTTATGGAGACGTGGATTTTTAAAAGAATTTTTTGGAAATATTTTTTGGAGACGTGGATTTTTAAAGAATTTTTTGGAAATATTTTTTGTGGAGACGTGGATTTTTAAAGAATTTCTTGGAGACGTGCATTGTTAAAAGAATTTTTGGAGACGGGCATTTTTAAAAGAATTTTTTGGAAATATTTTTTTGGAGACGTTGATTTTTAAAGGATTTTTTGGAAATATTTTGTGGAGAGGTTGATTTTTTAAAGAATTTTTTTTTTAAATATTTTTTGGAAACGTGGATTTTTAAAATAATTTTTTGGAAATATTTTTTTGGAGACGTGGATTTTTAAAAGAATATTTTGGAAATATTTTTTTGGTGACGTGGATATTTAAACGAATTTTTTGGGAACGTGGATTTTTGAAAGATTTTTTTGGAAATGTTTTTTCAAAACGTGGATTTTTAAAAGTATTTTTTTGGATACGTTGATTTTTAAAAGTATTTTTTTGGATACGTTGATTTTTAAAAGTATTTTTTGGAGATTTGATTTTTAAAAGATTTTTTTGGATTTTTAAAAGAATTTTTTGATTTTGTTTTACAGAAATCTAATTTCAATGGAGGAGGCCGAGCCAAAGATATTCTTCGTTTCATTTTGGCATTAGAATACTCAAGAATATGTTTAATCTGATGTTCACGACCAAACTCTTATCTATGCTCATCACATCTATAATATATAATGTCACCTCCAATTATAGCTCACTGTTACTCTGTTCCAGAACCTGCAAGAGGCTACTATTTTTGAGTAATTTTTTAAGGGAAAAATGTTTAAATTTTCAAGAACAGTCGACTCTTGCAGTTTCTGGAACCTAGCATACGTTGACCATATGTTAGAGCTAGGTCCTCCAGTGCTACTAGGGTAGGTCATTGCCAAGTTAAAAACATTCCGGTCTATTGCTTGCCATTCGTCATCCCACAACCTTGTATGCTTTTAAAAAATCCATGCAAATTCCACGGAATTTTATTATAAAAATTCAATTTATAACCTTAAAGAAGCCACCGAAAAAAAGAACCAAAACCATATGTTGCTGTAATGATGCTGCCCGCCAATGATGTCCCTGGTTGATTGTGGTTGTGCGGTGCAGGAATTGAGTCAAGCACTTCATCAACATTAAACCGCACACACACACACACAACATAATAAAGTTTAATCGTTTATTCATGGTTAAAAGTAACAGCAGCAGCACACTGCACTGTACCGAAAAGTAAGGATTTACAACCAAAGCATTTAAGAAGGATTGCAGCAGCAACAACAACCATAAATTCTTAATGAGAGTCAAAGGGTTTTATTAACATACAAAGGGTTAAAAGTTGTAATGTCGAAGGGTAGGTGTAGGTACACAATGAAATTCACTTTCACTTTTTTTTGGCTTTTGATAGCCCCAACAAACAAAGGTAGGGAAGCCATTGGCAACAACGCAAGTTCTACGTAATGGTTTCCCTGTGGAAATGATGGGGGGAATGACGTTCTGTTTTGAAATGGCACAAGTAAATTAAAACAAGAGCTTAGGTAGTTCGGTCCCAGTAATAGAAGTGTGTTTATGCGCCTTGTGTAACATTTCATTAGGTGAACGCGTGTCAAGAAATCATTATCCAGCTTAAAAAGGGAAAATATTAGGGTGGAATAGTTCAACTTTGGGCGCCCGGAAAATTATTCAGAAGATAATGGTCCAGTCACGCCAGGACTATTATCTCTAATATGATGGCCCACCAGAACCATACCTATAAGATAATGGCTAATGCAGATCATTACTTAGACAATTACTTGACAAATACCTCCAAGGTAATGACCATTATTTCCGAGATGATTGGTCGGGATCGAGAACATATTCTCCAAGTAGCTTTATCTCCATGATAATGACCAGGCAGGACTATTATCTCCAAGATAATGGCCCGCCAGGAACATTACCTCTAAGAGAGTTGACCACCAAGACCATTATCTCCATTATATCAAAGATAATGGTCGGTGAAGACCATTATTTCAAAGATAATGGTCCGCCAGGACCATTTTCCCTAAGCTAATGGTCGGTCAGTACCATTGTCTCTAATATAATGCCTCGTTCAGGACGATTATTTGTAAGATAATGGCTGGCCAGGACATTATTTCTAAGATAATTTCCGGTCAGGAACATTATCTGTAAAATAATTATCGGTCAGGGCAATTATTTACAAAATAATGGATGGTCGGGACTATTATCTGCAAAATAATGGCCGGATAGGACACTCTTTTGAAATATATTGGCCGGTCAGGACCATAATATGTAAGATCATAGGCCGTCAGGACCATTATCTGTAAAATATTGGCCGGTCAGGATTATTAACTGTTAGGTAATGGCCGTTCAGGACCATTATCTGTAAGATAATGGCCGGTCAGGACCATTATCTGTAAGATAATGGCCGGTCAGCACCATTATCTGTAAAATATTGGCCGGTCAGCACCATTATCTGTAAGATAATGGCCGGTCAGGTCTATTATCTGTAAGCAAATGGCCGGTCAAGATCATCATCTGTAAGATAATGACCGGCCAGGACCATTATCTGTAATATAATGGCCGGTCTGGACCATTATCTGTAAGATAATGGCCGGTTAGGATCATTATCTGTAAGATAATGGCCGGTCTGGACCATTATCTGTAAGATAATGGGCGGTGGGGACCATTATCTGTAAGATAATGGCCGGTCAGGACCATTATCTGTAAGATAATGGCCAGTCAGGACCATTATCTGTAAGATAATGGCCGGTCAGGACCATTATCTGTAAGATAATGAATGGCCTGTCAGGACGATTATTTGTAAGATAATGGCCGGTCAGGACCATTATCTGTAAGAAAATGGCCGGTCAGGACCATTATCTGTAAGATAATAGCCGGTAAGGACCATTATCTGTAAGATAATGGCCGGTCGGGACCATTATCTGTAAGATAATGGCCGGTCAGGACCATTATCTGTAAGATAATGGGCGATCGGGACCATTACCTGTAAGATAATGGGCGGTCGGGATCATTATCTGTAAGATAATGGCCGTTCAGGACCATTATCTGTAAGATAATGGCCGGTCAGGACAATTATCTGTAAGATAATGGCCGGTCAGGACCATTATCTGTAAGATAATAGCCGATCAGGACCATTATCTGTATGATAATGACCGGTCTGGATCATAATCTGTAAAATATTGGACGGTCAGGACCATAATATGTAAGATAATAGCCGGTCAGGATTATTATCTGTAAGATGTTGGCCAGTCGGGACCATTATCTGTAAGATAATGACCGGTCTGGATCATAATCTGTAAAATATTGGCCGGTCAGGACCATAATATGTAAGATAATAGCCGGTCAGGATTATTATCTGTAAGATGTTGGCCAGTCGGGACCATTAGCTGTAAGATAATGGCCGGTCAGGACCATTATCTCTAAGATAATGGCCGGTCAGGAACATTATCTGTAAGATAATGGTCGGTCAGGACCATTATCTGTAAGACATTTGCCGATCGGGACCATTTTCTGTATGATAATGGCCGGTCAGGACCATTATCTGTAAGATAATGGGCGGTCAGGACCATTATCTGTAAAATAATAGCCGACCAGGACCATTATCTGTATGATAATGACCGGTCAACACCATTATCTGTAAGATAATAGGCGATCGGGACCATTATCTGTAAGATAATGGCCGGTCGGGACCATTATCTGTAAGATAATAGCCGGACTAATGGCCGGTCAGGACCATTATCTGTATGAAATGGCCGGTCAGGACAATTATCTGTAAGATAATGGCCGGTCAGTATCATTATCTGTAAGATAATTGCCGGTCAGGATCATTATCTGTAAGATAATGGCCGGTCAGGATCATTATCTGTAAGATAATGGCCGGTCAGGACCATTATCTGTAAGTTAATGGTCGGTCAGAACCATTATCTGTAAGATAATGGTCGGTCAGGACCATTATCTGTAAGATAGTGGCCGATCAGGACCATTACCTGTAAGATAATGGCCGGTCGGGAGCATTATCTGTAAGATAATGGCCGGTCAGGATCATTATATGTAAAATAATGGCTGGTAAGGACCATTATCTGTAAGATATTGGCCGGTCGGGACCATTATCTGTAAGACAATGGCCGGTCAGGATCATTATCTGTAAAATAATGGCCGGTAAGAACCATTATCTGTAAGATAGTGGCCTGTCAGGACCATTATCTGTAAGATAATGGCCGGTCAGGATCATTATCTGTAAAATAATGGCCGGTAAGGACCATTATCTGTAAGATAGTGGCCGGTCGGGACCATTATCTGTAAGACAATGGCCGGTCAGGATCATTATCTGTAAAATAATGGCCTGTAAGAACCATTATCTGTAAGATAATGACCGGTCAGGATCATTATCTGTAAGATAATGACCGGTCAGGATCATTATCTGTAAGATAATGACCGGTCAGGATCATTATCTGTAAGATAGTGACCGGTCAGGATCATTATCTGTAAGATAGTGACCGGTCAGGATCATTATCTGTAAAATAATGGCTGGTAAGGACCATTATCTGTAAAATAATGGCCGGTAAGGACCATTATCTGTAAGATAGTGGCCTGTCAGGACCATTATCTGTAAGATAATGGCCGGTCAGGATCATTATCTGTAAAATAATGGCCGGTAAGGACCATTATCTGTAAGATAGTGACCCGTCAGGACAATTACCTCTAAGACAATAACCCGTCGGTACCATTATCTTTAAGATAACAGCTGGTCAGTATTATCACCAAGATCATGGGCTGTCAGGATAATTATGCCTATGATTGCGGCCGGTCAGGATCATTATCTCTAAGATAATGGCCTACCAGGACTATTATCTTTAAGACTGTAGCGCGTCAGGATCATTATCTCTGAGATAATGACTGGTCAGGACCATTATCATTAAGATAATGTCCGCCAAGATCATTACGCCCACGATAATGGCCCGCCTGGACCATTATCTCTACAATGAACGTTCGTTCACGATCATTAACCCTGAGATGTCGACTATATCTGCTCATAAAAAAGTGGTGTTCAGGGCACAAAAGATAAACTCCTAATTTTTTTCAACAAATCACATGTAATCCTACAAAAAAAAAAATACAATCCATCCCACCCTAATGTCTTGGTTGTTGCATACACGTGTGTGACAAAATACAATGACAAAGGCGACAGTCCGATAAAAAATAAGAAACACAAATTTTGTACATGAAATGATAACAATGTTCAAACAAAACATCAGACCAAAGACGACAGACAGACAGGCACATCATGCTTTGGCATTTATATTTCAGCTTGACTCTGGCACGGGTCTTGATTTGCATTTTTTTGTATGACTTTATTGTTATTGTTGTTGCGTTACCAACAGCAGTACCCCGACGACGACGAAAACAACGACCGACCACCACAACCATCAGCACTTTTTCTTTGGTGCTTTTGTTTATTTTTGGAATCATCAAGAAAACAACAGAGGAACAGCAGAGCAGTGGTGTCAAATTTTATCAAGTACCTGTTTTATGTAGTAGTAGTTGTTGTTGTTGGTGTTTACTAAACCACTTCAATTACTCTTCAAAGTAAAGATTTGGGACTCGCTCTTTATGCTCTTCTTAAACGCAATTGTGTTGATCGTCGTTGTAGCTCTCGCATTGGAAAAGAGGCAAGTTTTTGGCGCAATGTTTGGAAATGATCAGGGATGGAAATTATTAAAAGAGGGTACCTATAACATTTTAAAATTGTAAAAAATTTTATTTACTTAAGTCGGACTTCTTTTTTACATAGCAGCGTTGAGAAAAAAAAACACAGTTACTCTATAGATTTTAAACAGTATTGAACACTATGGTGGTTATCATGAATGAAATTTCCCCGTGAGTTTTGTTTTTCCGCCGTTGCAACTTAAGGGAGAAAATGAAAAAAATCACGGGGAATTGCCGTTCATGATAACCCCCTTTGTTTATATATTGACATTGTTAAACAACATTGTAAATGATGATACATGCAGAACAGAAGAAAACATGTTTTCTACATTCCCCAGCCCGAACATTCAACATAAGTTGTAACAAAGAAAGCAAATCTAATGAAATGGCATCAGCCAGTTTCATCAGACTTTTATATTTCTAATTCGTATTTCCCATCCCTGGGAATAATTGACGATCATACTTGTGAATCAAAACAATACAATACTAATCGATATTTTTGCTCTGTCCTTTTCACTCTCATTCTTAGCAGGAAATGACATTTATTTACATTTTCACCAAGATTTGGCAGTTACAATTTAAAAAGTCAAACGACTTGAGTTAACCCCAAGGACATCTGTCATTTAATAATGTTTTCAAGGAGCCCTTAGAAAAAAATCGTAAATTAAACATTAAAACAGTGGTTAGATGAAAGTGAAATGATGCTAATGAACTGATTGTATGTATTTTAGAGTAGTCAACAAATTACTATTTGAGAAAAAAAATTATTTCTTAAGTAGAGAGAACGTATTCTTGGGACAGTCTAATGTAGAGAAATAAACAATTATCTTAATTAAAACAAAAACAAATCCATTTCTCCTCCTGAAGAATAGAAATTTAATCCAATCCCACATAAACAAAATAATACAATGCATTAGCAGAACGAATCTACACATAAAATTTAGAAGTTGAAAATAATTGGCAATCAAAAAAAGAGGAGAGGCGGAGAGAGAATTTTTGAGCAATTAATTAGCCAATAACAGTGATGCCATCTCGCAGTTTTTAAATTAATTCCAAGAAATAAATAATAAATGCATTGTAGTGTGAAAGATGGCCAAAACTAAAAAAAAAAAAAAAACAAGTAAAAAAGCATCAGTCGGCTTTGCCGACAGAGATATACACTCAGCATGTGTGGATTTAAATACTTTTTTCCCAAAAAAAAAAAAAACACGTATGTATTTGGGGGGCGTTTTCAAAAATTTGGGAGTAGGAACCGACAAAAATATGGATGGGATTAAAGCTCAAAAAATTTGCTGGGATATCGGTAGATATGACTTTTTTTACCATACTAGCCACGAAAAACATAATATCGCTGTAAACAGGGCCACTAGGAAAACCTTCGGTAAACTGTCCAAAGGATCCTCGAACAGACCCTTAACCACACAAAAATGTTGGACATTTGTGTGGGTGATACCACAAGGATTCGACAGATAGGGCCCGAATTTGAACATAAACCAAATTTCGACAATATTTAAAGATCCAAAGTTTGGACCAAATCGGTTGCTACGTCTATGAGATATCGCGCGTACCATTTTAGCGAATATTTTCGAACTTTTGTGGGGGAGGTGCCGGAAGGAGTGGACCTATAAGCACCACCTTCGAATTACATCTAATATTCGAAGAAATATTAAGATATCCAAAGTGAGAACGAACGTCATTCGGTTCGAGCTCTCCAGCCACTACATATGGTGCCATAAGGGTTTTTTACAACTTTCGGGCTATTTTCTCAAGAAGTATGGACTTGCCCCTGGGGTCCTTCCACCATATAGTGATTAGGATGGCTCTCACGGTAACACCCGATCAAGTACTGCAACGAAAGGATGCGTTTATGTTTCTGTACTGGAAGCTTCGTTGGCTTCTCTTTCAGTTCGCAGGGCGGCATTCTGACAGGTTTGAATATTTTTCCATTACGTTGCACTTATATTCGCGGAACAAAACTGACCACAGACCGACCTATCGCGTTATACGAGTATGTTTCTTAATCTGCACCCCAAATGTTGCCGGCCAGAGACTTGTAGACCATGTTCGTAAATCTTAGCTTGTCGCAGATAGCTGTGGCATGCTAGGACGTTGTGAACATGCTGTCGAATGTGACCCCTAGAATTTTAGGATAGTTTGTGGACGGAATTCTGCGGCCATCTACCATTGCATTCAACTCTGTTCTCAGTTCTGCCCGTCCATGTGGTGAACAGAGTGGACGTAGATTTAGTGGCGGACATTTGCATATTCATAGCGTGGACTCGATGATAGGGCGTATGGCGTATCTCTTTTTTTATATTAAAAGTTGCTTCTATACCCACAATTTTCTCGATATGATAATGTGGATAAATACCGAAAATCACGAGTTACTTGCTATGAGGCCATATCAAAAGTAGATCTGTACCGAACTTTCTCAGAGGGAAAGTTTTGTACCCACAACCAAACAAATTTCAGCCATTTTGATTTAGATAATGTGGTTAAATCCATGAAAATACCGAATATCGGGATGTGCATTTTATGCGGGATATATTCAAAACGTGGATATATACCGACAATTGTTTGCAGTAATGCTATATATCCCAAAAAAGACTATGTACCGAATTCTACCCATTCCTGTAGGATAATGCGGCTAAAACCTTAAGAATACCGAAAATCGTGCGGTACCGTTCTATGAGGGCTATTTCAAAACGTGAAACAATACTGACAAATTTCTGGAGGAAAGTTTTGTAGGAACAAACAAGTCAAAATACCGAAAATCGGGTGGTACTCCTTTCGATAGTTATCGTGTGGCCCAGCCATTTTACTTGGTTATCGGTAAGACTTTTGGAGCTTTGTCAGGAAACATGAAGGAAACACTTAAATGAAATTTTATCAACTATAGTGAGGGAGGTACAGGAAGGTGTTGTCCGATATAGGCCTTCAATGAGTATTATCCGTATTTTTTCTTTTCATTTCAGCCAAATGTGAGAACGTCTAATTTCATGAAATTATTTCCTTGAAATCACTCTAGTGTGGGCCGAGACTAAAGGTTAAGGGTATCAATACTGAAACTTTTCGGAGCCCATACCTCGGAATGTATTGGATACGCTATTAATATTTCAAAACGATCGGAGAAGTGGTCCCTCTATAAATTTCAACACGATCCGAAAATTGCCATTAAACTGAATTTAAGCTCAAGTATGAAACTTGATCTTAACATGGGAGTCACTCCTTTCGAAAGTTATCGCCCCAGCAGCCGATTTAAAGCATTCAACGGAAAAAAATAATATCATTATAATCAGGACAGGACAAGGAAGAACCCAATAGTTTGGACTGACGATATAGTTCATCTCCGAACTTGATCTTTGGAAGAAATAGTACGATGTACAAAGTTTACAGTAAATCGTTTATTCCCTTCGAGGTTTGTAGTGTTGCATGACCGGCACAAAGTTTTCTGAATGGGATTTGGTCTTAACATATGAGGGGACTTAAGCCACTATTTCCATGAGACACACTTCTGATTGTGACAATGTGTATATTCCTACCCTATGTAGGATATAACAAGTAAGAAAGTATCAGTCAGCTGTGCCGACAGAGATATACCCTCAGCCTCGGATCTAAAGAAAAGAAGTCAACACAATACTACTATAGCCCAAATTCACAGGAAATATGGATTTGCCCCCGAAAAAATAGTACCGTTTTAACCCTTTCGGCCCCAACGTTGCTTATAAGCAACTTCGATTTTAACGTCGTTTTATTTAAAACTAACAGAATTTTTTCCTCAAAGAACACATTGCTTTGGCTAATTGTAGTCCTAAGAATGCAAAAATTTTAAAAAAGTGCCAGTTGTATCCCGATCAACAGAACTACGATGAATTATTCAGTGTGAAGTCTGGAAAATCACGGCATGTCAAAAATCGATGTGTACAGTCCAAATTATTTAAATCGTTTCTAAATTAAAATGTATGAGCTTTATGTTAAACTTTAGTTTTGATTCTTCAAAAGTAATGTCAGAGGTATACTTCTATACGATTATAACATTTATATTTACATAATTGCACAAAATAATGAGCAAATAAATTTTAGATAAAATGTACTGTATCTTCCGAAATAGGTGGGGTAACGCCCACAAATTTATGTTATGTCTTAGTTTTGACTTATACTTTAATTCTATGTTCTTAAAGTAACTACTAATGCGAGGAAAAAAGTTCGGGGCCGAAAGGGTTAACTATGGCCGCATACCTAACATGCTGACACAAATTTTAAAACGATCCCAGACGAGTCTTTAAACTACACTCTTTCTAAACTTTGTGTCGGAGATACCCGAAAAGAGGGGGCCGATATAATTAATGTTCTGACATGACATAATTCGAGGCTGTATGACATAATACGGTGTAAAACATTTGGACCAAATCAGTTTCTCCCTTAGAGGGTTATCTTACGTACTACCCAGTAAAGATGCTGACGGCAGGGTTTTTTAAGATTTTGGGTCATTACCTCAGGAAGTATGGACTTGCCCCCGAAAAAAATTTCGCAGTCGTAACAGGGTCCGCAAAAAGAACTTTTCGAAAAAAATCCAAAACGATCCGAGGCGAGGTGTTGAAATTCAGTTTTTTTTTTTAAATTTTGTGTGGGAGGTACCCGAAAGTCGGGACCGATATAGTCCATATTCCAAACTGATACATGACTAGATGGAATAATACGATGTACAATGTTTGGACCATAAGATACTCCCTGCCAGAGTTATCTTGCCGATTTTTCATTTTAGTTGGTACCGTCAGGGTTTCTTGTAGTTTTAAGCCATTATCTCAGGAAGTATGGACTTGTCCCCGAAAAAAAAATTACCCTCAAAACGGGGGCGGTCGCAAGGACAACCTGCTGAAGAAAATTTCACAACGAGCCGAGAGATGCTCTTAAACTTCACATATTCTGAATTTTGTGTGGGAAGTACCCGAAGAAGCAATGGGACCGATGTAGTATATTTTCGAACGCGAAGCCGCAGCAATAATAGGAGTGCTCATTCACACCAAGGGAATAGTCGAATTAACATGGTTAAACTTACCCATTTTGGTTTATTTTGAATTTGTTTAACATTGTTGACATCCCAACAGTTAATTCATCAGCAGAAATGTGGTAATCTGTTTTAAATTATTTACTGTTTACACCAACATTATAAATCGCCTTCAAATTTGTTGTTCAAAAAATAGGAGTGCGGAAGAAAAAGGACAATAAAAATATTTTTAGTTGAGTTTTAGATCAAAAGTGTCTATATTTTAGTTGACAGTAGTGAATCCAATAGATTTTATGAGATTTGATGGCTGTTGGAAAACAAAAGTTCTTTGGGAGGTAGCCTAAAAACAGGTGATTGTCCTTGCAGCGATTTTTTCCATAAATTGAGCACTTATTGGGTAACTCAATGGATTTTGTAGACAGAACTTTTGTGATTAGAGTTTTTTTATGCTCTGACTGTTATCTCGAACAATATATAATGATCGGTATCCCAGAAATCTGTGTATTTTGATCCTTGAGCCAAGTTAAAGCCAGTTTCCGTTACCTCTTTACGTAAGGATCGGTTAAAAAAAGCGTATCTATAAGGCATTAATTTCTCAATCAAGTGATGTTTTGAGGTCCTTAGCATCTTAACTGCACGCAGAATTCATTATATGGTTCATTTTTGAATAATTGGATGACTGGCACATATGAGACATTTTTCAAAACGCTTTGTTGAGAAGGAAATTTTAAAGATAAACTTTTGAAGTTTGCCTAAGATTATTTTTATTAGGTTTTGCATCGTATAATAAACAGTTTTCTAATGAAAATAACCTAAATGAAGTATTTTTGAGTGAAAAACGTAAGCTTATATTGAAAAATATATTACGGCGTATACCAACCTTAGTGCAATCCCAGCCTGCCTATCACTAAATGGTTCAAAGTACATTTCAACCATTCACGTTTTAAACATTTTTTGAATAGAAGCGAAACTGATTGCATATACAAGGTTGGCATCCTAAGGACTTTTAAATGTTATTTGGTTAGGGGAACAAATTCCTTATAGATACGATTTTTTGGACGATCCTTGCCTTAAGGGCTAATGTAAACTGTCCTTATACTTGGCTCAAGGATCAAAATACATAAATTTATGGGATACCAATCATTATATATTGTTAGAGCTAACATCCACAGCATCAAACAAATCTAATCGTTAAAGCTTTTGTCTACAAAATCCATTGAGTTGCCCAATAAGTGCTCAATTTATGGAAACAATTTCTGCAAGGACAATCGCCTGTTTCTTGGCTACCTCCAAAGGACTTTTGTTTTCAAACAGCAATCAAATCTCATAAAATCTATTGGATTTACTACTGTTAACTAAAATATTGAAAATTTTGATCCTAAACTCAACTAAAGCTATTTTTATCGTCCTTTTTCTTCCACACTCCTATTTTTTTGAACAAAAACTTTATACACGATTTATAATGTCGGTGTAAACAGTAAATAATTTAAAACATATTGCCACATTTCTGCTGATGAATTAACTGTTGGGATGTCAACAATGTTAAACAAATTCAAAATAAACCAAAATGGGTAAGTTTAACCATATTTTTTGACAATTTTCTTTTTTTGTATGGGCGCTCCTATTATTTTGAACGCAACTGTACATCTGAAAAAAGGTGTAGTCTATATTCGAACCCTATCTATGCCTAGAAGTAATATTACCATACGCAAGTTAAGACCAATTCGGTTACTCCCTTCGAGAGTAATCGTGGAAAATTTTGAACTTTTGCGAGGGAGGTACCGAAGATGTGGACCAATATGGCCCATCTTCGTACTTAAACTAAGTTTGGAGAAAATATTACGAATTGGTTGCTTATCGGTTGCTTCGTTCGAGTTATCGTGCGCACCAGCCAGCCATACAGACGGTCGGCCATGCCTAAATCGACTCCAATCTGTATGAAACACATTTCGTCCAACATACTTGGGGTATAAAAATTATTATTTCCATGAGGCACATTTTTCGTTCTTTCAAAGTGTATATACCCCCTTTAGCCTAAAGGCTGAGGGTATAAAAAGACAATTTAGTAGCTGACCGTTGGGTTCTTTAGAACTATCGGGTCATTATCGCACAAAAGAATGGACTTCCCGAGTGTCAATGCGGGCTTAAATTTACTATAGGCATAAGGCTCGGAATACGCTGGAAATTTTGTCTTGGTTATCCGATTATAGGTATATTCACAAACTTTCATATGATACACATATCAAGGGAGTCGGTTCATAATAACCGGGAAACTAGTGTCGTTTAGGGGTGCCTCACGGATCGGTCTAAAATTTTTACCATAGGTAGCCCTTGGAACCTGATTCGAACGATAAATAATTTTGCGGGGGGAAGTCCATACTTCCCGAGATATGGGTCTTAACATTTCGGAAATTTCGTACTTTAACACCTATAGGTTATTTATGGCACCTCTCGGATCGGGCTGAAGTTTTTACCATTGGTAGCTCTTGGGACTCTGAACACAATGATATATAGTTTTCCGGGGGGAAGTCCTTAGTTCCAGAGATATGGGTCTTGACTTTTTTTACTTTTATCATGGACAGGGACAAAAGTGAGCTCCGCGATTAAAACTTTCTTTCAAATTGAAAGTGTTCTAAAGTAGCCGGCATTCGGCCGGGGATTTAAGACTTTCTCCTATGGACAGGGACAAAAGTGGGCTACGCGATCAAAACTTTCTTTTAAATTTAAAGCTTCCTAAGTAGCCGGCTTTGACCAGGAATTTAATACATTCTCCTATAAACAGGTGTAAAAATAGGTCGCCTGCATAAAAGTACTCTCCATTAGCTTTAAAACGATGCCCATATTGCCCACGTTAGAATTATAAAATGTCTATCTCGGGAAGTATGGAAAATTATATATCGTTGTATTCAGGATGCCAAGTGCTATCTACTGTAAAAATTTAAGCCCGATCCGAGAGGTGCCCCTAAAGCCGAATAGTGCACAATCAGTCTTAGAAATTCCCAAAAAGATAAAACCATTATTTTCTAGTTTTTCAAATTTGGGTATTTTATTTAAGAAATCACAAAAAAACTGGCAACCCTAAATCACATGCATAAAATTTTACTTCAGCGGAGAAAATGACTGCGTAAACAAGATGAGGAGAGAACAAAAAAGTTAAACGTCAAAACAATTCTTCTTTTTGTATTTGTGGCAGAGATGGAATCTCTGTGAGATTTAAGAAAAATTTTCCGGGATTTTTGTGCTCAATTTATATTTGACAGTTTGTTGTGTTTTTTTGTTCATAAAACGTAATCACAGGTAAATGTCAAATATAAAGAGATTATTTGGCGCACCACCACACCATACATAATAATGTTGACACTAGCAGTGATGCAAGACATGTACAAAATGAAAAAAAACAAGAGAATCCGCTATTAACCATGCAAACAAGAAAGAAAAGAAGAAATGACAATTGGACTTACCTTCTTTTTAGACGAAGCTGCTGACTTTTTGCCGTCGAAAAACGCGAAGAAACAAAGTGCACGAATGATGGAGGAGGCTTGTTGTCGTTTCTTCTCTTACTCCAAATGCCGTTAGATTTTTGTAATCTTGGGTAAAGAAAATTACGCACTTGTTTTAATTTTCTTGTTGTTGGATTTTTCACAGAAGTTTTCAAGTTTTCCTCCGGCCAATTTGCAATGGGAGATGGATGTTTGTTATTATAATTTGTCACTAAAGATTTGTTTTTCTTTTTTATAGCTAAATTCAATTTAGCTTTGCTCAACATGCAGCATTTAGTAAATTTTATGTTAATTTGTAATTTTGTTGCAGCCAAAGTGAGATAAACCTTTTTTTGGTTGCTTCTTTTCGTGCCACACACACAACACAACGCACAGGTTTTTTATTACCACCCCCTTTTCGACGATAGGTTGTTTTTGCTTTTTCTTCTTTACCAAAAACGAGGTTTTTATTATTGCTTCTTCGAACTTTTATATACACCATAAATTTTTTCGTTCACTGATAATTTATTTTCTATTAATTCTTTTTGTTTTAATTCTTCTTGTTATTTCGCTGCATTCACCATATTTGTTGAACGTTGTACAACTAAAAAGAAGAATGTACAATAAGAAAAAATTAAGAACGCGTTAATGGCGGAGACTTTGCGTCGTCACGAATTCCACGTCCACTCACGTCAAAATCAAAATTCAAATAAAAGTTTCTTTGCCGAAGTAACCTGTGAGAAGAGAGCGCAAAATGCAAAAGGAAGTGAGAAAGAGAGCAAAACAAATGAAAAAAATACATAACCGGGCCAGTGATTTAATTTTCAACGGCGACAACAGGTTTTGATCTCTTTCCAACAACAAATCTCATCTTGAATGGGTAAATAAACAAGTGTTTTTCCTTCATTTTTCCAATTGGAGTTCCTAAAACGGGTTATATCAGTATTATTCAGTAAAATATGTTTATATGCGCAATTATATTTGAATGAAATTGATATTATTAATTTCTATTCTATAAAATCAATAAATACCAACGTATATTTTTCGAACTCTCCCGCAAGTGACCGCCTTTACAAAACATATACCAATAATAGTGCTGTCTCATTTACTCATTAAAAATTGTTGTATTGGAATTGTAAACTGAAGGGTTAACAGGTAATCGGTAGTTAGTAGATAATTCTGTTCCCACTATGCGATATATTGTACAACATTTGAACTGGATTGCATTTTTAATCAATCTAAAGATGCAATTAAATTGCAAGCCATTGCGAAATATCCCAAAATTAATAAAATGCATTTATTATTTGTGTAAAACAAGAACACAAAGAACTTTATTATATAAACACAAATTTAAAAAGCTTCCATTAAATTCAATCACAATTGAGTGTACTTCTTCCGTTCTCCATTTAATCCAAGCGCAACTGATTTTCTTTCATCATCCTAAAGTTTTTTATGTTGCCTTCCCTTCACTGCTCAGTTTTCGACATGGACTCCAACTCCACTCCATTAAAAATTTCCGTCTCGAGAATTACCGCAAAAATGTTCGCAACATAAGTTGTTATTTCTTTATTTTTATTTATTTCTTTAAATTATTACAAATTCTTTGAAATGTATACACACACTCTCGTTTATCTTTTAAAGAAATGTGTAGGGATCAACCAACTGTTTTTTTTTTCTGTAGGGATCTCTACAGCAACTGCTTATAAAATGTATCGAACGGAGTGCATTTTTCATAACTCTGTTGGAGTACATCGAAAGATGTTGTGAAATCATAACTCCAATTACACAACTTCCAAAATTTTTTGCTGGGACACTGAAGCCGAAAACACTTCCAACGTTTCATAGTCCTTCCCAGCAAAAAAGTTTGGAAGTAGTGCAATGCAGAGTTATGATTTCAATAAATCTTTCGATGCAGTTCACACGGAGTTATGAAAATGCACTGCGCTTGATACATTTTGGAAGCACTCGCTTAAGATCCCTAGCCAAGCAAGCCAATTTTTTGATCCCCACAGTCGCAGTCTTTTTTCTGAACACAAGAAAGAGTGTTAAAATTCTAAGAATTTGTTTTATAAAAAAATAAAGAAATACAAACTAAAGTTATGAACATTGCTGTAATTCACGAGACGCAAATTATTTTTGAAGTGGAGTTGGAGTTTTTTGGAAATCTGAACTGAAGTAGGAGGAAAAATTAAAGTCCATTTGGATGATGAAGCAATATCAATTTCGACGTCATAAAAAGCAGAGACACGAATAAGCAATGTATTTTATTTATTTTGGGATATTTGGCTTGCATTTTATATTATCTTTAGGCCATGTTTATATTATAGCCTTTTGCAGGGTTAACCTTCTTTATGAGGATTTGTTTGACGTATATGTAATGGAATTGACATTTAAAACCCAGTGGGTTTGTTAAATCCGGTTATATATAAACGTACTATTAGACTGCATTTAAATTCAATCCAAAACACTACATCAAAGGCTGTGATTTGGATCTAAAATGGAGTGCATCCTAGCTGTGTGCCGTGGAAGCAAAATGGAGTGCATCCTAGCTGCGCGCTCTCTTGTAAAATTCATAGGTGAATTCATAGGAAAAGATGTACTCCAGCGGCAATTGTTATAGTGATTTAATGCATCCGCGGATGCAAACTTTTTGCTGGGATAGGCCTGTAGTTCGATTCTCTAACTCATTTACCGTCAATTGTCGGCAAAATTAAAATGCTTATAATTTTGGTAAGATAGCGACGAATAAAAAGCAGTCGCAAAGTTCTACCGGTAGCAAGAGTGTTGTCAACTTTTACTTGAACTTTTCGTTCATAATTTTGCGTTTTAATTTTACCGATTTTTGTCGTTAACTCAAAAAATGTTTTAGAGAATCGCACTAATGTTCGATAACTTCGTAAATAAAAAAAAAATTGCAAGTACTTGCAACTACTTCTCATTTCTCTTTTACTGAACAAGTTTGTTATCGAGCAGCATTTTGTAAAAGTTTCCACAAATATGTACAAACTTTTGGATTATCGAACTTTTGCAGAGTTAACCTTCTGAATGAGGAATTATTTGACGTATACGCAAAGGATTTGACATTTGAAACCAAGTGGGTTTGTTAAATCCGATTATATATAAACGTACTATAAAACAAGTGAAACCATAGACTAATGAATTTATCAATGCTCTCACCGAGTATGTTCGAATATAGTGTGGTCACTAAGAAACTCAATATAAAATGCCAAAAACTACAAGTTGATAAATATTTTGTTCTTGCAAATGGCAACATGGGGTTAGTTTTTGATGGGAGCTATATTCTCAGATAAAAATATCAAAAAAAAAAAAAAAAACACACATATACAATAAAATAGGAATTTCAACACAAATGTGTATCAAATAACTTAAATTAATTCCAAAAACAAAAAACATAATTTTTGCAAGTTGTTTAACCATTTATTTTCACTTTTGTCATCGTTTGAGTATTTTTGTTTTTCTACAACACACACAAACAAACAAAGACATCATAAAACAGTTGCATTTTTTGGTAGTTTATGACGAAAAAGCAGGGTTGCGTATAATAGTTTGGTGTTTTCGTGCGTCGTTTAGAATAAATGACGTAGCTATCGTCATTTATTTTTGTACGGTAAATGACGAAAAATGTTGCCTGTTTTAGCAAATAAATGACGAAACAGCTCTAAATGACGAAAAAATTGCTAATGTAAATTGGACATTAGTCTATTATAAAACTTAAAAAAAAAACTTAATGTCTGATTTAGGCTATGCTGGATTTAGCAAATCCAGTGGATTTAAGTTGTCATTTTCATACAACATATGTCAAATAAAGCCAGATAATTGCTAAATCCACAGTAGTCTAAATGGACTTTAAACGTAAAGGAACAACAACAAATGCCTCAACGCACCGTATGTGTCGCGACCTTTTAACGCTAGATATAAATTTTGCGGCTATATACGAAAAAAATATACTAAATTTAGCTGCAAAAATGCTCAAATGATCACACTGGAGAGCGGAGATGTAGGAGTTCCTTCACCTTATCTCTCCCAAAAACTGTGAAACGCAAAATTACCTAACCTACACCCCTGAAATACACCCCGGTGTTTACACTTATTTTTTTTCTTTTTTTTGTTGATTTTAAGCATATCACAATAATCAAGGTAGGTGCATATGCGCAGCTGATCGAACATGAATTTTCAAAACAAATTGTTGTAAATTGTATTAGTCATGATAAAGTGCAGTACACATTGTCAGTTTTGAATGTCGATATTTCGCAATTATCGATAACTGTCAAAACGTCCAGCAACCACCAAACATTTTTTGGTTGCATGATGAATGACAATAATGAACGGCCACACTAGCAAGCAACAACAAAGCTGTCATTCAAAACTGCCAATGTGTACCCAGCTTTAAAGTACGACAATATAGAACTTTACTGCTTTATTAAGAAAATTATCGTAAAATTAGCTATATATCGTATTAATTGTGTAAAAAACTAACAAATGAAAAAAAATGACTTTATCGATGAGACATAATAATAATAAATTTTGATAGATACAAGTTTTGTTCAGAACCTGCAAAATATTACTACTTGTAGTAGTTTTCCAGTACTCCAAAAATATAGCAAGACTTGCACTTCTCATTAAACAAAAATAGCCCTGAATAACAAACACCCTCTTCTCCTGCTTTCTGTTATACAAATTTGGCATAGTAGAAACTAGCAGCACGTTTTTGATATCTGAATATGACAGCTGATACGTTGACTTTGGCATTTCTGCTGGAGTTTTTGCAACTTATGGCCCCGGCACATACGGTACGTTGTGCGTCGCGTTACAACAACCACATGAAAACTTCAAGAACAAACTTGGCATCACTTACATTTTTTTCATGTCGTTGTTGTTTTTAACGCGTGACGCAACGCACAACGTACCGTATGTGCCGGGGCCATTACGTCATTTTTCCGTTCCTTTATTTTTTAAGAAATTTGTATGGGAAAGCAATTTTTGACAATTCGCTCTTTTTTCTAACATTACCATTCAAAAAGTACGGGAACACAATGGAAAATATCATTGTATCAAAGTAATTTAATATTTTTTCACATTGTTTACACATTTTGATACTAAAGTCCAATTTACATATGCATATTAAATGATTTCGTTTTACGAAATCCTAGAATCAAATGAAGTGTATTTACATCTGTTTTTTTGCGTCATTTTCTTACGCACACAATCGCACATACGCACTTATACAATAACACAAACACACGCACACAATATATTTATTCAGAAAAATAGGAATTTCACAACACAAATGTGTATCAAATAACTTAAATTAATTCCAAAAGCAAAAAAACATAATTTTTGCAAGTTTTTTAACCATTTATTTTCACTTTTGTCATCGTTTGAGTATTTTTGTTTTTCTACAACACACACAAACAAACAAAGACATCATAAAACAGTTGCATTTTTTGGTAGTTTATGACGAAAAAGCTGGGTTGCGTATAATAGTATGGTGTTTTCGTGCGTTGTTTAGAATAAATGACGCAGTTATCGCCATTTATTTTTGTATGGTAAATGACGCAAAATGTTGCCTGTTTTAGCAGATAAATGACGAAACAGCTCTAAAACCAGTTTTTCGTGCTAATGTAAAAAGCGCATAATATTTTTTGTTGCAGCAATTGACCATCTACCTTGTTTATTGTGTTACGTGAAAAGTGTTGCAACTTTTTGTACTTTTTTAGGCAAAAACAGGGTTGTATATCATGATTTCGCTGAAATCACGAAATGAGATGATTTCATTTTTGTATCCGAAATCATAATAAATGTTGCTGGGTTCCGCGCGAAATCATAAAACCCCTTCGAAATCACGAAACGGCGCTGAATGTAAACCAAGCAATACGGTACGTTGATCGTCGCGTTACAACAACCACAAGAAAAAAATGTAAGTGATGCCGAGGCCTTAAAGGGCTTGGCACATACGATACATCGTGTGACGCGTTGAAAACAACAACCTCATGAAAAATGTGTAAGTATGTGTGTTCGTTTACTCAAAATTTGTACAAATTGTTACTGGATGCTGTTCGTTTACTCTACAGTACAATGCAAAATACCTTAGTCGTTTACAAGAAGTTATAGGCCGTTTACATATAACCGGGTTAACCCAGTGGGTCCGGGTTTCAAATGTCATTTCCATTGTGTATACTTCAAATAAATCCTCATAAAGAAGGTTAACCCTGCAAACAACTATAATCTAAACGCCGTATTACTGGACTTGTACAAATTATTGAGTAAACGAACACACCTAGTGATGCCAAGTTTGTTCTTGAAGGTTTTATGTGGTTGATGTAACACAGCACTGTGTTATAACACAGTGCTCAGCACATACTGTCCGTTGAGTGGCACTCTGTGACGCACGTTGTGCCAAAAAAGTTAAATTGTAGTTGTGTTCCTTTACTTACCTCAGGTCACCATTTTTAACCTCCAAAGCGTTCCTTAAAACCATGATACAATGATACAAGGTAACCTCACGCTCGCAGCTCACAGAGTTGTATTCGCTTTGCCGTCCCTTCATTGACAAAATGATTTTGACAAACTTTGTATGTATGTATATGTTAAAATATACATATGTCAGTTATGTTTACATTTTCAATTTCAACCCCAATTTTATTATTTAAAATTAAATTTAAATTTTTCCTATAATTTGGATTTATTATGTCGAAACTTTGATGATGATCCATATCAGTCCACTTGTACAACCTCCAAAAAAGTTCAATATTTTTCTCTGATATGTTGCGTATTGGTAAGTTACTAGTTTGGTCCATAATTTGCACATCGTAATATTTCTTCTTGATATAGATCGACGGTATCGGACTCATCCCTTGGGTGTCTCCCACAGAAAATTGTTGGCATAAATGCAGCTTGGACGCACGTGATGATGTATTTTGCAGCAGGCAGGTTTTTTCATGGGCAAGTACATACTTCCGCTTTGTCCGAAATGTGCACATCAAAAAAGTTCTTCCAAACGTACAACAAATCAAAGCACAAAAAATTTAGAGGATCAATTTGACACTTTTCCCTAAGGTATTCCTTGTGGTCTTGTTTAGAGCGATATAATGTGTTTCTTGGACAAGCGAATGCTTCCAGACATATTGGTCCAAAAGCTTCAAGAATTCCTACTGGTGGTCACAATAATTGAAAGGAGTGAGATGGGACCAACTTTTGCACAACGTAATATTTCTCTCAAACATGAGCAAGTCCTTGCTTCCAGACATGAGCCAAAGTTCAAAAAATCCTACGGTAGCCAACTAAAATGGTTGTTTGGCACGATAACTATCGAGAGAAATGACTCCATAAAATAGATCAAGTTGCAAGATGGACTAAGGCGTTTCGAAAATTGTATAGCGCCTATTCGTAATCATGACTACATCACTTGTTAATGTATGTATATATTTGTCTTATTTAGAGGATATGTATTTTTGCATCATTGATGTTTAATAATAAAAAATTGGAAATTTATCATGGCTACAACATTATATTATTTTGTGCTGGGGGAAATTAACACATTCTGAGTTATGGACCCGAAATGACACAATATTTAGGGCCACTCCTTCTCTCGCACTAAAGTTTTTCTGTTTTTAATACCTACCCCACAAACGCATAAAATGCTATTTATTATTTTTTTATTAGGACATTTGTCAGCCTTTATTACTTTGTGTACAACCGTCGAAGAGATTCTAATGAAAAAGCAGAAGACTAGGGCTGACTTCCGTATCGTCAGATGCTATGTTGTTTTTAAACTTCGTCAACATATTTCAATAAATGCATCAGAAATGGAAATGATACATGTTTAATTTTGCGCAGTAGTGACGTTCTGAACTACGTAGCTCCGCATTTGTTAAATATTGCGGCATTATGACACACTATACTTCAGACATTTGCAGATATTTGCCAAGCATCTGACGGTACAGAATTCAGCCTATATTACAAATAATGGATAATAGCTTGGTGGCAACAACAGAAAAGTAGTTCTTAACCAATTCAACGTTGTTCTCATTGACATCTTGAGACGGCGGACAAACTTGCTGATTGTTTCAGTTTATTACGGCGAGACAAATAGGTATTAGCCATCTTGGGTTGACTAAAGTTTTATTAGTTGTATTCTTTCCATGACAAAACGATTCCCAGATGACAAAACGACCAACAAAGCCACCATGAGCCAATTTCAACAAGTTCCGGTTGTCAAAACTTGTGTTTCAATTCCGGGGAATCTTACGGAGAGCACGACACAAGGATTCGTCTACGCAATATACGATGAAGGGCATGCGACGACGGTCGGGCATGGTTCCACAGTCAGCCCGGAAGCGTTACACATTTGGTCCTTTGCAACATTTGTACTTCATCAGAAACGACCAATGGCCTTCAAATATGTCATGGAAGCAGCGATGACAGATACCAAAGCGTAGCTGGTTTAGTAGTTGGTTTACATGACATTGGGGAAGTCTTAGTAGGGCCGAACATGCGTGGCGGTCACAAAGCAACTGACAAGAGCGATGACTGCAACAACAACCACCACGGACATGGGGAATACAAGCAACAGCAGGACTAGTACACTGTGATTCGGCTGTCTGGTGACCTGCAACACAAATTGTATACATATATAAAAATATAATTCCATACATCAGCGCTCCAATTCAATTACTTACCTGCTTTTTCGCTGACAACGAAATAAGTTATACGCTAGTTACGGTCATCAATTCATGAATATCGTTGACGACATCCAGGACAATGGCTTCCTTAAACACTGCTGGCAAGCAATCGCTCTTTTCCTTGATTTATCCTTTTCCCAATATACGAGACCGTTCATCAATTAAATTTGGTGTCTTGAGGCATATTGCTTGCAATCTTTCTTGGCAATTTTTCGGACAGTTATTGTATCTGCAGCCCAGAATTACACTAATTAAATGAATCACGAAAAGGAACACACTTTCTCCCGCAATAGTGCCAAAGATGATGCTACACCGCTTGGCTAATTCAACTAAATTAATAATTGAGATGTATTTGAGATGTATTATATAATAGATAAAATGTAAACAAACAATATTTTGTTATTGTTGTCATTGACATAGAATAACAACAACAACTTTCATACTGTTTTGAATGCATGGTTGTATTTGGCAGCTCAAGGACGGTTTTTTCAAATGAGATTACCTTCTTATTCTGCCATGCTTAAAACTGGAAGCAATTTTGAAAAGAGTGAGAGAGGAGAGAGAGCTAGAATGTCTTTCTCTTCTACCACAGGCTACCAGCCAAATTTCTTCAGGCAAAAATTTTTTGATTTTTCAACATTTGTTTTACGATTATTTGACATTGAAGAAAAAAATGAACAAAAATAGAAAAAAAAATCGAACGCCGACAAAACAAAATTAAAATCCGTGAAATAAAAGAAGAAAATTTAATTTTTATTTTTTTTTTGACCTTGCTACCAGATCTACCATTAATTCGTCCTTTACTTCTCTGGTAAAAATGTTCATGAGAGAGCAGTTTTGGGCAATTTTGACAGTTTTCTCTTTTACCACTTTTACCATTAAAAAAGTAAAGGAACAAAGCTTATGTTTAACTTTAATGCGGCAGCCATATTGTTGTTTTTCAAAAAACTTGGCATAACTTACACTTTTTCATGTGTCATAATCGTAATTGACTCGGCCTTCTCTATTTATTTATTTCAAAAATCAATACATATGGTCTGTTCCTTTAGTCCCAATTTACATTAGGCGAGTTTACTTGCGGCAATTGTCAGTTTGTAGGTGAGAGAGGGTGCTGAGAGGCAAAGGGTTACCATATGCGTCACCTCTCTCTCCTACAAAATGACAATTGCCGCAAGTAAACTCGCCCAATGTAAATTGGGACTTACTTTTGAAAATGGTAAAACCGGCAAAAATAGTTGTAAACTGCTCCCATATGAATTGTATGGTGTCTGAAGTAAAGGAACGCTTTTCGAGTAAAAAGTGGTAAAACTTGAAGATTCTTGCACGTAAAGGAACAGAGCTATAGAAAAATCAAGTAACGCAAGCAAGGCAAGCAGGCAAGGCAGCTTATAGTACGTTTACATACACTCCACGTCAGTAGAATAGAACACCTAAATTTTTGTTAATGTTAGCTTATTTATCCCAAAACGAATGCATCTGCGTATTTAATCTTGTGGGGATTTAAAGTCTACGATGTTCCGTATCAAACACAGAAAAAATTATGTTTCTAGCTCTTCGCGAAATGATTTTCTGATCAATTTTCCGATAGTACTATGAAAAATAGGCATTTATTTTTGGTCATCAGGATAGAACAGACACTTTATTTTCGCGAATTTTTGAGAATTTTCTTTCAGTCGATAAAGCAAGGCTTTCTTATCATTTTTCACCAAAGAAAACCTTTAAATTATTCCGCGGACACCGAAATAACAGCGTTAAAGGGTTTAAATTAACAGATATTTGAAACATCTCGGAATATCAATAGGAGTCGCGCAGTTATGTCATATTTCTTCACAATAATATAGAATATGACACAGACAACTTTGACGGATACAATCGAGTGCTTCGGATGCTGATAAGATGGAACATTTTCAAAATATTTATGAAAAACGTCAAAATTTCTTATAAATACCTTGATGTTTTGTTCAATAAAATGGGTTTTCCGCGAACAAGTCTGCCGTTTAAAGGTTTGGAAATATGCTCCAGATTTGGAGGAAGATAATCTGATACGAAAATAACCGTTATTTTAATACACTGAGGGAAATTTCAGTACTTTTTAAAACAACATACGAAACCTATATCCTCAATTTCCATGACTGTGTTTTCCGCGAAAACGGGGCTTTTACATTTGCGAGTTCAGTTAAAAAAATACTAATTCGTAAAATCCGGTATAGAGAGCCTATACTGGTCCATTTATATTGGAGCATAACACTGTTGAGAACAGTCGCGTACACCGAAAACAGAACACATATAAAACTTGAAGTCCAAAGGGTGTGTTCAATTTGAAAAATGTGATAAAATTTCCTTCAATGTATTAAAATAGCGGTTGTTTTCATATCAGATTATTTTCCTCTAAATCTGGAGCATATTTCCAAACCTTTAAACGGCAGAGTTTTTCGCGAAACACCCATTTTGTTAAACAAAACATCATAGTCTTTATAAGAAATTTTGACGTTTTTCATAAATATTTTGAAAATGTTCCATTCTATCAGCATCCGAAGCACTCGATTGTATCCGTCGAGATTGTCAGTGTCATATTCTATCTTATTGTGAAGAAGTATGACATAACTACGCGACTCCTATTGTATTCCGAGATGTTTCAAATATCTGTCAATTTAAACCCTTTAACGCTGTTTTTTCGGTGTCCGCGGAATAATTTATAGGTTTTCTTTGGTGAAAAATGATTAGAAAGCCTTGCTTTATCGACTGAAAGAAAATTTGGCGTTAATATCTCAAAAATTCGCGAAAATAAAGTGAATGTTCTATCCTGATGACCAAAAATAAGTGCCTATTTTTCATAGTACTATCGGAAAATTAATCAGAAAATCATTTCGCGAAGAGCTAGAAACATACTTTTTTCTGTGTTTGATACGAAACACCATAGACTTTAAATCCCCACAATATTAAAAACGCAGATTCATTCGATTTGGGATAAATAAGCTAACATTAACAAAAATTTAGGTGTTCTATTCTACTGACGTGGAGTGTATAATCGGATTTAAAAATCCCGCTGGGTTTCAAATGTCAATTCCAATTTGTATACCATGGTACAATAACATATAAGGTAGGCTGCAGCTAACAGCTGATTACAATTTTTTCCTGTTATGTCATATTCTGTCAGAAGTTATTAAGGTAGATGCATCGGTGAATTGTTCCAACAAAAAACTGCTTTTACACTATATCTTAAAATTGAAAACAAGGACAAGAAATCACGATGTTAGATCAGCCAAACTTTTCAAGTAGAAGATAAGAGAATGGCATTTTTGTTTCGCTTTCTTAAGTTTTGGGTACAACTTTTATTTTTTTGGACACTTATCTAGCATTACTATTCCGGAGCATAAGGCCATGTTTATATAATAGGTTTTTGCAGGGTTAACCTTCTTTATGAGGATTTATTTGAAATATAAGCAAAGGAATTGGCATTTGAAACCCAGTGGGTTTGTTAATTCCGGTTATATATAAACGTACTATAACTGAAGTGATTTTTATTTTTTACTCTATTATAAACAGTGAAGTTCTAATTTCATATGTTTTTGTAAAACCAACTAACTATGCATATACATCCACCTTTATTATTGCTCCATGTCATTTGACATTTTAAGCCATGGCTAAAGAATTGCATGTCCATATTTACATCATGCAATTTTCCATGCGGCAATTGTCAGTTTGTTGAAGAGAGAGGTGAGGTATATGGGAACTCTTTCCCCCAGTTTATGTATTTCGAAACGAAAATGTGTGCGCATGAAAGACACCCAAACTTTAGTTTTTGAAATATTATTTCATTTGCTTTTGCTTCAAAACAAAAAACAAATTTGAAATACACACTCAAATTTGGTAGTTTTTCTTCCGCATTCGTTTTCTTATCGACATACATAAACAGGCCCTTTGTCACTCAACATCCTCTCTCACCTACAAACTGACAATTGCCGCAAGGAAAATTGCCTAATTTAATTAAGGACTATTTTTCAGCGATTTTCATACCTGGCCTACCTCTACATAGTCCCGGTCCACACTAGAGAGATTTCAGTGAAATAATTACATGAAATTATGCGTTCTTAGATCGAGTTCCATACTAAAGTAATTTTATAAAATTACTGTAGTGGGGAACTCGATCTAAGGACTCCTAATTTCATGAAATTATTTCATTGAAATCGCTCTAGTGTGGTCCGGGACATAATTATACCATGGTATACGTCAAATAAATCCTCATGAAAAAGGTTAACCCGGCAGAAAGCTATAATACGGCGTTTAGATTATAGTTTTTTGCAGGGTTAACCTTCTTTATGAGGATTTATTTGAAGTATACACAATGGAAATGACATTTGAAACCCAGACCCACTGGGTTAACCCTGTTATATGTAAACGGCCTATAATATAAACAGGATATTATGTACCCAGACCTTTAGTTCTGCTAGGTTGGATTCGATTGACGTTTCTTACTGGACGCTTTCCAACACTATAATCACAGACAACACTTTCTCAAACTTGGCATCACTTTCTGCGACATTGTTGGCCATTCTTACATTCTACCCACGTTCGTATATTCTCATTCACTTTGCACCATTTCGCAGCTGAAAACGTGTGGAGTATTTTGGCTGCACAAAAATTTAGTTGTTATTCTTGTTGCGAATTTAATTAACGATAGTTTAGTTAATAATTTTATTAAATTGCAAACCAAGAAATACGCGAATTGCTTAAATATTTCCACACGGGTGGTTAATGCGCGATTTGGTTTGTCGTCGTTTTCTTGTTAGAAAAGTAGAAAGAACAAAACAACAACCAAACGGAAAAATACGGGGAGAGCAGCATAGTGAAACAACAAAAAAATAAAACGAAAAAAAATCTTCATTGTCGTCGTCGTACCATAGAAACGTGATCAGCAGAACGAAACAAAAAGGAACTGTTCTTTTTCTATTTTTGACAAGTTTCAATCTGAAAAATCATTTGTGTTTGTTTTATGTGCTAAAGTTTATTTTGCTGTAAACAATTTTCGCACATATTGCCAAAAAAGTAGTAGGAAAAGAAGTGAAGAACAACAAGAAATAAGCTTCCCAAATTTTTCGGTTCTTGCTTTATCCTTATTGTGTGCAAGGAAGGAATTACAATTTGTTTTTGAACAAAAAACATAAATAAGTGTCCAACATTACCAGCAGTTTCATGGAAGACGTCATTGTTGTTAGCAGCGATTCATCATCAAACAGCTCCTCCGACATGGAAATCGAACCAACTGAAATTGAGAATACCACCAGCGAAAGTATTGTGCCCAAGGACAATGCAACGTAAGTATAAAAAAAAACAAACAATATGGAAGGAAATGCATTCCCAATGTAATCGATTAAGCACAAATATAAATGCATACAAATATAACCATGCTTTTTGCCATGGTTTTTCTTCTAGTCAAGTGAGCAATAAAATATTAAAGTTCTACCTACATTTATACATTTGTTTGTATTTTGTACTTGGGCCATTATGAAATATGTGGTGTGACGAGTGAGTGTGCAAAGAGGAATGGAGAGTGTTCGTTGTTTTCCCCATAATCATTAGGTGTGTACGATAACTTTCCCAGCAAAAATTACTCAGTCAATTCCAGCAACCTCTCTCAGTGAATTTTACTCTCTCAAGCAAGAAAAATTGCAGAAAGTTATCGAACAACAATTTGTAAAAACTTGCAAGGAATCAACTGTTTTGAAAAAGAAGAAGAAGAAAAGTTTTTGCAACAATTTGAAGATCTTGTTTTCCATGATTTTTTTTTATATTTTTCAGCTTTTATTGTTTAATTTTTTGATATTTTAATGTTTATTTATGTTTTCGCCAAACAAGAATAAAAAATAAAACAAAACAAATGTTTTCAAATCAGCTGATCAGACTTGCAAATTTTTGCGGGACAAATTTTCCCAGCAAAAATTTGCAAGTTCTCAGTCACAAAACTCTCCAAAAATCTCTCCAAACTCGCTCTCTTTTGCTGGATAATTTTGTTATCGAACAGCATTCAGCAAAAATTTGTACGAATTTGTACAAATTATTGGGTTATCGTACACACCTATTATCAAAAGAAAGCAAGCCAACAAACTTACATAGAGATTGTTACGTAGATTTGATTTCAATGTCATTTACATCTAGAAGACGACTTCATTTCTTTATATAATCAGGGAATGGTTGGCTTCTTTCTTCCCACATAGTCGCGCACAAAGCTACTCCCACACACATCAAATGTACTGCCTGTTTTTTATTTCTTATTACCGTTATTTTCTTTTTTCGAAGTTGTTGGAACAAGAACAATAACAACATCGACGGACAAAGTAAACAAAGTTTTTTCAAAAAGAATATTTTTATGCCATTGTATATATTTTCTTGTATTTCTTTTCTTCCTCGTTTCTTTTTTTTTTTGTTTCACCATTGCATCTTATTTCAATTGCATTTGTTTTTGTTTATTTGTTTTGGTGTTCCAATTTGATTTCCTCATATTTACATTGGAGAGTTTGGTTGCATGTTTTTGAAGAGTTGAGAACAGTGTTGCCAATTGACTTTTAGGTTGTGTAGTACTACACATACGTATGTAGAATAAAGAGGACAATAGCCATCAATCTTCTTCTTCTTCTTTATTTGCCTATTCGTTTTACGAATTTATGGCGATCAGTGCAATTACATAAAATATATTACATTATATTAAGTGATTATATGTATTTATAAGTTGTTTATTATTTCAGCAAAAGATTGTCGATTTCTGCACCTGCTGAGTAGAGTTGAGGCATCATTTATGCCGGTCCATTCCTGAATATTGTTAATCCAAGACTTCTCTTTTCTTCCCCTGGACTGTCTGCCTTCTATTCTGCATCGGATGATGTTTTGGAGTAGTTTGTATTTGCTGTTTCGCATGATGTGTCCAAGATATGCTGTTTTTCGTTTCTTTATTGTACGTATAAGCTCTTTTTCTTGGTGTATTCTTCGCAGTACTTCATTGTTCGTTACAAACTTGGTCCATGGTATTTTGAGAATTCGCCTGTAAGTCCACATCTCGAAAGCTTCAAGTTTTTTCATGTCAACTGCCTTCAGGGTCCACATTTCGACTCCATATAGCAAAACAGACCATACATATGTTTTCAGATATCTTAGTTTTGACTTTATAGTAATATCATGACTTAAAAAAATGTTCTTGTATTTTACAAAAGCTTCTCTCGCCATTTCGATTCTGCTTCTTATTTCATTTGAAATGTTCCACTTGTCATTTATTGTGACGCCGAGGTATTTAAAGCTATGTACTCTTTCCACGTCCATATCTTTAATTTTTAATTGTGTTTGATTACTCATATTTTCTTTGGAAATAACCATGTACTTAGTCTTTTTAATATTTATCTTTAGACCATATCTTTCACTGTGCGTTGTTAGTCTAGTAAGTAGGTATTGCAGCCCTGCAATGCTATCGGCTAGTATGGTTGTGTCGTCGGCATATCTAATATTGTTGAGAAAAGTACCATTAACCAGGATTCCTTTTTTGACATCATTGATAGATTCTTGGAATATTCTTTCGGAGTATACATTGAACAATAAGGGGGATAATATACATCCTTGTCTGACACCTTTTGATATTACTATGTCTTCCGTGCATTCTCCGTTTACGTCGACATGTGCAGTCTGATGCCAATACAAGCTTTTTATACATCGAATTTCATTCTGCCCGATACCAATGGACGTAAGAATCTCTATTAACTTGTCGTGCTGTACTGTATCGAAAGCCTTTTCGTAATCAATAAAGCATATATATACATCTTTTTGAACAGCTTTGCATTTTTCAACTAGGATTTGTAGGGAAGAAAGAGCTTCGCGGGTTCCCATGCCTTCCTTAAAACCAAATTGGGAAGCACCCATAACTTTTTCACACTTCTCATATATTCGTCCATGAATTATTTTTAGGAAAATCTTCAATGCATGGCTCATTAGACTGATAAGTCTGTAGTCACTGCAGTGTTTCGGCTGTGTTTTCTTTGGTATAGTTATAAACTTTGATCTCAGCCAGTCATTTGGGTATTCCCCGGTCTCATATATGTAATTAAATAGCTTGTTCAGGATATTAATGTTATCTCCGTCTATTAACTTCAATATTTCCGATGGAATCTCATCAGGACCACATGCTTTTTTAAGTTTTAAGGATTTTACTGCTGACTCAATTTCTTGTTTGGTTATAGATGTTCCTTCTGGCGGTTCATTCGTCATCATCACATATGTTGATCGGTTCTGGTCGGCAAAAAGGAGCTTTATGTACTCCTTCCATATTATCATCTTTTCTGATATATCAAAAATAGGTTCATTTTCCTTATTGTATAGAATTCTGAAGGGTTTACAGTTTTCCATCTAGTTTTCAGCCGCTCCTCATGGAGTTCAGACGCTGTTTGCTGCCGCTTTACTTAAGGTCAGACGCAGCAACCTGTTGGTCCGCGGGACGTATTTGATTTCCGTCCTACCACCCATATCTGGGAAGCATTCCCCTATCCGCCACCTGGGGACGCGCCCTATAGGGGTTACAGGTTCCCCGAAGGGGAAATAAGTTCCCAGTAAACAAATCGTACCGACATCGTAACGAATTCGGAACAAAACTCGAACGCTACGTCCGATGTCGGATCCGAAATCGTAACGATATCTTAACGAAAGTTGTATGAAGTGGTTGACATAATTTCGGAACGAAATGTCGGAGCGAAATCGTTTCTATTTCGGAACGAATCTGAAGAAAATCCTTGGGAAATTCGGAGGGGAAATTTATTTCCGATATTCGCTCTAAATTCGGCACGAAATCGGTACGAAATCTGAACTATTTCGCCTCCAAAAATCGTTTAGAAATCTAAACGATCTAGCTTCCGAAATTGTTTAGACGTGTCGGATATCCGACATTTGGTTTTGAGGGTTATATCAGATTGAAAATATTGTTGAGTAGGTGAGATCTCTGTCATGTTGCATTTATTGCTTCGGTGAGTTAGCGATCAAAATCAAGTAGTTGTTGTTGTTGTTGTTGTTGTTGTAACAGTTCGGTTGTATTCGGAAGCTCTTTCCTGAAAATTATTAAGGAAGAATGGAACGAGAAAAGAAAATGGAATATATTATTAATCAGTTGTGTGAATAGGATTTGATGTTGGCAATTGAAGGAATTGTGCTACTTCAATTGGATGTGACCACAAATCAACAGGGGTTAGATTTGTGGGGGCGGACGGACAGTTGAATAGATGTGAAGTATCGTGAGGGCTCTGATGGCAGGAGGGGCACCTATTTATGGTACCGGGAACAATGCGTTCTCTGTAGGAATTGAGAATGCTACTGTAACCAGACCTAAGTTGTGCCAGTATGGAACGAGTTTGCCTTGGAAGAAGCCTCTCACTATCCGAAATTGCTGGAGGATGTTGATTTAGGACTTTATTGTTTTTGTACACACTTATGGCTTCGGAGACCGCCCGTTGGTGCACAATGTTCAGGGAGTCCGTGTAAGACAATCGGTTGACGTCCGATGGAATGACGTCTTGGATGTCATCACGGTAACACCTGAAGTCCTTACGGATGCGTCTAGGTGGTGGATCTTCCATCACTACGTGATGGTTGGGGTGACTCGGCTGATGACTAGCCAGCAGGAACTGTCTAGTCAGCAACACATTATGTTGCCTGACTGACAGCATCCTGGTCTCCTCATGAAGATGATCTACCTGTGACATCTGGACGCAACCCGTAGCAATTCGGAGAGCATTATTTTGCGTCGTCTGCAGGATTCTCCATTGGGTGTCACTCAGGAAGGAAGTCCAAACCGGGGCAGCATAATTGAAGACAGACCGACCGATGGCCTTATAGGTCGTTATTAATGTCTCCTTATCTCTGCCCCAGGAGGTGCCAGCTAAAGCTTTAAGGACTTTGTTCCTGGATTTCACTTTCTGGTTGATGTAGGTGGCGTGCGAAGAGAAGTGGAGAAGATTGTCGAAAACTACCCCAAGGATCTTTGGACTATGAACAGTGGGGATACGCCTGCCTTCGACAAATACATCAAGCTGGTTGTTAACTTCCTTCGTCCAGGAAGTGAATAAGGACACTGAGGACTTTGTAGGGGATAGCTGAAGATTGCGCTCCCGGAAGAAATTTGTGATGGTGGCTAGGTAGTTGGAAATTCTAGCACTTACGTCGTCGATGTCAACACCAGATGAAATTATGGTGCAGTCATCGGCATACGACACCACCGAAATATCTGCTGGTGGAGGAGGGAGATTAGCAAGATAGATGTTGAATAAAATGGGGGATAGTACTCCACCTTGGGGTACTCCCATTTTAATCTTGCGGAATTTGGATTTTTGGCCTCGGAATTCAACGAAGGCTTGCCTACCATTAAGGTAATTGGCAATCCAACGCTTGGCGTAATTGGGAAGGGTGGAATTCATGACGTCAGAAATCAGCATGGAATGGTCGACCGTGTCAAACGCCTTGGACAGGTCAAGCGCTGCCACAATGGTCCGTTTGGGTGGTCGTAGCTGATTTAGGCCGTTCGCAATCTTTGTGGTTATCTCTTGCAAAGCCGTGGTTGTGCTATGAGCTTCCCTGAAACCATGTTGGTGGGAGGCAAGGTGGAAATGCTGTTTCAGGGATGGGAGCAATAGGGACTCTAAAACCTTTGCTACTGGTGAAAGCATGGAGATCGGGCGGTAGGATTCCCCATTTGTAGCGGATTTGTCTGGCTTTAGAATAGGAATTATACGAGCCACTTTCCAAACGTCTGGAATTACCAATTGGGAAATTGATAGTTCCAGGACCTTTGTCAAGTAGCTCAAACCTACTGCTCCCAACTTCTTTAACATTACCATGGATATGCCGTCTGGCCCAAGGGCTTTGGATGGTTTGGATTTGGAGATAATTCTCTCGACTTCACTGGATGTGAAGGAGATGGGCTGCAAATCACGCTTTAGTGACTTGCATCTCCGGAAAACGGCTCGCCTGGACCTGCTCTGCGAAGATGGATGCTCAATGAATTGGCGGCAGAACTGTGTTGCACACTTTTTGGCATCGGAATATGTAATGTTATTGAAGGCTATAGCAGGGAGATTTCTATTCTTGTTGGAACCAGATAGACTTTTAATTGTGGACCAAAGTTGCTTGGAATTAATTGTGCAGTGGTCGAGATGTTGAATCCACTTGGAACGCCTGTGTTCGAGAACCAGGTTCTCAATTTCCGCGTTCAATTGCCCAATTCGTTCGTCAGCTGGGTCATCGACACGTATTTGATCGCGCTGTTGTGCCAAACGGGATGCCCTGGATGGATAATTTGGTCTCATGAGAGGAATTCTGCCCGCTGGAATAAAGCGTTTTGCCGCCTTGAGGATTACTTCCCTTAGTGTTCTCTCACCCTTTCTGGCACATGAGGGCGGCGGCAAGTGACGTAAGGAGTCGTCAATGAAATTCGTGAAGCCATGCCAGTTGGCTTTGTTGTAGTTCACGAATGTGCGCTTGTCGGGCTCAACGAAATCGCTAGGTTTCTCCACTGTGACCAAGATTGGAATGTGGTCGGAATTTAGCGCGACTTTTGTTTGCCAAGATGCGAAAGGAAGGAGCGAGGGACTAACGATGGAAATGTCCGGAGAACTCGAGCATCTGGCTGTAATTCTAGTGGAGGATTCCTCATTGATGGATGCGAAGTCGGATTCGTCTATCTGGTCCGCAATGAGAATACCGCGTGGATCGTTCGGCAACTGGGAGTGCCATATCTCGTGATGAGCATTGAAATCGCCAAGAACAATTCGGTTATCCCCTTGAAGCAGATGAATTATGCTAGGGTGATAACTTGCCCCAATGCTGTTGACGGGCGGAATGTATACATTGATGATCTCGATATCAGAATCATCGGAATGAACTGAGATGCTCATGACCTCAAGGAAAGGATCGAAACGGGGGGGAACAGGAGGCGGCGTCAGAGTGTATCTGACGTCTCGCTGGATGATAAATGCGAGGCCACCTCCATGATCCCTTTCCCTATCTCGTCTGATGATGTTATAATTCCCTGAGGACGAGAGGGAACAATTACTGGTCAACTTCGTCTCCTGGAGAGCAGCAATTAGGATGTTATTGTCGTGCATGAAATTGGTGATGTCAATAACCTTATTCCTTAAACCATTGCAGTTGAACTGCATGATTTGGAATGAGGCCATCGAGTCACCACCCTGCACTAATTGCTGCTGTGGGTGCCTTTGCTGAGACTGTTGGATGGAAGGATCACTGCTTTGCTGTTGTCTGGAATGGAGATTGGCGCGGTTCACTGGATCTGGATGACTAGGCGGAATGCTAGCCGCACTACTAGCGAGGGCACTAGTAGTTGTTGTTGATGTAGCAGCTTCTACAAATACATGTAAATCTTTATTTTATTGATTCGGCTCTGCCTCCATCTCCAAGCTCAGAAAGGACGCCACCTGAATTGGATTAGTCCAAAGAGAGAGAGAGAGGAGTTAAGTCAGTCGGGTTGGCTGGGAAGTTAAACAGGTGCTGCGTAGTATGCGGACCGGTGCCACATGCTGGGCAGATATTCCGCGTGCCATCAATCCTGGCCCAGTAAGAATTGAGGCGGCTGCACCAACCAGATCTAAGTTTCGCCAACACGACTCTCGTTTGTCTTGGCAGCTGCTGTTCTTCCGCTGCCACGGGTGGTGGATGATCTTCGAGGACTGCCAGAGCCTCTGCAACCGCATCAGTATGAATGTCTCTTAAACCTGTCTGGTATGAACGTTGATCTAGAGGTTCTCTTTTATATCTTTGGACCTCTCTCTCTAGATCTCTATAATCATCCCTAACTCGCCTGGGGGGTTCAGGCATATCCACCAGATGGTGATTTGGGTGGTCTTGCCTATAGCATCCAAGCAAGTACTGCATCGTCAACATCCTGTTGTGACGACTCACAGGAAGGATCTTTGTCTCCTCATGTAAATGGTCCACTGCAGACATGAGGTGACACCCTGTAGCTGTTCTCAGTGCAGTATTCTGACAGATTTGTAGTTTATCCCATTGCGTATCACTTACGTTAGCAAACCACGCAGGCGCCTCATAGCTTACCACAGATCATAGCTTACCACAGATCATAGCTTACCACAGGCCTATCCCTGCTTCACTCTACGGGGTTTGGACTTCCTGTCTCTGAATTCCACGTATGACTGGCGACCACACAAATAGTTGATGACACAGCATTTCAGACAAGGCCGGAGGGTAGTATTCTCGATATCCTCGAACAGCCTAGCATGGCTGACCGTATCAAACGCTTTGCTCAGATCCAATGCTACCATCACTGTTCTGTGACATGGTTTGTCCTGGTTGAGTCCTCGTCCAATATATGTGGAAATGGCGTGCAGTGCTGTTGGGGTACTGTGCTGCTTCCGGAACCCGTGTTGATGATCTGCAACTGGATAACACGTTCTGATGCTGGAGAGGAGTAATGCCTCGAGTATCTTTGCTACTGGTGATGGAAGCGAAATCGGCCTGTACGACTCACCTTTACTGGCATCTTTGCCAGGTTTCAGCAACGGGACCACCCTGCCCATCTTCCAGGCTTCGGGAATTATTAGGGTGGCTAGCGATAAGTTGAGCACCCTACTTAAATACTCGACTCCTGGGCCATCCAGCTGTTTTAGCATCACCATAGAAATTCCGTCAGGTCCAAGCGTTTTGGATGACTTTGCTCCTCGGATAACATCTGCAACATCATCCATCGTAAATTGTGGCGGTTCTTTCTCGGCTGGAAGAGATTGCAAACGACGCAAAACACTTCTCTTTGCCCGGTCGCTATCCGGGTGCTCGATAAATTGTCGGTAGAAATAGCCAGCGCACCTCTTCGGATCTGTCACACCCAAGCCGTTAAACGTGGCAGATGTCCGATCGTCTCTCCTACCAGGGTTCGATAGCGCCTTAACCGTTGTCCACAATTTATTACAGCCGGCTGCAATGTTGCAGCACTTCAGATGTTCTAGCCACTTTTTCCACTTGTGTTCGCTGAATAATCTATTGGCTTCCATTGTCAGTTCCCTGACTCTGGGGTCGTTAGGGTTCGGGCGGCGAAGCTCATCACGGTCATTGGCTAATTCCATCGCCTCTGCTGGGAAATTAGGTCTTATTTCAGGTATTCGAACAGCAGGGATAAAGCGAGCGGCTGCAGCAGTCACGATGTCTCGGAACTTCCTCTCTGCTACCCGAACATCAGAGTGACTGGGCAGTTCTCAAAAACTTTTCCATGATTAATGAAAGTGCGGCGTTCAGAGGTTATGAAGTCCGGTGGTCTGTTTATGGAGATGAGGATTGGGAGATGGACCGACCCAAGGGAAATGACGGGTTGCCATGTCACGTCATTCGTTAGACCAGGTGACACGATGGATATGTCAGGCGAACTGTGACAATCTCCTCTAATCCTATTGGGTGCGTCCTCGTTCGCAGTGCATAATGTGGAGCTGTCTATTTGCTCAGCCAGATCTGTACCTTTCTGGTCATTCCCTAGAGCTGAATGCCATTACTCGTGATGTGCATTGGAATCCCCTAGGACCAGCCGGTTATCACCTCGCAACAGAGATCTGATGTTAGGCAAATAATGCGGGACACAGCTATTGACCGGCTGGATATATACATTCAGCAGTTCTATCTCGGCGGATCCACACCTTACCGCTACCTCCATACACTCCAAGTATGGGTCACTAGAGTCTAGCTCAGGCGAGATAGGTCTGTACTGGACAGACTGGTGCAGTTGGAATGCAAGCCCTCGAACGTTGTATCCATCACAACCCCGAAGACTGCAGCTGTTGCTCAGCTTCGTTTCCTAGATCGCCGCGACCATAATATTTCTCCGACTCATAAAGTCCACGATCTCATTGATCTTGGTTCGAAGACCATCGCAGTTAAACTGCAAGAATGTTACATCCTCAGGAACTGGGTCAGCAGTACGCGGTGTTAATGGCTGCTGCTGATACTGCTGTCTGGGAGATTGTGGGGGAGTTTCATAATTCGATGATATTGATGATAAGGACTCACTAGGGTTCATATTGGCGCAGCACGAGGCAACATAAACCCTGTCGTAATGCTCCCTCAGGTAGGTGAGGCTGAACAGTTTCTAAAATGCACCCATCCTTGGTAATACCCAAGCAGGTACTTTGCCTCCTCATGTAAATGATATCCTAAAGACATACTGCAGTTTCTAGTTCAGCTTTACTTCACTAACTACATCGGCGTCACTTAGCTTACCTCATACGGAACTATCGCACCTGTTTAGAGTCCCAGGAACAATTCATTTTCTCTACGTGTTTAGCATCCTACGGTAAAAGAATCTTTATTGTACCAGTTGTGAACGAGGTTTGGCTTGGTATAGAGGGTGGTGGATGTTTCAGGGCTTTATTTGATGCATAGGAATATTTTTTGATGCAGATTTGCCACCTGGACGTAAGTATGAATTCTTTATTACTCCTTTGAGACATTTCCAGAATTACCCATTGCATGTCACTCAGTAAGAAAATCCAGACGGCGCGCCTCTGTGTGTCATTATCAATGTTGCTTTATTTGCACCGGCAGCACCACAGCAGTACTCACAGATGCATTTGGGTGGGTAATTTTCCATCAAAGCGGCATGGTTAACAAGAATTGTCCTGTATCATCTTGTACTTCTTCTGAAGATGATTCACGTTTGCCCTCTGACGCAACTTTTGCAGAATTCTCCATTACGTGTCACTCGGAAATGAAGTCTAGACGATTGAGGGTCTTTAACAACATTGTTAATGTCACTTATTTTTTCTCCTGGAGCTGTAAGGTAATGATTTTAGGACTGCATGGATTTCACCAACACCCCAAAGCAAGGTTTTTTTACATTCCAATTCTTTTTAGACGGCCTGGAGGGGTTTTTATAGAAGATCTGGAGAGTGTCTTTATATTCGACCAGATGGAAGTTTTAAAGACGGCCTGGAGGGAGTCTTTATAGATGACCTAGTGGGTGTCTTTATATGCGACCAGAAGGAAATCTTTTAAATGAAGGGACGAACTAACGGGAATTAATCCCACGGCAACGGGTTCTTTTGCACCGGATTGACCCCAGCACCAAACCTATGCTTCTACGTAGGTTTCATCCTGCTACAACAACAAAAACCTGAGAGGAATCTTTATAGTCGCCCTGAAGGGAGTATTTACAGACGACCTGGATTGAGTGGGATGGCTCTCACGGTAACACCCGAGCAAGTACTGCAACGATAGCATCTCATTATGTTGTCGTACTGGAAGAATCTTTGCCTCCTCATGTAGATGGTACACTGTAGATTTGAGGAGGCACCCTGTTGCTGTTCTCAGGGCGGCGTTCTGACAAATTTGAATCTTATCGCACTGCGTGTCACATGAATTCGGGGACCAAACTGGCGCCGCATAGCTTACCACACACCGACCTATCGCTTTATACGTGGTCAACAAGGTTTTTTTATCTGCACCCCAAGTGCTGTCGGCTAGGGACTTGAGGACCTTGTTCATACATTTCAGTTTGTCGCAGATAGCTGCGCGGACGACGTGAAAGTGGTGTCGAATGTGACCCCTAAAATGTTGGGGCAGTTTGTGGTCGGAATTCTGCTACCATCGACCCTGATATTCAACTCTGTTCTATACTGCGCCGTCCATGTGGTGAACAGAGTGGCCGTCGATTTAGTGGCGGATATCTGCATATTCCTCGCATGGAAAAAGGTGGTAAGATCGGTTAAATAGGAGTTCAGTCTCTCACTGATGTTATCAGGGTAGGTACCTGACGCCAGGATCGTACAATCATCCGCATACGTTACGATCTCAATGCCGTCTGGAGGGGGCGGTATACAGGAAAGGTAGAGGTTAAACAGTTCCGAAGATATCACCCTCCTTGGGGAACTCCCTGTTTTACTCTACGGGGCTTGGATTTCTTGTTCCTGAATTCCACATACGACTGGCGACCACACATATATTTGATTATCCAACGTTTCAGACTTGGCCGGAGGGTTATCTGCTCGATGTGCTCGAACAGCGTGGAGTGTTTGACGGTATTAAAGGCTTTTTATAAGTCAAGCGCCACCATCATTGTTTTATCATACGGCTTATGCTGGTTGAGTCCTCGAAAAATATGTGTGGAGATGGCGTGCAGTGCTTTTGTCGTGCTGTGCTGCTTACGGAATCGATGCTGATGATCGGCAACTTGCTAACTATTTCTAATGCTGGGGAGGACTAAGGCCTCAAGGGTCTTCGCTACAGGTGACAAAAGCGAAATCGCCAATCACCATCTGCTGGCCACCGATACACTCAGGCATATCAAGAAGGATATTCATGCTCTAGAGACGATGGTCCAATAATATAGGAGAGAACCTCTAGATCAACAGGCATATCAGGCAGGTTTGAACAACATTCACACGGACATAGTTGCTAAGACTATACGCAATTATTGTGTGAATGCAGTCATTGGAGCACATCCCCCATCTATTGCAGCTGAAGAGCGTCAGCTGCCACGACAAAAACGGAATAGTTTTGGCTCAATTACGCTCGGGATATTGCAGTCGCCTAAATTCCTGTTGGGCGGGAATCGATCACACCGTGCAAGACATCTGCCCAGTATGCGGCATGGGCCCGCAAGATTCAACTGCCCCGCCAAGCCTACTCATCTGACTCCAGTGGATCTGTGGTTACATCCCATCGAAGTAGCCAACTTCCTGGAATTGGAGATAGACCCACAGCCAGATTGAACAGGAGAACGATCATAATATATAATTGTTCCACAAACATCCCATACGGGACAAGGGAGACTTCTCTCATACCAATGAGTGCACCCCGATTCATTTTGGCTCAATGATATGGGACCTACTGTTTATTGCCGAGTCCGAACGGCGTGTCCTAAGACACCACTTGTAGAGAAGTTTTACATGGTTGAAATACTCAGGAAATGTCGCCAACATTACTGAGGGGTATTTGCCACCGTTGAAATTTTTGATGTTGCCTGGCCGGGGAATCGAACCCACGACCCTTAGTGTGCAAGGCGGGTGTGCATACCATTGCACCACGGTGGCACCCGGGAGAATGATCATACAAACATAATAATAAAACACTGTTACAACAACCTGGATTGAGTTTCTATAGGCGACCCGAAAGAAGTCCTTATAGACGACCTGAAGGAAGTCTATATATACGACATGAAGAGAAGACCTTTTTTTGGCCTGAGTGTCGATGAAAAACATTCTTTAAAAATCCACGTTTTTTGATCAGAAGGTCGATGAAAAAATATTCTTTAAAAAATCCACGTTTTTTGATCAGAAGGTCGATGAAAAAATATTCTTTAAAAAATCCACGTTTTTTGATCAGAAGGTCGATGAAAAAATATTCTTTAAAAAATCCACGTTTTTTGATCAGAAGGTCGATGAAAAAATATTCTTTAAAAAATCCACGTTTTTTGATCAGAAGGTCGATGAAAAATATTCTTTAAAAAATCCACGTTTTTTGATCAGAAGGTCGATGAAAAAATATTCTTTAAAAAATCCACGTTTTTTGATCAGAAGGTCGATGAAAAAATATTCTTTAAAAAATCCACGTTTTTTTATCAGAAGGTCGATGAAAAAATATTCTTTAAAAAATCCACGTTTTTTGATCAGAAGGTCGATGAAAAAATATTCTTTAAAAAATCCACGTTTTTTGATCAGAAGGTCGATGAAAAAATATTCTTTAAAAAATCCACGTTTTTTGATCAGAAGATCGATGAAAAAATATTCTTTAAAAAATCCACGTTTTTTGATCAGAAGGTCGATGAAAAAATATTCTTTAAAAAATCCACGTTTTTTGATCAGAAGGTCGATGAAAAAATATTCTTTAAAAAATCCACGTTTTTTGATCAGAAGGTCGATGAAAAAATATTCTTTAAAAAATCCACGTTTATTGATTTGAAGGTCGATGAAAAAATATTCTTAAAAAAAATCCGCGCTTATTGTAAAGAAATTTTTCGTGGCTGAAGTACTGAGCTAGCATTACCTGAGGGGATTTGACAACGCCGAAAATGTTGATTTTCTGGTCAGGGATTGATTAAACCCCAGATATTCTGAATGCTGCTTACCACAGCACCACGGTGGCTCCAATTTTATATACTACCTGAATTTAGAAGGGCTAAAGAGAGTCTTTTTTAGGCGGCCTAAAGTGAGTTTTCTATGCGAACTGATGGGAGTCTTATAGAAGACCTAAAAGGCATCTTTGTGAGCGATCAGAAAGAGGCTACGTTATTGGCGGTTTCAAGGCAGCCGATACAGACTACCAGAAGGAGCCAATATAGAGGACCAAAACTGAAGGTGATCTGAAGGTCGGTGAATCATCTTAACTGGATATAAAGGATAATAATATCTTGCTTATCTCAGTTCGGTGCAAATACATGTTCAAAGAATTGATAACAGAACAGTGCGTTTTGTCATTTTAATGCTGGATTTTAACGAATGCCCTATATTTGTTCAATTTCGTCGTTAGCCAGGCCACCCAGGCAATTGTTGGTGGATGTCTTCCCGAATGCCCTATTTGTCGTTGCCTACATTTTCGGTGCAAATACCTGTTCAAAGAATTGATAACAGAACTGTGGGTTTGGTCATTTTACTGCTGGTTATTAGCGAATGCCCTATAGTGGTTCAATTTCTTCGTTAGCCAGGCCACCCAGGTAATTGTTGGTGCATGTCTTCCTGCCCTATTTGTCGTTGCCTAAATTTTCTTTCACTTTGACATGTTTCATCTATCATATGTACACCTCATCTTAACCCCATTAATGGATCCAACTTTTACTAATTCAATTTTCATTTCCACTTCGTTAATTAGTTTTGTATAACTCTGAAGGAATGGAGGTAATACTGTTGGTATGCTATACAGGTGCAACGAAGTAAATGAGAAAGTAGCAGCTAGAAATGAATGAATGGAAAAAAAGATTTAAAAACAGAAAAGAAGAAGTTAATTCCCAAGTTGCAGTTGTTTCAACGTTCAAACATGTGACGTTGTTATGGGACTTTGAATTAAGGTTGAGAAGTAGAAGAAGACGAGGAAAAACTTCATTTTCTTAAGACGTAGCTGTTTAAGTTACAGTCTATTTATATTATTTAAGTAATCAAATAGTTCTACTATGTAGCTTAGAGCAAAGACAAGCGGGTGACACACTTGTCAGAAAGTAAAATAACTTTGTAATTCAATTGTTCACGGATTTTGTTTTAAATAAACTTTATTACGACTATCCGTAATGAATATGATGAATTGCAATATGAATATTTTTATTTTCTTTTTTTTAAAGAATTTTTGCAATTTTCAATGAATTTGCAAATGCTTGGGGCAAAACCTGCTAGTCTCGATTTTTGAATACCAGATTTTGTAAATATATTTGTAGCGAAATATTGTCATTGAAGAAAGAACCTGTTGCGAAATTGTCTAGACTGGATTGTAATGTTTAAAAAAAATCCGAAATTATTGTTTAACTTGTTTCGTCGTCGTGTGTATCATATCATTTTAAATAGCGTTATTTCACTTTGACATTGTCTTCTAAATGTTGAGTCATAAGCATTGTTAATATTTCTTGTCTAAACAATTATAAACAAGTAGCAATAGTTTTATTTGTTTAGGAGTTAAGATTCGTGTTTTGCCAAATTGTTGAAACATTCATCATTAACCTTGACAATGATGAGTTTTTGTGTTGGAAGCACAACAAGTATTGTACATTAAAAATAATTATTTGCAAATCAGTTACCAACATTTAACAACACGAAATCTTGATTAAAAAAATATTATATTTATGGAGTGATAAAACTCGCAAAACGTGTTCTTTATAGGCTAACAGAAGGGGATGTTAAGGAAGTCTATATAAACGACGAAAGGAAATAAATGCAGGCGACATGAAGTAGTTTCTTGTAGATGACCTGAATGAAATCTTTATAGACGACCTCAAGGATGACTTTATAGACAATGTGAAGGGTGCTTTTATATAACCTGAAGATTAATTACAGACAACCTGAACGGTTTCTTTATAGAGGACCTAAAGGGAATCTTTATGAATGACCTGAATAGAGTCTTTATAGGATACCAGAAGAAAGTATTTATTTCAAACATATAAGGAGTTTTTATAGACGAATTGAAGGGTTTAATTACAAACGATCTTTATTGACGACCTGAACGGACGGAAGCGTGTATTTATAGTCGTCATGAAGTGGATTTTTATGGACGACTTGATGGGTATTTTTTAAGACGATCTGAAGACTGCCTTTATAGACGACCAGAAGGGTCGTCGATACTAGGGTGTTTGTCTGGGCGGGCAGAAGCGTGCCTTTATAGACGTCCTGAAGGGAGTTTTTATAGACGATCTGAGTGTTGCCTTTATAGACGACCAGAAGGGTGTCGTTTTAAACGATAGAAGGGTGTCTGTCTGGACGGACAGACGTCCTGAAGGGAGTTTTTATTGATGACTTGAAGAGTGTCTATAGACGACCTGGAGGATGTCTTTATACACAATCTGATGCGCCTTTTTATGAACGACCATAAGGTTGTTTTATAGACGACCTGAGAGGACTTTTTATCGACGACATGAATGGTGTATTTTAAACGATAGAAGGGTGTCGGTCTGGATGGACATAAGCGTGTATTTATAGACGATCTGAAGGGTGTTTTTATAGACGACCTAAGAGTGTTTTTATAGACGACCTGAAAGGTGTTTTTATAGATGACCTGAGGGTGTCATTATATACGATCTGACGAGGCTTTTTATAAACGACCCGAAGCTTGACTTCATAGACGACCTGAAAGGACTTTTTATAGATGACCTGAATTTTGTCTTTTTAACCGATAGAAGGGTGTCTGTCTGGACGGACAGAAGCGTGTATTTTTAGACGACCTGAAGGGTGCCTTTATAGACGATCTGACGGGGTTTTTTTAAACTACCTGAAAATTGCCTTTATAGACGACCTGAGAGGACTTTTTATAGACGACCTGATGGGTGTCTTTTTAAACGGTAGAAGGGTGTCTGCCTGGACGGACATAAGCGTGTATTTGTAGACGACCTGAAAACTGTTTTTATAGACGACCTGATGGGTGCATTTTTGAACGATAGAAGGGTGTATTTATCGACGACCTGAATGGTGTCTTTTTAAACGATGTGTCTTTTAAACGATGGACGACCTGAAAGGTATTTTTATAGACGACCTGAAGGGTGTCTTTATAGACGGTCTGACGTTGCTTTTTGTAAACGACCTGAAGGTTGCCTTTATAGACGACATGAAGGGTGTCTTTTTAAACGACAGAAGGGTGTCTGCCTGGACGGACAGATGTGTATATTTATAGTCCATCTGACGGTGCTTTTTATAAACGACCTGAAGGTTGCCTTTATAGACGACCTGAAGGGACTTTTTATAGTCGACATTAAGAGTGTCTTTTTCAACGATAGAAGGGTGTCGGTCTGGACGGACAGACGCGTGTATTTATAGAGAACCTGAAGGATGTTTTTATAGATGCCCTGAAGTAGCTTTTTATAGACGACCTGAACGACATGCCTAACAACCCCACATTAAGCAAAATAAACGATGAGGCCTCTAAGGATAATGTATGACTGGAGGAAATCTTTATACACAATCTGACGCTGCTTTTTATAAACGATTAGAAGGCTGCTTTTATAGACCTGAGAGGAATTTTTGTGGACGACCAGAAGGGTGTCTTTTTAAACGATAGAAGCGTGTCTTTATAGACGTCCTGAAGGGATTCTTTATTGACGACCTGAAGAGTGTCTATAGACGATCTGAAGGGGCTTTTTATAAACGACATGAATGGTGTATTTTTAAACGATAGAAGGGTGTCGGTCTGGATGGACAGAAGCGTGTATTTATAGACGGCCTGAAGAATGTTTTTAAAGACGATTTGACGGGGCTTTTTTAAGCGACATGAAAGTTGCCTTTATTGACGACCTGAGAGGACTTTTTATAGACGACCTGAAGGGTGTCTTTTTAAACTCTACAAGGGTGTCAGCCTGAACGGACAGAAGCGTGTAATTAAAGTCGACCTGAAAGGTGTTTTTATAGACGACCTGAAGGCTGCATTTTTGAGCGATAGAAGGGTGTACTTATAGACGACCTTAGGGGTGTCTTTTTAAACGATAGAAAGGTGTCTGTTTGGACGGACAGAAGCGTGTATTTATAGACAACTTGAAGGGTGTCTTTATAGACGATCTGACAGGGCTTTTTATAAAAGACCTGAAGGTTGTCTTTAAAGGCGACCTGAAGCGTACCTTTTAAAATGATATAAGGGACGGACAGACGCGCGACCTGAAAGGTGTTTTTATAGACGACCTGAATGGTGTTTTTATGGACGACCTGAAGGGTGTCTTTATAGACGATCTGACGGTGCTTTTTATAAACCACCTGAAGGTTGCCTTTATAGACGACCTGAAGGGTGTATTTTTAAACGATAGAAGGGTGTCTGCCTTTAAGGAAAGATGTGTATATTTATAGACGATCTGACGGTGCTTTTTATAAACGACCTGAAGGTTGCCTTTATAGATGACCTGAAGGGACTTTTTATAGTCGACCTTAAGCGTGTCTTTTTAAACGATAGAAGGGTGTTTGTCTGGACGGACAGACGCGTGTATTTATAGGGAACATGAAGGATGTTTTTATAGATGACCTGAAGGTTGCCTTTATAGACGACCTGAATTTATAAACAATCGAATGGAGTCTTTCTTGACGAAGGTCTGCGTTTCTAGACAACCTGGTGGTGTATTTCTAGACAGCCTGTTGGCAGTCTTTATAAACTACCAGATGGCAGTCTTTATAGACCATCTGAAGGGAGTCTTTATAAATGATCTTTTGAACGACATGCTTAACAACTCCCCATTAAGCTGAAGGGAGTCTTTATTGACGACCTGAAGGTTGCCTTTATAGACGACCTGAAGGATGTATTTATAAACGATCGAATGGAGTCTTTTTGACGAAGGACTGCGTTTTTTAGACAACCTGGCGAGTGTCTTTCTAGACTACCTGGTGGTAGTCGTTGTAAACGATCTGATGGGAGCCTTTATAAATTTTTTTATCAAAATTTTGGTCCTATGAACCTACAAAATATTGAATTTGGATTAAAGCTCAAAAGTTTTGCGAGGAAGGTACCTAAAGGAATGGACGGACATAGTCCATTCTGGAAGTGGGTCTTATTATAGGAGTTTTTCCTCTCAATATACATCGCGCGCCCACCTGTCATTTCAGTCAGGTCACGATAAAATTTAGAGCTTTTGGGCCATTAACAACAGGGCCACCAGAAGTGCCTACAGTAAAAATTTCCAAAGGATCCTCGAACAGACCCTTAATCACACAAAAAAGTATTGAACATTTGTGTGGGTGGTACACTAAGAAGTGGACCGATAGGGCCCACTTTTGATCATAAACTAAGCTTGGACAAATTATTTCGATATCCAATGTTTGGACTAAATCAGTTGCTCTGTCTATGAGATATTGCGCGCATCATTTTAGCGAATATTTTCGAACTTTTGTCGAATAGGTACCTGAAGGAGTGGTCCACCTTTGAATTTCATTTAATTTTCGAAGAAATATTACGATATGCAAAGTGTGGACCAACGCAGTATTCGGTTCGAGAGTTTTCGTGCGCACCAGCCACTACACTTGCTGGTCGTAGGGGTTTTTAAAGCTTTCGGTTCATTTTCTCAAGAAGTATGGACATGCCACTCAAAAAACTTGTATCATCGTAAAAGGAGCTTTGAACGCAACATGTTGCAAGATCAAATCAAAACGATTCGAGAGAAGGTCCTAAACTGCACATTTCCGAAATTTTGTGTGGGGGTACCCGAAGGAGTTGACATACAAAGAAAGTCCATATTCTAACCGGATCTATGTCTCGTAGAAATATTACGATGTTCAAATTAGGGATCAAATCTGTTACTGCCTTCTAGAGTTATCATGCGCATTATTTCAGCGAAAATTTTTGAACTTTTGAAAGAGAGGACCGATATGGTCTATCTTAGAACTTAAACTAAGTTTGAACAACTTAGTTAGTGAACTTACTCATGGTGCCACAGCGGGTTTTTACAGTTTTCGGGCCAGGAAGTATGGACTTTTCCCCTAAAAAAATGTGTACCGATTCGAGAGAAGGTCTTTAGTGTGGGGGGTATACAAAGAAGTGGACCGATATAGTCCATATTTGAACTAGATCTATGTCTGGTAGAAATATTACGATTTGTAAAGTGTGGACTAAATAGGTAAGTCCCTTCGAGGATTATCGTGCGCATCATTTTTGCGAAAAAATTTGAACTTTTGTGGGGGAGGTACCCGAGGGAGTGAAACGATATGGTCCATTTTCGAAAATAAACTAAGTTTGGAAAAAATATTACGAAAGCCAAAATATGGACCGAATCCCTTAATCCGTTCGAGAGTTATCGTGCGCTCCAGCCAGCCAGGCAGACAGACGGACGGACATTGCTAAATCAACATCAAATTGTCTGAAACGGATTTCGTCCGAACATATTTGGGGTCTAAAACCATCATTTCGATGAGGCACATTTTGCCCGTATGAAAGTGTATATACTAGGGTGGGGCGATTTGAACACCACCACGGGCGCCTGGATTTTCTGATTATTGGGATTGTACTGAGCAAAAAAGTCCACTAGACCATATGTCTACGGTGAAAATCGAGCCCCCAGATTTTGACTTGAAGTTTTTTTTCAAGGGTTTTTGGATATTTTGGCATATATGTAACAGCCAAACCACTGAGATTTTCGATCCAACGCAAAGACAAAAATTGTAGCCAAGACAATAATTAAGAACTCTCTAGTACACAGCAAAAGCATTGGAACGCTCCTTCAGGCAGTTATGGTCCCGTGAATGTGCTCATTTTTCGGACAATATCGATAAATTACACTGTGCTACAAAATTTTACTCAAAGTCAGTGGGTGGAAATTTCCTTTTGGAGATGAAAGCCCTTGGTGAATGTACTAAGATAGGATAGGTCAAGTTTCTGAGATATGGTTTGGCCAAAATATCCTTCTGTAGCGCGATGCTAATCTTTGTGGGCGCCAATTGCAGAAGGTTTTTAAACGGATTGAAAACACGAACACGTTACAAAAACTATTCTTTATTTAATAAAATTATATGTGCTTGATACGAAGGTTTCAAAGAGAATGAATGTATGAAAAAATATGTATATCGAAATGGGGGTAAAATAAAATATTTGACAACATAAACAATGACACAATTTCAGTAGGACAAAACTACTATGTTTTCAATAAATTAAAAGTAAAACAAAACAAGTAATATGTGACACTACGCTACATACTCCCCCTTTGACGTGTGAAACCTCGCCCCGAGTCACGCGTCAACAATCAGGCGGCTTGATTAAGATGATTTCTTTGGTCTTCCTCTTTTCCGAAACGGGTATTTGAGTGACGGTAATTGATGAACATTCGCTCCATTATATAGGGTTAGTGTTGATGAGTGGTATGTGCCCAAAGGAATATTTATATTATCTGGTGATGAAACTTCAAAAAAAGTTGAGCCTATTTTACGAGTAATAATATATGGGCCATCCCTCTTTGGAACAAACTTTGATGTAACATCTTTCGCAGAATTACTTAAGACGTGCGTATTAACAAAGACTTCCGTTCCGACATCAAAATTTTCATGTGGTCGCCTACGTTTGTCCACGTATAATTTGTTTTTGTCCTGCGATCTCAGTTTTATTTCCTTCTTTTCTCCTCGTTTAGTGGTGGTGCGTTTCGTAGCGCTTAATAAACAGTTTGCATATTCAACTGGTTGTTCTTCTTCGCTCTCCCCCTGCAATGAAACCTGTCTGAACACATGAGCACTTGCATCCATTTGTATTGCCGGCCCATCTTCCTTCGGTAACATATCCATAGGGGAAGCCCATGCCGAATCACATTCGTCTATGATATCATTTTCAAGCATTACCCCAACCTCCTTTATCAACTGCTCAGCCCTTGCAAATGGCATGTGATATGGTGGGGAATTTATTGCTAAATTGTCGCCTTCTTCATTAACATTAAGCGCATCCGATTCTTTCAGGATCTTAAAATCAACCATGAGAAGCTCGGTGTATATTTCATCTTCGACTCTTTTGCTTTGAACGTTGCACATATATGGATATAAATCAGCATACTTTCTCCTTTCTGGATTTGTGGTATCATCTGGAAGAGGATATTTGAATATTGCTTGGTTTGTAGTTGGAGAATAATCAGATTCACGATGGTAATCCGGGCCATAAGATTCAAAGTCCGAAACATACAATTGACAACTTTTAATTGGATTTATAAACGGAGATTCCATACGTCCCTTTGCTATTTTCAATGGCTTGCGTTTAATATACGATTCAGTAATTTTGTTTGTTTCTGCTAAGTTCAACTCGACTGGTAGCTCTTGAGCAAAGTCAAATACTTTAGTTGGACAGCCTTCAAAATACCAATGCTTCTGCCCCATATTCAGTACAATACTTGCCTGCTCCATAAAATCTGTTCCCAGAAGAGTGTGGTTATTTTTATTTTCCGGAAAAATCAAAAAATCGATGTCAAAACTCCTTCCTCCAACCAATATCTTGCATGTTGTTGTAAGAAATGTTTGATTGGTTGTGGATCCATCGGCCAACGTTGTTTTAAATCTAATGGTATCAAATTTACATCCTTTTAACTGCATAATTCGCTTTAAACTTGAACTGGCTACACTCGTTTTAGAGCCGGAATCAAAATAAGCTTGTCCAGAAAATCCAAATATTTCAACATTCACCCTTGGAATGTCACGACCGATACACATATCATAGGAATTAAAACTTGCGTTTAGCTTTTCATTGCATTTAGGACAATTAGCACGAACAAAACCTGGTGTATTACATCCGTAGCAAGCCAATTTCGGTTTTAAAACTTCTGTCTTAGCATTTGAATTTGCATCTTCAACAAAATTTTGCTTTTTAAAACAGCATTCAGCAGTATGGCCTTTCTTTCCGCAAAAGGAGCAACGGTTTAGACCACCTTGAGGACCACTTTCTAAATGTTTAGTGTTCACAGCAACGCGTTCACTGATTGTTAGTTCAGCTTCCCTTGCATCTGCCAAAAGTTCTTCAAAGGTTTTAACTTTATGACGAAAGACACGTTCCCTTATTTGAGGATGAAGCATCCCAAACACCATATCAATCTGGCTGGATTCTGTAGGAACTTCTCCTAACTGCGCAAATAACGTTCTCTTCTTTCTAATGAATGTATCTGTAGGTTCATTCTTACCCTGTTTAAGTTCAAATAATTCCGCATAGATTCGCCATGCTGGTTTCGGTGGGGCAAAGGCCTCACGTAACATTTTAATGACATCTTCGAAAGTTTTGGCTTTAGCTTTAATACCACTCCACCATTCTGCAGCATCTCCTTGAAGTAGCATAGGCATACCATTAACAGCATTAGCATCAGTAACATCTTCAACAAGCTGGTATGTTGTTATAGCTGATATAAACTCCTCAACTTTCGTAGAACATCGTTCTCCATTGTATCTTGCTGAGCAACCGCTAAACGATCCATTCTTCTCGCTGGGTCTGTTTATGGATCTCAACAGACTTTCAAATTGTTCTGTTGTAAGCGAAACCATGTTCGTATTCATCGTAATTCGTTTGATTTTGCGTGTACCTTCCGCAATAACTCTTTTATTCATAGATATTGACTATGGACAGGATATTCCTTATCTTGTTACACGGGTTGAAGAAAAAATTTTGAGATTTTGCCAGACGGAAAGGGCCACCATTTATGTCCACTATTGTCGGAAACCAATTCTCCAATATATTTTCAATAAAAATCCTTCTTCACGGCTTTCTGGGCGTTATTCTGGCCTCGCTGTTGGGCGTCAATTTGTAGCGGGATGCTAATCTTTGTGGGCGCCAATTGCAGAAGGTTCTTCAACGGATTGAAACACGAACACGTTACAAAAAAACTATTCTTTATTTGATAAAATTATATGTGTTTGATACGAAGGTTTCAAAGAGAATGAATGTATGAAAAAATATGTATATCGAAATGGGGGTAAAATAAAATATTTGACAACATAAACAATGACACAATTTCAGTAGGACAAAACTACTATGTTTTCAATAAATTAAAAGTAAAACAAAACAAGTAATATGTGACACTACGCTACACTTCAAAAAAAATTCAAGTCTAAATCCGGGGACTCGATTTTCACCGTAGACATATCGACGCCTCCAAACAATAGTATGCTAAGTCGACTTAGCATGTTTTCAAGTTCTTTACATTTTTACATTTTACGTCCTTTAACTTAAATTCTGTCAAATTTTGGTAATGATCGGTCAATCCGAACAGAAGTTATAAACAAATGTTTACTTAGCATTGTAAAGAAGGTCAAAGAAAACTGTAAACTTTGAGAGCTTCTCCTGCAAAACTCACTTTTCAGACTTAGCATACTATTATTTGGAGGTGTCGATATGGTCTAGTGGACTTTTTTGCTCAGTACAATCCCAAGAATCAGAAACTCCAGGTGCCCACTATCACTTTTTTCCTTCCATACAAATCGCCCCGGCCTAGTATATACCCTCGTTAGCATAAATGAGAAGGGTATAACCCAAGGCACAATTACCCAGGTAGTGGCATCGTAAAATTTTGAATATGTTATGTCAAAACGTTCTTTATGTTGTTGGGGAAATTACAACAAAAATAATTTTTTTATAAAGGGATTTGACTTTTCATATTCGATCAGCTGGTGTGATACCACTACCTGGTAGTTCTGTCATGGTATAACCAGTGGATTTAAATTGTCAGAAAGTTAACGTGACAAAAAGGTATAATGTAAACATAACTTCACTCAAATATTTCTCTAAGTTGCCCTTTGTTCCACTTATTATATTACATAAAGATTAGGAATTCAATTGTTGATTAAGATAGTCGAGTTTCTTTAGATTAGTAAATTTCAAATTTAGTTTGGAATTGATGCACAACATTATTGAATGTGAATTGTAATTAATGACCAGCTAAACAAGATTTTTCATTACCAGCCTGTTGGCCTATTTATGGATTTCATAGGAATGGATAAACAATGTAGAGAATTTCTTCTATTGACACGTTTATGTGTAACACCTTGCATTTCGAAAGAAAAACAAACACAATACAATAATCGTGGAAATGACGCATGCAATCTTTCACTTATCGTGTTGTATTTTGATAATAGATTTCAAAAGTACAAGCAAGTTGTGTTATTTATTCTACACAAAGAAAGAGCGAATGACGAAAGAATAAAAAATTAAAAGTTCACATTTTTCAATTGGGGGTATACCCTCAATCTATTGAGATGTGCTTTGTTTGTGTTTCCAAGTTCATAAAGGAATGGAGGCATGGTCGGTTTATCAGGGATGGGAAGCAACAGTAAAATGTGTGTTTGATGCAAAAACGTTTATTTATTCGCGTGGGTTGTAGTGACGCGTTTTCCAAGTGAAAATAAAACATCATTATTATTATCCCGAATGTTTTACTTTCTGTTGATATGTAGTATTTAAAAATAGCTTCTTCCTTCCTGTTCTAGAAATATAAAAATAGAAAACATCATTTTTAATGCAAAAAATACCTAAAAACATATTTTTATGCAAAGAAATAAGAAAAACATAATTTCTATAGCAAAAATATGTACATATTATAGGTATTTGTATAAATGAAAACATTGTTTGCCAATAGTTGAGTTGTTTTCTTTCTTCTCTAAATGTTTTTGTTTATGTTTTCTTCATTTTCCTTTGCTTTATTTTTTATTTTTCACACAAAACAAATAGCCCAATAGCTATTCATTGTGTTATGCGGTGTGCAGTTTTCCTTGGAATTTCTTGGTGAAAAACAAAAATGAATTAAACAAAAATCATAAAGAAAACCACAAGCTTTTAAGTGAGATATTTGTCTCCCATATTGTGTGTAATTCAATTGGGCACACTCTACAGATGTTTCCATTTGCAATTATTGATTCGATTGAAGTTTCAATTTATCTGTTGTTTTTTGTTCAATTGTTGTTGATTTTTTTCCTGTTATCTAATTTTGGTATTTCCGGGTTAATTTAAAAATACTAATGTGCATTAAAGTAAGCAAAAATTCGGCATTAAAATTAATTAAGAAATTTAATACGAGTACGTACATATATCAGAGAAAACTGTAACAAGCCTGTTTTGGATTTTGCTATTTGGGTAAATTGAAGTTGTTGCTCCATTTTAAGTCCTAAGAATAAACATTTAAGGCGCAATAAACTACAATTTTTATCGTAAATTCTCGGTTCAACAAGACGTCGTGTTTTTGGGGGGCCTAATATCAAGTTCTTCTAAAAGAATGATTGAACAAATGTTCAGCGTTGTAAAAAACAAATTGCATTTGAAAGAGGAAAAGTTAGATGATAGCGAAGCCGTCCCACATCCGATATGTCTGAGAAGCCTTTTCCAAAGGCGAAACATGTCATGTCACATAGTGGTGGGTGTGTGAGTTAGAATCGTCGGCTTTCCTTTTATTGATCATTAAGCTCGATTCCAACGAGAAAATAATTAAAAAATTGATACCAAAAATGATCTTCGCCTAAAAAAGGCAAAATTTTCAAACGAACGATTTTAAGTTGGGTTCGAAATTATATAGAAACCCAACATTAGGAAAACGAATAACTTAAAAAAAGGCGATAAGCAAACTTAATGGTGGTCTGCGTACTGAGTGTTCGAACTCTTCATAGAGAAGATGCGGATTTACTTTGAAATTGCAAGGGCAGTATTACCATCTAATTGGGAAGTTGCGATGAAAACAAAAATGCGACACAAAAGCATGTAAGAACGGAAATACATAAAGTGGAGTATATTTTCTGAACTTTTGTGTGGGAGGTACCCGAAGGAGTGGACCGATTAAGTCCATATTTGAATCGGTTATTCCCTTCAAGAGTTATAGTGCGCACAAATTTTACGAACATTTTTGAACTTTTGTGGGGACCGATAGTGGACCGATATAACCCATCTTCGAACTTAAACTAAGTTTGGACAAAATATTATGAAAGCCAAATTTTGGACCGAATCGGTTAATCCGCTCGAGAGTTGTCGTGCGCTCCAGCCAAACAGACGGACGGACATGGACTCCAAATAATCTCAAACGGATTTCGTCCAAACATACTTGGGGTTTAAAACCATTATTTCGATGAGGCACATTTTGCCCGTATGAAAGTGTATATATCCTCGTTAGCATAAATGCTGAGGGTATAAATTAAATTATTTTTTTTTTAATTTTTTATTTTCAATTTTTTTCATTTTTTTTTTGGTTTTTAGTTTATTCATAGAGGTTTCTCAATTTTTAACATATAGAAAAAAATACACACATTTTGATGAAAAATAGAAAAAAAAACTCAGAAGTTTTACTTTTACCTTGAACTCCTCTGCAACGACTGGACCTAATTTTATCGCATTTGATTCACCGTAAACCTGATTGTTTTATCTGTCGCACAAAAATGAAAATATCCTTACACGTTCAAAAGTTACAGACTTTTGGGCAGGAAAAAAACGATTCTGAACCACTCACTGTGTACCGAAGAATTGGGCGAATAGACCAAAATTATATGCTACAAAGGCCTACAATGAGTATAAGATCGGTGCACACTGCTCGAAATCACGCACCAAAAGAGAAGCAATATCACTGTATTCCTGCAAGAATTCCATTTGTCTACAGATGGGGAGTTATACCACAGGACATCTATCAATCCCATGTCAGCGTTTTCATTAGTACCGGATTGACAGGAAACCATTGTGTTTCAGCCAGCGGCTGCCAACGCAGCATCAAATCTATGCCTCTACGTAGCCTTTATGCTGCTACAACAACAGGACATCTATTGAATTTTACAACCATTGAACCCACAATTCTTGCTGAATGAGCTCTGGCGTTTTTACTTAAACTAATATAGAATTAAAAGAGATTCATCAATTTTAATCACTGGTGCCACAAACTGGATGGCGTTGTACAGGAATTGGAATCCAATTGGGTAATTCGGTTCAAGGAGCTAAATTTATGGCGCAGTTTGGCTGCGACTCTACTGCGAATAAAACTAACACTGAGCTCGGAACAAATCATTAATTGCCCATACCCCACAGAGAACACTGGAACCACAAACCCCCACCTCTAGATTGTATAGAGATGTATACCGATGTTAGCTTCTATAAGAAAATACCTTTTGGAGATCATATGTCTATTGAAGACCTTTCAAAGGTATGTTGTCTATGGAAGATCCTTCAAAGATCTATTGTCTATAGAAGACCTTTTAAAGGTATTCTTTTGTGTATGACCTTTCAAAAGTATATGAATGATCTTCTAGCTAGAAGGTCTTCTGTCTATGGAAGACCTCTGAATGGTGCTTTGGAGATCCTTAGAAGACCTCCGGCAGATCATCTTTTTATAGAAGACCTATAAAAGGACTTCTGTGTATGGAAGACCTTTAACATCTATAGTAGACCTTTCAAAGGTTTTCTGTCTATGGAAGACCATTCAAATGTCTTCTCTCTTTGGGAGACCTTCCAAAGGTCTTTGGTCTATAGAACCCCTTTTAAAGGCATTCTGTATATAGAGCATCTTTCAAAAGTCTTCTGTCTATAGAAGACCTTTCAAAGGTATACTGTCCATGGAAGACAGACCTTTGTCTATAGAATACCTTTTAAAGGTATTGTGTCTATAGAACACGTTTCGATTGACTTTTGTCTATGGAAGAACTTTTGATATAGAAAACGTTTCGATTGACTTTTGTCTATGGAAGAACTTTTGAAGGCCGTGTATCTATAGCAGACCTCTTCATTACGACCTTTTTTCTGACAGACGACCTTTCGGAGGTATTGTATCTATAGAATCTCTTGCAAAGGTCTTCTGTCCATAGAAGACCTTTCACAGATCTTTTGCCTATAGAAGGTCTCAAGACCTCAAGAAGGTTTTCTGCTTATAAATTACTTCTGGAATGTTTTCTGTCTACAGAAGACCTCTTGAAGATTTTCTGTCTGCAGAAGCCTCCATCAGGTCTTGTGTGTATAGAAGACCTTAAGAAGGTCTTGTATCTGTAGTAGACATTCCGATGCAGAATTCTTCCTCTTCCTACGTAAAGATACATTCAAAAGGTCTTCTGTTTATATAAGACCATTCGAAGATCTATTGTGTATGGAAGACCTCTTCATTAATAAATCTTATCTAACAGAAGACCTTTCGGAGAATATCTCAAGGGGGTCGTTTGTCTATAGAAGACTTTTAGAAGGTCTTCTGACTTTAGGAGGTCTTAAGAAGGTCTTCTGATTATATAATCTATAGAAGATCTTTTGAGGTCTTTCTATTCTTCCTCTTGAAGGTCTTCTGCCTATAAAAGATCTTTTAAAGGCTTTCTGGCCGACTTCCGTATTGCCAGTTGCTTTGTATTCGTGCATGAAACTAGGGGTTCATAAATCGATTTCCCTACTACTGCGATTTCATAAAATTACTCTAGTATGTAACTCGATTTAAGAACCCCTAGTTTCATGCACGAATACAAAGAAACTGACAATACGGACGTCAGCCTTCGTCAATAAAGGCTTCTAGAAAGTTTTTCGTCTTTAGAAGAAATCTAGAAGGTCTTCTATCCATAGAAAACATTTCGATGGTGTTCTGTCTATATAAGACCTTTCAAAGGTTTTCTCTCTATAGAAGACCATCTATGGAAGACCTTTTGAAGGTCTTTTGTCTAAAGAAGACCTCTATAGGGTTTTCCTTTCGAAGGACTCTTATCATGAGAAGTCTTCTGTCCACAAAAGACCTAAGGTATTCTTTCTATAGAAGACCACTTGAAGGTCTTCTGTCTATAGAAGACCGCTTGAAGGTCTTCTGTCTATAGAAAACCGCTTGAAGGTCTTTGTCTATAGAAGACCGCTAGAAAGTCTTCTGTCTATAGAAGACCGCTAGAAGGTCTTCTGTCTATAGAAGATCTTTCGATGGTCTTTTGTCCATTGAAGACTTTTCGAAGGTCCTCGGTCTATAGAATACCACTCGAATGTCTCCTCTCTATAAAAGACCAACCTCTTCATTGTCTTCTGCATGTAGAAGTCGCTTGGAAGGTCTTCTGGCTGTAGAAGGCCCTTCGGAAGACCCCTCTACTATATCCTGTCCTGTCGGTCTATAGAAAAACATTCGAATGTCTCCTCTCTATAGAAGGCCGACCTCTTCATTATGACCTGTTTTATAACAGAAGAAATTTTGGATGTCTTCTGCATGTAGAAGTCCGTTGGAAGATCTCTGAACTGTAGAAGCCCCTTTGGAAGACCCTTCAAATATCTCCTGCCCATAAGAATTTTGTAAAATCCTACCGATACCAACTAAAACAAGTAAAAAAGTATCAGTCGGCTTTGCCGGCAGAGATATACCCTCTTTGCTCAAAAAGTTGGACTTGCCCCTAGAAAACTTTTACTATCGTAATTGAGGCAGCGAATGCAAGTAGCTTCAACAAAAATCAAAGTGATTTGATATTAGGTCATAAAGTGAACTTATCCGAAATTTTGTGTGGGAGGTACCGGATGGAGTGGACAAATATAGTCCATATTTGAACCTGATCTATATCTGTAGTGCATCTGTACATCTGTAGTTCTCTAACTCATTTTTTGAGTTACCGACAATTGTCGTTAAAATTAAAATGCTTATAATTTCGGTAATTACCGATGTTTTTCGGTAAGTTAGCGACGAATAAAAAGCAGTCGTAAAATTCTACCGATAGCAAGAGTGTTGACGACTTGTATTTGAACTTTTCATTCATAATTTTGCGTTTTAATGTTACCAATTTTTGTCGGTAACTCAAAAAATGAGTTAGAGAATCGTACTACTGGTAGATATATTAGGATGTGTAAAGTGTAGACCAATTCGGCCACTCCCTTCATGAGTTACCGTACGAACAATTTTTCCGAACATTTTTAAACTTTTGTGGGGGAGGTACCTGAAGGAGTGGACCGATATGGCCTATCTTCAAACTTAAGTTGCTAAAACATCAAAGCGATTCGAGAGATGGCCCTAAACTGAACTTTTCCGAAATTTTGTGTGGGAGGTACCCGAAGGAGTGGACCTATTGAGACCATATTGGAGCCTCATATTACTCTGGTAGAAAGTTTACGCTATACAAAGTATGTACCAATTCGGTCACTCCCTTCAAGAGTTATCGTGCGCATAAACTTTCCGAACATTTTCGAACTTTTGTGGGGGAGGTACCGGAAGGAGTGGACCGACGTAGCTCATCTTCGAGCTTAAACTAAGTTTGGGCAAAATATTACGAAAGCCAAAATTTGAATCGAATCGGTTCATCCGTTCGAGAGTTATCGTGCGCTCCAGCCAGCAGGACAAACAGATAGACGGACGGACATGGCTAGATCGACTCCAAATTGTCTGAAACACATTTCGTCCAAACATACTTGGGGTCTAAAACCATTATTTCGATGAGGCACATTTTCATCGTATCAAAGTGTATATACCCTCCTTAGCCTAAAGGCTGAGGGTATAATGACTGGTGGTATTTTAAATCATGTTCGAGGATGGACTATATCGGACAATTCCTTCCAATATCTCAATGATAAAAAAGGTAACAATTTTCGCTTAGGTGCACCGAAGATAGTTCTGATTACAACGATAAAGTTGTTTAGGAGTCCTTCGATGTCCAAAATCGAATCTTATTAAAGTTTCAGGTACCTCCCTGACAAAAGTTCACAATTTTTGAACTTTTAATCCAGTTTAATGCCACTATCCGGATCGCGCTGCAATTTTAATAGGGGAGAGTCGTCGATCTTGACTACGTTATATTTTTTTTTGATAGTAGAAGCCACTACTTTCTTAGATATGTGTCCCGAAATGTTCCAAAATTTAGAACCACTCCCAGCAAAAATTTGGATCCGTTAGTCATTATGTAACCCAATACAAAATCATGTATACACAAATAACTACTTATATTACTCATTACAAAGTAAGAGTAAGAGCTTGTGTGTTCGACTACAAATCCGAGGGTTGTGTTCAACGCTCACCGTCGACCGGGTACTCTTTTTTTAAAAAACAAGGAACAGCTACAAAGTTCGTGTGTTCAAATCCGGGAGGGGGCGAAAAAAAAAAATAAAAAAATATGAAGTGTGTTGAAATTGAAAACAAATTCCACCTCAACTGTTCTAAAAATAGAAAATACAATTCTTTAGCTTATAGCTTATTTTTCAACTTCCAGTGGTCATGAAATAACTAGTTATTCTAGTGGTTATATTAGTCATAGAATAAATAGTTGTTCAGTGCGACATGCCCTTGTTAAAATAATGGGTTAGTAGGGGGTTTTGTAAGTAGTTACGAATACAAAAAAGTACTATAAAAACCCATTATTTTGGGAGGACTTTTTTGCTGGGCTCCTACACCACTCGCATTAAAGTTTTTAATAGTCTTCGTCTATAAATTGATCTTCCATTCTCTTGACCAAGCAATATTCTTGAAGAAGAATTATTTTTTGTTTTTGTGTAATTATGCCAACTATCCCAAAAATACCTAACAATTTACGCTTGTAGCTAGAAAAATGCAATGTCTTTGTTCTGCTAGCAGGACTATTAGGTCCACTGATTCTTTTCACTTGTTTGTTTACTTAATTTGCTATTAGTCATCTCTGTAATATAAATCTTATTCTTTATGTCTTCAGTATAATATTTTACTCTTTCTTATGTGCTTTTTGTCTCATCTAATAAAAATAACTGAAAAGTTAATGGCTTTCGTTTGGACACTAAAGAAAGTAACCGCAGATTGATGGGAGATTACAAAAATAAAAACTCGTTTTAACTAAATTTTACTTAAAAGTCACTATTAGGTCATAAGTGGCAACGTTCATCAACCAGACGCTGAAACATTAATTCCGGCAATAAAATTCACAAAAAAGGCAACAACAGGTTGTTGATCTAAAATGAGCTAAAAATAAAGATTTCGATGACTCATAACTGCTACGGAGATTTGGAAAAGCCCCTCACAACAATGCTATTATTAATTGATTACTACAATATGTACGGTAGAAATGTTGTTTGTTATAATACAACCGTTATAGCAATAAACAAAATTTCTATATCTATTTGGCACATGGAGGCATAATTAAATTAATCTAATTTAGGAATCAATTCAAATCTCAATAACGGTTCAAGAGGAGCTCTTAAACGGTGGACTTTATTTTTGGAATGATGAACAAATGTGCAATTTATCAATAAAAACATTCAAGATTTTTATATGTTCTTTATTGTAATGACCCATCTTATATGTCACATCCCTATTCCCCAAATATTCAACATTCTAATTGTGTGAATTGACTTGTAAAATTTATCAAAACTTGTTCTAAACTCCAATTACAACTTCTTACTATGCCACTTACAGCCAAGAACGCAAGTTACAAGTCCAACCCGCTGCTACGATTTCTTTTCAAACTTGACAAAAGTTGAAAAAAGTTCATTTGCCTTTCATTTCAAATCCAACTTCAATGTTTGTTTTTTTCTTTTCTTTTGATGATTTAGTTTTAAAGTCAAGGTCGTTTGTTTGCCGCAAATTTGCAAGCATATCTATTCCGCAATGTTGAACAACTAGTCGCCTTGTGCCTTAAAACCCAAACAAGAAACACATATGTATGTAGATGTCAAAATAAAACACTTCAATGCTGCTTTTTTGGAGTGTGGGTTGGTGCATGCCCACGAGGTAAGTCAATCTAAGGCATTGGGGCATAGTTGGCAAAAGACTCCACAAAAACAATGATTAATGACCACAAAGTTTGGGGGGTGAAACTCGCTGTCTGTTTTTGGCTTAAAAGGAAACAATTGTTTTTATAGCCAACACAATAAAAGTCAAAGTTTGTTAATGAACGTTGTTGTAGTTGGTAAGAAGAAACTTCTTGCAATTGATAAACAAATGTTGTTGCACTCTGCCATGGCCGATCTTAAGGTCAAAAGATTTTCTATAGGTCTCCTTTAATCAAAGTCGAAATTTATAGTCATTTGTAAACAGAGGACCTTCTATACGTCTTTTTAATGAGAGAAGACCTAGTAAAAGTTTTCTATGGACAGAAGACCTTCTAATCGACTTTCGTCCATAGAAGAACTTCTAAAAAGACTATTAGTATCGACAGAATATCTTCTATAGTTATTCTAGCGATAAAAGACCTTGTAAAGGTCTTCTATGGACAAAGACCTTGTGCCTGTGGCAAAAGTCCGTATAAAGGTATTCTATGGATAGAAATCTCTTCAAGAGACAGATGACTTTATAAATGTCCTTCTATGAACAGAAAACCTTCTACGGGTCTTCTATGGGCATTATAACTTCTACAGGTCTTCTATGGACAGAAATCTTTAAACGTCTTCTATGGATAGAAGACCTTCTAAAGGTCTTCTATGAACATAAGATCTTTTGAAGTCGTCTATGGACGCCACACCTTCTAAAGGTCTTCCAAGGACAGAAATCCTTTTAAATGTATTATATGAACAGAAGATCTTCTATAAATAGAACCTCCTAACGATCTTCTATCAACAGAAGACCTACAAAAGGTCTTCTAGCCACAGAAGTTCTTCTAAAGGTCTTCTATGGACAGAAGTTCTTCTAAAGGTCTTCCATCGAAAAAAGGTCTCTATGTAGGTCCTCTAAGTATAGAATAGCTTCTTAAGCTCTTTTAGCAACATAAGACCTTCTATGGAGAGAAGGTAAAGGTATTCTTTTGTCCAGAGAGGACATTCTAAAGGTCTTCTTGCGACAGAAGACTTTCTAAAGGTCTCCCAGTTACATATGACCTTCTTAAGGGAATTCTAGCGACAGAAGTCCTTTTAAAGGTCTACTAGCGATAGAATACTTTCTTAAGGCCTTCTATGGACAGAAGGTCTTCTATGGAATTTTATGGACCTTCTAAAGGACTTCTAATGACAGCAGAACTTTAAAGGTCTTCTAGCTACAGAAGAACTTCTGAAGGTCTGCTAGCGACAGATGTCCTTCTGAGAGACCTTCTAACGGTCTTCTAAGTACAGAATATCATCTAAGGGTCTTCTATGGACAGAATACCTTCTACAGGTCTTCTATAATATCTTCTATGTACAGAAGACACTATAAAGGTCTTCTATGATCAGAAGACCTTCTAAATGTCTTCTAAGAACAGAAGATCTTGTAAAGGTATTCTATGGACTAAACCCCTTCTACAGATCTTCTATGGACAAAAGACCTACTAAAGGTCTTCTATGCACCGAAGAACTTCTACAGGTCTTCTATAGATACTTTATGGACAAAAGAACTTCTAAAGGTCTTCTATGGACAAAAGACCTTTTAAAGGGCATCTATGCACAGAAAACCTCGAAAGATTTTCTGTTGATAGATGACCTTCGAAGGTCTTTTAGCAAAAGAAGACATTTTATACGCATTCTAGTGACAGAAGTACTTCTAAAGGTTGTCCATGGACAGAAAACCGTCTTATGCTTAGTTTACATTTGGCGTCGTTTCGTGATTTCGAAGGCGTTTCGTGATTTCGCGCGGAATCAAGTAAAATTTATCATGATTTCGCATACAAAAATGAAATCCTCTCATTTCGTGATTTCAGCGAAATCAACATCGAAATCACAGTACACATGATATACAACCCTGCTTTTGCCTACAAAAGTACCAAAAGTTGCAACACTTTTCACGTATCACAATAAACAAGGTAGATGGTCAATTGCTGCAACAAAAAATTTTAGTATCAAAATTTGTAAACAATGTGAAAAAAATATTAAATTACTTTGTTACAATGCTATTTTTCATTGTGTTCCCGTACTTTTTAATGGTAATGTTAGAAAAAAGAGCGAATTGTCAAAACTTGCTTCCCCATACAAACTTCTTAAAAAATAATTCATATTAGATACCAATGAACATGCTTGCTGCTAGTTTCTACTAGGCCAAAATTGTATGGCAGAAAACAGGAGAAGAGGGTGTTATCCGCTCTATTTTTGTTTAAAGAGAAGTGCAAGTCTTGCTAGATTTCGGAGTATGGGAACGCATTTTTAGCACTAAACGCGAAAACTACTGCAAGTACAAATATTGTGCAGGTTCTGAGCACAATTTTTATCTATCAAACGGCCTGTTCCCGTACTTTATAAAGTTGTAAAAGTCGTAAACGATTTTCATATAAATTTTGTGTAAGGGAACGAAAATGTGTAAAAGTGGTAAAAATTGTAAAAACTTTTTAGTTCTGGAACAGAGCTAAAATTTATTATAACGAAGTCTCAACGATAAAATCATTTTTTGATATATACATTTGTTAGTACTATACACAATTAATACGATATATAGATCATTTTACGATAATTTTCCAAATAAAGTTTTAAAGTTCTATATTGTCGTATATTTTTGATGCTTAATTCAATTTACAACAACTTGTTTTGAAAATTCATGTTCGATCAGCTGCGCATATGCATCTACCTTGATCATTGTGATATGTTTGAAATCAACAAAAAAATAAGTGTAAACACCGGGGTGTATTTCAGGATTTCGTGAAATCCAGTGGATTTTGGAGCGCAAGTATAAACTTGGCATTAAGGTCTTCTGTCCATATGGACATACGATGATTAGAAGGTCTTCTATAAACAGAGGACCTTCTATAGGTCTTCTGTGAACAGAAGACTTCCTAAAAGTCCTTTATGGACAGAAGACCTTCAAAAGGTATTCTATGGACACAGGACCTTCTCAAGTTCTTCTATGGATAGAAGTCCAGCTAAAGGTCTTGTATGGGCAGAAGATCTTCGAAAAGTCTTCTATGGACAGAAGACCTGCTACAGGTATTCTAGGGACTGCTACAGGTATTCTATGGACAAAGGACCTTCCAAAGGTCTTCTATTCACAGAAGTCCTTCTAAATGCCTTATATGGACAGTCTACCAAGCTTTTCACATTGTAATATTTCAATTAATCTTACATGAAGTTGGAAGATGGGACTTAATCGGTGCACTTCTTCGGGCACCTACCCCAAACATAATTTCAAAAATTTACAAAAGTGATTGCAGTTTAATGACATGTAACTGACCGTCCGTGCGGCCCCTTTTACGACGGCATAACTAACGATTTTCTTTGTACAAAATACCTTTTAAGGGTCCTCTTTGAACAGAAGACCTACTAAAGCTCTTCTATGGACATAAGACCTTCTAAATGCCATCAATGTACAGAAGACTCTATAAAGGTCTTCTATGGATAGAAGACCTTTGAGAGGTCATCTAGGGTTCTATAAACAGCAGACCTCATACAGGCAGAAGACGTTCTAAATGTTTCCTATTGAGAAAAGACCTTTCAATGCTATTTTATAAGACCTATTAAAGGCATTCTAGGAAAGACGACATTCAAAAGGACTTCTATAGACAGAAGACATTCTTGAGATATTTGATGAAAAAGGCCTTTATAAGGATAGAAGACATTCTAAAGTCTTCTTGAAGTCTTTTATGGAAGGAATTCCTTTTAAAGGACATTCAAAGGTCTTCTAGTGACAGAAGACCTTCGTAAGGAGAGAATACCTTATAGACGTTTTTTGTGGCAGGAAGACATATTAAAGGTCCTCTATGGACAGAGGACATTAAAAAAGAATTCTAAGGACAGAATACCTTCTAAACGACTTCTATGGACGGTAGACCTTTAAAGGTCTACTATGGACAGAATACATTCTAGAGGTCTTTTTGGGAAGAACGGCCTATTAAAGGCCTTCTATGAACAGAAGACATTCAAAGGGACTTTTAACAACTTTAACTTTAACTTTTAACAAAGACCTTCCTAAGAGTCTTCTATAAACGGAAAACCTTCGAAAGGGGTTCTGCGGACAGAAGACATTCTAGAGGTCTTTTGTGAAGGAAAGACCTTCTAAAGGTCTTCCTGTGACAGAAGACCTTACAAAGATATTTTATCGACAGAAGACCTTCCAAAGGTCTTCTATGGTCAAAAGACCTTCTAAAGGTCATCTATGCACAGAAAACCTCGAAAGATCTTCTATGGACAGAAGACCTTCGAAAATTTTTCTGTTGATAGATGACCTTCAAAGGTCTTTTAGCAAAAGAAGACATTTTAAAGGCATTCTAGTGACAGAAATCCTTCTAAAGGTCGCCCTTCTATAGACCGTCTTAAGGTCTTCTGCCCATATTGACATACGATCTTTAAAGGGTCTTCTGTGAACAGAAGACCTCCTAAAAGTCTTCTATGGACAGAGGACCTTCTTAAGGTATTTTATGGACAGAAGACCTGCTGCAGGTATTCTGGGGACAGAGGACCTTCTCAAGTTCTTCTATGGACAGAAGACCAGCTAAAGGTATTGTATAGGCAGAAGATCTTCGAGAAGTCTTCTATGGACAGAAGACCTGCTACAGGTATTCTATGAACGAGGGACTGCTACAGGTATTCTATGGACAAAGGACCTTCCCAAGGTCTTCTATTGGCAGAAGTCCTTCTAAATGCCTTATATGGACAGTCTACCAAGCTTTTCACATTGTAATATTTCGATTAATCTTACATGAAGTTGGAAGATGGGACTTAATCGATGCACTCCGATTACATAATTTCAAAAATTTACAAAAGTGATTGCGATTTAATGATATGTAACTGATCGTTTTGAAATATTTTCCAGCTGGTTGTCCGTGCGGTCCCTTTTACGACGGCATAACTTTTTTCGCGGGCAAGTACGTACTTCTTGAGATAATGGGTCAAAAATTTTAAAAACGGTGTCGGCATCGACTTAAACTTAAAGCATCACGTTTGGGCGAAACTTTGCACATAGTAAAATTGATTTCCAAAGGAACATCAAGTTCCAAGAAAGTTGCTATCGACCTTTCTATCCCTCATAGAATGCTCAAAATGTTGGCTTAAGTGCCGTTTAAGGACTGTTTAAGGATATTATTGATTTGTTAATTAAATGTAATTCTCGTGATTCTGATTACAATGATATAATTTTGTTCGTGGGCAAGTCCATGCCTCCTGACATAATGACCCAAAAAGCTGTAAATAATCCTAAGGTGACCAACTAAAATGACTAGTGGAAACGATAACTATCGAAAGGAGCGACTGACATCGATCCAAGCTTTGAAATACTACGATATTTGTCACAAACTTAAATCACAAAAGTTCAGAATTTTCGCTTAACCGCATTGTAAGGGTTGTTCGAGGTCTGTTTTGAAATGTTCATCAAGGGTGGCCCCTGTTTTTCTATTTGCAACGATATGATTTTTATAATTACAAGCTCAGACAACCTGAAATAATGACCCAAAAGCTTTAAAAAATCCTGCGAAGACCAACTAAAATGGCTGGTTGGTAGTTGTCGAAAGGAATATCTTCCAAAAATAGATGTCGGTCAATTCCTTCAGCTACGACTTTCACAAATTTTCAACACTTGTGTTTTAATCCGCTTTAAGGCCACTTCTCGGATAGTGTTAAAATTTTAATGGCAGCTACACGCAGAGAAGGGATATTGTAGGAGCAATCATATTCTAAGAACAAAATAGTATATTGTAAAAATCTGAAAATATATATTGTTTGTACAACAATATATATAGTGTCATTATGGTGCCTGCCACAAAATATATGGTTGAAACAACAATGCATATTTTCAGATTTTTACAAAACACTATTTTGTTCTTAGACTATGATTGCTCCAACAATATCTCTTCTCTGCGTGTAGTCGTTGTGATCGTAGTCATGATCAACATTAACATTTTTTGAAGGGAGAAGCCAGTACTTCCTATGATATAAGCTGTGTTCCTTTACTTACCTGAGGTTACCATTTTTACCATTTGTTGCCATTTTTAACCTGCAAATCGTTCCTTAACCCCAAAAAGTGGTAGAACTGGAAGCCATTTTTAAGAGAGTGAGAGAGAAGAGAGAGCGAAATTGCCTTTCTCTTCTACCACGGGCTACCAGACAAATTTCTGCAGGTAAAAAATGGTAGAACTGATTTTTCGACATTTGTTTGACGATTATTTCACAATGAAGAAAAAAATGAACGAAAAACAGAAGAAAAAGGGGAACGCTGACAAAACGAAATTAAAAACTGTGAAATAAAAGAAGAAAATTGAATTTTTATGTTTCTTTTTGACATTGCTACCAGATCTACCATTTTTTCGTTCCTTTAAGGCCTGGGTACATAAGCTGTCTCGCCTGCTTACCTTGCTTGCTTCTGATAAAAAATAAAAAAGAAAATGGCAACCCAGTCCGAAATTTGCTCGGCCTTATTTATTCTTTTATTTGTATTATGTCAGCAATGAAGTAGGAAAGCAAGGCAACCAGGCGAGGCAGCTTATGTACCCAGGCCTTTACTTTTCTGGTAAAACTGGTCATGAGAGAGTAAAGGAACAAAGCTATAGACACGAAATGTCCCAATATTTAGAGCCAATCCTTCATACAACACTCGCTGTACTGTTTTTAGTAGCCTTTGTGGTCTTTATTGCAACGCTATAATTTTACTTTCCACACTTCTTTCGATAATGACCAGAATGTCCAAAAAAATTTTAGTGTAGACTGTGTTGAATGCGTCTGCAAGTGTCTTACTGCTTATAATATCTACCCCACAAACGCGTATAAATTTTCCCTGGAAATTTCTAAAACTTTTTTTGTCACCTACGAAATGGTATATTTATGTTTAAAACTATGGATCTTTCCATAGGGCATTAAGGTCCACCATTCCTGTTATTGTTTATCCTCGAACAGTCATAGGCTGAGGGTTTTTAACTTCCTGCTATACCGGCAAATTATTTTTTACTTTAGTTTTCGAATAATTCACCAATGTGCACCGTGATTTCGAATGGTCGTCACTCATCCATTCATTCATTAATTTATTTATGCAATAAAAGAATCCGCGTACATATCTCTTATATCTCTTTGATAATTGTTTTTTTTTTCTTGCATTTCCTTCACACTAATTTCTTTAATCGTCCAAGAAATCGATATATTAATAGCACTAATATATTTTTGGCAATGCATTCTTTCTTCACCTACGCCACCTTTTGATTTTTGTTTTCACTTCGCTATTTACGTAAATCTAGTGACAAAATTAGATCCCACCAACAGATTGGATGTTATACAAGACAAAATAATCACAATATAAGATATTGATAGGGGAAATTACAAAGATCTGCGAATCAATATAGGGTCATGATACAACAAATAAAGTAACCTTGTGCTTACAGGTTATACAAGTCATGTATCGCTTGGACAATAAGTTCGTACTGCAGTGAGAGATTTCATGAACATTCTCCTTTGGTCCCATACGAATTACTATGGAAATAAGGATAAGCTTAGCGGCCACGTGCTAACATTAGCCGGTCGCCATAAAATTTCATATTTTGGGATTTTGGATCAAGCGGCAAAAATTTGGAGGTCTAATTCACACATCATACATACATCTACTTTATTTTAAAACGAACCACCCTATTACTTTTTAGTTCCTGACCATGATACAATAAGAAGGTAGCAGCAACTGCCGTTTTTGGTAACATAAGACGTCAAAATTTGACATAAATTCAATGCCATTGACACATTATGTTACCATCAGCTGGGCTTCAGCTGGGCTGATAATGCTACCTTCTTATTGTATCATGTTCCTGACATTTCAAATAATTCAATTAAATTTGAGTGGCAGTTAATAATCAAAAATATATTTCACAATTTTTATTTTGTACAAGTGTCGGTCGTATTGTCCTCCTCCTAGTTTTGAAAATGAAAATACATCGCCCTGATGATAAAATTTCCAAAGAATTTAAATACAATCGTTCTTTAACACGAATTTATTCAACATCGGGTAGTAATACCTCAATACATGGCGAATATTATCGTCATCCTAATGATCAGTCATCACCTAATTTCGTCTATCCGAAGAAAACTAATACAACAAAGAGAAACATGAATGACCCACATCGCAACTTTCAAACAGTTTTTCCGGTACTAGCAGATTCCATAGGAATGGCAAACTATCAAAGCAATGAAGAATTTTATATTGAAAGGGTTGTGCGGTAAGTCAATTGAAGAAAAATAAAACACGAATACAAGATGTTGCAACAAAGATCAAAACGATTCGAGAAATACTTGAACTGCACTTTTCCAAAATATTGTGTGGGAATTTCCCGAAGGAGTGAACCGATATTCGAACTTTATCTATGACACGTAGAAAAAGTACGATGTGCAAAGTATGGACCAAACCGGTTAGTCCATTCGAGAGTTCTCGTGCTCTTATTTTTTGCCAAAAATTTTGAACTTTTGTGTGGGAGGTACCCGAGGGAGTGGACCGATATATCTCATTAGTGGACCGATATATCACTTAGTTTGTACAAAATATTACTAAAGCAAATTTTTGAACCAAATCGGTTGATCCGTTCGAGAGCTATCGCGCGCTCCAAAAACTGCACTTGGTTCCATAGGGGTTTTTTACAACTTCTGGCTATTTTCTCAGGAAGTATGGACTGGCCCCTGATAAAACTGGTACTGCCGTAATGGGAGCATAACATACAAGTTATTACAACAAAAAACAAAGCTATTCTAGAGCAGGTCCTAACTGAACTTTTCCGAAATTTTGTGTAGGAGGTACCCGAAGGAGTGGACCGATAGAGTCCCATTGGGATCTCATCTTTGCCTGGTAGAAATTTCACGGAGTGTAAAATATGGACCAAATCGGTTACTACCTTTAAGAGTTATCGTTCGCACAATTTTTCCGAACTTTTGTAAGGGGAGGTACCTGAAGGAGTGGACCTATATGGCCCATCTTCTAACATAAACTAAGTTTAGACAAAATATTACGAAGGCCAAATTTTGGACCAAATCGAGAGTTATCGTGCGCACCACCCGAGGTCTTCCTACAGAAGCCAGCGAGGTCTTTCTATAGAAGACAGCGAGGTCTTCCTATAGAGTACCATGAAGACCTATAGAAGACGATGAGATTTTCCGTTATAATATGAGAAGACCGTCAGGTCTTCATGCAGAAGACCGTGAGATATTCTTATAGAAAACCATGATGTCCTCTTATAAGATACCATGAGAGCTTCCTATAGAAGACCAATATAAGCCCATGAGGTCCTCCTAGAGATGACCATGAAGTCTTCCTATATAATACCATGAGGTCTTCCTATAGAGGACCGTAAGGTCTTCCTTTAGAAGATCATGCGTTTTTCCTATAGAAGACCGTGGGGTCTACCTATAGAATACCTTGAGGTCTTCCTGTAGAAGACCATGAGGTCCTCTAGAGATGACCATGAGGTCCTCTAGAGATGACCATGGAGTCTTCCTATAGAAGATAATTAGATGTTTCTATAGAAAACCCATGAGTTTTTCCTTTAGAAGACCATGAGGTCTTCCTATAGAAGACCACGAGGTCTTCCTATAGAAGTCCATAAAGTTCATCCTATAAAAGACAATGAGGTCTTCCTGTAGAAGACCATGCGGTCCTCCTATAGAAGACCATGAGGTCTTCCTATAGAAGACCACGAGGTCTTTCTATAGAAGACCATAAAGACCTATAGCATACCATGAGGTCTTCCTATAGAAGACAATGAGGTCTTCTTATAGAAGACAATGAGGTCTTCCTATAGAAGACCATGAGGTCTTCCTATAGAAGACCATGAGGTCTTCCTATAGAAGACCGTGGAATCTTCTTATAGAAGACCATGGAATCTTCTTATAGAAGACCATGAGGTCTTCCTATAGGATACCATGAGGTCTTCCTATAGAAGACCATGAGGTCTTCCTATAGAAGACCATGAGGTCTTCCTGTAGAAGACCATGAGGTCTTCCTAAAGCAGACCATGAGGTCTTCCTATAGAGACCATGAGGTCTTCCTATAGAAGACCATGAGGTCTTCCTATAGAACATCATGAGGTCTACCTATAGAAGACCATGAGGTCTTTCTATGGAAGACCATGAGGTCTTCCTATGGAAGACCATGAGGTCTTCCTATGGAGGACCGTGAGGTCTTCCTATGGAAGACCATGAGGTCTACCTACAGAAGACCATGAGGTCTACCTACAGAAGACCATGAGGTATTCCTATAGAAGACCCTGAGGTCTTCCTATAGAAGACCATGAGGTCTTCCTATAGAAGACCATGAAGTCTTCCTATAGAAGACCATGAAGTCTTCCTATAGAAGGTCTTCCTATAGGAGACCATAAAGTTCTTCCTATAGAAGGCCATGAGGTCTTCCTATAGGAGACCATAAAGTTCTTCCTATAGCAGACCATGAGGTCTTCGTATAGAAGACAATGAGGTCTTCCTATAGAAGACCATGGGGTCTTCCTATAGAAGTCCATGAGGTCTTCCTATAGAAGACCATGGGATCTTCCTATAGAAGACCATGGGATCTTCCTATAGAGGACCATATGGTTTTTCTATAGGAGACCATAAGGTCTTCCTGTAGAAGACCATGAAGTCTTCCTATAGAATACAATGAGATCTTCCTGTAGAAGACCGTGAGGTCTTCCTATGCAAGACCATGAGGTCTTCCTATAGAAGGTCTTATAGAGGACCGATTACCAAGTCTTCCTATAGAAAACCGTGAGGTCTTCCTATTGAAGACAATGAGGTCTTCCTATTGAAGACCATGAGGTCTTCCTATAGAAGACCATGAGGTCTTCCTATAGAATACCATGAGGTTCTAATATAGAAGACCATGGGATCTTCCTATAAAAAGGACCATGTGGTCTTTCTATAGGAGACCACAAGGTCTTCCTGTAGAAGATCATGAAGTCTTCCTATAGAATACAATGAGGTCTTTCTATGGAAGACCATGGGGTCTTCCTATAGAATACAATGAGATCTTCCGGTAGAAGACCGTGAGGTCTTCCTATACAAGACCGTGAGGTCTTCCTATAGAAGACCATGAGGTCTTCCTATAGAAGGTCTTATAGAAGACCGATTACCAAGTCTTCCTATAGAAAACCATGAGGTCTACCTAAAGAAGACCATTAGGTCTTCCTATAGGAGATCATCAGGCATTCCTATAAGAGACCATGAGATCTTGCTATGGGAGACCATAAAGTTCTTCCTATAGAAGGACATGAGGTCTTCCTATTTGAGACCATAAAGTTATTCCTATAGCAGACCATGAGTTCTTCCTATAGAAGGCCATGAGGTCTTCCTATAGGAGACCATAAAGTTATTTCTATAGCAGACCATGAGGTCTCCCAAAGAAGGCCATGAGGTCTTCCTATAGAAGGCCATGAGGTCCTATAGAAGACCATGGGGTCTTCCTATAGAAGTCCATGAGGTCTTCCTATAGAAGACCATGGGATCTTCCTATAGAAGACCATGGGATCTTCCTATAGAGGACCATATGGTTTTTCTATAGGAGACCATAAGGTCTTCCTGTAGAAGACCATGAAGTCTTCCTATAGAATACAATGAGATCTTCCTGTAGAAGACCGTGAGGTCTTCCTATGCAAGACCATGAGGTCTTCCTATAGAAGGTCTTATAGAGGACCGATTACCAAGTCTTCCTATAGAAAACCGTGAGGTCTTCCTATTGAAGACAATGAGGTCTTCCTATTGAAGACCATGAGGTCTTCCTATAGAAGACCATGAGGTCTTCCTATAGAATACCATGAGGTTCTAATATAGAAGACCATGGGATCTTCCTATAAAAAGGACCATGTGGTCTTTCTATAGGAGACCACAAGGTCTTCCTGTAGAAGATCATGAAGTCTTCCTATAGAATACAATGAGGTCTTTCTATGGAAGACCATGGGGTCTTCCTATAGAATACAATGAGATCTTCCGGTAGAAGACCGTGAGGTCTTCCTATACAAGACCGTGAGGTCTTCCTATAGAAGACCATGAGGTCTTCCTATAGAAGGTCTTATAGAAGACCGATTACCAAGTCTTCCTATAGAAAACCTTGAGGTCTACCTAAAGAAGACCATTAGGTCTTCCTATAGGAGATCATCAGGCATTCCTATAAGAGACCATGAGATCTTGCTATGGGAGACCATAAAGTTCTTCCTATAGAAGGACATGAGGTCTTCCTATTTGAGACCATAAAGTTATTCCTATAGCAGACCATGAGTTCTTCCTATAGAAGGCCATGAGGTCTTCCTATAGGAGACCATAAAGTTATTTCTATAGCAGACCATGAGGTCTCCCAAAGAAGGCCATGAGGTCTTCCTATAGAAGGCCATGAGGTCTTCCTATAGGAGACCGTAAAGTTCTTCCTATAGACGACAAGGAGGTCTTTCTATAGAAAACCATGAGGTATTCCTATAGACGACCTTGAGGTCTTCCTGTAGAAGTCCAAGAGGTCTTTCTATAAAAGACCATGAGGTTTTCCTATAGAAGGCAATGAGGTCTTCTTATAGCAAGCCATGAAGTATGGTTTTTGTATAGGAGACCATAAGGTCTTCCTGTAGAAGACCATGAAGTCTTCCTATAGAATACAATGAGATCTTCCTATAGAATACAATGAGATCTTCCTGTAGAAGACCGTGAGGTTTTCCTATGCAAGACCATGAGGTCTTCCTATAGAAGGTCTTATAGAGGACCGATTACCAAGTCTTCCTATAGAAAACCGTGAGGTCTTCCTATTGAAGACAATGAGGTCTTCCTATTGAAGACCATGAGGTCTTCCTATAGAAGACCATGAAGTCTTCTTATAGAAGACCATGAGGTCTTCCTATAGAAGACCATGAGGTCTTCCTATAGAATACCATGAGGTCCTAATATAGAAGACCATGGGATCTTCCTATAAAAAGGACCATGTGGTCTTTCTATAGGAGACCACAAGGTCTTCCTGTAGAAGATCATGAAGTCTTCCTATAGAATACAATGAGGTCTTTGTATGGAAGACCATGGGGTCTTCCTATAGAATACAATGAGATCTTCCGGTAGAAGACCGTGAGGTCTTCCTATACAAGACCGTGAGGTCTTCCTATAGAAGACCATGAGGTCTTCCTATAGAAGGTCTTATAGAAGACCGATTACCAAGTCTTCCTATAGAAAACCATGAGGTCTACCTAAAGAAGACCATGAGGTCTTCCTATAGGAGACCATCAGGCATTCCTATAAGAGACCATGAGATCTTGCTATGGGAGACCATAAAGTTCTTCCTATAGAAGGACATGAGGTCTTCCTATTTGAGACCATAAAGTTATTCCTATAGCAGACCATGAGTTCTTCCTATAGAAGGCCATGAGGTCTTCCTATAGGAGACCACAAAGTTATTTCTATAGCAGACCATGAGGTCTCCCAAAGAAGGCCATGAGGTCTTCCTATAGAAGGCCATGAGGTCTTCCTATAGGAGACCGTAAAGTTCTTCCTATAGACGACAAGGAGGTCTTTCTATAGAAACCATGATGTATTCCTATAGACGACCTTGAGGTCTTCCTGTAGAAGTCCAAGAGGTCTTTCTATAAAAGACCATGAGGTTTTCCTATAGAAGGCAATGAGGTCTTCTTATAGCAAGCCATGAAGTCTTCCTATAGAAGACCATGAGGTCTTCTTATAGCAAGCTATGATGTCTTCCTATAGAAGATTATGAGGTATTCCTCTGGAATACCATGTTGTCTTTCTATAGAAAACCTTGAGGTCTTACTCTAAAAGACCATGTAGTGTCAATTATCACTTTTGTATTACAATATTTTAACATCATTCCTACAAAATGCTCCCCGGAGGCTATTATACATTGTACGTGTAATTGTTTGTGATATTGAAAAACGGCGGCTATGTTTTTTTATTTCTACACATGTGTTGAAGCAACATTCGTGTTGGAATATTCCTTTAGGCGGCTAAGAAAAAATCGATATCCAGTTTGTGGTTGGTCGGTCATACATGTCGCTAAGTGACGTCCAATGTTTCATATCTCTTTTATTCAAAACCTCTTCAGGCTTTGCAAAAGTATTCATGTTCAAAGAAAAAAACGAAATAGAATGGCCAGCGAGCATCACACCATGGTCCATGGATTGTGCATTCGTTATGTTTTTATTTCTCTCTATCGCCTTTTTTGTTGATGTATGATAAAGTTGCAACAATTATGTAAATCTTCCACCATCTCATCAGTGGTTTTGTTTCGTTTTTGTCGTTTGTTTTATTTTTTTCTTTTGTCGGTCTTTTAATGGTGGCTACACCCCGCCGCCATTTACAGTTAATAGAAATGTATCAATTTCGTTGTTTTTTTCTTATCCTCTGCTGATGCTACTCCTCCTACTTCCCTGGGTGAATATCAATTCAGCATCAGTTGTTACGTCCATTCTTCGCTCGGTCATATTCATTGTCGTTGGCTGAGGTTAGTTAGTGTTTTAGTTTCTTTTTCATAGATAATCTGTTTTTTCCTTCGGGCTTTTCAATTGACTTATGGAAAGTTTTATGCAATTATTGTTGACAGGTTGGCTGACTGGCTGGCTGGTTCATTGGATGACTTGGTCAATGACTAGTGGTGGTGGTTGACCGCCTAGTTTTTGCAGCCTGCATGGCAGTTGTGGTGGTTGGTGATTATCAGGGTGTCAATATAATCGCGATATTTTTAATTGAAATCATTTTTTTCAAGTGAAGTGCATTGTCATTTTGCCGCAAGGCGACTGTCACCAATAAATGATTTGTTTTTTTTTTTTGTGTTTTATCCGCCAGTGGCCTTTCAAAGACAAAGCAGCAATCGTAATTGAATGTTTTAGTCAATTTGTGCTCAACATTTAGTTAATGTCAAAGAACCATATGTTGCAAAGTGTTTGAGTTAAAGGCCATTGGGTATATTGGAATGTTGAAAGTCTTAAGGACAATATTTTGTCGTTGTAGTATTATGGATGCAGTTACCGCTGGGTTGTATGTGGAAAAGCAAATCATAAAGCTTAAAATCTATCCACGATAATGAATACATACATACATATCGGTAATTTATTCAAGGAGAACCTGAACTTATTGTTCAGAAACAGAGAAATAGTATTTTTTCATAAAAGTCCACAAGGCGTATGGAAAACTAGGAAAGGACTTCCTATAGAATACCAAAAGAAGAACATATATAAATTACTAAATGTTCGTTCATTAAAAGATCAATAAGTTATTCTCTACAATATGTAACCATTTTTTTATAGAGAATCTTAAGTTATGTTTATAGGACACCAAAAATCTATCTTAAAGAAGAATAGAACGTCAAGATGTCCTTAATGTAGAGGTTGTACAGAAGTTTTCTTCCTATGGAAGCTTAGAAGTACTATATAGAGACGACTGGATTTCAAGGTTACTCATAAATTTTCTATGTCCAAATTGCCTTCTTGGAGACGTACAAAGTTCGTTCTCCTTAAGGGCTAATTGTTTTGCTATAGAAGATCATGATGACACATTAAGACAAAAGTAGTTTTATAGATTCCAAAAAACCAAACAATCCATTTCATTAGAAGTACGTCACTTATAACTTCCTGAAGATGATCAAAAGATTTCATGGTAGACTTTAAGGTCTCTTTAAATAAGCGATTCTTATAGAAGACAAGAAAACTTATCAGATGAGAACGCAAGGTTATCTTCTAATACAACAAGTAAAAAAGTATCAGTCGACTTTGCCGACAGACATATAGCCTCAGCCGACTTTGCCGAAAAACTTACTTATCAACATTTTGGGTCAATGAACCGACAAAAATAGAGATTTGGATTAAAGCTCAGAAGTTCTGCGGTGAGGGTACCTAAAGGAATCGACCGAGCGGTTCTTATTTTGGGAGTCATCGCTGTAAAAAGGGCCAGACAGAACCGCATAAAAATGTTGAACATTTTTTTAGGTGATACCCCAAGGAGTACATCGATAGGGCCCACTTTTGAACATAAGCTAACTTTGGACAAAATATTTCGAGATCCAAAGGTTGGCCCAAATCGGTTGCTCCGTTTATGAGATATCCCGCGTATCATTTTAGCGAATATTTTCGACTGGAAGGAGTGGACCTTCATTTAATATTCGAATAAGTATTACGATATGCAAAGTGTAGTTCGAGAGTTATCGTGCAACAACTCACTGCAAATGATGGCCGTAGGTGTTTTTTACAGCTTACGGATCATTTTCTAACGAAGTATGGACATGCCACTCAAAAAATGTCTTAGAAGAGCTTTGAGCGCAACATGTTGTAGGAAAAATTAAAACGATTCGAGAGGATGCCCTAAACGTTACTTCTCCGGAATTTTGTAAGGGAGGAACCCGAAGGAGTTGACATACATATATAGTCCATATTAGAGTTGTTCAATCTAGTTCATTTAAAAGATCTAGTTCAATAGTTCAGCTCTTTTAACTGAACTAGTTCAGTAATTTAGTTCATAGTTCAATATCCAGTTCAATCATTCGGATCCACTACCTTGATCCAAAACATAAACAAACATATTACGAGGACATCACATAATACAGACGACGGCGTCACTTTATGCATTTGTGAAGGACATGTTGAACTAGATTGTGAATCGTTTTCGTGGATCTTTCGGTTGGCGCTCAGTGAACTATTGAACTATAATGAACTATATTGACTGATCTAGTTCATACGCTCTTTTCGATGAATCGTTCAATTGAATTAGTTCGTTCATGAACTATACAACTCTAGTCCATATAGTCCACGTTCAAAGTATGGATCAAATCGGTTACTGCCCGAGAGAGTTATCATGCGCACCATTTTAGAGAAAAGTTTTGAACTTTTGGGGGGGGGGGGGGGGGGAGGTACTCGAAGTAGTGGACCGATATGGCCCACCTTAGAACCTGTTTTAAATTTGCGCATCTAAATGAAAATCTTAATATACGACGTTCAGAGAGGTTGGCTAAAGGGGTGAGTACATAAGCTGCCTTGCCTGCTTACCTTGCTTGCTTCTGATAAAAGAATAAAAAAGAAAAGGGCAACCCAGTTCGAAATTTGCTCGGCCTTCTTTATTCTTTTATTTTTATTATATCAGAAATGAAGCAGGAAAGCAAGGCAATCAGGCAAGGCAGCTTATGTACGCAGGCCTTAACAGGTCTAAACGATCGTTTGTATTCAGTGCGATGGAATTTGTGTCTGATGATCCGACTAATATAGCCGAAGCAATTTCATCACCATATGCAGAGGAGTGGAAGCTACCTATGACAAAAGAATACGATTCATTGATTGCAAATAAAACACGGATTTTAACCGAGTTACCATCAAATAAAAAAGCAATTCCTGCAAAATGGTGCTTTAGGACAAAAGTTGGTGTTAACAATGAGATTTTGCGGCGAAAAGCAAGACTTGTGGCAAAAGGTTATAATCAAGAAAAAGGAATTGACTATAATGAAACTTTTGCTCCTGTAGTCAGGTATGAATCAATCAGATTTTTAATTGCTTTAGCTGCAAAGTACAATTTGAAAATCCATCAAATGGATGCGGTTACAGCATTCTTAAACGGTAATATAAAGGAAGAAATCTATATGGAACAGCTTGAAGGTATGAATTATGGAACTGGTAGAGTTTGCAAACTTCAAAAGTCCATATATGGATATGGAATGATACTATTAACAAAGTTTTGTTGAAGAGATGGGGCTTACTCGATTCGAAACCGATGACTGCATTTACTACAGAATTCAAAATGATGAAATAACATACATCGCAATTTACGTAGATGATGTTTTGATTTTGTCAAATAAATCCAGTCATATTGAACGTATTAAGGAATCTGAATAACACGGTGCTCTTGAAACAATTTTAAATGGAAGGTGCTTACAACTCGGAAGTTTTTGCGGATTCTGAAACTACAATGTTTATAGATAAGAAAAATCAAAAAACAAAAAAAAAAATCGCTGGAGCGCTTTTTAAATATATCGCGATTTAAGTTAAAATTTTTAGGGGTTGTTTAGGTTTTTACGATTTTGCTTAGAAACCGCAAGTCCTATCAAAATGTGACTAACAAAAATGTTGTAGCTATGAAAATTCTCTACAGGATTGATCTGTATGGTATTCTCGTCGGTTTTACCGTTTTTGAGATATAGAAGTTGAAATTGGGACAATTCAAATTCAATTCAATTCTGTATCGCCCCCTTATAAAACAATGTCATGACTGCAAATTTTCAACTTAAACTTATATAACTAAAAAATATTACAACTTAGGATAAGTTATATATGCCAGTCTTGTAGAGAATTTTCACAGCTATAAGATTTTCTCAGGTCCCATGCCGATAAGACTTACCGTATTCAAGCAAAATCGCGAAACCATAACAAAAAAATCTAAAAATGTAAACTGAGCTTCTTTATATCAAAAATGGTACAGGCTGGGAACAAATGCTAAACGTCCATCCTCTAGAGAATTTTCACAGCTACAACATTTTCTTTAGCTCCATTCCGATTGGACTTGCGGTTTCCACGCAAAATCAAGAAAGCCTAAAAACACCTAAAAATGTGAATTTTGACCGCGATTTATTTAAAAATCCCTACAGCGATTTTTTCTTGTTTTTGGCTTTTTCTCATCTCTAAACACTGCTGTTTCAGAATTTACAAAAACTTTCCCTGTGTAAGCGGTTTTCATCAAAAGTTAGTTAAGGCGCACCCTTCATGACATTGTTTTATAAGGGGGCGACACAGCCTGTGCATTGTCCCAATTTGAACTTCTATATCTCAAAAATGGTAAGAACTACGAAGACACCGTAAAGGTCGATTTTGTAGGGAATTTTCATAGCTACAACATTTTCTGTAGTCCGATTTTGATAGGGCCTGCGGTTTCTAAGCAAAATCGTGAAAACCTAAACAATCCCTAAAAATGTCAACTTAAATCGCGATTAATTAAAAAAGCGCTCCGGCGATTTTTTTGTTTTTTAATTTTTTTTATCTATGAACATTGTAGTTTCAGAATCCGCAAAAACTTCCAAGGTGTAAGCACCTTCAATTTAAAATTGTTTCAAGAGCACCGTGATAATCTTATAGAAGACCGTTCGTATAGAAGATCTATAATACGTCTTTTAGAAATCCAATAGGTTTCCTTATAGTCGATAGGTTTTCTTATAGAAGAAGGTCTTCTTCTAGAAGTCCTATTGGTCTTCTTATAGAAGTACAGTAGGCTTATAGCAGTCCATTGGGACTTCTTGTAGAAGAACTGAAAGTCTTTTTATAGAATACCAATAGGTCTTATTATAGAAGACTAATAGGTCTTCTAATAGAATACCAATAGGTCTTTTTATAGAAGACCAAGAGGTCTTCTTATAGACGACCAATAGATCTTCCTATAGAAGACCAACAAATCTTATAAAATATCAAAGACCAATATGTCTTCTTATAAAATATCAAAAGATCTTCTCCATTAGGTCTTCTAATACAGAAGATCAAAAGATCTTTTATAGAACTTAAACTCGTTTCCTTATAGAATACCAATAGGTCTAATTATAAAAGGCAAGCCTTCTTCCAGAAATCCAATAAGTATTATATTATTATAAAACCTATAGGCCTTCTTATAGAGGAGCAATAGGTCTTCTTAACGAAGACCAAACTATCTTCTTTAATTGCTCTTCTAATAGAAGACCAAAAGTTCTTCTTGTAGAAGACCAATAGGTATTTTTACCAAATACCAAAGATCTTCTCCAATATGTCTTCAAATAGAAGACCAGAATATCTTCAAAAGATCTTCTTAAAGAAGGTTATTAGATCTCCTTATAGGAGACTTATAGATCTTTATATAGAAGACAACTAAATGATATTAATTCGAATAACAGGAGTTTGGTAGTAATTCGAACGAATTACATTTTCATTTTATAATTTGAAACTTTCTCACAGAAGTGTTTCAGAGTTCTTTTGTTCTGCTAGCTTTGCACTCAGTTGTTTGCAATGTTGTCATGTTGAGGACAATTACATATAAATGACTTTTATAAAATTGTTTTTATTATTTCTTTTTAATCTATATATAAAATATCTGAAATTCATTTTAATTAAATCTATTATTTTTGTTTTACTTTCAGGTATGTATTCAAAACATAATTACGGTAACTTTCATATAAGTGAACATGGTCAGAAATAAACTAATCTAACATCCCAGCAAACCAATCGTACCGACATCTTAACGAAATCGGAACGAAATTCGGATGATACATCCGATTTCTGATCCGAAATCGTAACGATATCTTAACGAAAGTTGTATGAAGTGGTTGACATAATTTCGGAACGAAATGTCGGAGCGATATCGTATCGATTTCGATCCGATTTCGTAACGAAATCTGAAGAAAATCCTTGGGAAATTCGGAAAGGAATTTTCTTTCCGACATTTGTTCCGAAATCGGAACGAAATCGCTACAAAATCTGAACTATTTCCGCTCCGAAAAATCGTTTAGAAATCGGAACGAAATCTGAACGACGTTGCTTCCGAAATTGTTCCGACATTTGGTTTGCTGGGATTACATTACACTTAGCACTATAACTCATACACTACTTGCATGGAAAGATAGCTAATGTTGGCAATGCCATCTGCCCAACAAATTAGTTGTATCCAATTCTTAATTGCAATTGACCAATAAATTCGGTAGGTATATATTGAAGGAACAATTTAGGGAAGAAGCACCACCTTGATCAAATGCAAAACATGTCGTATAGTGGATTCCCAGCAAACCAATCGTACCGACTTCTTAACGAAATTGGAACAAAATTCGGACGATACTTCCGATGTCTGATCCGAAATCGTAACGATATATTAACGAAAGTTGTATGAAGTGGTTGACAAAATTTCGGAACGAAATGTCGCAGCGACATCGTATCGATTTGGATCCGATTTCGTAACGAAATCTGAAGAAAATCCTTGGGAAATTCGGAAAGGAAATTTCTTTCCGACATTCGCTCCGAAATCGGAACGAAATCGGTACAAAATCTGAACTATTTCCGCACCGGAAAATCGTTTAGAAATCGGAACGAAATCTGAACGACGTTGCTTCCGAAATTGTTCAGACGTGTCGGACATCCGACATTTGGTTTGCTGGGTTATAATGACAATTACTCTGACAATATTTTTCATTTGTAAAAAGTTGTTGATCATTCAGCTCACCTCGAAGTAGAAGAAACAACAAAAGACCGACAATATAGTTAAAACACATTCCTTAGGAGATTTGTATTAATTAAATATCTATATTTAGAAAAGTTATAATTGATAATGTCTTTGAGCACCATCTATACGTCAATTTGAAAGTAGTCAAATAGGTAGTTGTCCTTGATAAATAAATTAATATGCATACTTTTAGGCAACAGAAGCAGACATTAAGAATATCTAAGAATAAAAACCAAACTACCGGAATGATTTTGACGAATTCACATCCAGCTGCAATTTAACTGTGAAATTGAACAATCAATGAGAGATTTTCCTAGAGAGTTGTTGTGAGCACCATCCAATACACATGTTTGTCTCAGGGTTTTTATACCCTCAGCATTTATGCTAACGAGGGTATATACACTTTCATACGGGCAAAATGTGCCTCATCGAAATAATGGTTTTAGACCCCAAGTATGTTGGACGAAATGTGTTTCAGACAATTTGGAGTCGATTGAGCAATGTCCGTCCGTCTGTCTGGCTGGAGCGCACGATAACTCTCGAACGGATCAACCGATTCGTTTCAAATTTTCAAATTTAATATTTTACCCAAACTTAGTTTAAGTTCGAAGATGGGCTATATCGGTCCACTCCTTCCGGTACCTCCCCCACAAAAGTTCGAAAATGTTCGGAAAATTTGTACGCACGATAACTCTTGAAGGGAGTAACCGATTTGGTCCAGACTTTGCCATCGTGGAGCGTGTACCAGACATAGATCAGGTTTTAATATGGACTCAATCGGTCCACTCCGTCGGGTACCTTCCACACAAAATTTCGGAAAAGTTCAGTTTAGGGCCATCTCTCGAATCGCTTTGATTTTTGTTTTAGCAACTTGTATTCACTGCCCTCCATACGGCGGTACAAGTTTCAGCAGGGGCAAATCCGTACTTTCTGAGAAAATAGCCTGAAAGGTGCAAAAAGCCCCTATGACACCTTGTGTAGTGATCGGAGCGCACGATAACTCTCGAACGGATCTGCCGATTCGGTCCAAAATTTGGCCTTAGTAATATTTTGTCTAAACATAGTTTAAGTTTGAAGATGAGCCATATCGGTACACTCCTTCAGGTACATCCCCCACAAAAGTTTAAAAAAAAAATTGATTTCTGGAATAGAAGGGGGACAAATGAGTCGTCTTTGGAAATAAAAGGCTTCAAGTTGAACTTCACAAATGCAAATTTGCAATCTTGGATGTATAAATAGGAGCTCCAAATGGCGAAAATTGTCTAGCAACAACAACAACATCTAATATGACTGATGATGTTAGCCTAACCAGCTAACGGAACGATCGTCGCATAGTGGTTGATGTGTGTGTAGGACTTCGCTAGATATCAATTTTTCAATGTAATCTCCTTAGGCCATAAAAAGCTCGATTAATTAAATTAATTAAAGTTCGGAAAATTTGTTCGTACGGTAACTCTTGAAAGGAGTGGCCGAATTAGTCTATACTTTACACATCCTAATATATCCACCAGATATAGATCAGGTTCAAATATGAACTATATTTGTCCACTCCATCCGGTACCTCCCACACAAAATTTCGGATAAGTTCACTTCAAGACCTGATATCGAATCACTTTGATTTTTGTTGAAGCAACTTGCATTCGCTGCCTCAATAACGATGGTAAAAGTTTTTTAGGGGCAAGTCCATACTTCTTGAGCAAACAGCCCGAAGAGTGTAAAAACCCCCTATGGCACCATATATTGTGGCTGGAGATCCACTTCCATAACGGTCAATGTCGATCCATTCCTTTTAGTATCTCCTCCGCAAAACTTTTGATCTCTAATCCTAATCAATATTTTTGTCGGTTCAAACGCCCAAAATTTTTAAAACCACCTAAATACATACGTTTGTTGGGAAAAAATTGTTTCAATATATACAGGCTGAGGATATGTATATCTCTATCGGCAAAGCCGATGCTTTTTTACTTGTTGAATACGATCTTCCGATCTTTATATGTTTTTGTGGGATTGCTATAAACATAAAAAGCTTGACCTTAAGCGGGATACTTTTTTTTAAAAATTTTTTTTACAGATTTATGGTAAAAAAAAAAACTGTTCATTTTATATAAAATCGAGCACTTTTTATACCCTCAGCCTTTAGGCTAAGGAGGGTATATACACTTTGATACGATGAAAATGTGCCTCATCGAAATAATGGTTTTAGACCCCAAGTATGTTTGGACGAAATGTGTTTCAGACAATTTTGAGTCGATCTAGCCATGTCCGTCCGTCTGTCTGTCTGTCTGTCTGTCCTGCTGGCTGGAGCGCACGATAACTCTCGAACGGATGAACCGATTCGGTTCAAATTTTGGCTTTCGTAATATTTTGCCCAAACTTAGTTTAAGTTCGAAGATGAGCTACATCGGTCCACTCCTTCCGGTACCTCCCCCACAAAAGTTCGAAAATGTTCGGAAAGTTTGTGCGCACGATAACTCTTGAAGGGAGTGACCGATTTGGTCCATACTTTGTATGGCGAAAACTTTCTACAAGAGTAATATGAGGTTCCAATATGGTCTCAATAGGTCCACTCCATCGGGTAGCTCCCACACAAAATTTCGGAAAAGTTCAGTTTAGGGCCATCTCTCGAATCGCTTTGATTTTTGTTTTAGCAACTTGTATTCACTGCCCTCCATACGACGGTACAAGTTTTATCAGGGGCAAGTCCATACTTCCTGAGAAAATAGCATAAAAGTTGCAAAAAACCCCTATGACACCGTGTGAGGTGGTTGGAGCGCAAGATAACTCTCGAACGGATCTGCCGATTCGGTCCAAAATATAGCCTTAGTAATATTTTGTCCAAACATAGTTTAAGTTTGAAGATAAGCCATATCGGTCCACTCCTTCAGGTACCTCCCCCACAAAAGTTCAAAAATGTTCGGAAAAATTGTTCGTACGGTAACTCTTTAAGGAAGTGGCCGAACTGGTCTATACCTTACACATCCTAATATATCTACCAGATATAGATCAGGTTCAAATATGAACTATATTTGTCCACTCCATCCGGTACCTCCCACACAAAATTTCGGATAAGTTCACTTTATGACCTAATAACGAATCACTTTGATTTTTATTGAAGCAACATGCATTCGCTGCCTCAATTACGATGGTAAAAGTTTTTTTAAGGGCAAGCCCATACTTTTTGAGCAAACAGCCCGTATGTGTAGTGTGGCTGGAGATCCACTTCCATAACGGTCAATGTCGATCCATTCCTTTTTTGTATATCCTCCGCAAAACTTTTGATCTTTAATCATTATCAACATTTTTGTCGGTTCAAACGCCCAAAATTTTAAAAACCCCCTAAATACATACATATTTTGGGAAGAATTGTTTCAATATAAACAGGCTGAGGGTATATCTCTGTCGGCAAAGCCGACTGATATTTTTTAACTTGTTTTAATTTAGTTTCGATTAAAGACAGGATTATTAGGTTCGTAATGATCCCATATGCTGATCGGTTTACTCATTTTCGAACTACAGTGGGCACCGCAAACTGCTTTAGTGACAACAGTGTTTCGTAGGTGGCCTTTTGTCAGAACACAGTTCAATATTTTTCTATAACAAAAAATCCGAAAGTGGCTGAAGGTGTGACCTTTCCGATAAAAACAAAATGTTCTAAAAAAGTTTGGTAAATTTCTTGTAACAAATTCAAATTAAGGTCACATTGTTAATGATTAATGTAAACGTAGCCTAATGGAGCACAACTGAGTTTTAATTATGTTTTTACGAACATAATTTCTTGAGTGTATTCAAAGCTTTTTTTTCTCATAACCACAAAAGCTTTTCATTTAAGAGAATTTGTGCTTTATTTAACGATAATGGTGATCGTTGTTCTCTTTATTTTTATATTTCTCTTTGTTTGATGTTTTCTTGTTTGTGGTTTTGTTTTGATTTCAAATTCTTCTTGCTTCGAACAATACAAACAAAACAGAAAATGCAATGCAAAGATGCGTTTCTCATGCCAGGCAAGACATGTCGTCAGACACGGTGTACTCAGTGCGTTCTTATACGGCCCACGGTGAAGACAAGAAAGTTGATTGGGCTTTTAAAGCGATCAGACAAATTAAAAAGAAAAATAAGAAATAAAAATATTCAAAACGTGTGGCCGGATATAGTATTTATTTCGTTAATTTTTTATTCAAAAACCACAAAAAGCACGAGTAAATTGAAATAAAAATAGTTTATAAAGCAGAACAAGAGAAATATTTAAATGATAAGAAAGAAATAATTTGAAATAGCAATTAGAAATCAAGTGTTTGTAATTTATTGTGTCGATAGTTATTGGTGTCTTGCAATTGTTTCGATAACAAGATACTTGAAAATAAATTATTTTTCATTTGCTAATCTTCAAACCGTGTAAAGAAGCAAAAGAAGAAAAGTGCAAACAGCGAAACATCCTCAGCAAATCTTCTTAAATTTCCAATTTACAACAATTATTACTGCTGGCTGACTGACTGGCCCGACTGCAAATTGAATTGTTTATTGCAAATTGCAATCCGCATTTTCTACAACTGGAAAACATAAGTTTTTCATGGTGTTTTGATTTCGATAAGGCCACACTGCAAACAAACATCATCACCATTATCATCATAACTATCCAGCAGCACCCTTCTCTGGCTCGAGCAGCAGTATTCTTCTATTCTTTCTCCCTCCACCAACCACAATAGCACCCAACAGCTAGCTGATTGTAATTAAACCCACCATTAACCGCAGCAAACATGTTTCAGTAAGTAATCAGTTTTTTATTTTTTTTTAACTTTTGTTTTCTCTTGCGACCTGGTTTTGCATTTCGGTTTTCATTTTTATTTAGATTATTTTTTATTGTTGTTGTTTTTTGATTTTTTTAATTATCACACGCAACCTGGTTATAGTATTTCTTATGGAGTATCGCATTATTTTTTGTTATATCATTTATTGAAGCCACACTTTGACCGCAAACAACAAACAAAGTGTGATATCAAATGGAACCTGACTTTAGTTACCTTACACTACCTACTTTTTCTGTGAATTTAAAAAACGAAGGCATTTTGAGATACAGAAAACAAGGCCAAAGAAGACCCATTGGTTTCCTATTAGGAGTCATATTGGCCCTTTATAAAACCACTTTTGTTCTTCTATACATAGGCGTAAAATAACAGTCAAGACTGACCATTGGTACCCATCTAGATCCTGTCCCTGTGGACGCAGGAGTTAGAATAATCGTCATGACTAAGGGGTACCTCCCAAAATGAGTCAAATATCTTGAAAGCTAGCTTAAATTTTCAATTATTTTATGATTTCAGTCGATGCTACTCTTCAGTAGCTTTCCATTGGTATCCATTTTGTCCTGAAAGAATTGTCCTTGTGGACGTAGGACGCAAAGGACCTACAGCCACACTTCAGGTACTTCATACAAGCTGTAAATAAGCATAGAGCCTGCCTTACTTGGTAAACAATATAAATTAGTAAAAAGCGTCTTTTTTGATCCTTTTTACACTGAAATTGGAAAAGTGATTTTTGGACACTTGCCATATGGCATAGGAGTCCTTATGGAAGAGGAAGAGGTCTTCTTATAGAAGAGCAGGACATCTTCTCATATAAGAGCAGAAGGTCCTCTCATAGAAGGGCATGATGTCTTCTCCTTGAAGAGAAAAAAAATCGTCTCATAGTAGGGCAGGATGTCTTCTCCTTGAAGAGCAAAAATCGTCTCATAGAAGGCAAGATGTATTCTCAAAGAAGAGCAGGAGGTCGTCTCATAGAAGAGCAGGACGCTTGCATATAGAAGGGCAGGAGGTCTTCTTATAGAAGAGCAGGAGGTCTTCTTATACAAGAGCAGGACGTCTTCTCATAGAAGAGCAGAAGGTCATCTCATACAAGGGCAGGATGTCTTCTCCTTGAAGAGCAAAAGGACCTCTCATAGAAGGGCATGATGTCTTCTCATAGAATGGCAAGATGTTTTCTCATAGAAGAACAGGAGGTCTTCTTATAGAAGAGCAGGAAGTCTTCTTATAAAAGAGCAGGAGGTCTTCTTATAGAAGAGCAGGACGTTTGCATATAGAATGTTAGGAGGTCTTCTTATAGAAGAGCAGGAGGTCTTCTTATAGAAGAGCAGGAAGTCTTCTTATAGAAGAGCAGGAGGTCTTCTTATAGAAAAGAAGGAGGTCTTCTTATAGAAGAGCAGGAGGTCTTCTTATAGAAGAGCAGGAAGTCTTCTTATAGAAGAGCAGGAGGTCTTCTTATAGAAAAGAAGGAGGTCTTCTTATAGAAGAGCAGGAGGTCTTATCATAGAAGAGCAGAAGGTCTTCTCATAGAAGAGCAGCACGTTTGCATATAAAAGGGCAGGAGGTCTTCTTATAGAAGAGAAGGAGGTCTTCTTATACAAGAGCAGGACCTCTTCTCATAGAAGAGCAGAAGGTCCTCTCATGGAAGGGCAGGATGTCTTCTCATAGAAGAACAGGAGGTCGTCTTATAGAGGAGCAGGACGTCTTCTCATAGAAGAGCAGGACGTTTGCATATAGAGGGGCAGAAGGTCTTCTTATAGAAAAGAAGAAGGTCTTCTTATACAAGAGCAGGAGGTCTGCTCATAGAAGAGCAGGAGGTCTTCTTATAGAAGAGCAGGAGGTCCTCTCCTTGATGAGCAGAAGGTCCTCTCATAGAAGGGCAGGACGTCTTCTCATAGAAGGGCAGGATGTCTTCTCATATAAGAGCAGGAGGTCGTCACATAGAAGAGCAGGACCTTCTCATAGAAGAGTAGGACGTTTGCATGTATAAGGGCAGGAGGTCTTTTTATAGAAGAGCAGGAGTTCTTCTTATACAAGAGCAGGAAGTCTTCTCATAGAAGAGCAGAACGTCTTCTCATAGAAGAGCAGGACGTCTTTTCATAGGAGGGCAGAAAAGCAGGAGCTCATCTCATACAAGAGCAGGAGTAAAAACAGATGGTCTTCTCATAGAAGAGCAGGAGCCCTTCTTATAGAAAAGCATAAGGTCTACTTATAGAAGACATGAAGGTTTTTTTATAGAAGATCTGGTGGTCTACTTTTAGACGATCTGGAGGTCTTGTTTCAGAACATTGAAAGCTTCTTATAGAAGACCCAGGGTCTTCTTATGGAAGATTTTAGCCTTCTTATGGAAGATCTGAGGCCTTCTGTTAGAAAAACTGGAGGACTTCTTATAGAAGACCTGAATGTCTTCTTATAGCAGATCTGAAGGACTTCTTATAGAACACGTGAATGTCTTCCTATTGTAGGTTATCTTGTAGAAAACCTTGGGCCATCTTTTAGAAGACCTGGGGGCCATCTTATAGAAGATCTGGAGGACTTATTTTAGAAAATCTGCAGGAATTGTTATACATGATCTGGAGGTTTTCTTATGGTAGATTTGGAGGTCTTATTATGGTAGATCTGAAGGTCTTCCTATAGAAGACCTGGAGGTCTACTTATACAAGATCTGGAGGTCTTATTATAGAAGATCTAGGGGTTTTACTATAGATCTGGGAGTCAAACAAAGTGAAACATTTCCGTTGGGAAAATCTTTGCCATATGGCATAGTATGTAATATAAAAAAATCTGGCAGGTCTATTGAACTATATTTCGGATTTTTTCTTCGTTTTAATTATTAAGGCAATGATTATCTACTAAATTATTACAAAAAGTTAACAAAAAAAAAATTTTTGTTAATAAAATATATAAAATTATAAGATGGCATTTTCATGCAAATTTTAAATCGAATGAGGAGCGCTCGCTCTTGAGACAATCAAAATTGTTCGTCGATTTTTTTACATAACAGAAAATATTCTTCTATAAGAGAAACTTCTCTTATAAGTACAAGAACTTTTTGTCTTCTATGAGAAGACCTTTTGGACTTCCAGAAGTAGAATTTTTAGTCTTCTATAAGAAGACCCTTTGAACTTTTTGGGCTTCTATAAGAAAACCTTTGGATCATCTACAGGAAGACCTTTTGGGTCATCTACAGGAAGACCCGTTGACCTTCTTAAAGAATACATTTTGGTCTCCTATAAGAAGACCTTGGTGTCTTCTACAAGAATACCTTTTTTTCTTCTATAGGAAGAGTATTCTTTAAAAAGACTTTGTGATCTTCTATGTTCTATGTTAGAATAAATTTTGGTTTTCTTTGGACATTTGGTGTTCTATAAGAAGGCCTTTGATCTTCTTTATGAAGATCTTTGGTCTTCTATGACCTTTTGGTTTTCTATAAGATGATCTCTTGGTCTTCTTGTGGTTTTCAATAAAAAATACATTTTGGTCTTATATATGAAGTCCTTTGAGGATCACGAGGATCTTTTGTCCTTCTATAAAAATACATTTTAGTTTTCCATAAGAAGATAGGGTATTCATTAAGAAGACGTTGTGGTCTTCTATATATTCTGTATGAGAAGAACTTTTGGTGTTCTATAAGGAGGCCTTTTGGTCTGCTATAAGATGATCTTTTGGTCTTCTAGAATAAGTCAGTTTGGCCTTCTGTATGAATATCTTTGATCTTCTACACAGAAAAAAAATCCGGCGATAAAAAAAAAATGATCATATTGACGAAATTCGATAAAATTATTTGATTACAAAGTAAAAATACAACTTATAAAATATTTCACATATTGACTAAAATATTTATCGATTTTTGATATTGAACTGATAAAATGGAATTTGTGTAATATTTTGATAAATATTTTTGTCAATATGTGAAATATTTTATCAGTTGTATGTTTTACTTTGTGATCAAACAATTTTATCGAATTTTGTCAATATGACATTTTTTTTATCGCCGGAAAATCGATAAATTTTTGATTGAATCTTTGAATTTTTTTATCAAATGGCTAAATTTTTTTTCTGTGTACACGAGTACCTTTTGTTCTTATGGTCCTTTTGGTCTTCTATAAGAACAAATTTTAGTCTTCTATAAGAAGAATCAAAAGTCTTCGAATAGAAGACTTTCTGGCCTTCTATAAGAAGTCCTTCTGACCTTATATAAGAAGACTTTCTGGCCTTCTATAGGAAGATTTTTCGGTCTTCTATGGGGAGAGCATTTTGGTCTTATATATGAAGTCCTTTGATCTTCTACAGGAGGACCTGTTGATCTTCTATATGAAGACGTTTTGTTCTTCTATAAGAAGACCTTTTGGTGATCTATAAGAGGAGACCCTTTGGTCTTCTATAGGAAGAAGACGTTGTGGTATTCTATAAGAGGAAAACGTTTTAATCTTCTATATGAACACCTCTTGATCTTCCATTAAAAACTCTTCGGTATTTTATGAGATGACCTTTTGGTCTTGTGTAAGAAAACACTTTGGTCCTCTATATGAGGACCTTTTGGTCTTCTATAAGAAGAACCAGTTTTGTAATACAAGACTTTCTGGTTTTCTATAAGAAGGCCTTCTGGCCTTCTATAAGAAGGCCCATTGATGTTCTATTAGAAAAACACGTTTTGGTATTCAATATGAACACCTCTTGGTCTTCCATTAGAAAACCCTTAGGTATTCTAAAAGAAAACCTTTGATCTTCTGTAAGAAGACACATTAATATTCTATAAGAAGGCCTGTTGGTCTTCTATAAGAATACCTTATCGCCTTCTAAAAGAAGACGTTCTGGTTTTCTATAAGAACTTCTAGCCTTCTATAAGAAGACATTCTGGCCTTCTATAAGACCTTATGGCCTTCTATAGGAAGACCTTCTGCTCCCCTATAGGAAAATTTTTTGGTCATCTATAGGGAGAGCTTTCTGGTTTACTATAGAAGACCTTTTGGTCTTCTATAGCAAGAACCCTTTTGTCCTGTGTAGAAAGACCTATTGGTGTCCTATGATATAACCTTTTGGTCTTCTCTATGAAGTCCTTTGATCTTATACATGATGACCTTTTGTTCTTCTATAAAATGACCTTTCGTTTTCCATCAGAAGACCTTTTGGTCTTCTGTTAGAAAACCTTTGGTTATAGAAGGCTGTCTAATCTTAATTCTCACACCGAAATGCCTGTAATTTGGTACTTAGTCTTCGTTGGGGGTATACAACTTTCCCCCAGAATTTTGTCGGTATATGTCCACGACTTCACATAGCCCCCATAGAACGGTACCTCCCGAGTTTAGGTATTTTGAAGGTGGTGGCCACAATAATCCACTGAAATGGTTGAAATTTGGTATTTAGTCTTCGTTGGGGGTATAAAACTTTCTCTCAGAATTTCGTCGGTATAGGTCCACGCCTTTAGATAGCTCCTACTGAACGGTACCTCCCGATTTTCGGCATTTTGAAGGTTGTGGCCACAATAATCCATTGAAATGGATGAAATTTGGTATTTAGTCTTTGTTTGGGGTACAAAACTTTCCATATTAAATTGTTCGGTATATGTCCACGCCTTCATATAGCCCCCATAGAATGGTACCTTCGGATTTTCGGTAGTTTGAAGTTTGTGGCATCAATATTCCACCGAAATTGTTGAAATTTGGTATTAAGTCTTCATTTGGGGTATATAACTTTCCATACAAAATTTGTCGGTATAGGTCACGCCTTCATATAGCCCCCATTCAACAATATCTCCCGATTTTCGGTATTTTGAAGATTGTGGCATCAATATTCCTACGAAATGGCGGAACCGTTGGTTATAGAAGGCTGTCTAATCTTCATTCTCACAACGAAATGCCTGAAAGTTGGTACTTAGTCTTCGTTGGTTGTATAAAATTTTCCCTCAGAATTTTGTCGGTATAGGTCCATGCCTTCATAAAGCCCCCATAGAACGGTACCTCCGGATTACCGGTATTTTGGGGGTTGTGACCACAATAATCCACCGAAATGGCTTAAATTTGGTAATTAGTTTTCGTTGGGGGTACAAAGGTTTTCACTTGAAACTTTTAGGTATATGTCCACGCCTTCATATTACACTTATAGAACGGTACATCCCGATTTTCGGTATTTTGTAAGGTTTGTGGCCACAAACTTCAAAATACCGGAAATCAGCTTCCAAATGGCTGAAATTTGGTATTTAGTCTAGATTGTAGGGAGAAACCTTAGCGACTGAATTTCGTCGGTATAGGTCCACGTTTCGATATAGCCCCCATAGGACGGTACCTTCCGATTTTCGTAATTCAATATCCCACCGAAATGACTGAAATTTGTTATTAAGTCTTCTATGGGGTATAGGTCCACGTTTTCCTATATCTCCCTTAGAAGCGTACCTCTTGATTTTCGGTATTTTGAAGGTTTTAGCCACATTATCTTACCGAAATATCGGAAGTTTAATATTTAGTCTTCTTTGAGTCTATAAAATTTCCGCCAGAAATTTGTCGGTATATATCGATGTTTTGATATAGCCCCCATAGAACGGTACCTCCCGAATTTCCCTATTTGAAATTGCTGAAATTTGGTATTTTGTATTCTTCATAAACGAAAGGAATTGTTCCATTTTACTTCAATACAATTCGTTTTGACGATTTGGACTTCTTGGATTTTCAAAAGAATTTTGAGATTTGATTTGACGATTAAATGGTATTTTATAGGGGTTTGACGAGGTCAGTGATGTCTATTAACATGTATTTTTATATGATTTTAGAGAAAGTATGAAATATTCTTTTTAGTTTTCATTAGGAAGGAACTGTGGAAATCTGTAGGTAGATGTATTTTTTTTCTTCTAAAGGAAAACTTTCAGATGCTATACAAATGTGCCTAATCGAAATAAAGGTTTCATAATATTTTGTCCTAACTTAGATCGAGTTGAACATTTTTCCCTTAAATGGTGCACACGATAACTATTATAGGGAGGGATCTTCCAGAAATGGATTAGGTTTGAATATGGACTAGATCGGTTCACTTTTTTTCGGGTATCTCCCACAAAAAATTAAACATTTTTCTCAAAAGTCTAACTTAAAACCAACTGTCCAAACTTTTTGACATTTTTTGCAGCAGGTTGTCCTCAAGGTCTTTTTTCTTTCAAGCGAACATCAAAAAGGTCTATACCTTACAATACATCCCTAACAAAAGTTTAAAATTGTCGCTTAAGTGAGGAATAAGGGCTATCTGAGCATAGTTTTTAACTTTCTACCAAATATACTTTTTTTTGACCCGATTACGGCAATATATTGTATTGTGGGCAAATCCGTGCTTCCTGACATAATGGTTTAAAATACTTTAAAAATCCTCTTAGTTCTATAATAGACACCACCACCCTATGTTCCTCCATAAAGGACAATTACCTCCAAAACACCCCCATTTAAATTCAGCAAGTTATTAAGTCATCCAAGTCATAATCACAATTCTCATACGTTGTTGTGAGCTCGGTTCAAAAGTCAAAATCCGAATGAACAGTTACAAATTTGGCAGCTCATAAATAAACAAAGCCCGGCAGCGAACAACTTGTCAATAATTAAATGAGATTCGTTTTTTTGCAAATAAAATATAGTAATAATTGGCTTGCCTTGTGGCTTTCCGGCTCAAACATACATTCGAATCATTCATTTATTTATTTAATTTGTTGTAAAATTGTTTTCTTTGTTTCACCAAGGCGTTTCTCGCCACTTCGCCACTTCTCAACGTCTTTTGTGTGTCACATTCTTCTGCATCTTCATCTTTACACGGACGGAGAGTATAAAAATCTCATCATAAACTTTCTACATCTTGATGCGGAACATAACCAGTTTACAAAAATGGACACCATTTACAAATGATGACAACTAGACATGATTAAGGAGAGAGGCAAAGGGGAGGAGATGGGATGGACGTTGTACTCAAATTGTCATAAAGTAATTCAAAAAATTGTGTTTCTGTTTGTGGTCCGTCGGTCGTTCTTTGGCATTTTTATTTATTTAAACACACACATACAAACATTCATCATATATTATGCATACATACATATGCATATGATACATTAAGGGGTGCACCTACCTAACACCTCAAGCATGATCGTCGTAGTATAATGTAGGCAGCAAGAAGAAGAAGCAACAAACCATAAATTCAGAAGAGGTACTCTTGCGAATGGGCAAATGTTCTGTGTTGAGACGACTACTCTGGGGGCCAAAGGGAGCAACTTGTAAATGATATAATTTGAATTTAAATTAGAATTTAAAATTAGATTTACTTACAAAGTGATGAGGAAGAATAAGAAGAAGAAGATGGCAAAGTTCTAACAAACGACAAAATCGGAATGACCACACAAGTGCAGAGACTAGAAGAACGAACAACAAATGTTCGTTCTTTATGCACAGTTCGATTTGTATAGTTGACAGACAGCCGTTTAATTTGCAAAAACATTTGAGAGAAATGTCAAAAGTTTAAATAATATTTTAAGTAAACAAAAATAAAAAATAAACAAAGCAGGCTCATCGAAGTCTATAAACGTGGATTTATTAAAAGTTTTCCTAAGGATCCATCGAGGTCTATAAACGTGGATTTCTAAAAGATTTTTCCAAGGACCAAACAAGGTCTATAAAAGTGGATTTCTAAAAGGTTTTCCTAAGGAGCCATCGAGGTCTATAAACGGTGATTTCTAAAAGGTTTTCCCAAGGACCCATCGAAGTCCATAAACGTGGATTTCTAAAAGGTTTTCCAAAGGTAACATCCAGGTCTTTAAACGTGGATTTCTAAAAGGTTTTCCTAAGGACCCATCGAGGTCTATAAACTTGGATTTCTAAAAGGTTTTCCCAAGGACCCATTGAGGGCTATAAACTTGGATTTCTAAAAGAATTTCCTAAGGACTCACCGAGGTCTATAAACGTGGATTTCTAAAATGTTTTCCCAAGGACCCATTGAGGTCTATAAAATTAGATTTCTAAAAGGATTTCCTAAGGTCTCACCGAGGTCTATAAACGTGGATTTCTAAAAGGTTTTCCCAAAGACCAAACATGGTCTATAAACGTGGATTTCTAAAAGGGTTTCCTAAGGTCTCATCGATCTATATAAACGGAGATTTCTAAAAGGTTTTCCCAAGGACCAAACATGCTCTATAAACGTGGATTTTCAAAAAGGGTTTCCTAAGGACCCATCGAGATCTATAAATGTGGATTTCTAAAAGGTTTTCCCAAGGACACATCGTGGTCTATAAACGTGCATTTCTAAAAGGTTTTACTAAGGATCCATCGAGGTCTATAAACGTGAATTTCTAAAAGGTTTTGCCAAGGTCCCATCATGGTCTTTAAACGTGTATTTCCAAAAGGTTTCCTTAAAGACCCATCTAAGTCTATATACGTGAATTTCTAAAAGGGTTTCCTGAGGACCAAAAATGGTCTATAAATGTGGATTTCAAAAAGGTTTTCCCAAGGACCCAACATGGTCTATAAACGTGGATTTCTAAAAAGTTTTCCCAAGGACCCATCAAGGTCTATAAACGTGGATTTCTAAAAGGTTTTCCCAAGGACCCATCAAGGTCTATAAACGTGGATTTCTAAAAGGTTTTCCCAAGGAGCCATCGAGGGTTCTATCCTATAGAGGCAACCTACGGTGGTCTTCTATAATATGGAAGCCACCTACGCTGGCTTACGATGCTCTTCTATTCTATGGAAGACCTATACCGTGCCCTTCTGTTCTAAAGAACACACTCCTACGGTGCTCTCCTATTCTATGGAAGACCCCTACTGTGCTCTTCTATTCTACAGAAGACCCGGTGGTTTTCTAGCCACCTACGGTGGTCTTCTATGATATAGAAGTCACCTACGGTCGTCTTGTATGATATAGAAGCCACCTACGGTGGTCTTCTATTCTATATAAGCCACCTACGGTGGTCTTCTATTCTATATAAGCCACCTACGGTGGTCTTCTATTCTATATAAGCCACCTACGGTGGTCTTCTATTCTATATAAGCCACCTACGGTGGTCTTCTATTCTATAGAAGCCACCTACGGTGGTCTTCTATTCTATAGAAGCCACCTACGGTGGTCTTCTATTCTATAGAAGCCACCTACGGTGGTCTTCTATTCTATAGAAGCCACCTACGGTGGTCTTCTATTCTACAGAAGCCACCTACGGTGGTCTTCTATGATATAGAAGCCACCTACGGTGGTCTTCTATGATATAGAAGCCAACTACGGTAGTCTTCTATTCCTTAGAAACCAACTACGGTCGTCTTCTATTCCATATAAGCCAACTACGGTCGTCTTCTATGATATAGAAGCCACCTACGGTCATCTTCTAAGATATAGAAGCCACGTATGGTCGTCTTGTATGATATAGAAGCCACCTACGGTGGTCTTCTATTCTATGGAAGCCACATACGCCACCTACATGTTCCATAAACGTGGATTTTGAAAAGGTTTTCCTAAGGTCACAGCGAACTCTATAAACGTGTATTTCTAAAATGTTTTCCCAAGGACCTAACATCGTCTATAAACGTGGATTTCTAAAAGGTTTTCCTAAGGACCCATCGAGGGTTCTATCCTCTATGATATAGAAGCCACCTACGGTGGTCTTCTATTCTACAGAAGCCACCTACGATGGTCTTCTATTCCATAAAAGCCAACTACGGTAGTCTTCTATTCCATAGAAGCCACCTACGGTGGTCTTCTATGATATAGAAGCCAACTGCGGTAGTCTTCTATGATATAGAAGCCACCTACGGTGGTCTTCTATGATATAGAAGCCACCTACGGTGGTCTTCTATTCTATGGAAGCCACCTACGCCACCTACATGTTCTATAAACGTGGATTTTGAAAAGGTTTTCCTAAGGTCACAGCGAAGTCTATAAACGTGTGTTTCTAAAATGTTTTCCCAAGGACCTAACATCGTCTATAAACGTGGATTTCTAAAAGGTTTTCCTAAGGACCCATCGAGTTCTATAAACGTGGATTTCTAAAAGGTTTTCCTAAGGACCCATCTAGGTCTATAAACGTGGATTTCTAAAGGGTTTTCCTAAGGACCCATCAGGATCTATGAACGTGTATTTCTAAAAGGTTTCCCGAGGACCCATTGAGGTCTATAAACGTGGATTTCTAAAAGGTTTTCCTAAGGACCCATCAGGATCTATGATCGTGCATTTCTAAAAGGTTTCCCGAGGACCCAACATGGTCTATAAACGTGGATTTTTAAAAGGGTTTCCTAATGACCCATCGAAGTCTATAAACGTGGATTTCTAAAAGGGTTTCCTAAGGACCCATCGAAGTCTATAAACGTGGATTTCTAAAAGGTTTTCTAAAGGACCCATCGAGATCTAAAAACGTGCATTACTAAAAGGGTTTCCTAAGGACCCATCGAGGCCTATAAACGTGGGTTTCTAAAAGGTTTCCCTAAGGACCCATCGAGGTCTTTAAACGTGGGTTTCTAAAAGGTTTCCCTAAGGATCCATCGAGGTCTTTAAACGTGGGTTTCTAAAAGGTTTCCCTAAGGACCCATCGAGGCCTATAAACGTGGATTTCTAAAAGGTTTTCCCAAGTAGAACATGGTCTATAAACGTGGATTTTTAAAAGGTTTTCCTAATGACCCATCGAGGTGTATAAACGTGGATTTCTCAAAGGTTTTCCCAAGTAGCAAACATCATCTATAAACGTGGATTTATAAAAGGTTTCCCAAGGTCACAGCAAAGTTTTATAAACGTGGATTTCTAAAAGGGTTTTCCAAGGACCAAACATGGTCTATAAATGTGAATTTCTAAAAGGTTTTCCTAAGGATCCATCGAGGTCTATAAACGTGGATTTCTAAAAGGTTTCCTAAAGACCCAGGTCTATAAATGTGGATTTTTAAAGGGTTTCCTAAGGAACCAACAAGGTTCTAAAACCGTAGATTTCCAAAAGATTGTCCTAAGGACCCAACAAGGTCTAAAACCGTGGATTTCCAAAAGATTGTCCTAAGGACCCAACAAGGTATATAAAAGTGGATTTTAAAAGTTGTGTTTTTTTGATTAGAAATCCTGTAGAAAGTAGATCTTATGTGGACAAAAGAAGGACTTCTATAGTCAGAAGAAATTCTAAACGTCTTCTATGAAGAGAAGGCCTTCTAATGGTACTCTGTGAGCAGAAGACCTTCTAAAGGTCTTCTATGGACAAAGACCTTTCAAAGTTTTGTTCATAGAAGAACCTTTAGCGAAAGTAGGCATCTTAAAGGTATTCTACGGTCAGGAGACATTCAACAAATCTTCTATGGACAGAAGATGGTGCAAAAGTCTTTTATATACAACAGACCTTCCGAAGTTCTTCATTGGACACAACTCCTTCTAAAGATCTTATACCGAAAGAAAGGTCTTTTAGTGACAGGTCTTCTATGGATGCAAAGCCTTCTTAAGTTCTTCTATAGACAGAACATCTCCTAAAGGTCTTTTATAGACAGAAGATCTAAATATATTCTCTGGACGCAACGCCTTCTGAGGGTGAGTCTTGTATGGACTGAAAATCTTCCAAATTTCTTCTATGAACACAAGGTCTTTTAAAAGTCTGCTACCAATAGAAAGATTTTCTATTTACAAAGACCTTCTATAGGTATTTTATGCCTTCTAAATTTCTTCTAAGGTCTTATAAAAGTCTTCTAGGAAAAGAAAAGCCTTCTACCTACAGAAGACCTACTAAATTTCTTCTAGTCTTCTAGCGAAAGAAATGTCCTCTATGGATAAAAGACCTTCCAAAGTTCTTCTTGTAACAGAATACCAGCTAAATGCCTTATACAGACAGAAGACATTCTAAAGGCTAAACTTTTATGTGGACAGAAGATCGTCTAGTGGTCTTCTATGAGCAGAGGACCTTTCAAAGGCCTTCTACTGTCAGGCTTTCGAGTTGATCCAAACTTTGATCATGTCTAAACTTAAAAAATATTAGCTAAAATTGTGCGCACTATAACTCTCGAATGAAGTAACCGACCGTGGGTGGTCCATATTTTGCTCATCGTAATATATTTTCCAGAGATAGATCAGGTTCGAATATGCTCTACTCCTTGGGGCACCCCTCCCACGCAAAATGTAAAAAAGTCCATGCTTCCTGACAACAGCTATAAAAATCCGAAGGTGTCCAACTAAAATGGCTGGTTCGGAGAAATATTTTATGAGGTCTGTATATGTGAATTTTAAGAGTAGTTTTAATTAGGTGGCAATAAGAAGGGTTTTTCAGATTGAAGTGCCAATGATGTATAGACGTGGATGGCTTGCCAATCGATTTCGATCGATGTCAATAAAGTTTAGATGTGGATTTGCAGAAGATTTTAATGAGGAACCAATAAGGTCTAGCACTGGATTTGTCAACAGAAGACACAATATATAAGGACTTAAAAATGCAGGCAATAGACTCGGGTTTGCTCAAAGTTTTGTGGGGATCCAAAGTGGGCAGTAAATGAGGATTTTTTTGTAGAGGTCCTATAGATAATAAATAATTCGAATGTTAGTAGGGTTCCGGCTCCTTTTATAAATTGTATTGTATTACTTCTCTGGAACTACGTCTCGAAACACTGCACCCATTCGAGCTTGGCTTTCTGGAACTTATCCTCTAAGTTACTAATATATATCACGGGGGTGTATCCCTTATCAAACCAAATCGCAAAAATATGCACGAACGTGACACGCGTGATCTCATTTAATCACATTAGAACATAGATGTATCCGTGTGACAAAGAGTGTACAGTTTTGTAGAACTGTTTTTCTGTAAATGGAGTCAGGTAGATTTATATTCAATGTACGAGTACATTTGTACATTCGGGTTTTCTTGTTTTCGTCTTTGGTGCACTTTGTCCGTTTCATCAAAGAGCATGCGTGACACGCAGTCCTTTGCTAGAGGTGGGCTTGTGATGCCCCATGTACACCTCTACATTTCTCATAATTCTTTCCAGTTGCATTTCCCCAATCCTGTTTCTAACATTTTCTATGTAATAAGCAATACTTAGAACCGAAGACACCATAAGTGCTTTAGTATGTAAAATATTACCCACCCTAAAACTAAAATCCATTAAGCTACGGGCCAAAACTTAAGTGCATACAAATTTATAATTCAAAACTTTTTCCATGCTTTCTTCCGCATACTTATGCACAATGGTTTTATGTAGCTGACTGTTGAGCTTTACTTTGGCTTTCTTAAAAAAAAAAAAAACAAATTTCGTTTGGGAAATGAAAATGTCTCGTATGCACGGTTGTGTGCAGATGTGCGTTCGTCTCTATCAGTATGCGTGCATAGAAAATTTTATAACGAAGAAAGTGAAGTGCATACAAATTACGCCATAACCAACTAAAGGAGCAATGTACTCTACCTCCGCTTTTGTCGTCAACATTTTGACAGTAAAATGACGGTAATTGCCATGCCAAACACGCAATTTGTTTCAATACCAAATGAAAGATTTACTTTTTAATTTTGTTGGACATTTTAATTTGGTAAAATGGGAATAGGTTTACATTTTTAAATACAAAAGTCCATATTTTTATTTCATTTTCACCAGAATTTTGTATTGAAGGCACCCGATGGGTGTGCCTCCTATTCTATAGAAGACCCCGATGGTAATTTTTAATTCAATTTTTCAACCCCCGTGGTCTTTAGGAGACCCCTACGGCGGTCTTCTATTCTATAGAAGCCACCTACGGTGGTCTTCTATTCCATATAAGTCACCTACGGTGGTCTTCTATTCTATAGAAGTCACCTACGGTGGTCTTCTATTCTATAGAAGCCAAGTACGGTAGTCTTCTATTCTATAGAAGTCACCTACGGTGGTCTTCTATTCTATAGAAGTCACCTACGGTGGTCTTCTATTCTATAGAAGTCACCTACGGTGGTCTTCTATTCTATAGAAGTCACCTACGGTGGTCTTCTATTCTATAGAAGCCACCTACGGTGCTCTTCTGTTCTATAGAAGCCACCTACGGTGGTCTTCTATTCTATAGAAGCCACCTACGGTGGTCTTCTATTCTATAGAAGTCACCTACGGTGGTCTTCTATTCCATATAAGTCAGCTACGGTGGTCTTCTATTCTATAGAAGTCACCTACGGTAGTCTTCTATTCTATAGAAGCCACCTACGGTGGTCTTCTATTCTATAGAAGCCACCTACGGTGGTCTTCTATTCTATAGAAGTCACCTACGGTGGTCTTCTATTCCATATAAGTCACCTACGGTGGTCTTCTATTCTATAGAAGTCACCTACGGTGGTCTTCTATTCTATAGAAGCCAAGTACGGTAGTCTTCTATTCTATAGAAGTCACCTACGGTGGTCTTCTATTCTATAGAAGCCACCTACGGTGGTCTTCTGTTCTATAGAAGCCACCTACGGTGGTCTTCTATTCTATAGAAGCCACCTACGGTGCTCTTCTATTCTATAGAAGCCACCTACGGTGCTCTTCAATTCTATAGAAGCCACCTACGGTGCTCTTCTATTCTATAGAAGCCACCTACGGTGCTCTTCTATTCTATAGAAGCCACCTACGGTGCTCTTCTATTCTGTAGAAACCACCTACGGTGCTCTTCTATTCTATAGAAGCCACCTACAGTGCTCTTCTATTCTGTAGAAACCACCTACGGTGCTCTTCTATTCTATAGAAGCCATCTACGGTGCTCTTCTATTCTATAGAAGCCACCTACGGTGCTCTTCTATTCTATAGAAGCCACCTACGGTGCTCTTTTATTCTATAGAAGCCACCTACGGTGCTCTTCTATTTTATAGAAGCCACCTACGGTGCTCTTCTATTCTACAGAATCCACCTACGGTGATCTTCTATTCTATAGAATCCACCTACGGTGCTCTTCTATTCTATAGAAGCCACCTACGGTGCTCTTCTATTCTATAGAGGCCACCAACGGTGCTCTTGTATTCTAGAGAAGCCACCTACGGTGCTCTTCTATTCTATAGAAGCCACCTACGGTGCTCTTCTATTCTATAGAAGCCACCTACGGTGCTCTTCTATTCTATAGAAGCCACCTACGGTGCTCTTCTATTCTATAGAAGCCACCTACGGTGCTCTTCTATTCTATAGAAGCCACCTACGGTGCTCTTCTATTCTATAGAAGCCACCTACGGTGCTCTTCTATTCTATGGAAGCCACCTACGGTGCTCTTCTTCCATTCTATAGAAGTCACCTACGGTGGTCTTCTATTCTATGGAAGCCACCTACGGTGCTCTTCTTCCATTCTATAGAAGTCACCTACGGTGGTCTTCTATTCTATAGAAGTCACCTACGGTGGTCTTCTATTCTATAGAAGTCACCTACGGTGGTCTCCTATTCTATAGAAGTCACCTACGGTGGTCTTCTATTCTATAGAAGTCACCTACGGTGGTCTTCTATTCTATAGAAGTCACCTACGGTGGTCTTCTATTCTATAGAAGTCACCTACGGTGGTCTTCTATTCTATAGAAGTCACCTACGGTGGTCTTCTATTCTATAGAAGTCACCTACGGTGGTCTTCTATTCTATAGAAGTCACCTACGGTGGTCTTCTATTCTATAGAAGTCACCTACGGTGGTCTTCTATTCTATAGAAGTCACCTACGGTGGTCTTCTATTCTATAGAAGTCACCTACGGTGGTCTTCTATTCTATAGAAGTCACCTACGGTGGTCTTCTATTCTATAGAAGTCACCTACGGTGGTCTTCTATTCTATAGAAGTCACCTACGGTGGTCTTCTATTCTATAGAAGTCACCTACGGTGGTCTTCTATTCTATAGAAGTCACCTACGGTGCTCTTCTATTCTATAGAAGCCACCTACGGTGCTCTTCTATTCTATAGAAGCCACATACGGTGCTCTTCTATTCTATAGAAGCCACCTACGGTAGTCTTCTATTCTATAGAAGCCACCTACGGTGCTCTTCTATTCTATAGAGGCCACCAACGGTGCTCTTCTATTCTATAGAAGCCACCTACGGTGCTCTTTAATTCTATAGAAGCCACCTACGGTGCTCTTCTATTTTATAGAAGCCACCTACGGTGCTCTTCTATTTTATAGAAGCCACCTACGGTGCTCTTCTATTTTATAGAAGCCACCTACGGTGCTCTTCTTCCATTCTATAGAAGCTACCTACGGTGCTCTTCTTCCATTCTATAGAAGCCACCTACGGTGCTCTTCTATTCTATAGAGGCCACCAACGGTGCTCTTCTATTCTATAGAAGCCACCTACGGTGCTCTTTTATTCTATAGAAGCCACCTACGGTGCTCTTTTATTCTATAGAAACCACCTACGGAGGTCTTGTATCCTATAGAAGCCACCTGCGATGGTCTTCAGTTCTGTATAAGACCCCTACGATGATCTTCTATTTTATTGAAGACCCTACGGTGCTCTTCTATTCTATAGGAAACCCTTTACGATGCTCTTCTATTCTATGGAAGACCCATACCGTGTTCTTCTGTTCTACAGAACACCTCTACAGTGCTCTTCTATTATATAGGAGACCTATTCTACAGAAGACCCATATGGCAGTCTCCTACTCTATAGAAGACCCCTATAGTGGTCTTCAATTTTAAATGACTCCCGTGTTGGTCCTCTCTTCTTTAGAAGACATTTAAGGTTTTCTACTTTCCACTTTGCATTCGATACGCATTCCTAGTGTCAATGCCCTGCCGCATCTTTATGGACGACCATTGTGCGCCTAACCCCTAATGGACATTCCGTCTTTGGTATGTACCACCAGTTGAAGAATAAAAAACCTTCAATTCTTGCATTCTTGTCATCGAAGCGTAGAAAAAGAAGAAGACACACATTCAACTCGAAATAGAAACTGTAAAAAAAATTGGGTCAATTTTGTGCAATATGCTACGCAGCTTTCACAGTGCCGTTGATGATGATGGTGACGGTGATGGTTACATGAAGTTGAAGAAAAGCAAATGTGCAACATGTTTGTGCCAAAAATGCTGAACGCACACACACACACCGAACACACATTTGCCCATTTACCCACTACAAAGCTATGTCGACATTTACGCACAAAAATATGAAAAAAAAAAACAGACGACAAAGTTTTGGGCCAATAAAACGAAACAACGACAACGATGACTATCTTGTAATTTGTTTGCCCTGCATTGCTCTCTACAGACAGACTGCATGCCATGTTGCAAATTCTATGGTAAATGTTTGCTTGCTAATGTTGGGAACGGCGAACGAAGGCGGCGGCCACAGTTATGTGATGATGACATACGACGCCCTCTAATGTTGGCACTCCAAACACATTTCCACTTTGCATGGCATGAACAACGAACGGAAGGAAGGTCGACAGAGATTATAATATGGTTTGGAATTTAAAAACTTAAAATTGTGTTGAAAGAGATTTGGGATTTTGAAATTATTAGCAATTTTAGAGAACATGAAGCCTTGGGGTAGCTTTGTCACTAATGTGCCTTCCCCTGCGACGATTTTATTGATGCAACATAAGGATTCTCCAAGGGAAAGTTGGGAGTTTATCGAAAATCTACAACTTTCCCTTTGAAGATCTCTATTTAGCATCAACAAATCAGCTCAGGCGGAGGCACAGCAGTGACGAAGTTGCCCCATGTTCCCCTACTCACATCTTTTATAACCTTGAAGAGACCACAGTCTCTTCTATAACGTTCGTTCTTCAATATGAACATAAAAGATTCTGTGATTAATTTGTTTATTTTTTATTTTATTTTTTTTTTTTCATTTTATTTTTTTTTTCATTTATTTTTGGACCTAGTGCCTGGCATTGACCAATCAATTATAGTTTATTGCTCCCATTTTCCGCAAAGGCATACAAAAAAATTTGGACACGAGCCTTCTCAATTTTGTTTTCATTCGGAGCATGTGAATGCAATATTATCGGTCATATGCAAATATTGTCTGTCCTAAGATAAACCCACATTCGCATACTAAGAAAATAATTCTCAAATAAGTTGGAGGTTTTATTGCATTGATGGTTGGTTGCGGCCATTATCTGATAGGGGTGTGTAAAGGGAAATGTTTGAATAACCCACATTCAATAAATGATTCACTCATCACTGTAATGAGGTGTTGAAGAGAAGATTGTCATCATCATCGTCATGATATACATACAAATGAGGTGACATTGAAATGTGTGTAATCGAATCTAATGCAATTGATTGATAGCCATCCAATTGTCAGGGGATTTTGTACGGATTTTTTAAATTGAAAACAGTAGTCTTGTCTGAGAATTTAAACGGGATGGTATATACAATTTCATACGGCCAACATGTGCCTCATCAAAATAATGACTTTAGACCCCGAGTATATTTCAATGAAATTCGTTTCAGACAATTTGAAGTCGATTTAGCAATGTTCGTCCTTCTGACTAGCTGAAACACACGATAAGCCTCGAACTGATCTACCGAATCGGTCCAAAATTTTGCCTTCTTAACCCATTTGTCGAATATATTCAACATTAAGCAATGTTTTTACATGGGCAGAAATTATTTTTGACACTGAATGGGTTAATATCTTGTCCAAACTTAGTTTAAGTTCGAAGATGGGTCACTCCTTCGGGTACCTCACAAAAATTCAAAACTTCGCTAAAATGGTGTGCACAAAGGCAGTAAAGCGCTCGGCACATACGGTCGCGCGATGGAAACAATAACCTTTTGAAAAATGTGCGAGTGATTCCAAGTTTGTCATTGAATTTTTCATGTGGTTGTTGTAATGCGACACTCAACGGACCGTATGTGCCGAAACCATAACCGAGTTGGATTATCATACCATCAGCGTTTGGGCTAATGAGGGTATATACAATTTGATACAACAAAAAATTTGCCTCATCGAAATAATGAACGAAATTCGTTTCAGAAAATTTGGACGAAATCCGTTTCAGACATGTCCGTCCGGCTGGAGCGCATGATAACTCTCGAACGTATCAACCGATTTGGTCCAAAATTTGGCCTTCGTAATATTTTGTCCAAATTTAGTTTAAGTTCGAAGATGAGTCATATCGCTCCACTGCTTCTGGTACCACCCCCACAAAAGTTCGAAAATGTTCGGAAAAATGGTGCGAAGGATAACTCGAAGGGAGTAACCGACTTGGCCCATACTTTGCACATCGTGGAATTTCTACCAGACATAGATAGTGTTCCAATATGAACTCTATCGGTCCACTCCTTCGGGTATCTCCACCACAAAAGTTCAAATCTTTTCGCTAAAATGTGTGAACGGTTTGGTATATACTTTGCACGTCGTAATATTTCTGCGAGATATAGATCAGGTTCCAATATGGAGTCTATCGGTCCACTCCTTCGGGTACCTCCCACACAAAATTTCGGATATGTTCAGTTTAAGACCTGTTCTCGAATCGCTTTATTTTTGTTGTAGCCACTTGTATTAGTTGCCGCCATTACGACGATGCCAGTTTTTAGAGGGCAAGTCCATACTTCCTGAGAAAATAGCCCGAAAGCTGTAAACGACCCCTGTGTTAACATATGTATGGCTGGAGCGCACGATAACTCTCGTACGGATCAACCGATTGGTCCATAATTTGAGCTTCATAATATTTTGTCCAAACTTAGTTTAAGTTCGAAGATGGACCATATCGGTCCACTTCTTCAGGTATCTCCCCCACAAAAGTTCGAAAATGTTCGAAATAATTGTGCGCACGATAACTACTTGCACATAGTGGAATTTATACCAGACATAGATGGGGTTTCAATATGAACTCTATCGGTCCACTCTTTCGGGTACCTCCCACACAAAATTCGCAAAAAGTGAAGTTTAAGACCTGCTCTCGAATCGCTTAATTTTTGTAGCAGCCATATGTATTAGCTGCCCCCATTACGATGCTGTAATTCAGGGGCAAGTCCATACTTCCTGAGAAAATTGTCCGAAAACTGTAAAAGCCCTACGGCACCACGTGCAGTGCCTCTCGACCGATTCGTCCAAAATTAGGCCCTCGCACTAGTTTCTTTAAACTTAGTTTAAGTTCTACCAGACATATATGAGGTTCCAATATGAACTCAATCACTCCACTCCTCCCACACAAAATTTCGGAAAAGTTCAGTTTAGTTTAGGACCAGCTCTCGAATCGCTTTGATTTTTTTTTGTAACAACTTGTATTCGCTGCACCCATTACGACGCTACAATTTTTTCAGGGGCAAGTCCAAACTTCCAGAGAAAATTGCCCGAAAGCTGTAAAAAGCCCTACGGGACCATGTGTAATGCCTGAGGCGTACGATTACTCTCAACCGATTCGGTCTAAAATTTGGCCCCCGTACTATTTTGTTTAAACTTAGTTTAAGTTCGAAGATGGGCCATATCGGCCATCTCCCTCTTGTATTTCCCCGAAAAAGTTCAAAACTTTTTTCTAAAGTTGTGCGCACGGTAACTCTCAAAGGTAGTAACCGAGTTGGTCCATACTTTGCACATCGTGGAATTTCTACTAGACATAGATGAGCTTGCAATACGAACTCAATCGGTCCACTCCTTCGGGTACCTCACACACAAAATTTCGGAAAAGTTCAGTTTAGGACCAGCTCTTGAATCGCTTTGATTTTTGTTGTAACAACTTGTATTCGCTGCCCCCATTACAACGCTACAATTTTTTTCAGGGGCAATTCTATACTTCCTGAGAAAATTGTACGAAAGCTGTAAAAATCCCTACGGCACTATGTGAAGTGCACGATAACTCTCGAAAGGATCAGCCGATTCGGTCCAAAATTTGACCCTCTTAATATTTGTCCACTCCTTCCGGTACCTTCCCCTCAAAAGTGGAAAAATTTTCACTGGAATGGTACGCACGATTATCTTGAACGGAGAAGCCGATTTGGTGAAACTTCGGATCTCCTTATATTTTGTCCAAATTATTAAATAGAAGTGAAAATTCTAAAAAAATATTCGTAATCTTAGCTCTGTTCCTTTACTTTTGAACGGTAAAAGTCAGGGGGGATGCCAACTGTTTCGAGGTAAAAATCACTACAGCCACATACGCACCATAGGTCTGTAGCGATTTTTACCTTTAAACAGTTGTCATTCCGGCTTAAACAGTGGTTTTTGTACGTCAAAAATCACCACAAGTAGCGGGAAAACCACCAACTTGGCACCCCTGGTAATAGTGGTAAAAGAGAAAACTGCCCAAACTGCTCTCTCATTACCACTTTTACCACAAAAATACATTTTATTTTTCATTTCATTTCAGCGTTCGCTTTTTTCCTTTGTTTTTGTTTTTTTTTTTCATCATTGCCAAATAATATTCAAACAATTGTCGAAAAATCAGTTCTACCATTTTTTACCCGAAGAAATTTGTCTGGTAACCTGTGGTAGAAGATAACGACATTTTTGTTTTCTCTCTCTCTCTCTCTCCCTCTCTTAAAAGCTGCTACCAGTTTTGCAACTTTTTGGGGTTAAGGAACTCTTTGCAGGTTAAAAGTGTTAAGAAATGGTAACCTCAGGCAAGTAAAGGAACACAGCTCTTATAGGCGCCGAACCAACTAATAAGACGGATTAGGACATAACTTACAAATTAAGTATGCGATTTGGACGAAACTTTCGGAATAAATTTAGCAATGGATTTGGCCTCAGTTCAATGTCCAGACTTTTTATTCGTGCGTTCCCGGGAATTCACAGGTGATAAACCAGTCGTATATACCAAATTCTGTCGGGGAGGTGGTATATTTGATTAGTGGTGGGGAGGAATCATTCGGGTATGTTCTGAGACACACCTTCACCTCTCACTTTACGCCTCAAGCTGTTTTTCACCCCATTTACTCCTATTTTTTTTTGGGAATTTCTCAGGGATATGATACATTAGTTTATTTTAAAAGTCCATCCAAAAAATACTCGAAAAATAATAGTAAATGGGGTGAACAAAATGCTTGAGGCGTGAAGTGAGAGTTGAAGTGTATCTCAGAACATACCCGATTATTGGCATAAGGTATATAAGACATTCGCCCTCTAGCGGATATTTTCATGGAACTAAGTTAATTGGTTTAAGGTTGCTCCACTCGTCCCAACCTACTATAATTTAGATGTCGATTCTAATAACAGCAGTGTGTAAAGATTCTTCCTGCTTTTGTGGCAGTGTAACATCTTGGGTATGATATTTGAACCCCTTGTGCAAAGAAGGATTTCAAAATAGGTATTTTAGATTAATACGGACGACAGCCACTATTCGAACATTTAACAACTACATGTTATGTTTCGATGCCTCTTTCTGTAGCGATATTAAATTTCGTCAATTGGATATGGTGAAAAAAAAAACTATAAACTACTGCTACTAAAATATATAACGCTCTACTAGATGAGATCTCGCTTCTCAAAAGTAGTAGGCAATCAGATGGAAACTCAAAAAAGTTTGTTCATTTCTGTAGAGCAATTTGAACACTACATATCCTCAAGTACATGAAACCGATAATAGTGCTGCATCATCAGTGCCTACAGAGATATCCATGTAAGACGATGACTCATTCCGGTAGCCTACGTTGAACACTACATATCAACTTTAATGCTTCCTCAAGTCCATTGAAGATATAATAGTGCATCAACAGTACCTATAGGGATATTATTACTGGAAGCACCGTGATATACTATTCACTTAGCCAATGCAACACGATTATTTAGACCACAGTGTCATCCCGTTCACTTCAACAACAATGTAGTTTTACTCCAGGGGGAGGTAGGTTCCAAAGAAAGTCTACTATATGGTTTGAACATCAAACAGCACGACTACTTCAACGCCATCTTCAATCAGTCATTGCAGTTTTAGCAGATTCAACAACCTGATATATTATTCAATAGTTCTGACTTTTTGAGCTATTTTTAAGAAGAACGCGTTCGAATGAAGCAAAAACTAATAAATTTATAGAAAGTGCCGTGTCATAGCTGTTAGACTTGCCAGATGTTGTACCAAAAATTTGCCAATCAGTACCACTTTGCTTGCGCTGGTACAAGGAAGTAGATATTATAGTATACGGATACAGTTACTATTCTAATTTACCAACTGCAAGTTATGGTTTGATGCCTCTTTCTGTACCGATGTTAATTGGATATGATGAGAAACAAACTTGTCGGCATAAGGCTCGTGGCTACGGAAAGTAGACATGCGCCCTCTTTCATTTAATTGATTTTAGTTTGCTACCCCATTTTCATCCTACTACAATTAAGACCTCTATTCTGATAACTTCAGTGGGTGAAGATTTTCCTGTTTTTGTTTTGGATAGAAGAAATTTGAACCACTTAAATTTCGTCAATTGGACATGGTTATGTCTAATACTATGTTTACACTTACGAAATCCACTCGATTTCAACTGTCAATTCCATTGCTCAAACGTCAAATGAAATCCAATCGATTTCAGATGAGTTTTCATTTGACGTACGCACAAAGGAATTGACAGATGAAATCGAGTGGATTTCGTAAATGTAAACATAGTATAAGCTACTGAAACATGCGACCTCTAACGGAAATGCTCATGGACTTAATTTAATTGGTTTTAGTTGGCTCCCCTATCTCCTTCAACTACAATTAAGACCAAATAAGTTATTTTATATTATTTATTAATGACCCTTTGTATATGACTTGATATTATTTCCCACTCTAATTTCGAGGTTATTTAAATTTGTTTATGACAATTATGTGTTTCCTTTGTTGACTTTCGTCTTAATTAAGTTTAAATTTAATTTAAAATTTTGTGCATTTTATTGATTTAAACAATAATTAAATGCCATTCATTCATTGCAATTTATAAATAATAATATGTTGCCACCACATTATTATTATACATTTTAATCTATATTTACACGTAGGCTTATAATACAATACATTGTGCATGAGACATATTGATGCAAGGCAGAGTGGACTAAATGATAAAATTCTAAATGAAATATTCAAGTAGGCATTAAAGGAGATATTATTCAGTCGACATAATAAATAATATTTGATGGTATCTTTTTCTATTTATAATCCCTCAGGACTGCTCCCTACTCTCACTCTTGATAAGATGAAGATGAAAATCACTGCGGGTATATCAGACATAAATCCCATTACTCCTTACAATTTTGGTAGAGGTCTTTACCTCTACATATGAATTTATTCTGTATTCTTTAGTACGCTATAATTTATATAAATGTATAATAGCTCTCTTCAAGATAACCAGGATTAAAGCAATGGACGAAACGTCTCCGCAATTCCGATTGCCGCGCATCATTAAACCTAACATGAAGCAATCAGCAATTTAATAATTACAGTTTAAAGCCCTCTACGTTTCAAAAGTAACACTTTTAAGCTTTCGTACATTTGTAATTTGATTTTATAATTTTTCGTATTTTCTATTGTGATTGATCTTTAAATTTAAAGTTTAACTGATTTAATTGTAAGCAACTGTAAACTACTACTAAAATATATTACGCCCTACTAGATGAGATTTCGCTCCTCAAAAGTAGTAAGCAAGCAGATGGAAACTCAAAAAAGTTCGTTCATTTCTGTAGAGCAATTTGAACACTACATATCAACTTCAATGCTTCCTCAAGTCCATTGAACAGATAATAGTGCAACAACAGTACCTGCAGAGATATGATTACTGGAAGCATTGTGACATCCTATTCACTTCGCCAGTGCAACTTGATTATTGAAAGCACAGTGTCATCCCGTTCACTTCATCAATAATGCAGTTTTACTCGAGGGGGATGTTCCAAAGAAAGTCTACTATATGGTTTGAACAACCAACAAGACTATTTCAACGCCATCTTCATACCATCATTGCAGTTTTAGCAGATTCAACAACCTGATATTTATGCTACATTCAACAACCCATTATCCCTGATATAGGTTACTTATCGGATTCAACTACCCTGATACAGTTTACCGTAGTAGTTTCCACAACCTTTCATTTCAGATGCTTCATCGTGACGCTTTCAGCAGAGGGGGAGACAGTTACATTTTCAATGCCCTCAATATTTAAATAACCAGCTAAACCATAATGTGTTTTTTATACCCTCAGCATTTATGCTAGCGAGGGTATATACAGTTTCATACGGGCAAAATGTGTCTCATCGAAAAAATGGCTTTAGAACCCAAGTATGTTTGGACGAAATCCGTTTCAGCCAACTTGGAGTTGATTTAGCAATGTCCGTCCGCCTGTCTTTCTGTCTGGCTGGAGCGCACGATAACTCTCGTAATATTTTGTCCAAACTTAGTTTAATTTCGAATTTCGGCGCTTTAATATTAAGATACTTCTGTTGTAAGCAACTGTAAACTACTTACTTACTTAGCCGGCCCATTACAGAACATTTGCTCCATAAACCGAACTCTCTGTTTGTTGCTTCGCTTTCTGGAAAACCGCGTTTTTTCATCTCTTCATCCAAGACTTGGCCTGTCAGTCGTTGCATCTCGATAAGTATATCTATACTGATGTCGCTGTGGTTCATACGACGTCGATATTGACTGTCAACGCAGATTGGTCCGTAGATCTTTCAAAGATTTTTTTCTCTCAAACACACCAAGCACTCTCTTGTCTGCTTGCACAAGTACCCAGGCTTCGGAACCATACATGCACGGGTAGTATCAGTGTTATGTAAAGCGTTATTTTTATTTGACGAGATGTGGCTTACTTAGCCCAAAGTAGCATCTGTTGGCCAACACTATTCTGTTTATTTCACAACTGATGTTGTTTGTTGTGTTCATGGCGGTGTCGAGGTAGACGAAGTTCTTTATTACCTCAAAATTGTAGGTACCAACATTCACAGTTGGTGCTAGATCGGTGGACGTATTACACGTCGATACCATCAACTTGGTTTTATCGCCGTTTACTGCCAGACCGACTTTAGCAGATTCCTTTCCACTTTTACAAAGGTATCAGTTATGTACTTCCTTTACCGACCGACCCATGATGTCAATGTCGTCGGTATAAGCATATGGCTGTCTATATAAATTGTTCCCCTTCTTTTGACTCTTCGGAGAGGTTCTTTCCTATTTTAACTTAGGCCGAGTATCAGTTAATGCCATCTTGCAAATGAGCTTTGCGGGGATACCAAAATCAGACATGGCTTGGAACACCTTTGAACGTATAGGGCTGTCGAAGTCTGTTTTATAATCGACAAAAAGATGGAATGTGTCGATCTGCATTTCTTGGGTCTTTTCCAGGATTTTTCTAACCGTTGTTTGTGTCCAAACAAATATGTGTTTGCAACATTTTGTAACATATCTCAATTTTATTTGTTTGGCTACCAACAGATTTTTTATGTTAGAACATATTTTTTTTATGGGTGGAGAGAAGATTTTTGTCAAAGAGAGTAACAACAAGGCTCTCGCGGCTGCGGAATGCCGATTTATAATAAAGAGCTGTGTGTATGGTGTAATAGGATACGCAGATGCTTTTGTAGTGTGTATGCGGTAAAACACGTGTTTTTCGTGATTTGTTCTTGTTAACCAACGTAGCAAGCGAAGAGGAAAAGAAAAATGCGATTAATTTTTTTTTCTTCAGTGTTCTAGAGACAATCGTTGAGTAAAGACGGTAAAGTAAGTGAATAAGTCAGTGTTTTGTCTTTTCTTAAAGAAATTGTGCTTTTTAGTAAATGAATGTCCAATACATTTTATAATTGAATCAAAAAGGGGAATGGAAATATTTTATTGGACAAGGAAGAAATCGCATTTAATATTGGTAATTACATCAATACATTTTTCATATACATACATACATATGTATATTTGAAATATGTATGTACCTATATATTACATTATATATTCATCAGATGCCGATTTCCCGCTGATGATTTCAACTTTGAAGAAAATGTGTTTTATTTTACAACTAAGGAGAATCGTTCAACGATGTTTCTATATAATTTTCTCTTTTTAAAAGTGCGACTTTTTATAAATTATTTCATTCAGTTTTTTCTTTTATTAAAGTCTGCTTTGTATTTCTTTGGAATTTTTTATGTACCTATGTGTCTGTTGTGCTTTTGCTTTTTTTCTATGCCTTTCAATAAACCACCACCATTTATAAATGTGTGTATATGTTGAGCGCTTGCTGAGAGCAAGTGAGCAAACATTTCAATGTGCTTCACATTGACATTTACGCTCACTTGCTCTCAGAAAGCGTCCACTGGTGCATGTGTTTGTATTTGTTTGCTCCCAAACATATAATTTGTTTGCACCCAAACATATATTTGTTTGCAGGACCCAAACATATGTTATGTTTGGGACTGATTGCAAACAAATATAGGTTTGCTGCAAAATATGTTTGGGACATATATATGTTAGAAAGGCGTTTTTATCTTCCTTGGTCCTGGTATCCTAATATGGATTTTGCGGCTGTTTGCATGTTTTCTTTGTTCGTGCTTTATTTGCAACGTTTAGACGGGTACGTACCTTTGCTACAACAAGGTAGTGGTCCGAGTCTATGTTTGCTCCTCGGAACGATCGTACATCCAACACGCTCAATGAATGTCTTCCATCTATCACAACGTGCTCAATTCGATTTATTGTTCTTTGATCTGGAGACAGCCAGGTGCTCTTATGAACATCGAGATGCTTAAATCTGGTACTGCTTACTGCCATGCTTTTTGCGCTACGAAGTCGTCTATCAGCTTCATTCCATTGTCAGATGTTTCATTGTGGAGACTGAATTTCCCGACTGTTGGGCCAAAGATATTCTCCTTTCCAATTTTGGCATTAAAATTGCCTAGAATAGTTTTAATGCCATGGGCAGGACAACGGTCATATGTTTCTTCTAGGCGCTCGTAGAATATTCGTCCTTGTCTTCAGTGGGAGCAGGAGTTTTTAATCGAATTGTAGCGAGTGTTTCATTCACTGGTGTAAGGCCAGATGTAGTACGTAAGCAGATCGAAAGTACATATCAACTTCAACGCTTCCTCAAATACATGAAACCGATAATAGTGCATTCTGAGTACCTGCAGAGAGTTAATAATGTATGTTTTTAAGGAACTAATCGTTTGGTGTTTCATTGAATGAACTCCTACAACCTACGAAAACCTCTGGTTTCAAACTTCATCATTACTGGACAAGATGATTTCGCAACATAGTGACCGGAGGTCCGCGTGGTATACGACTTTCAAATATTAACATTTGTGTGTTTAAGTTATATTTAGAATTAACGCTCTATAATTATACATTTTTATTTCATTTATATAAACAGACATACAATACACCACATGAATTTGTTAATATGCATGCATATGTGCAAATGCTTGTCGCCTGTCCAAGCCACAAATGACCCTTAGGTCTAGAAAGTAATTGAATATAGTTGACCCGGTCAATAAAATTTAATATATATTGTGTGTAAGCAGAATATTCATATAAATGTTTTGTGTTGACAATTTTTCATACTACGGCAGCAGCATACTTGTTATTGTTGGCTTCTGCTTTTATCGTTGACGATGTAAAATTTTCTACAACATTCATATGTACATATGTAATATTAAACGATGACGTTATATGTTTGTATTTGTATGCTGCGGTAAATGGCAAAATGCCCAAACACAACTTTCAATTTTTTTTGCAGTTACAAAAATTCCACATTAGAAGCATAAAGGCAGGCCAGCGAGCACAGCAGCTGGTGGTGTATGAAAGTAAGAATAGCGACCAACCAACCGGTAAGCCTAGGCTGCATTTGGCCATATGTGCCGCACACAAAAAAAGTTCTACCATGAAGTGAAAAGTAAACACACATTTTTGTGCAATCATTAAAATGATGATGCCCTTCCGCCCCTCTATCCTTCCGAACTCTTTCATTTCCTTCTTCCTTTTCCTGTATTTTCCTGATTGTGATAGTGTCTCGTTGACACTATACATGCCGTGCCGCCGCCTTTTCATATTTCCCCAATCATGGCCAGAATGGCTTAAAATTAATGTTTGGTCGTCCGTTCATTCACTTTTTTTGGTTGAGAGCAGGACATGCATGCCTACCATTCAGGGTATGTTCAGTGTTTGCTTGTGTGTGTTTCCCCTATTTGTGCCATGGCATAAAAAAGCACCATTAAAAATAGTTTAACCATTTCCGTTTATGGCCGTCTATATGTTGTGTGGAGGAAGTTGATCAAAGGAACCGAGTGTGCCAACAGCCAGTAATGGTCAGTGGCTTATGGGAAAAAGGGGAATTGAAAGGGATTAGTAATGTACAAAGGATTATAAATTAATTGATCACTTCCATGCATAGTTCTTTTGTGTGTGCGAGTGTGGTTTTGGCTATATGACATTCTCGGCAAATGGTGCTAATTTTCATTAGAAAGGTCTTAGTATTTAGGATTTTAGTGTAGTTTGCATAAATTTATTGCATTTTTTTTATTGATGACCCCAATTGTGGGACATTAAAAAATACATTTTTTTACCATTTTTTACTAATTTTTATTATAAATTTTCTTATCTTTTCAGGTATGTATTTCATTATGAAGCGGTTTAAATTTATTGTATGTAAGAAAAAAATGTTATTTCATAAATCATCTGATAGATAAATATGCCTAAAAGTATGCAACGGAAAATAACATATATTTACAAATTATTATTTGCTTTCTTCATATCTAATTACTCAGTCTTTAAAAACAAAATGTTGGCCCTGTATTGGGTAGGTATTAAAAAGGGCCAGACCTAATCAACACAGTCTAAACCAAAGAATATATCTTAGGTGCAAAAAACGTTGTATATTTTTAAGTACATCTTCTATAAGAAGACCTTCAAACTTTTCTATAAGAAGACCTTTCAAGTTTTTTGTAAGAAGACCTCCATAGACTTCTACAAGAAGACATTCAAAGTCTTCTATAAGGCCCCCTTATAGTCTTTTATCAGAAGACCTTCAATAAGAAGAACTTCCAAGTCTTCTATAAAAAGACCTTCAAAGTCTCCTATACGAAGACCTCCCAAGTCTCCTATAAAAAGACCTTTAAAACCCGTTAAAGGTAGTGAGCTAACATGTGCCGCGCGTTCACCCATAAGAACGTTAAAAACTTGGGTTTGGGCGTCGGGTTAGTAACCCTCCCCTAGAAAAAACAGCCTACTATGACAAAACGAAAGAAAAGAAAAACAAACCCCTCTAAACTTGACGAACCCCGCAAACGTTTTAAGGGCCATGATCTTGAAAAGTACAAGGCCGATATTACTGCCATACAGGAAATACGATGGATTGGGAAAGACGTCACAACAACTGTATTATAGCTGCCATGACGTAAAGCATGAGTTTGGTTGCGGATTCGTAGTTAATCGGAGGCTAAAACATCTGGTATCAAGCTTCACCCCAGTGAATGAAAGACTTGCTGCAATTCGAATAAAAGCTAAATTCTTCAACATCAGCTTTATTTGCGCTCATGCTCCGACTGAAGAAAAGGACGAACAGACCAAAGATATATTTTACGAGGGATTAGAAGAAACTTATGACCGTTGCCCTGCCCATGACATTAAAATCATTCTAGGCGATTTTATTGTCAAAATTGGTAAGGAGAATATCTTTGGCTCAACAGTCGGGAAATTCAGTCTCCACAGTGAAACATCTGACAATGGTATGATACTGATAGACTTTGCATGATTTAATCATCTCGGTATTCATAAGGGCACCTGGCTGTCTCCAGATCAGAAAACAAGAAATCAAATTGATCATATTGTGATAGATGGAAGACATTCATCGAGCGTGGTGGATGTACGATCGTTCCGAGGCGCAAACATTGATTCGGACCACTACCTTGTTGCAGCAAAGGTACGCACCCGCTTAAACGTAGCAAACAAAGTACGAACAGACACAACACGAAAGTTAGACATCGGTAAGCTGCAATCAAAACAGATAGCCACAGCATATTCCACTCAACTAGCCCAATTGCTTAATCAAAGCACTCCTCATCCCGATAACATATCAGCGCAATGGCAAAACATTGTCCACTCCATGCAAACAGCCGCAAACTCCATACTTGGATACCAGAGACCTCCACCAAGGAATCCATGGTATGATCAGGAGTGTCGTGCTGCCACAGAAGAGAAAAATGCGGCATATAGGGCTACTTAACAATCCGTAGCAACGCGTAGCGCACGAGAGAGATACAGGGAGAAAAGGAGAGAGGAGAAACGTCTTTTCCGCAGGAAAAGAGAGAGAGGGAGATGGAAAAGCGGGAATGTAAAAAAATCGAGATGTACAGGAGCCAGAAGGAAGTCCGAAAATTCTACCAAAGAGTAAAGCATAAAACTGATGGCTATGGTACAGGCACATCCTCCTGTAGAGACCAGCAAGGTATATGGAAAGAACATTTTTCAAAACTGTTGGTATACAATAGCAGCGAAGACGACGAAGATACCACAGTCCCAATCCCAGAAGATGGTATTGAATGTATACCGCGCAGCCAAGATGAGGTAAAGACAGCAATAAATCGGCTGAAGAATAAAAAGGCAGCAGGAGCCGATGGCTTACCAGCCGAGCTGTTCAAAACCGGAGGCGACACGCTGATAAGGTGTACTCATCAGCTAGTTAGCACCATCTGGCAGGAAGAACGAGTACCCGACGATTGGAACCTGATCATCCTGTGTCCCGTCCATAAGAAAGGAGATAAGACTTTATGCTCTAACTATAGGCGCATAAATATTCTCCCTATTGCCTACAAGATAGTGTCAGGGATATTGTGCGAACGTCTAAAGCCCATGGTCAACGAAATAATTGGACCATACCAATGTGGCTTTAGACCTGGCAAGTCCACCATTGACAAGATTATTAACCATGCGGCAAATCCTGGAGAAGACCCAAGAGGTGCAGATCGACAACTACCACCTTTTTGTCGATTATAAAGCAGCCTTCAACAGCCCGCTACGTTCAAAGGTATTCCAAGCGATGTCTGAATTTGGTATCCCCGCAAAGCTCATTCGGCTTTGTAAAATGACTCTAACTGACACAAGATCTTCCGTTAAAATAGGAAAGAACCTATCCGAAGAGTTTTGTACCAAAAGAGGTTTCAGGCAAGGAGACGGCCTTTCGTGGGATCTTTTAAATATCCTGCTAGAAAAGGTTATACGAGAGGCAAACGTCAAAAAAAGTGGCACAATCTACACCAATAGCCACATGTTACTTGCTTATGCTGATGATATAGACATCATGGGACGATCAGTAAAGGAAGTAACTGATACCTTTAGGAAGGTCGAAGCACAATCTGCGAAAGTAGGTCTGGCGGGTAACGGCGAGAAGACCAAGCTGATGGGTGTCGACGCGAAATGCGTCCATTGAGATCGGACCAACTGTTGAAGTTGATTCCTATAATTTTGAGGTAGTAAAAGACTTCGTATACTTCGGCACCGCCGCAAACACAACAAACGACATCAGTTGTGAAATAAAAAGAAGAATTGTATTGGCCAACAGATGCTACTTTGGCTTAAGTAAGCACTTTAAAAACAAAGCCACAACTCGTCAAACAAAAATAACGCTTTACAAAACACTGATACTGCCTGTGCTGATGTATGGTTCCGAAGACTGGGTACTTGCGCCAGCAGATAAGGCAGTGCTTGGTGTGTTTGAGAGAAAAATTTTTCGAAAGATCTACGGACCAATCTGCGTTGACGGTGAATATCGACGTCGTATGAACCACGAGCTGTATCTGCTATACAACGACATCAATAAAGTTAAACGTATCGAGATGCCGCGATTGCGTTGGCTAGGCCATATAATAAGAATGAGCGATTTTATTATATGGCCTATGGCAGGCCAAAGAATAGATGGCCCAAAACAAGTGGATGAAGAGATGACAAGGCGCGATATTATAAATAATGAAGCACTAAAAGAGAGAATTGGCAAACTTTTCTTAGATCGGTCTCAAATGTTCTGTAATGGGCCAGCTAAGTAAGTAACTTCCAAAACTTTTATTAGAAGCCCTTCAAAGTCTTCTATAAGAAGAACTTCAAAGTCTTCTATAAGAATACCTTCATAGTCTTCTATAAGAAGACCTTCCAAGTTTTATGTAAGAAGGCCTTCAAAACCTTTAATTATAGAAGACCTTTAAAATCTTCTGTAACAAGTAAAAAAGTATCAATCGGCTTTACCGACAGAGATATACCCTCAGCCTGTGTATATTGAAACAATTTTTTCCCTAAAAACGCATGTATTTAGGGGTTTTTAAAAATTTTGGGCGTTTGAACCGACAAAAATGTTGATTAGGATTAAAGATCAAATGTATTGCGGAGGAGATACTAAAAAGAATGGATCTCCAGCCACTACATATGGCTCCATAGGGGTTTTTACACCCTTCGTGCTGTTTGCTCAATAAGTATGGACTTACCCCTGAAAAAACGTTTACCATAGTAATTGAGGCAACGAATGCAAGTTGCTTCAACAAAAATCAAAGTGATTCCATATCAGGTCTTTAAGTGAACTTATCCAAAATTTTGTGTGGGAGATACCGGATGGAGTGGACAAATACAGTCCATATTTGAACCTGATCTATATAGATATATTAGGATGTGTAAAGTATGGACCAATTCGGACACTCCCTTCAAGAGTTACCGCACGAACAATTTTTACGAACATTTTTGAAATTTTGTGGAGGAGGTACCTGAAGGAGTGGACCGATGTGGCTTATCTTCGAACTTAAACTATGTTTGGACAAAATATTACTAAGGCCAAATATTGGATCGAATCGGCAGATCCGTTCGAGAGGTATCTTGCGCTCCAACCACTACACACGGTGTCATAGGGCTTTTTTGCAACTTTCATGCTATTTTCTCAGGAAGTATGGACTTGCCCCTGATGAAACTTGTACCATCGTATGGGGGGCAGTGAATACAAGTTGCTAAAACAAAAATCAAAGTGATCCGAGAGATGGCCCTAAACTGAACTTTTCCGAAATTTTGTGTGGGAGGTACCCGAAGGAGTGGACCGATTGAGTCCATATTGAAACCTTATCTAAGTCTGGTACACATTTCACGATGGGCAAAGTATGGATCAAATCGGTTACTCCCTTCAAGAGTTATCGTGCGCACAAATTTTCCGAACATTTTCTAACTTTTGTGGGGGAGGTACCGGAAGGAGTGGACCGATATAGCCCATCTTCGAACTTAAACTAAGTTTGGGCAAAATATTACGAAAGCCAAAATTTGAACCGGACCGGTTCATCCGTTCGAGATCTATCGTGCGCTCCAGCCAGCCAGCCAGACAGGCAGACAGACAGACGGACGGACATTGCTCAATCGACTCCAATTTGTCTAAAACACATTTCGTCCAAACATACTTGGGGTCTAAAACCATTATTTCGATGAGGCACATTTTGCCCGTATGAAAGTGTATATACCCTCGTTAGCATAAATGCTGAGGGTATAAAAAGTCCTTCAAAGTCTTCCATAACAAGAAATTCATCGTCTTCTATAAGAATACCTTCAAACTCTTCTATAAGAAGACCTTTAAAGTATCACATAAAAAGATCTTCAGAGTCTTCACTAAGAAGACATTCATAGTCTTCTCTATGAAGACCTACAACATTTTCGGTAAGAAGACTTACGATGTCTCCTATAAGAAGACCTAAAAAGGCTTCTAAAGAAGAAGACCAGCCAAGTTGTCTATAAAAAGTCCTTCTTCTTCAATGAAGGACCCTTAAAAATCTTTTTTGGGAGGCCTTCAACGTCATTTGTAGGAAGACATTCAAAATCTTCTATAAAAAGAGCTTCAACGTCTTCTATAAAAAGTCGTTCAATGTCATCTATAACAAGACATACAACCTGGACTGGTTGCGTCCATAATGAATCAGGCAGCAGCTTGTCGTGTGGTCCCAATATACATGCCGAGCACGTCCGGAACTTAAATGGGCTAAAGCAACTCGTGTTTGCCTTGACAGCTGGTGTTCTTCTGGCGTGATTGATGGGGTTGGTCCCTAAGTACGGCATTCATACTGTATCTCTATATTGCCTGCGCAACTGTATCCGTGCCTGCCTCTAGAGCAATGCCGTTCTATGGTATTGTTGAAGTTACGAAGTTTTTCGGCAATTCACACACACGACCCGAACGCAAAGAAAGAGCACACAAAAGAGAGCAAATGTTTTGATTTGTTTTTGTTTTGCAGCATGCGTGCATACAACCTTACTAACACACTGTCAAAATATGCCAATATATAAAATTGTGTGTGCCCTCTTCTTGGTCGGCAGTGCTCTAGAGCAATGTCCGGCAAAAAGGGGCACACGTGCCCTTGATGAGAATAACAACAGAACAACCACCTCTCAGTCTTCGTTCAGAAGTCAAAGAAGAAGGTTCTGTTGTCGGTTGTTTCAATGATTTTTAATTTTAGCAATGCATTAACGCACACGCTGTTTGTGGAGAGAGCGAGAGAGAGTCGTATGCGTGAGGCCGCAAACAATGCATTTGTATTGGTGCCGATACCTGCTCTAGAGGTTCTCGTTGGTCTAGAGGTTCTCGTTTATACATTTGGACCTCTCTCTCTCTCTCTCTAGATCATTAAGATCTCTTCTGACGTGCCTGGGTGGGAGAAGCCTATCCATTAAATCGTGACAGGAGTGCTCACGGCGAAAACATCCAAGCAGGTACAGCATCGACAACATTCTGTTGTGTTGATGTACCGGTAAAACCTTCGCCTCCTCATGAAGATGGTCCACTGGTGTCATGACGAGGCACCCTATTGCATTCCTCAGGTTGGCATTCTGGCAGGTTTGAATATTGTTCCACGGCGTACCGCATATCACGCTAGCGCCGCATAGCTTCCCACAGACCGGTCTATTGCTTGACAAGACGTCAACAAGGTTTCTTTATCAGCACCCCAAACGCTGCCGGCCAGCGACTTGAGGACTTTGTATTTAGGAGAGTTGATGGTCGGAATCAGTGCACCATCGACCAATATGTTCAGCGGTAGCCTCATTTCAACAGTTCAAGTGACAGACACTTCGCAGACAAAGATTTTGTTTTTTAATTTTTGTTGTTGTAAATATTCACTCAGTTATTCACTATCAAATGCAAGAGTTTTTGTTGCATTAGATTTTAAAAAATTGTTGCAAAAAAATTAACTTCATATTTGTTTAAATGTTAAATGCATTCGTAATGAAACTGGACAAGATGTATATTCAATTAATAGCAGAAAGAGATTTTGCATGAAATTCATACAAATTTAGCTGTGCATTTGTATGGGAGCTAAATCAAAATATGGACCTATTTTGAGAAATGTTTGCAAGGAGGATTTCTACCCCCGGAGACACTATAATACCATATTATAGCTAAATATGTTATTAAATATGGGATAACAAGTAAAAATTCAACGAATAGGGGGTACCATAAAAGGGGCTACATCGAAACATAAATCCGTGTTGAAAATGTTTTGTAAGAAGATTTTATACGCAGTGAGAACACGGAATGCAAAATTACAGCCAAGTTGGTTTAAAAATGTGGTCATGATATTCAAAATACCTTAAATTTCAGTGACGTATCTCAATACGTTTGCAAGTTATTAATTTCGCGCCGCTAGATTAGTGCTTTCGACCACCGTGCGACGCCAAGATCGTCGTACAATCGTCCGCATACATTAGGTTCTCTATGCCGTCTGGAGGGTGTGAAATTTCAGAAAGGTAAACGTTAAACAGTCCGAGTTTTAGACTTCTTGTTTCTGAATTCCCCAAACGACTGGCGTCCGCACACATAAGCTGTGTTCCTTTACTTACCTGAGGTTACCATTTGTACCATTTGTTTTTTTACAATTTGTTACCATTTTTAACCTGCAAAGCGTTCCTTAACCCCGAAAAGTGGCAAAACTGGAAGCAATTTTTAAGAGAGTGAGAAAGGAGAGAGATGGCCAAAATGGCTTTCTCTTCTACCACAGGCTACCAGCAAAATTTCTGCAGGTAAAAAATGGCAGAACTGATTTTTCGACTTTTGTTTGACGATTATTTCACAATGAAGAAGAAAATGGACAAAAAACAGAAGAAAAAGTCGAACGCTGACAAAACTAAATTAAAAACTGTGAAATAAAAGACGAAAATTTATTTTTTTATGTTTCTTTTTGACATTGATGCCAGATCTACCATTTTTCCGTTCCTTTACTTTTCTGGTAAAAATGTTCATGAGAGAGCAATTTTGACACTTTTCTCTTTTACCACTCTTACCATTAAAAAAGTAAAGGAACAAAGCTATAGTTGATTATCCATCATTTCGAATACGTCTGGAGAGGAGTGGGCTTTCTACAGCTTGTCATGGTTGACGGTATCAAAGGCTTTCGATGATGGGTCAAGTGCCACCATGACTGTTCGGACGCACGGTTGTACTGGTGTACTGGTTCAGTCCTCTACTGATATGTTTGGATATGGCATGCAATGCTGTTGTATTACTATGATGCATTTTCCGGAATCCACATTGATGTTGGGCAACTGGATAACTGCTTCTAATCGTTGTGCCTTAGAATCTTTTTTATACCCTCAGCCTTTAGGCTAAAGAGGGTATTTACACTTTGATACGACCAAAAATGTGCCTCATCGAAATAATGGTTTTAGACCCCAAGTAGGTTTGTACGATATCCGTTTCAGACAATTTAGAGTAGATCTAGCAATGTCCGTCCGTCTGTCTGTCTGTCTGGCTGGTGCGCACGATAACTCGCGAATGGATCAATCGATTTGGTTCAAATTTTGGGTATCAAAATATTTTGTCCAGATTTGATTTAAGTTCGAAGATGGGCCATATCGGCCCACTCCTTCAGGTACCTCCCCCACAAAAGTTCAAAAATGTTCGGAAAAATTGTCCGCACGATAACTCTTGTAGGGAATAACCGATTTGGTCCATATCTTGTATATCGTAAACATTCTACAAGAGGAAGATGAGGTTCCAATATGGCCTCTATCGGCCCACTCCTTCCAGAGGTCCGCAAAATGCCACTCGCTTTTAATGCATATTCGCGATTTCGTGCTTTTTTCATTGCTTGCTATTGCCATCTCTGTTTAATGCTATTGCTTGCTTTGCCTTTACTTTCATGAGTGTGTGCCAATTGCACACACTACAAGAGCTCGTTGCCTTTTTTTGCACGCTGCCTTCGAAAAAGCACGTTGCATTACAAAAAGCAGTAGATATTTCTGGTCAAATTTACATGTTAATAAACATAAAAATGAATGTTGAGACAATAAAAACAATTACTAGTAATGGTGTTTATCCTATTATTAAAGAAACTCAAAGAAAGAGCGAAATTTGGCAAATGTATTAATTTATTCAAACAGAAGATGGTACGATACTGTGTGGTGGTATGCAGTATTGTGCATACTGCATTTGCGAATCGTGTGAATACAAATATAAAAGCAAGCAAGCATGCACTAAAGCAGTGAATCATTTTTTGGGGTGAATCTGCTTTTTGCGCATTCATATTTTTTATATGCAAGGCACTGCACTATTCGCTTTTGGGAAAAGGCAATAGAGTGTGCCTTTTATATGCATTTTGCGGACCTCTGACTCCTTCGAGTACCTCCCACACAAAATTTCGGAAAAGTTCAGTTTAGGGCCATCTCTCGAATCACTGTGATTTTTGTTTTAGCAACTTGTATTCACTGCCCTCCATACGACGGTACAAGTTTCATTAGGGGCAAGTCCATACTTCCTGAGAAAATAGCCTGAAAGTTGTAAAAAAACCCCTATGACACCGTGTAAGGTGGTGGGAGCGCAAAATAACTATAGAACGGATCTGCCGATTCGGTCCAAATTTTGGCCTTAGTAATATTTTGTCCAAACATAGTCTAAGTTTGAAGATAAGCCATATCGGCCCACTCATTCAGGTACCTCCCCCACAAAAGTTCAAGAATGTTCGGAAAATTTGTTCATACGGTAACTCTTAAAGGGAGTGGCCGAATTGGTCCATACTTTACACATCCTAATATATCTACTAGATATAGATCAGGTTCAAATATGGACTATATTTGTCCAATCCATCCGGTACCTTCCACACAAAATTTCGGATTAGTTCACTTTAAGACCTGCTATCGAATCACTTTGATTTTTGTTGAAGCAACTTGCATTCGCTGCCTCAATTACGATGGTAAAAGTTTTTTCAGGGGCAAGTCCATACTTCTTGAGTAAACATCCCGAAGTGTGTAAAAACCCCATATGGCAACATATGTAGTGGCTGAAGATCCACTTCCATAATGGTCAATGTAAATCCATACCTTTCAGTATCTCCCCGCAAAACTTTTGATCCGTAATCCTAATGAACATTTTTGTCGTTTCAAATTCTCAAAATTTATGAAAACCCCTAAATACATACATACGTTTTTTGGGAAAAAAATTTCTTCAATATATACAGGCTGAGGGTATATCTCCGTCGGCAAAGCCGACTGATACTTTTTTACTTGTTTTTATTTGAGTTGGTGCCGGCAGAGCTATATAGAGTTTTTGGGACATTATCTCAGGAAACAAAGTGTACCATCTTAAAGGGGACGCGAGCACAACCTGCTGGACAAAATTTCATGATGATCCGAGAATAGTTCCTGCACTTGTGCCACAAATATACACCTTTTTCAGATGTAATTCGAATTATTTTAATTGTAATTCGAGAATTCTATTTATCATTCGTTACATTTCATTTGTAATTCTACAATTCCATTTGTAATTCGAATTATTTCATATATAATTCGAAATATTCTATGTGTAATTCGAATTATTCCGTTTGTAATTTGAATTATTCCGTTCGTAATTCGAATTAATCCATTTTTAATTCGAATTATTTCATTTAATTGTAATTCGAAAAACCAGGTATAAACTATTTTTTGTTTCGAATTTCAAACAAAATATTTCGAATTATGAATGGAATAATTCGAAATTCAAATGGAATAGTACGAATTACAAATGAAATAATTCGAATTACAAATGAAATAATTCGAATTACAAATTGAATAATTTGAATTACAAATGAAGTATTACGAATTACAGCTAAAATGTTTCAAATTACATCTGAAAAAGGTGTACTTCATATTTGAACCTGATTTACGTTAGGAAGAAATATTACAATTTACAAAGTTCGGACCAAATCGGGTTCTCCAATCGAAAATTTCGTGTGCCCCATTTTAACGAAAAATTTTGAGCTTTTGTCAAGGAGGTACCCAAAAGAGTGGACCGATACGGCACATCTTCGAACTTGATCTAAATTGGTTTTCAATCGGTTGATCCTTTTCAGAGTTATCGTGTACTTTAGCCAGCCAGACAGACATGGCTATATCGACTCCAAATCGTCTGAAACGGGTTTCATTCAAACATATTTCGGGTCTAAAACTATTATTTCAATGTGGCTGATTTTCATCGTATCAAAGTGTATATACCCCCGTAAGGCTAAAGGTTGAGGGTATAGAAAAACCTTCTATGAATTCCCTGCACAAAAAACTACTCTCTGTTTTTCAAATTAATTTGAATCGCTTGTAATTTATGAGGTCATAATTTTTAAAATACATATCGTGTTCGGCAATAGATTTTCAATTCTTAAAAGAGTTAAATATTTAAAATTGCTATCTTATCTTTAGTTTATAACACCAAATATTTATTGTTCCCGCTCTCTAAGCGAATTCAAATAAAACTGAGCAAATATTCCCACCCTCACTCAGCCCCCATCGCCCACACAAAAGGCTGACTAATAATCCAAACTGAACACTCCTTGGGGATTTACAATTTAGTGTGCGACGCACACACACACCCGATCCGGGCGCACATCGACACAATCACAACCTGATTCTATACCAGCTATAATCGTTGACACAGTCATGCCAACAACAGCAGCAAAAAACTGAATATGAATGAAATTCTTTCCTCCTTTCCGCTTCTCATTTCCATGGAAATATAAAGAAAAAATAAGCACACACAGATTTTGCTTTTATTCCCATATTTGCATGTGTAAGTGTGTCTATCTACGTCTCTCTCTCTCTGTGTGTGTTCAACTGCACACACAAAAGGATTTTACGATATTATCCTGACATAACTCCATTCACATGTGTCACACACATGTCTCTAACAATGCAAAAGGGAATTCTCGAAATGGATAACCAACAACAACAACGGCAGCAGGAAAAAAGCTACTACAGCTTAGACCAACAACAACAATAATAGCACCAGCAAACAGTCAACATTGGAGGCGCCAAACAAAGAAAGAACTAAAAACAAGTAACGATTTTTAATAGTGCGGTAGGTCATGTTCATTGATAACAACAGCAACAGCGGCGGCACCCGTTTGGATCCAACTTGCAATCTTTGCACAAAAGGACAACGAGCCTACCCACACACATATGAAGAGAATAGACAGACACACTGGTGTCTGTTAGTAAGTGGAAATAGTTTCACACGCACACACACCACTCGCCCACAAATTTGCACATAGACACACAATTAGTGGATGTGTGTTCTGAGGGAAGAGGGTATCTGAGGACGCTTGGAATCATCTCTATTTGCTGATGAGTGTCCTTTGAGTATATGTACAACAACTGATGATGACGAGCACGATGCTGCTGATGTTGATGATGATGACGGTGATGGCAAATAGTGTGATGTGCTACATGTTGTTGTTGTTTTTACTGGCAGTTTTAAGTGTCATTTGCCGTTATGCATGCCGTATGGTCATTTGCCTTTTTTGAGCAGAGATAACAGTTTAGGTCCAATTTGGGAGCCAAAAGCAATCATTTTTTATAGGAAATTTTAAAGGCTGAATTTATTGAAGGTCCTCTTATGGAAGTCTTTGAAGGATTTCTTACATAAGACTTTGAAGGTGTTCTTGAAGATCTTATAGAAGGCTAAGGTCTTTTTATGAAACACTAAGGTCTTCTTTTAGAAGACTAAGGTCATCTTATAGAAGACTAAGGTCATCTTATAGAAGACTAAGGTCATCTTATAGAAGACTAAGGTCATCTTATAGAAGACTAAGGACTTCTTACGGGAGACTTCTTATTGAAGACCCTAGTCTTCTATGGAAGAGTATGGTATACATAGGTCTTTTTATGGAAGAGTATGGTCTTCTTATAGAAGACTAAGGTCGTCTTATAGAAGACTAAAGTCGTCTTATAGAAGACTAAGGTCTTCTTATAGAAGACTAAGGTCTTATTATAGAAGACTAAGGTCTTCTTATAGAAGACTAAGGTCGTCTTATAGAAGACTAATGTCTTCTTATAGAAGACTAAGGTCTTCTTATAGAAGACTAAGGTCTTCTTATAGAAGACTAAGGTCTTCTTATAGAAGACTAAGGTCTTCTTATAGAAGACTAAGGTCTTCTTATAGAAGACTTAAGTCTTCTTATAGAAGACCAAGGTCTTCTTATAGAAGGCAAAGATGTTCTTATGGGAGACTTAGGTCTTCTTATATAAGACTAAAGTCTTCTTTTAGAAGACTAAGGTCTTCTTATAGAAGACTAAGGTCTTCTTATAGAAGACTAAGGCCTTCTTATAGAAGACTAAGGTCTTCTTATAGAAGACTAAGGTCTTCTTATAGAAGACTAAGGTCTTCTTATAGAAGACTAAGGTCTTCTTATAGAAGACTAATGTCTTCTTATAGAAGACTAAGGTCTTCTTTTAGAAGACTAAGGTCTTCTTATAGAAGACTAAGGTCTTCTTATAGAAGACTAAGGTCTTCTTATAGAAGGCGAAGGTGTTCTTATAGGAGACTTAGGTCTTCTTATACAAGACTAAAGTCTTCTTATAGAAGACTAAAGTCTTCTTATAAGAAGAAGGTCTTCTTTTAGAAGACTAAGGTCTTCTTATAGAAGACTAAGGTCTTCTTATAGAAGACTAAGGTCTTCTTATAGAAGACTAAGGTCTTCTTATAGAAGACTAAGATCTTTTTACGAAAGAGTAAGGTCTTCTTATAGAAGATTAGGGTCTTCTTATTAAAGACTAAGGTCCTCTTATAGAAGACTAAGGCCTTCTTATAGAAGACTGTCTTCTTATAGAAGACTAAGGTCATCTTATAGAAGACTAATGCCATCTTATAGAAGACTAAGGACTTCTATGGAAGATCTTATTAAAGACCCTAGTTTTCTATGAAAAAGTATGGTATAGGTCTTTTTATGGAAGAGCATGGTCTACTTATAGAAGTTTTAGGTCTTCTTATAGAAGACTAAGGTCGTCTTATAGAAGACTAAGGCCTTTTTATGGAAAACTAAGGTCTTCTTATAGAAGACTAAGGTCTTCCTATAGAAGAAGACCTTATAGAAAATTTGGAAGGTTTTCTTATAGAAGACTTGAAAGATCTGCTTATGGAAGAAGTAGAAGGTATTCCTAGATAAGACTTTCCATACCTCCTTATGGAAGACTTTGAAGGTTCTCTTAGAGAAGACATTGAAGGTCTTCTTGAAATTTTTGATAGAGAAGACTTTGAAGGTCTTCTTTTAGAACAGTTTCAAGGCCTTCTTCTAGAAGACTTTGAAGGCCATCTTGAAAATCTTCTTATGGAATCTTTGAAATCTTCTTATAGAAGACTTTGAAGGTCTTCTTATGGAAGTTTTTGAAGGTCTTCTTATGGAAGATTTTGAAAGTCTATTTATAAAAGTCTTTGAAGGCGTTCTTAGAGAAGACTTTGAAGGTTTTTTAGAGAATACTTTGAAGGGTTTGTTGTAGATGACCTCATCTTATAAAAAGTCTTCATTATGGAAGTCTTTGAAGGCGTTCTTATAGAAGACTGTGAATGTCTTCTTGGAGAAAAATGTGAATGTCTTCTTAGAGAAGACATTGAAGGTCTTCTTATAGAAGTCTTTAAAGGTCCGTTCATAGAAGACTTTGAAGGTCCTTTCATAGAAGACTTTGAATGTCTTCTTAAAGAAGACTTTGAAGGTCTTCTTAAAAAAGACTTTGAAGGTCTTCTTAAAAAAGACTTTGAAGGTCTTCTTAAAGAAGACTTCGAAACTCTTTTTATAGCAGACTTCGAAGCTCTATTTATAGAAGACTTAAAAGGTCTTAGAAAAGGCTTTGGAAGTCTCCTAACAAAAAACTTTGAAAGTCTTCTTAAGGAAGATTGTAAAGGTCTTCTTGACTATGCAGATCTTATTATAGAAAACTTCAAAGGTCTTTTCTTTGAAGACTTTTAAGGTCTCCTCTTTGAAGACTTTGAATGTCTTCTTATAGAATCGATGAAGGTGTTCTTATAGAAGCCTATGAAGATTGTTTTAACGACATTGATGGCCTTCTTATAGAAGACTAAAGTCTTCTTATAGAAGACTAAAGTCTTCTTATAGAAGACTAAAGTCTTCTTATAGAAGACTAAGGTCTTCTTATAGAAGAAGGCCTTATAGAAAACTGGTAGGTTTTCTTATAGAAGAATTGAAGGGTCTGCTTATGAAAGACGTAGAAGACTCCTCTTCTTAGAGAAGACTTTGAAGGTCTTTTCATAGAAGACATTGAATATCTTCTTACGGAAGACGTTGAAGGTTCTCTTAAAGAATACTTTGAAGGTCTTCTCGAAATTTTTGTTAGAGAAGACTTTGAAGGTCTTCTTCTAGAAGAGAGATTTTGAATGTCTTCTTAGATCAAACTGTGAAGGTCTTCTTTGAGAAGACATTAACGGTCTTTTTATATAAGTCTTTAAAGGTCTTCTTATAGAAGACTTTGGAGGACTTAAAGAAGACTTGAAAGGTGTTCTTATAGAAGAAGACTTTGAAGGCCTTCTTAGAGAAGACTTTGATGGTTTTCCTAGAGAATACCTTGAAGGTCTTCTTAGAGAAGACTTTGAAGGTTTTCTTATGGAAGACTTTGAAGGCCTTCTTATAGAAGATTTTGAAGGTCTTCTTGTAGAAGACTTCGAAGATCTTCTTGTAGAAGACTTTGAAGGCCTTATAGAAGATTTTGAAGGTCTTCTTGTAGTAGACTTTGAAGGTCTTCTTAGAGAAGACATTGACGTTGAAGGTCTTCTTTTAGAAGATGCCGAAGTTCTTCATATACAAGACTTTGAGGGGTTTCTTAGAGAAGACTTTCAATGTTATTTTATTGAGGACTTTAAAGGTCGTCTTATAGAAGACTAGGAACTTCCTGTATAAGCTTTGAAGGTCTTCTTATTGAAGTTTTTAAAGGTTTTCTTTCAAAGTTTTCTTATAGAAGCCTCGTGAGACTTTCTCATAGAAGCTTCTTGAGGTCTTCCTAAAAATCCCCTAGTGGTTTTCTCTAAGAAGCCTCTGAAGTTTTTTGAAGCGTTTTGGGTTCTACTCATAAAGGAGGGCCTGTTGTTGGCCTTCTTTTGGAATATAGGAGTCTCTTGTGGCCGTCTTATAGAAGCGTTTTGGTGACTTCTATTAGAAGCCTAGAAGAAGAAGAACATTCTTTGGTATTTATTTTTTAAATTTAAATTATTAAAAATTGATCGCGTCTACGTCTTTGACGTTATGTCCGTTGAGTCCATATTTCGACAATTCGTTCGAATATTTGGATTGGTAACTGACGAATGGCTCGTGTAATGTTATTCCCCAAGGCCTGAATCGAAGCGAGTTTGACCGCATACACTTTAGACTTTAAATATACCCACGGAAGAAGTCTAACGGTGTGACACCACACGATCTTGCTGGCCAATCGACCGGCTCAAAACGTAAAATTGTCTGTTCATCGAAGTTTTCTCCTAATAAATCCATTGTTTGTCACCATGTGGGGAAAGCGGGGCCGTCTTGTTGAAATCAAAATGTTTCCATGACCATGATCTTAATTTTCAGGCATTGAATAGTCAGTCGGCTATCATGCATGAATGGCACGATAATGGTGGCCATTGAAGGGTACATTTTCACTGGCATTATTTTTGAAGAAATATGGACCGATGATTCAACCAGCGGACAAACCATATGAAGCCGTTGTTTTTTTCTGGATCAAGTGAAACCTCTTGAACCTCTTTCTCTTAACCCTACTTTCCTTGTTTACATACCCATTAAGCCAGAAAAGACCCGCTTAACAACAATTGGCATGAAACACATTCCTCAATTAATGGGAATTTTCGTAACAAAGTTGATCCATTTGTAAACGTTGTTTAGGCGTAAATCCTTCCATGATGAAATGTCAAACAATATTAACCAAATAAAAAAAACATGACAGCATGACACGACTCACGCGTGATCTGTTAAAAAAGGCTATTGAAAAAAGTACACCTAGTTGGATCAACCGTTAGAAGCTTTTGAAGTCTTATAGAAATCTCTGTAAGTCTTCAGTAGAAACCTTTTGCGGTCTTCTTAGTGAAAATTATTGACAACTTTTATGGAAGCCTCTTGAGGTCTTCTGTTAGAGGATTTTAGTTAGTCTTATAGAAGCTTTTTGAGGTCTTCTTCGAGAAATCTACTGAGGACTGTCGCGGTGTACTTATAAAAGCGTTTTGAGGTCATCTTTTGGCGCCTTTTTGAAGCCTCTTGATGTCGTCTGAGGTCTTTTTATAGAATTCTCTAGACGTGTTCTTATAGAACCTTTGGTGGTGGTCTTCCTATTGAAGCCTCTCTGAGGTCTTCTTAAAGAAACCTTCTTATAAAAACATCTTTAAAAATCCTCTGAGGTCTTTTTATAGAAACCTGCTAAAGAATGCTTATAGAATCCACTTGAGATCTTCTTAAAGAAGCATACTTAAGTCTTCTTTTCAAATACGTTCGGGGTCTTCTATATAAGACAGTTAAGAATTTCTTATAGAAGACCTAGATATTGGTTTCGAGGAGATTTTAGAAAACACATTTTAGAAAACCCGAAGAAGAATTTTGAAGACTTTAAAATCTTCCATTTTTGCCATCTCTTCCAAACAAACAATCATTGGTTACTTTTTTCTACGCCTATGCTAACCACTAAAAAGTGGTTGCCTCTAAGCCACGCATCAAAAAAAGTAATATTCCCTACAACCCCACTCTTTGAAAAACAACCCCAAGGGATAATAACTTGTCCTGCCACGTTATGATGGCCATAAAATTCAACGTTTAAAAACTTCTAAATTTTGCAAATGTTTTTTGTTGTTTGTTTTCGTTTAGGCTAAAAGTGAGCGGAAACAAGTATTTAGCGACCGCATGTTGCACCATGTGGCCATTTTTGTTGCCGTTTTTTACAGCTTTCGTTGTTTTTGTTGTTTTACACACAATTTGTTGGGCTTTACACAAATTTAGTTATGATTGTTGGTTGGTTTTATTGTTGCTTCAATGTGTGTGTACTTTGCTTTGTTGTTGCAACTGCCTGCCTGCCTGGTGTTGAGTTCATTCATTGCAAATGAATGTTTATGACTTGGGACTTTGCTTTGTCCGTCGCCACCACCACCGTGCATTGTGGGGCAAACGTGAATGTGCTTTTAAGTATTTTCAAAGTACTTTGATGATGGTCTAAACACTCCCTCATTAGCTGATTAGAGTAGTGTTGTTGGCGGGCGTCTTGTCACGTATCATACGGCTGCTTGTTTGCTAGTTGGCTGGATGGCTGGCTTTGTTATCCTCAGCTCGGTTAGGCCATAAATTGTGCTGCATGTGAAAACAGAGGTAGTGTGGTTTGTGGGATGTTTTCTTTGAAGTGTGGAGATTTGTTGGTTTTGACGATGATGTTTGAAAAGGGGATGTAATGACTTGTAAGTCCTTAAATGGCAGGATAAAGAAAGTCCGGAGGGACATCCAGACATAATAGGAGGTCCTCTATAGGTCCTCATAGGAGGTCTTCTATAAAATAGGAGACCTCATGTAGGTCCTCTATAAAATAGGAGACCTCAAAGGAGGTCTTCTGTAAAATAGCAGACCTCATAGAAGGTCTTCTATAAAATAGAAGACCTCAAAGGAGGTCTTCTATAAAATAGGCGACCTCATAGTAGGTGTTCTATAAAATAGGAGACCTCATAGGAGGTCTTCTATAAAATAGCAGACATCATAGAAGGTCTTCTATAAAATAGAAGACCTCAAAGGAGGTCTTCTATAAAATAGGCGACCTCATAGTAGGTGTTCTATAAAATAGGAAACCTCATAGGAGGTCTTCTGTAAAATAGGAGACCTCATAGGAAACCTTCTTTAAAATAGGAGACCTCATAGGAGGTCTTCTATAAAATAGGAGACCTCAAGGAGGTCTTCTATAAAATAGGAAACCTCACAGGAGGTCTTCTAAAAAATAGGAGACCTCATAGGAGGTCTTCTAGAAATAGGAGCCCTCATAAGAGGTCTTCTGTAAAATAGGAGACCTCATAGGAGGTCTTCTATAAAATAGGAGACCTTAAAAGATGTCTTCTATAAAATAGGAGACCTTAAAAGATGTCTTCTATAAAATAGGAGACATCATAGGAGGTTTTCTATAAAATAGGAGACCTAGTAGGAGGTCTTCTATAAAATAGGAGACCTCATAGGAGGTCTTCTATAAAATAGGAGACCTTAAAAGATGTCTTCTATAAAATAGGAGACCTCATAGGAGGTCTTCTATAAAATAGGAGACCTCAAGGAGGTCTTCTATAAAATTGGAGACCTCATAGGGGGTCTTCTATATTATAGGAGTCCTCATTGGAGGTCTTCTATAAAATAGGAGACCTCATAGGAGGTCGTCTATAAAATAGGAGACCTAATAGGAGGTCTTCTATAAAATAGGAGACCTCATAAAAGTTCTTCTATTAAATAGGAGACCTTATAGGAGGTCTTCTATAAAATTGGAGACCTCATATGGAGTCTTCTATATTATAGGGGTCCTCATTGGAAGTCTCCAATAAAATAAGAGACCTTAAAAGATGTCTTCTATAAAATAGGAGACCTTAAAAGATGTCTTCTATAAAATAGGAGACATCATAGGAGGTTTTCTATAAAATAGGAGACCTAGTAGGAGGTCTTCTATAAAATAGGAGACCTCATATGAGGTCTTCTATAAAATGGGAGACCATGAGGTCTTCTATAAAATGGGAGACCTCATAGGAGGTCTTCTATAAAATAATAGACTTCATAGGAGGTCTTCTATAAAATAATAGACTTCATAGGAGGTCTTCTATAAAATATGAGACCTCATAGGAGGTCTTCTATAAAATAGGAGACCCCATAGGAGGTGTTCTATAAAATAGGAAACCTCATAGGAGGTGTTCTATAAAATAGGAAACTTCATAGGAGGTCTTCTGTAAAATAGGAGACCTCAAAGGAGGTCTTCTTTAAAATAGGAGACCTCATAGGAGGCCTTCTCTAAAATTGGAGAGCTCAAAAGAGGTCTTCTATAAAATAGGAATCCTCATAGGAGGTCTTCTATAAAATAGGCGACTTCATAGGAGGTCTCCTATAAAATAGGAGGCCTCGTAGGAGGTCTTCTACAAAATAGGTGAGCTCAAAGGAGGTCTTCTATAAAATAGGAGACCTCATAGGAGGTCTTCTATAAAATACGAGACATCATAGGAGGTCTTCTATAAAATAGGAGACCCCATAGGAGCTGTTCTATAAAATAGGAAACCTCATAGGAGGTGTTCTAGAAAATAGGAAACCTCATAGGAGGCCTTCTGTAAAATAGGAGACCTCATAGGAGGTCTTCTATAAAATAGGAGACCTTCTTTAAAATAGGAGACCTCATAGGAGGTCTTCTATAAAATAGGGGACCTCATAAGAGTCTTCTATAAAATAGGAGACCTCATAGGAGGTCTTCTATAAAATAGGAGACCTCACAGGAGGTCTTCTAAAAAATAGGAGACCTCATAGGAGGTCTTCTAAAAATAGGAGCCCTCATAAGAGGTCTTCTATAAAATAGGAGACCTTAAAAGATGTCTTCTATAAAATAGGAGACCTCATAGGAGGTGTTCTATAAAATAGGAGACCTCATAGGGGGTCTTCTATATTATAGGAGTCCTCATAGAAGTTCTTCTATAAAATAGGAGACCTTATAGGAGGTCTTCTATAAAATTGGAGACCTCATAGGGGGTCTTCTATATTATAGGAGTCCTCATTGGAGGTCTTCTATAAAATAGGAGACCTCATAGGAGGTCGTCTATAAAATAGGAGACCTAATAGGAGGCCTTCTATAAAATAGGAGACCTCATAGGAGGTGTTCTATAAAATACGAGACCTCATAGAAGGTCTTATATAAAATAGGAGACCTCATAGAAGTTCTTCTATTAAATAGGAGACCTTATAGGAGGTCTTCTATAAAATTGGAGACCTCATAGGGGGTCTTCTATATTATAGGAGTCCTCATTGGAGGTCTCCAATAAAATAGGAGACCTTAAAAGATGTCTTCTATAAAATAGGAGACCTTAAAAGATGTCTTCTATAAAATAGGAGACTTTATAGGAGGTCTTCTATAAAATTGGAGACCTCATAGGGGGTCTTCTATATTATAGGAGTCCTCATTGGAGGTCTTCTATAAAATAGGAGACCTCATAGGAGGTCGTCTATAAAATAGGAGACATAATAGGAGGTCTTCTATAAAATAGGAGACCTCATAGGAGGTGTTCTATAAAATAGGAGACCTCATAGAAGGTCTTATATAAAATAGGAGACCTCATAGAAGTTCTTCTATTAAATAGGAGACCTTATAGGAGGTCTTCTATAAAATTGGAGACCTCATATGGAGTCTTCTATATTATAGGAGTCCTCATTGGAGGTCTCCAATAAAATAGGAGACCTTAAAAGATGTCTTCTATAAAATAGGAGACATCATAGGAGGTTTTCTATAAAATAGGAGACCTAGTAGGAGGTCTTCTATAAAATAGGAGACCTCATAGGAGGTCTTCTATAAAATAGGAGACCTCATATGAGGTCTTCTATAAAATGGGAGACCTCATAGGAGGTCTTCTATAAAATAATAGACTTCAAAGGAGGTCTTCTATAAAATAGGAGACCTCATAGGAGGTCTTCTATAAAATAGGAGACCTCATAGGAGGTGTTCTATAAAATAGGACATCACATAGGAGGTCTTCTATAAAATAGGAGACATTAAAAGAGGTCTTCTATAAAATAGGAGACCTTATAGGAGGTCTTCTATAAAGTAGGAAACCCCATCGGAGGTCTTCTATAAAATAGGACACCTCAAGGGAGGTCTTCTATAAAATAGGAGACCTCATAGGAGGTGTGCTTTAAAATAGAAGACCACATAGGAGGTCTTCTATAAAATAGGAGACCTCATAGGAGGTGTTCTATAAAATAAGAGACCTCATAGGAGGTCTATAAAATAGGAGACCTTAAAAGAGGTCTTCTATAAAATTGGAGACCTCATATGAGCTTTTCTGTAAATTATGAGACCTCATAGTAGGAGACATCATAGGAGGTGTTCTATAAAATTGGAGAACTCATAGGAAGTCGTCTATACAATATGGGGACCTCAAGGAGGTTTTCGATAAAATAGAATACCTCATAGGAGGTCTTTTTTTAAATAGTAGACCCCATAGGAGGTAATCTTTAAAATAGGAGACTTCATAGGAAGTATTGTGTAATAAGGAGACCTCGTAGGACGTCTTCTGTAAAATGAGAGACCTCATGGGAGGTTTTCTATAAAATAGGTGGCCTTATAGGAGGTTTTCTGTAAAATAGGTACCCCGTAGGGGTCATACCAGGTCTTCTGTAAAATAGAAAACCCCATAGAAGCATAGGAGAACTTATAGAACTCTTTTTTAAAATAGGACCCCTTAAACAGAAGGTCTTCTATAAAATAGGAGATCTTAGTCATTGAATATTTTTGTGCCGGTCATACCTTATCTTCACCAAATATTGCATGTCAGTCTCCCTTAAAACCGAAGGATGAAACTTTTGTTTTCCCGTTAATTTTGTGATAAAAGTTTTCCACCTTATGAAAAACAATTCCAACGATTCATAACCCGCCGAACACTGAATCCTTATGCCAGGCTATAAAGCAAATTTTTTTGCCGGTAATCCTACTCTCCATTCTCGACTGCATTAAAACAATATTTATGGCGTTTAAAGAAACTAACAATCAATAGCTCACGAGATATGAGACTCACAGTTTTGACCTCTTATCTAGTTTTCGCAAGGCGCCACTTTGTGTGTTTTTCCCTACAACAACAATAATAATACCGCCGCCGAATACAAACAAAAGCAAATCACAACTTATGCCTTTCATATATTCGCCAATAAGCGTTTTTGTGCTTTTGTTTTGCCACCACCAACCACCATAATAGTCGGCGACGCTTTCAGTCATATCATAAATTTTCCGTTTGACTAGCTGCTGGAACGTTGTTGTTCATTCTTCTCTAACTTCTGTTGTCGAACTCATCCTCATCGTTGTCATTGTCATTTTTGTCTTGTACGACATAGAATTTACTAAGTTTTTAGTGTCGTCATAATGTCTGGTAAGATTGCTGCAATTTCCGCAAACCTCATCAACAAACACATGCTACTGTTTCTTGTTCTTCTTCATCTTCTTGGTAGACACCCTCTATGTAATCTCCCCTTTTCCATTTCTCATATGCAACTTCTTACTTCCAAAAACTATGCTTCCCATTTCTCTTATCTTTTTTTAAGTTTTCGACGAATTCTCTTCTCTTTCTATGAATTTTGGAGTGTTTTCTTTATTCTCTCTGTGTTATGTTGCGGAAATTTGCATTTTATACAGGGTTGCCGTTGGGTTTAAAAATAATAATATTGGTAATTTTTAAGACAAGTTTGGATTGTTACAAACTTAAGACGACTAACAATGCCTCTCTATCTATAGTCAATCGGTTTGAGGTCTCCTAAAGAATGTAAGATGTAATATGTACACCTCTATAGAGTAACATCCATCACAGGATATCTGATTGTAAATCTTCTTTTGTATAGAAGCCCCTATAGGAGAAAAATATAGAAAATAGAAAAACATCATATGATTCCTGTTAAATGTGATATCTCGTTGGAGGTCTTATATACACAGGGATCTAATAAGAGATATTCTCTAATTTGAAATTAGAAACCCCATGGAAGGTCTTCAATAGATTAGGAAAGCTCATAGGTGTAAAATGGAATATGACTTTGGAGAACATCATTAGTATAGCAGATCCCAGAGGAGATCTACATACAGTTGCATAAGTAACTTCATAGAAGGTCATGTATAGAAAGGGAAACCTCACACGAGGAACTCATGCGAGGTCGTCTTCTACAGAATAGAAGGGTTCGTACGCTGTCTTATATAGAATAGGAGACCTCACTGCAGGTCTTTCATAGCATAGGAAACCCCATAAGAGAGAAGGAAATTATATAGAACAGGTTACCTTATAAGATGTTTTCTGTAAAATAGGATACCTTTTACCTTTCTATAGTATATGAGACCATCTACGAGCTCTTCTACAGAAAAGGAGACCTTATACGAGGTTTTCTATAGAGTAGGAGACATTATACAAATCCCTGTACAGAATAGGAAAAGCCATGTAGATCTTTCATAAAATATGAGACCTAATACTCGGATCTCATACGAGATTATCATTAGAAAATAGAAGGAGGTCTCATACGAGTTATTCCATGGTATAGAAAACCTAATACGAATCTTCTATGGAAAAGGAAACCTCATACGAAGTCTTCTATAGAGTGTGAGACCTCCTACGAGGTCTTCTATAGAAAAAGGAGACCTAATACTTGGTCTTCTATAGAAAAAGGAGACCTCATACGAAGTCTTCTATAAAATAGGAGACCTCATACGAGGTCTTCTATAAAATAGGAGACCTCATACCAGGTCTTCTATAAAATAGGAGACCTCTTACGAGGTCTGCTATAGAACAGGAGACCTCATACAAGGTCTTCTATAGAATAGGAGACCTCATACGAGGTCTGCTATAGAACAGGAGACTCATGCAAGGTCTGCTATAAAAAAGGAGACCTCATACAAAGTCTTCTATAGAATAGGAGACCTCATACGAGGTCTTATACAGAAAAGGAGACCTCATACGAGGTCTTCTATAGAATAGGAGACCCCATATGAATTCTTTTATAGAATAGGAGACCCCATACGAGGTCTTCTATAGAATAAGAGACCTCATAAGGTCTTCTACTCATACAAGGTCTGCTATAAAAAGGAGACCTCATACAAAGTCTTCTATAGAATAGGAGACCTCATACGTGATCTTCTATAGAAGAAGGGACCTCATACGAGATCTTCTATAGAAGAAGGGACCTCATACGAGGTCTTCTATAGAATAGGAGACCTCATACGAGGTCTTCTGTAGAATAGGAGACCTCATACGAGGTCTTCTATAGAATAGGAGACCTCATACGAGATCTTCTATAGAAGAAGGGACCTCATACGAGTCTTCTATAGAATAGGAGACCCCATACGAGATCTATAGAAGAAGGGACCTCATACGAGGTCTTCTATAGAATAGGAGACCTCATATGAAGTCTTTTATAGAATAGGAGATTCCATACGAGGTCTTCTATAGAATAAGAGACCTCATAAGGTCTTTTACTCATACAAGGTTTGCTATAAAAAAGGAGACCTCATACAAAGTCTTCTATAGAATAGGAGACCTCATACGAGATCTTCTATAGAAGAAGGGACCTCATACGAGATCTTCTATAGAAGAAGGGACCTCCTACGGGGTCTTCTATAGAATAGAAGACCTCATACGAGATCTTCTATAGAATAGGGGACCTCATACGAGGTCTTCTATAGAAAGGATAACACATACGAGGTCTTCTATAGAATAAGAGACCTCATACGAGGTCTTCTATAGAATAGGAGACCTCATACGAGGTCTTCTATAGAATAGGAGACCTCATACGAGGTCTGCTATGGAATAGACGACCTCATACGCGGTCTTCTACAGAAAAGGAGACCTTATATGCGGTCTTCTATTGAATAGGAGACCCCATACGAGGTCTTCTATAGAATAGGAGACCCCATACGAGGTCTTCTATAGAACAGAAGACCTCATACGAAGTCTTCTATAGAATAGGAGACCTCATACGAGGTCTTCTATAGAACAGGAGACCTTATACAAAGTCTTCTATAGAATAGGAGTCCTCATACGAGATCTTCTATAGAATAGGAGTCCTCATACGAGATCTTCTATAGAAGAGGGGACCTCATACGAGGTCTTCTATAGAATAGGAGATCTCATACGAGGTCTTCTATAGAATAGGAGATCTCATACGAGGTCTTCTATAGAATAAGAGACCTCATACGAGGTCTGCTATAGAATAGACGACCTCATACGCGGTCTCCTACAGAAAAGGAGACCTTATATGCGGTCTTCTATTGAATAGGAGACCCCATACGAGGTCTTCTATAGAATAGGAGACCCCATACGAGGTCTGCTATAGAATAGAAGACCTCATACGCGGACTTCTACAGAAAAGGAGACCTTATATGCGGTCTTCTATTGAATAGGAGACCTCATACGAGGTATGCTATAGAACAGGATACCTTATACGAAGTCTTCTATAAAATAGACCTCATACGATGTTTGCTATAAAACAGGAGACCTCATACGAAGTCTTCTATAGAATAGGAGACCTCATGCGAGGTCTGCTATAAAACAGGAGACCTTATACAAAGTCTTCTATAGAATAGGAGTCCTCATACGAGATCTTCTATAAAAGAGGGGACCTATAGAATAGGAGACCTCATATGAGGTCTTCTATAGAATAGGAGATCTCATACGAGGTCTTCTATGGAATAAGAGACCTCATACGAGGTCTGCTATAGAATAGAAGGTATTCTACAGTATTCTACAGAAAGGGACACGTTATATGCGGTCTTCTATTGAATAGGAGACCCCATACGAAGTCTTCTATAGAATAGGAGAACTCATACGAGGCCTGCTATAGAACAGAAGACCTCATACGAAGTCTTCTATAAAATAGACCTCATACGATGTCTGCTATAAAACAGGAGACCTCATACGAAGTCTTCTATAGAATAGGAGACCTCATACGAGGTCTTCTATAGAATAGGAGACCACATACGAGGTCTTCTATAGAATAGGAGACCTCATACGAGGTCTTCTATAGAATAGGAAACCTCATACGAGGTCTTCTATAGAATAAGAGACGTCATACGAGGTCTGCTATAGAACAGGGGACCTTATACAAAGTCTTCTATAAATAAAATAGGAGACCTCATACGAAGTTTTCTATAGAATAGGAGACCTCATACGAGGTCTGCTATAGAACAGGAGACCTCATACAAAGTCTTCTATAGAATAGGAGTCCTCATACGAGATCTTCTATAGAAGAGGGGACCTCATACGAGGTCTTCTATAGAATAGGAGACCACATACGAGGTCTTCTATAGAATAGGAGACCTCATACGAGGTCTTCTATAGAATAGGAAACCTCATACGAGGTCTTCTATAGAATAAGAGACGTCATACGAGGTCTGCTATAGAACAGGGGACCTTATACAAAGTCTTCTATAAATAAAATAGGAGACCTCATACGAAGTTTTCTATAGAATAGAAGACCTCATACGAGGTCTTCTATAGAATAGGAAACCTCATACGAGGCCTTTTGTAGAATAAAAGACCTCATACGAGGTCTCTGTAGAATAGGAGACCTCATATGAGGCCTTCTATAGAATACGAGATCTCATACGAGGTCTTCTTCAGAATTGGAGACCCAATACGAGATCTTTTATTGCACAGTGATCTTTTGTAAAAATACAAAATGTGGGGCCTCATAGGAGGTCTTGAATAAAATTGGAGACCTCGTGGGAGATCTTCCATAAAATAGGAGGCCCCATAGGAGGTTTTCTATAAAATATGAGACCTCATTTATGGTCCTCCATAAAATAGGAGACCTAATACGAGATCTTCTATAGAACAGGCAACTTCTATGGGGGTCTTCTATAGAATCGGATACCTCATAGGAGGTATTGTGCAGAATGGAAGACCATATAGGAGATCATTAATGGAATAGAAGACAGCATAAGAGTTTTTTTAAAATATGAGATCTTATACGATTTGTTTTATATAATAAGAGACCTCATATTTGATGTTATATAGAATAGGAGTCCTCGTATGATATTTTTTGTAGAATAGGATACCTCATACTAAATCTTCCATAGAAAAGGAAACCTCATATGATGTCTTCTGTAGAATAGAAGTAGGAGGCCTTATAGGGGTTCTTCTATATAATGGAAGATCTCATACGATGTCTTCTACAGAATATGAGACCTCGTAGAAGGTCTTCTATAGAATAGGAGACCAAATAGAAGGTCTTCTATAGAATAAGATCGTTCATAGGAGTTCTTCTTTAGAATAGAAGACCTCATGGGATATCTTCAGAGGAAAAATATGAGACTTCATAGGATGTATTTTATTAAGAGCCTTTCGTAAGAGCAGAGGAGGTATTACAAAGAATAGGAGGCCTTATAGAATAGGTGTGATGTCCCTTAATGAATAGCAGACCTCATTGAAGGTTTTCTATTGAATAGGAGAAATCATACGAAGTCTTCTAAAAAACGGTACTTCTCCCATGAGGTCTCCTATTTTATAATGACCTCCTCGAAGACTTTTATCCTCTTAGGAGGTCTTCCATAGAATAGGAGCCTCATGTTAGATCTTCAAAGGAAAAAATATGAGACTTCATAGGTGGTATTCTACAAAGAGCCTCTCAGAGGAGCAGAGGAGGTCTTACAAAGAATAGGAGGACCTCATTGGAGGTCTTCTATTGACTAGGAGACATCATACGAGCTCTTCTTACTTATCCTATGAGGTCTCTTATTTTATGATGACCTCCTCGATGACTTCTATCCTCGTTGGAGGTCTTCCATAGAAGGAGATCTCATGTCAGATTGCATAGGAGGTCTTCTATTAAATAGGAGACCTCCTAAAAGAAGAGGAGGTCTCACGAAGAATATATGACATTATATGATAGGTGTATGATGTCTCTTATTCGATAGCAGACCTCATTGAAGGTTTTCTATTGAATTGTCTCCTATTCAATAGAAAACCTTCAATGACGAAACCTCCAATCATACGAAGTCTTCTATAAAATAGGGAACTTCTATGTTGGTCTTATAGAGAATAGGATACCTCACAGATGGTCTTGTATTGAATATGAGACCTCATACGAGGTCTTTTATAGAATAGGAGGCCTCAACCAGGTCTTTTATAATATAGGAGTCCACATACGAGGGCGGTTCGGAATCTTCTTAGCCTATCAATGGAAGAGAATAGTTAGTTTTTCAAAAATATTTTTATTTTTCAATATAATCTCCTGAAACTTCAATACACTTGGTCCAACGCTTGTCGTACTTTAATTCGTTGAGTTTAGCCATTGTTGAAACACTCTTGTGCGCTGGTGCGTTGTCTTGATGAACGTTTTTCTCGAATTTGTACATTTAATTAATCCAAAAGGTTGCAAAAGTACTCTGAATTTATTGTTTTACCCTTTTGCAGATAGTCATTTAATAAAATACCTTTGAAGTCCCAAAAAAACCGTTGCCATAACCTTATCAGCCGATTGAATTGTTTTTGCCTTCTTTGGGGCACTTCCTACAGCTTCAGTCCATTGTTTAGATTGTTCTTTTGTCTCTGGAGTATAGTGGTGGATCCATGTCTCATCAACAGTTATGAAACGACTCTTAAAATCCATTTTATTTCGCTTAAAACGATCCAAACAAGCTTGAGAAATGTTCGTTCTTATGCGTTTTTGATCGACTGTTAACAAATGCGGCACCCATCTTGCAGAAAGCTTTTTCATCTGTAGTTCTTCATGCAAAATTAAATGGACTCGATCATTTGAGATGCCCATGATATTAGCAATTTCACGCACTTTTATTCGTCGATCATTTAATACCATATCATGCACTTTGGCTACAATTTCTGTTGTTGTTGCTGTTTTTGGACGTCCATTACGTGGTTCATCTTCAATGCTTGTACGACCACGTTTAAATTCAGCAACCCAATTTTTTACTGTTGCATATGAAGGAGCACTTTCACCGTACACATTCGCCATATCATTATGAATTTCTTGTCCCGATAAACCTTTTTTATGTAAATATTTAATGACAGCACGCATTTCTAATTTTTCCATTGTAACAAAATTGCGGATGCGTCTTTTTTGAACACCTGTTTCTATATGAAGGAGTTGCCAGATCGAAACAAAACTTAACATGTGTTCATAACAGAGATGGAAGTTTCCAAAACACTTAACTTTTTTCTGTTTATACCGCGCTTTTTGTGCTAGGCTAAGAAGTTTCCGAACTGCCCTCGTAAGAGGTCTTCTGTAAAATAAAAGGTGCTCTATAGAATATTAACTTTTGTTCTTTAAAAACTGTATTATAATTCTTGTTGTATCGATATTTGTAATATATTAAACTTTTCTCCTTTTCTTTACAGGTAAGTCCTATGCCTATTTCATAAATATGTCTAGATTCCAAAATTGACAGGTTTGTAAATAAATTGCTAAAGTAAAATGGTAAAAATTTCACCCGCCGTGGAAAAAATATTATATATATATTTATATATTATAATATAAATTTTGATACGATTCAGAAAATTTGGAATCGATTTAGCCCCACTTCTCCTGGCTTGTCCTTACGATAAATCTATAACCGATTTGCACCTAGTAATATTTTGTACAAACGTCGAACAAGTTCGAAGATGGGTAAAATTTGTCCACATGGGCCCACCCATCTTCGTACTTGAATGGGCCCACCCATCTTCGAAAAAATGGTAAATAATTTGTAATCATACAGAACATCCCCGACCTCAATCGGATATGCTACCTTCAGAAGGCCTTAGATTTGTAGATATGTATCAGAGGTCCGCAAAATGCCACTCGCTTTTAATGCATATTCGCGATTTCGTGCTTTTTTCATTGCTTGCTATTGCCATCTCTGTTTAATGCTATTGCTTGCTTTGCCTTTACTTTCATGAGTGTGTGCCAATTGCACACACACAACACACTACAAGAGCTCGTTGCCTTTTTTTTTTGCACGCTGCCTTCGAAAAAGCACGTTGCATTACAAAAAGCAGTAGATATTTCTGGTCAAATTTACATGTTAATAAACATAAAAAAAATAATGTTGAGACAATAAAAACAATTACTAGTTTAGTTTAGTTTATCCTATTATTAAAGAAACTCAAAGAAAAAGCGAAATTTGGCAAATGTATTAATTTATTCAAACAGAAGATGGTACGATACTGTGTGGTGGTATGCAGTATTGTGCATACTGCATTTGCGAATCGTGTGAATACAAATATAAAAGCAAGCAAGCATGCACTAAAGCAGTGAATCATTTTTTGGGGTGAATCTGCTTTTTGCACATTCATATTTTTTATATGCAAGTCACTGCACTATTCGCTTTTGGGAAAAGGCAAGAGAGTGTGCCTTTTATATGCATTTTGCGGACCTCTGATATGTATGGAAGAACTCAGAAGGTTCTTAGAAGCCATTAATTTGGTATTTTATGTGTAGAATATGTTATATATCATCTCCTGCTGTCTATGTGTGATGGCAACCATGTAACATAAAAGTAGCTCTGCCAACTTCTCTGCAACTGAGGCCATGCACTTTACTGATGCATCTTTGCTACAGCAGATATGAGTAGATGATATACAACCCCTGTGTGGGTATTTGGAAGATGAGTATGAGCCCTCCTCTATGTTATGTTGTGTCAATGAAGGTAGTTTTTCGTTGCTGTTGTTGCTGCTGCTGCATTTAACACTCTTTTGGCTATGTTACTGGTCTGCAGTTGCAGCAGTCTCGGCCCTGCCCTTCCCGCGCCCATGCAGCAGCGCAAATTGATGCCGCGCCATTATGTTTATGTTGTGTCGAACATTTACTACGTTTCGTTTCGTTCATTCACTGGAGTTTAGTTTACTAGTTTCCCTGCAACTTGCATGTTGTTGTGTCGGCTAGACAAAGCGGATAGTTTTAAAATAATTTTCTAAAAAATATCATTGGAATATAAGAGAAAAGAATAGGAAGAGTAGAATACAAAAAGAAAGAAACCCACCGGCTAAAGAAATACGTGTGTAGTGCGTGGTAGATTGCGTGAGGCGTTTGAGAGCGTGTGTGGAGTGTAAAGTCGAGTGTCGTGGATTCGAGTAGTGTGCGGTTATTTGTTTTTTTTGCGAAGCTAAAGTTTGTCTTTAGTAGTGTGGAGGAGTATTCGAAGTACGAGTTAGTTAGTCGATCTGTCGGTTGTTGGTGGATGTCAGTCCTCACTACTCGAGAATAAAATTAATGTGCCATTACTGCTGCGTGCCAAATTGTGTGTAATTGAATTGTATGAAATTGTAAAGGAGTTACTGGTGCTGCAATTTTTATCTCTTCATCTTTATACAGTGCGTTCGTTCATCGTTATTGTTGTGTGCTTGTGGAGTTCATAAATTATACACGGTGCTACAGAAATCTTAAAAGTAAAACATTTTTGACTTATAAATAATAGAATTGGCTTAATTCATTTCAAATTTGCAAAGGCATTTATCTATAAAAAAAACCTCAAAGAGACATTCTATAATAAGGGAGATCAGAAGCATATATTAAAAGACCTAAAGGCGGTCTTCAGACCTTACTTCCAAATTACTTTAGATTGGATATGACATTGATGACTTCGGACGGAGAGAGGCCTATCAGAGCCACAAACGCTGATTTTTTAAAGAATATTTTTGAGGGACCATCGGAGCCACAAACGTGGATTTTTTAAACAATTTTTTTCGAGGGACCATCTGAGCCACAAAAGCGAATTTTTTAAAGAATATTTTTGAGGGACCAACGTAACCACAAAAACGATATTTTTTAAAGAATATTTTTGAGGGACTATCCGAGCCTTAAACTTGAATTATTTAAGAATGTTTTTGTGGGACCATCACTGTCATAAACGTGGATTTGTTGAAGAATATTCTTCAGTTCGTTCGTTCTGATACATAAACACGATACAATTTGGATTTTTAAAAAGTATTTTTAGGAGGCCATTAGCGTGGATTCTTAAAGAATATTTTAAGAAACCATCTGAGGAAGTTTTCTGCATATAAAAGGCCCCAAGACCTTAAGAGGTATTTTGTTGTATATGTTACCAATAGAAGTCCTCAAGAGTCTTCTGTTGGTGGTAGCACACCCCAAGAGGTTTTCTGTTACCTATAGGAGACCTTAAGAAGTCTTAAGTAGACTATAGAATACATCGAGAGGTGTTATGTTGCTTGTAGAAAACCGCTGAAGGTCGTATTTTGTCTCTAGAATACCTCTAAAGGTCTTCTGTTGCCTAAGAGTTCTTATGCTGCCCATAGAAGACCTCGACAGGTCTTCTGATGCTCATAGATTACCATAAGAGATCTTCTGTCGCTACAGAAGACCTCAAGAGATCTTCTGTTCCCACTGAAGGCCCCAAGAGCTCTTATATAACATTTCTCGACGGGTCTTCTGTTGTCAATAAAAGACCCCAAGAGATATTTGTAGACTTAAGAATACCTCCAGGGGTATTCTGTTACCCTCAAGAGGTCTTATTTTTTCTCTAGAAAATTTCGAAAATCTTCAGTTGCCGGTAGAAGACCCCCAGAGGTCTCCTGTAGCCCATAGGTGCCCTCAGGAGGTCTTAAGTAGAATTTAGAAGACCTCAAGAGGTCTTCTTGCTTTGTAGCTTATAGACTTTACAATACCTCGAAAGGCCCTCTGCCATAAGAGGTTTTCTAGAGAAGACCTTAAGAGTTCTTCTGTTGCCTACAGAAGACCACACGAAATCTTCTGCTACCTATAGAAGACCCAAGTGGTCTTCTATTGTCCGTAGAAGGTCCTCTTTTGCATATAGAAGACCCTAAGAGATGTCTGGTGTTGCCCTTAGATGACCTAAGGAGGTGTTTTGTTGCACATAGAAGACCTAAAGAGGTCTTTCGTTGCCCATAGAAAACCTTAAAAGGTTTTTGTTGCCTCTTGAAGACCTCAAGAGATCTCCTGTTGCCTATATGTGGAGGAGGTCTTAGCCTTTAAAATACCTCTGTTGTCTCTGGGGGACCACGAGAGGTCTTATGTTGTCCATTGAAGACTTCAAGAGATCTTTTGTTATCTATAGAAGTCCTTAAATGGTAATTTGTAGCTTACAGACATTAGTAGGTCTTTTGTTGGCTATAGAATACCTCAAAAGGTCTTCTTTCGCCTATAGAAGGCCATAAGAGGTTTTCTGGATACCTTAGAAGACCTTAAGAGGTCTTGAGTTGCCTATAGAAGACCTCGAGAGGTCTTCTGTTCGTTCAGAAGGCTACAAGAGGTCTTTGTTGCCTATGGAAGACCACAAGAGATTTTGTGTAAACTTTAGAATACCTCTTGGGTTCTTCTGTTGTCTCTAGGAGACGTCTAGAGGTCTTCTGTTGTCCATACAATACTTCAAGAGGTCTTACATTAATAGGTTTTTTGGTTCTTATAGAAGACCTTAAAAGGTCTTCTTTCGCCTATAGAAGACCGTAAGAGGTCTTATGTAGACTTTAGAATACCTCGAGAGATCTTCCAATGCCTATAGAATGCCTCTAAAGGACTTATTTTGTCTGTAGAAGACCTCGAGAGTTATCTGCTGCCCATAGAAGACCTCTCAATAGTTATTTTGTTGCATATAGAAGACCTTAAAAGGTCTTTTTTCGCCTATAGAAGGCCATAAGAGGTTTTCTGGAGCCTTTAGGAGACCTTAAGAGAGCTACTGTTGCCTATAGAAGACCTCTAAAGGTCTTATTTTGTCTCCAGAAGACCTGGGAAGTCATCTGTTACCGGTAGAAGACCCCAAGAGTTCTTCTGTTGCCTATAGGTGACCTTAGGAGGTCCTAAGTACCCTTTAAAATACCTCGAGAGGTCCGTTGTTGTCTATAGAAGACATCGAGAGGTCTTCTGTCCCGCCAGAAGACTACAAGAGGTCTTCTGTTGCTTATAGAAGACCTCAAGAGATCTTGTGTAAACTTCAGAATACCTCCATGGTTCTTCTATTGTCTCTAGGAGACCTCGAGAGGTCTTCTGTTGTCTATAGAAGACTTCAAGAGGACTTCTGGATCCTACGGACATTAATAGGTCTTTTGTTGCCTATAGAAGACCTTAAAATACCTTATTTGGCCGTAAGAGGAAGACCATGGAAGACCTCAAGAGGTCCTTTGTTGCCTATAGAATACCTCGAGAGGTCTTCCATTGCCTATAGAAGACTTCTAAAGGTCTTATTTTGTCTCTAGAAGACCTCGAGAATCATCTGTTGCCGGTAGAAGACGCCAAGAGGTCTTCTGTTGCCTATAAGTGACCCTAGGAGGTCTTAAGTAGCCTTTAAAATACCTCGAGAAGTCCTCTGTTGCCTATAAAAGATCTCGAGAGGTCTTCTGTTTTGTTCGAGAGGTCTTCCATTGCGTGTAGAAGACCACTAAAGTCCTTATTTTATCTCTAGAAGGCCTCGAGAGTCATCTGCTGCCCATAGAAGACCATAATAGGTCTTTTGTTGTCTATAAGAGACCTAAGGAGGTCTTAAGTAGCCTTTAAAATACCTCCAGAGATCCTCTGTTGCCTATAGAAGACCTCGCGAGGTCATGTGTAAACTTTAGAATACCTCAAGGGTTCTTCTGTTGTCTCTTGGAGACCTCAAGAGGACTTGTGGTACCCATGACAACCTCAAGAGGCCTTTTGTTGCCTATAGAAGACCATAAGAGGTCTTCTGTTGCTTATAGAAGACATCAAGAGGTCTTCTGTTCCTTCAGAAGACTAAGAGAGGTTTTCTGTTGTCCATAGAAGATTTCAAGAGGTCTTTTGTTGTCTATAGAAGTTCTTAAAGGGTCTTTTTCCGCCTATAGAAGGCCGTAAGAGGTCTTACGTAGACTTTAGAATACCTCGAGAGGTCTTTTGATGCCCATAGAAGACCTCAAGATGTCTTTTGTTGCCTATATAATTCCTTAAAAGGTCTTCTTCCGCGTATATAAGGCCATAAGAGGTCTTTTGTAGCCTTTAGAAGACCCAAAAGGTCTTCAATTGTCTGTAGAAGGTCCTCTGTTACATATAAAAGACTCTAGGAGAGATCTTCTCTTGCCCTCATAAGACCTAAGGAAGTTTTTTGTTGCCCATAGAAGACCTAAAGAGGTCTTTGGTTGTCCATAGAAAACCTAAAAAGGTCTTTTGTTACATCTTGAAGACCTCATGAGGCCTTCTTTTGTCTTCCAAGAACTAGGAGATCTTCTGGTGCCTATAGAAGACCTCTAGAATACCAAGAGGTCCTTTGTTACCAATAGAAGTGCTCTAGAAGTCTTATTTCGTCGCTAGAAAACCTCAACAAGTTTTCTATTGTCTATAGAATACCCTCGAGAGATCGTCCATAGAAGACCCAAGAGGTTTTCCGTCGTCTAGGGACAAAAAAAAGACTTCTAGTGATCGCCTATAGCAGACCTCGCGAGGTTATGTGTAAACTTTAGAATACCTCAAGGGTTCTTCTGTTGTCTCTAGAAGACCTCAAGAGGACTTCTGGTACCCATGAAAACCCCAAGAGGCCTTTTGTTGCCTATAGAAGACCATAAGAGGTCTTCTGTTGCTTATAGAAGACATCAAGAGGTCTTCTGTTCCTTCAGAAGACTACGAGAGGTTTTCTGTTGTCCATAGAAGATTTCAAGAGGTCTACAGAAGTTCTTAAAGGGTCTTTTTCCGCCTATAGAAGGCCGTAAGAGGTCTTACGTAGACTTTAGAATACCTCGAGAGGTCTATTGATGCCCATAGAAGACCTCAAGATGTATTTTGTTGCCTATATAATTCCTTAAAAGGTCTTCTTCCGCGTATATAAGGCCATAAGAGGCCTTTAGAAGATCCAAAAGCTCTTCAATTGTCTGTAGAAGGTCCTCTGTTACATATAAAAGACTCTAGGAGAGATCTTCTCTTGCCCTCATAAGACCTAAAGAAGTTTGTTTGTTGCCCATAGAAGACCTAAAGAGGTCTTTGGTTGTCCATAGAAAACCTAAAAAGGTCTTTTGTTACATCTTGAAGACCTCATGAGGCCTTCTGTTGTCTTCCAAGAACTAGGAGATCTTCTGGTGCCTATAGAAGAACTCTAGAATACCAAGAGGTCCTTTGTTACCAATAGAAGTTCTCTAGAAGTCTTATTTCGTCCTTAGAAAACCTCGACAAGTTTTCTATTGCCTATAGAATACCCTCGAGAGATCGTCCATAGAAGACCCAAGAGGTTTTCCGTCGTCTAGGGACAAAAAAAGACTTCTAGTTATCTTCTATATGCAATAGAAGACCTCCTGTTTTCACATGGTGTCCTCTGTTGGCTAGAGAAGACCTCAAGAGGTCTTATGGTGTCTGTAAGGGATCTCCAGAGGTCTTTTGCCGTCTATAGATGCCCACAAGCGGTCTTCTGGTACCTAAAGAAGATATCCAATAGAAACCATCTAGAAGTCTTAATTTGTCCCTACAAGACCTCGACAAGTTTTCTATTGCCTAAAGCATACCCCAAAAGGTCATATGTTGCATATAACTAGAAGACCTGAGACGTCTTCTGTCGTCTATAGAAGATATAAAGAGGTCTTCTTTTGCTTATAGAAAACTTCGAGAGATCTTCCATAGAAGACCTCGACAGACCTTCCATAGAAGACCGAACAGTTCTTTCCTCGTTTAGGGACAAAGACAACAAAATACCTCCTAAGTTCACAAGATGTCCTCTGTTGCCTATAGAAGACCTTAAAAGATCTCATATTGTCTATAAGGGAGCTTTTTTTGCTGCATATAGAAGACCATAAGAGGTCTTCTGGAGACCCTTTAGAGGTCTCCTGGAGACCCTTTAGAGGTCTGTTATACATATAAGACACCCAAAGAAGACACACACATAAAGCTTTTAGTTTTCTTTTCATAATTCTTAGAGAATAATTTCAAAAGGCCATCTAATAAAAAGCATGACCAATTTTATTAAGGTTATGTTTTAAATACGAAAACTGAAGAAAGAATAGTCTCAATAACTTCAACAATTCGTGACTTGATTGCATTACAAAATTGTTGTTTCTGTTTTTGTCTGTAGCACCATGTAATTTATTGTTTTGTTGTGCAGAAGCATTTGGAGTGTGTTGCACTTGAACGCAGTACTTCCTTCAGAACTTTATTACAAAATAAAAATCCTGCATTGTTGGCGTATCCCTCCTCCCCGCATCCATTAAATTGTAACATCAAGTGTTGTTTATTATAACAATCTTCTCGAAGCTTTGGCCAACTTTAATGTTGTCATATTTTTCTTCGTTGGTCATCTGGAAAAATTGTTGGTGAAGAAGGAGTCAGCAATATTACGAACCTTTTTTTTCTATCTGACGCCTTCGACTTGATAAAGTGTTTGTGCGTCGTGTTTTAATTATAACACCCGTCTCTCGCTGCCACATTTTTCTGCTAACAGACTTGTGATTCCTGTCGTCGTTGTCGCTGTTGTTGTTGCTGCTGCCGGTGCTGCTTGTTTTCTGGAAATTATTTATGAATACAGATGAAATTACATTTCTACCACGGTAAGTAAATCATGAAGCAACATCATCGTAGCCATTACCATTACCCACACCAACACCACTACAACCACCAACATTATTTACAGTCAAGTTAAAAGATTGTTTTCATTGCAATTAACAACAATTATTACATTACCATGGTATAAATAATAATGCAAGTTACAGTTAGCAGCAGGAAATCAAAAGGATGCTGGTGTTGCTGCTGTGCTGTAAATGTACCTTAGATAAAATCGAGTGGTTTTTGTTGGTCAATGTTGAGGTTGTGAACTTGTCGATGGGGGCGTTCGTTTTTGTGATGAATAGTTGTTATTCCTTTTTCTGATTTTGTTTCAATGAAGGCATTTCAAGTTGAGTTTTGCAGGTCAAGTGAAAGCATTTGAAGTGAATACATTTCATAATAAGCATACGCCACTGCTATAAAAATTATTCGATTTAAAATGGACGAGTAAGGTAATTGGAGCGTATACGCAATTGATATGCATAGTATGGAATAACTTTATTACGTCGATTCCGCATTATTAAAACGAAATAATTGTATTTTTCACAGAATATTTTTGAAGGACCATCAGAGCCATAAACGTGGATTTTTTAAAGAATATTTTTGAAGGACCATCAGAGCCATAAACGTGGATTTTTTAAAGAATATTTTTGAAGGACCATCAGAGCCATAAACGTGGATTTTTTAAAGAATATTTTTGAAGGACCATCAGAGCCATAAACGTGGATTTTTTAAGGAATATTTTTGAAGGACCATCAGAGCCATAAACGTGGATTTTTTAAAGAATATTTTTGAAGGACCATCAGAGCCATAAACGTGGATTTTTTAAAGAATATTTTTGAAGGACCATCAGAGCCATAAACGTGAATTTTTAAAGAATATTTTTGAAGGACCATCAGAGCCATAAACGTGGATTTTTTAAAGAATATTTTTGAAAGACCATCCGAGCCATAAACGTGGATTTTTTAAAGAATATTGTTGAAGGACCATCAGAGCCATAAACGTGGATTTTTTAAAGAATATTTTTGAAGGACCATCAGAGCCATAAACGTGGATTTTTTAAAGAATATTTTTGAAGGACCATCAGAGCCATAAACGTGGATTTTTTAAAGAATATTTTTGAAGGACCATCAGAGCCATAAACGTGGATTTTTTAAAGAATATTTTTGAAGGACCATCAGAGCCATAAACGTGGAGTTTTTAAAGAATATTTTTGAAGGACCATCAGAGCCATAAAGTTGGATTTTTTAAAGAATATTTTTGAAGGACCGTCAGAGCCATAAACGTGGATTTTTTAAAGAATATTTTTGAAGGACCATCAGAGCCATAAACGTGGATTTTTTAAAGAATATTTTTGAAGGACCGTCAGAGCCATAAACGTGGATTTTTTAAAGAATATTTTTGAAGGACCGTCAGAGCCATAAACGTGGATTTTTTAAAGAATATTTTTGAAGGACCGTCAGAGCCTTAAACGTGGATTTTTTAAAGAATATTTTTGAAGGACCGTCAGAGCCTTAAACGTGGATTTTTTAAAGAATATTTTTGAAGGACCGTCAGAGCCTTAAACGTGGATTTTTTAAAGAATATTTTTGAAGGACCGTCAGAGCCTTAAACGTGGATTTTTTAAAGAATATTTTTGAAGGACCGTCAGAGCCTTAAACGTGGATTTTTTAAAGAATATTTTTGAAGGACCGTCAGAGCCTTAAACGTGGATTTTTTAAAGAATATTTTTGAAGGACCGTCAGAGCCTTAAACGTGGATTTTTTAAAGAATATTTTTGAAGGACCGTCAGAGCCTTAAACGTGGATTTTTTAAAGAATATTTTTGAAGGACCGTCAGAGCCTTAAACGTGGATTTTTTAAAGAATATTTTTGAAGGACCGTCAGAGCCTTAAACGTGGATTTTTTAAAGAATATTTTTGAAGGACCGTCAGAGCCTTAAACGTGGATTTTTTAAAGAATATTTTTGAAGGACCGTCAGAGCCTTAAACGTGGATTTTTTAAAGAATATTTTTGAAGGACCGTCAGAGCCTTAAACGTGGATTTTTTAAAGAATATTTTTGAAGGACCGTCAGAGCCTTAAACGTGGATTTTTTAAAGAATATTTTTGAAGGACCGTCAGAGCCTTAAACGTGGATTTTTTAAAGAATATTTTTGAAGGACCGTCAGAGCCTTAAACGTGGATTTTTTAAAGAATATTTTTGAAGGACCGTCAGAGCCTTAAACGTGGATTTTTTAAAGAATATTTTTGAAGGACCGTCAGAGCCTTAAACGTGGATTTTTTAAAGAATATTTTTGAAGGACCATCAGTTGGATTTTTTAAAGAATATTTTTGAAGGACCATCAGGTGGATTTTTTAAAGAATATTTTTGAAGGACCGTCAGAGCCATAAACGTGGATTTTTTTAAAGAATATTTTTGAAGGACCATCAGAGCCATAAACGTGGATTTTTTAAAGAATATTTTTGAAGGACCGTCAGAGCCATAAACGTGGATTTTTTAAAGAATATTTTTGAAGGACCGTCAGAGCCTTAAACGTGGATTTTTTAAAGAATATTTTTGAAGGACCGTCAGAGCCATAAACGTGGATTTTTTAAAGAATATTTTTGAAGGACCATCAGAGCCATAAACGTGGATTTTTAAAGAATATTTTTGAAGGACCATCAGAGCCATAAACGTGGATTTTTAAAGAATATTTTTGAAGGACCATCAGAGCCATAAACGTGGATTTTTAAAGAATATTTTTGAAGGACCATCAGAGCCATAAACGTGGATTTTTAAAGAATATTTTTGAAGGACCATCAGAGCCATAAACCTGGATTTTTAAAGAATATTTTTGAAGGACCATCAGAGGCATAAACGTTATTTTTGAAGAATATGTTGAGATCATCTGAAGTGGTCTTCTGCCTATAGAAAACCCTACGAGATCTTCCGTCCTCAGAATATTTGTTTCAGTTATGGGACGTTTTCACTAAAGTGGAGTTTGGATAGTTGAACTCAGCAACCTTAGTGATACTTGGAGAGACTTTAAAAGACGACCAAAGATTTCATCATAGATTCGGCCTCCGACCAAAAATGATGTGGGAAAAAATCTTGGTTCTAAAGATGATCAAGAGGATACGCTAAACTAATATTCTAATAATACAATGTCCCCTTTTGGTAAAAAATGTCGTCTTTTGAATACAATAAAAGTCATGATGTATAACCTAAAAGCTACTCCAATAGAAGACCATATAACTTCATATAAACGACAATAGGTCGTTTTAATAAAACAATGATTGATATACTGCGCAACACCTATTCACCCGCCACATTCTCCCATCCACATATGTATGTATGTATGCATGTATGTATGTATGTATATCTTTCCTTCATTAACTGATGATCCATTATTTTTTTTGGCAACATTTGTTCATTGGACAATTCCAAAGGGATAAAGGAAAATTAAAATTTTTTCCAACATCTGATGATGGCAGGAAGTGGTGGTGGTTGGGGATACCCCACAAACAGAACTCAGGTAATCCATATTCATTTTCGTTTCATTTCATATCCTTTGGAAAAGAACAAATAACAGCAACTATCATTAATGATGACTGGAACGCAAATAAAGTTCTGAGCAAATATCACTGAAAAACATTTGTGTTCCTCTGATGATGGCGATGAGAAATCCCAAGAAGAAGAAAAAACCAAAACAAAATTAATATGAACAACTTTTCGAAAAGCACAACGCCAACCAATACCAATAACAAGATGTTGAAATAATACCAAAAAGCCAAAGGCTAAAGAAAATTATTTCGATCCATTGTGGAATGGCTTGGTTGGCTGATTGTTTGTTTTTCTGGGCAAAAAGGCCAACATTGTCGTTCCCCAAAATGTGGGTTGGGAATCTGAACTTTATTTTTGTATTGTTTTCTACGTTTTCTCTGTGGCTATTGTTTTCTGGCATTCCTTCGTCCTGATTTCTCTTATTTTTCTTATTGTAATCGTTTTTGATGAAATTGGAACATGGAAGTTTTTTTTTGTGTGGTGGATGTACTTCCTTCACATATTAATCTGAGCCAAAATGCATCAACCAGCGAACCACTACAACTAAATACCAACTATCATCCCGCAAAAAGACATAAATATTCGTCATACATTTATTTATTTGTGTTGCTTTGTTTTTCTTTCTTTCAATTGTAGCTGTCGTTTTTAATTCATATCGAATTTTTCCCTTTTGCCTATTTTGGATATAAAAAGCCAGTCCTCCTGTGCCAACCAACCAACACCGCCACCACCACAGACAACTCAACTTAAAATAAACAACAAGGCAGTTATCCTTGTTGCTGTTGTTCTGCTGGCTGCCAGAATATGTTTCGGCTGGTTGGCATGCCGAGATGCACCAGATATGATTACAAAACAATAAAATATTGAAATTTATTACTGGCCTACTACTACTGCAACAGTGCTACTCTACTCTGCTGCTACTTCAACCGAAAACAACTAAAACCAGTAAGGAAAGGATCATAGTCGGGCGGGGCCGACTATATGATACCCTACACCACTGTGAATATGTAAAATATAGGAGATATGTATCAATTTGAACTGATTTATATACATATATATACACATCCCAAATTTCATCAAAATTAGACAGAGCGGGCGAAAATATACATAGGAGCTATATCCAAATCTGAACCGATTTCGATATAAGTTGTTACACTTATTTCTAGACTAAATTCAGTCACACATTCCAAATTTCATCAAAATTGCACGTAAATAGCGTGTTTTCAGCAAATACGTCAAATCGGCCGAAAATATATTTGGGAGCTATATCCAAATATGAACCGATTTCGATGTAGTTTGGGACATTTATTTTGAGACCGAATTCAGTTACACATTCAAAATTTCATCAAAATCGGACGTATATAGCGTGTTTGGTGCAGCAAATACGCCAAATCGGCGGAAAAATATATGGGAGCTATATCCAAATCTGAACCGATTTCGATATAATTTGGTACATTTATTTATAGACCTAATAAATTTAAATGTCAAATTATAGCTACATCGGTCTGAAAATGTAGCTACAAACGTCAAAACACCGCAAATCGGGGGTACCGTTATATGGGGGCTATACCAAAACGTGGACCTATGTCCACAAGTTTGGTTATATAAGTTTATTGACACTTAAGAACCCTAAGTGTCAAAATATAGCTAAATCGGTCTGAAAATGTAGCTAAAACTGTCAAAATACCGTAAATGGGGGGGTACCGTTATATGGGAGCTATATCAAAACGGGGACCTATGTCCACAACTTTTGTTATATAAGTTTATTGACACTTATGAACCCTAAATGTTAAATTATAGCCACATCGGTCTGAAAATGTATCTAAAAACGTCAAAATACCGCAAATCGGATTGTACCGTTATATGGGGGCTATACCAAAACGTGGACCTATGTCCACAACTTTTGTTATATAAGTTTATTGACACTTAAGAACCCTAAATGTCAAATTATAGCTATATCGGTCTGAAAATGTAGCTAAAAACATCAAAACACCGTAAATCGGGGGGCACCGTTATATGGGGGATATACCAAAACGGGGACCTATGTCCACAACTTTTGTTATATAAGTTTATTGAAACTTAAGAACCCTAAATGTTAAATTATAGCTACATCGGTCTGAAAATGTAGCTAAAAACGTCGAAATACCGTAAATTGGGGGGTACCGTTATATGGGGGCTATTCCAAAACGTGGACATATGTCCACAACTTTTGTTATATAAGTTTATTGATACTTAAGAACCCTAAATGTCAAGTTATAGCTAAATCGGTCTGAAAATGAAGCTGAAAACGTCAAAATACCGCAAATCGGGGGGTACCGTTATATGGGGGCTATACCAAATCGTGGACCTATGTCCACAAGTTTTGTTATATATGTTTATTGACACTTGAGAACCCTAAATGTCAAATTATAGCCAAATCGGTCTGAAAATGAAGCTGAAAACGTCAAAATACCGTAAATCGGGGGGTACCGTTATATGGGGGCTATACCAAAACGTGGACCGATATATCCCATCTTCGAACTTGATCTTCCGACGGCTAAAAAAATGGTATTCCCCAATTTTCAGCGAAATCGGTCAACAAATGCGACCTGTATGTTGCGAACGGACGGACGGACGGACGGACGGACATGCATAAATCGACTCAGAAAGTGATTCTATGTATATCCCTAGAAGGAACTATGGGTCTATCTCGCTTCCTTTTGTATGTTACATACAAATGCACTAACACATAATACCCCTTACCACATAGTGGTGTAGGGTATAAAAACCCACAACGCACCACATACAGACACACTAAACTATTTTGAATAAGTACATACAGTATCGTGTTTGTGATATGAAAAGGATTATTGTATATTGTTTTAATGAAATCATACACCAAGAGAAAGTGAGGGGTAAATACACATATGTATATTTTCCTACATATCTTCTATGAGAAGACTTTGTGGCCATTTATGCGAGTGCATTGTGGTTTTTTATGCGAAGGCCTCGAGGACCTCTGAGAAGACTTTCGATGTTCTTTATGAAGACCTTTCGGTCTTCTATGAGATGACGTTTCGGTCTTCTATGAGAAGAATTTTCGATCTTCTTTGAGAAGACCTTGTGTCGTTTTATCAGTGCATTGGGTCAGCATTGGGTCTTCCATAAGAAGACCATTGGGTCTTCTATAAGAAGACCTATGCGTCTTGTATAAGAAGACCTTTGCGTCTTGTATAAGAAGACCTTTGGGTCTTGTTTAAGAAGACCTTTGGGTCTTCTATAAAAGACCTTTGGGTCTTGTATAAGAACAACTTTGGCTCCTGTATAAGAACACCTTTGGGTCTTCTGTAAGAAGATCTTTTGGGTCTTCTATAACAAGACCTTTGTGTCTTCTATAATGAGATCTTTGGGTTTTCTATATGAAGACCTTTGGGTCTCCTATAAGAATACCTTTGGAACTTGTATAAGAACACGTTTGGCTCTTCTATAAGAACACCTTTGGGTCTTCTATAGGAAGACCTTTGGGTCTTCTAAAGGAAGACTTTTGGGTCTTCTATAGGAAGACCTTTGGGTCTTCTTTAGGAAGATCTTTGGGTCTTCTTTAGGAAGACCTTTGGGTCTTCTATAGGAAGACCTTTGGGTCTTCTATAGGAAGACCTTTGGGTCTTCTATAGGAAGACCTTTGGGTCTTCTTTAGGAAGACCTTTGGGTCTTCTTTAGGAAGACCTTTGGGTCTTCTATAAGAATACCTTTGGATCTTCTATAAGAAGACCGTTGGGTCTTCTATAAGACGACCTTTGGGTCTTCTATAAGACGACCTTTTGGTATTGTATAAGAAGACCTTTGTGTCCTGTATACGAAGAACTTTGGGTCTTGTATAAGAACAACTTTGGGTCTTCTATAAAAGACCTTTGGGTCTTGTATAAGAACAACTTTGGCTCTTGTATAAGAACACCTTTGGGTCTTCTGTAAGAAGATCTTTTGGGTCTTCTATAACAAGACCTTTGTGTCTTCTATAAGAAGACCTTTTGGGTTTTCTATAAGAAGACCTTTGGGTCTCCTATAAGAAACTCTTCAGGCCTTCCTTAAGAATACCATTGGGTCTTCTACAAGAAGACCTTTGCGTCTTCTATAAGAAGAATTTTGGGTCTTCTATAAGACTACCTTTGGGTCTTCTATAAGAAGACCATTGGGTCTTCTATAAGAAGACCTTTGGGTCTTCTATATCCTCTATAAAAGACCTTTGGGTCTTCTATATCCTCTATAAAAGACCTTTGGGTCTTCTATAAGACGACCTTTGAGTCTTGTATAAGAAGACCTTTGGGTCTTGTATAAGAACACCTTTGGGTCTTCAGTAAGAAGACCTTTGGGTCTCCTATAAGAATACCTTTGGAACTTGTATAAGAACACGTTTGGGTCTCCTATAAGAATACCTTTGGAACTCGTATAAGAACACGTTTGGGTCTTCTATAAGAACACCTTTGGGTCTTCTATAGGAAGACCTTTGGGTCTTCTATAAGAATACCTTTGGATCTTCTATAAGAAGACTTGGGTCTTCTATAAGACGACCTTTGAGTCTTGTATAAGAACACCTTTGGGTCTTCTATAAGAAGACCTTTGGGTCTTCTATAAGAATACCTTTGGGTCTTCTATAAGAATACCTTTGCGTCTTCTATAAGAAGACCTTTGCGACTTCTATAAGAAGACCTTTGCGACTTCTATAAGAAGACCTTTGCGACTTCTATAAGAAAAACTTTGGGTCTTCTATAAGACGATCTTTGGATCTTGTATAAGAAGACCTTTGGAAGACCTTTGGGGCTTCTATAAGACGACCTTTGAGTCTTGTATAAGAGCACCTTTGGGTCTTGTATAAGAACACCTTTTGGTCTTCTATAAGAATACCTTTGCGTCTTCTATAAGAAGACCTTTTGGGTTTTCTATAAGAAGACATTTGGATCTCCTATAAGAAACTCTTCAGGCCTTCCTTAAGAATACCATTGGGTCTTCTACAAGAAGACCTTTGCGTCTTCTATAAGAAGAATTTTGGGTCTTCAATAAGACTACCTTTGGGTCTTCTATAAGAAGACCATTGGGTCTTCTATAAGAAGACCTTTGGGTCTTCTATATCCTCTATAAAAGACCTTTGGGTCTTCTATAAGACGACCTTTGAGTCTTGTATAAGAAGACCTTTGGGTCTTGTATAAGAACACCTTTGGGTCTTCAGTAAGAAGACCTTTGGGTCTTCTATAAGAAGACCTTTGGGTCTTCTATAAGAAGACCTTTGGGTCTTCTATGAGAAGACCTTTGGGTATTGTATAAGAAGACCTTTGGGTCTTCTATAAGAAGATCTTGGGTCTTCTATAAAAGACCTTTGGGTCTTGTATAAGAACACCTTTGGGTCTTCTGTAAGAAGATCTTTGGGTCTTCTATAGTGATATCTTTGTGTTTTCTATAAGAATACCTTTGGGTTTTCTATTAGAAGACCATTAGGTCTTCTATAATAAGATCTTTGGGTTTTCTATAAGACGACCTTTGGGTCACCTATAATAAGTCTCCTATAGGAAACTCCGTTGGGTCTTCTATAAGAAGACCTTTGGGTCTTGTATAAGAAGACATTTGGGTCTTGTATAAGAACAACTTTGGAGCTTCTATAAGAAGACCTTTAGGGCTTCTATAAGAAGACATTTGGGTCTTGTATAAGAAGATCTTTGGGTCTTTTATAAGAAGATCTTTGGGTCTTCTATAAGACGACCCTTGGGTCTTGTATAAGAAGATCATTGGGTCTTCTGTAAGAAGACCTTTGGATCTTCTATAGTGATATCTTTGTGTTTTCTATAAAAATACCTTTGGGTTATCTTTAAGAAGACCATTGGGTCTTCTATAATAAGATCTTTGGGTTTTCTATAAGAAGACCTTTGGGTCTCCTATAATAAGTCTTCTATAGGAAATTCTTCGGGCCTTCCATAAGAAGACCATTGGGTCTTCTATAAGAAGACCTTTGCGTCTTCTATAAGCAGAACTTTGGGTCTCCTATAAGACGACCTTTGGGTCTTGTATAAGAAGACCTTTGGAAGAGCTTTGGGACTTCTATAAAAACATAATAATAATAAGGCCTTTGGGTCATTTATAAGAAGACCTTTGGGTCTTCTATAAGAAGACCTTTAGGTCTTGTATAAGAACAGCTTTGGGTCTTCTATAAGAAATCCTTTTTGTCTTTTATAAGAAGATCTTTGGGTCTTGTATAAGAAAACCTTTGGGTCTTTTATAAGAAGACCTTTGGGTCTTTTATAAGAAGACCTTTGGGTCTTCTATAAGACGACCTTTGGGTGTTGTGTAAGAAGACCTTTGGGTCTTGTATAAGAAGACCTTTGGGTTTTGTATGAGAAGACCTTTGGATCTTCTATAAAAGACCTTTGGGTCTTGCTATAATAAGATCTTTATGGTTTCTATAAGAAGATCTTTGGGTTTTCTATAAGAAGACCTTTGGGTTTTCTATAAGAAGACCTTTGGGTTTTCTATAACAAGAACTTTGGGTCTCCAATAAGAAGACTTCTATAGGAAACTCTTGGGGTCTTCTATAGGAATACTATCGACCTTCCATAAGAAGAGCATTAGGTCTTCCATAAGAAGACCTTAGGGTCTTCTATAAGAAGACCTTTACGTCTTCTATAAGAAGACCTTTACGTCTTCTATAAAACGATGGGCAACAACTTCCGGTACATCCCTGCAATATTTAAAAAATGTCGCTAAAATGGTATGCACGATATCTCTTGAATTTGGTCCGAACTTTGGATCTCCTAATATTTTATTCAAATTTAATTCAAATTCTAAAATGGCCCATATCGGTCCTCTCCTTATGGTATCTCCCCCAGAAAAGTCCAAAATTTGTGTCTAAGTGCAGTTTAGGGTCTGTTCGAAGATTCTTTGAAAATGTAGACCGATATTGTTCGTTGTGGTCCTGTTTTCGTCCATGCTTCCTGGCATACTGGTACAAAAGTTATACGATGACCTATTGAAATGACTAGTGGGCGCAATATATATCAAAAAAAAAATATGACTCAAAATAAGATCCACTTACATAGTGGACTATGTCTGTCCACTCCTTTAAGTACCTCCTCCGCAACACTTTTGAACTTTAATCCTAATCCACATTTTTGTCAAATATCCAAAAAGGGCCACAAAATTCTGAAAAGAACCTAAATACATTCGATCTGTCCCTAGATGAAAGTTTCAATTCACATAGGCTGAGGGTATATCTCTGTCGGCAAAGCCGTCTGATACTTTTTTACTTGTTTCTTATAAGACGACTCTGTGTCCTTTAATGTCTCCTTATAGAAGACGTTAATTTCTTCTTGTGGGCTTTCATAAGAACATCTTTGGATACGAAACTTATGTCTGTTTCTGTATAACGACATTTTGCTTTTTTTAAAGTTCTTTTCTTCTATAGTTCATTGACCTCCCCTCTACATTCGATTTACGCTCAGTGTATTATAGTGTGTCATTGTACAAACAACAATAACAACAATTACTACATCAACATAACATCGGTTAAATGTTGAGACACAGGAGGACATGTGGTTTTTAACAATAACATCAACTACGACAACAACAACAATAATAATAACAATTGCATAGGACAATAAAAATACGAGTCAAAGTCTTGAAAATATTATTTCATTTTATTTGCCATAAAACGCATTCTCATTGCTGTTGGCTCTTTTAAGGCTGAATGAAAACGATACAACAACTTGAGGAAATGTGGGAAAAACAATGTAATTTATCATTGCAGCCTTAAAGAGATGTGAAAGACAATATGATTTCTATTACTTACCATAGAGTCACGTTTTCTTTATGCATTTCATGCTGGTATTTTTTTATTCGTTTATGGTTCTATTAATTTTCAGGGGAAATATTTTAAGCTATGAGAGGTAGAGGGAAGGCACCGCTATGTAATGGTTAGAAAGACAAGACGTTTAGCTTATAAGATGTATGTATGCCCCCAACGAAATTAGGTTTGATGATATTTATTCGAAAAAAAAAACAATAAATTATTTGACTACCACCGAACGGACAAGAAAAAGACCTCTCTCACATCACTGAATGGAGTTCCAGAAAATGTGTATCTCAATAATATAAAACTTTTTTATCGTCTGGTGCTAAATCCGCAGAAAATGACACAATGTGCATAGAATTAAAGGTGGACATGCTAAGCATCGGACACTTCTTTAAACAGTGGTTTTCCTTTATTTTTTCTGTGGTGATGCTGCTCATTCACAAAATATGGCAGTACATATTTAGTTTTTTTTACTAAGGATTCCAGAGAAATCGCGAAAGTCGAATTCTGTAAAAATTATGTGCAAAGAAATACTCAAAAATTCTTTGGTCCAGATATAACGATCTTTTTATGTTATTTTTTTTTATCAGCTATCTAATAAAAAATAGAAAACAATTTTGCAAAGTGGGTACTTTTCAATTTTCTTGAAATTTTTCTGTATTAAACTACTATTAATTACAAAAATTGCATGTCCTATTTGATTGTTGTTGTAGCAAAGCATATACAGTTAGGCAAGAAAAGTATTGCAAAAACCAAAATTGTAGAAATTTTCATATTAATTGTTCGTTTATGGCAACAAATTATGTAAAAACTATACGGTTTTTTGTGCAAATATCTTGCTATAGGTCCTTACAACAATATTCCGTCAAAATATGCAAAGGTTATTTGCGACTTATAACAAATACGGTCAAAAATAAGAATTAACTACTACTTGGGGGTGACAAGAAAAGTATTGCAAAGGGAAAATCAGTACTATAAAACTATAAAATTTTTGCACATTTTTGCGGTCATTATACATTTTTATGACTTTTGCGGCTAATAATAGAATAACAGTATTGAATGTAATAAAGTTCAGTGATAAAAAATGCCGTCCTGGAGGGTCTTCAGACGGGTAAAAAACGCATGGGACCATATTAACAATAAACCATGACGAATAGGCCACAGGCAAGTAGGCAAAGAATGAATATTTGACTCAATATGTATTATAGGATAATGGAACACTGCAAAACAGTCCGATTTTGGCTTTGAGAAAATCGAAATACCTCTGGAAAGTATATGGAAAAAATTTACACCAGTGTAGAATTTTGGAACGACCTACGACACAACACTATTTCGTCTCCCAATGGTATCGATATTTTTTAATTTTTGCTAAGTGGATAGATATTATCCTCTGCTATCATAATAAATCCAAAAAATTGCGCCAAATCGCTTAAAACCCATCAAATATGGAAATTAAACCGCTACTGGAGAAGCTGGAATACCGAATATTTGCGTACTATATTCTTTAACATGGAAAATAGTATGCAAAATTGGGTTCACTGATATAATAATGATTGGGAAGGCATTCCTACTGACATTATTAAAAAATATTTAATAGTTATTAGTCTGAAAGTCAGAAAAATCGATCCCGAATGCTCAAACAAAGTCAACTACCACCATTCCAAAGACCAGATAATTACATGTTAATCTTATTTGTGTAAATTGCCGATGTAATATAGCAACACAAAACTCTTAAATGCATCGGGCCAACATCCTGATATCAACCCTCATAAAATTGTTGGATCCAATTTAACAAAAAACTCCAAAAACAACCTCCAACGAAGGATCAAGATTTATTAAAAATTTGGGAACCAGTATCCTTAGAGTGGAACATACCGAGCCTTATTTTTTGGTTTAACTAAGCTCATTAATGCTCAAATGAATGTCCAAAGTGGATAGGCAACTCATTAAGAAACACACCTTTGGTAATTCTCGAAGAAAGCATCGATTTGGTAATTTTTGCAATACTTTTATTGTCACCCCCAAATAGTAGTTAATTCTTATTTTTGACCGTATTTGTTATAAATCGCAAATAACCTTTGCATGTTTTGACGGAATATTGTTGTTAGGACCTATAGCAAGAAATTTGCACAAAAAACCGTATAGTTTTTACATAACTTGTTGCCATAAACGAACAAGAAATATGAAATTTTCTACAATTTTGGTTTTTGCAATACATTTCTTGCCTAACTGTATGTTCGTTCGTGTATTATTTCAGTTATCAGGTTCTGGTTCCTCTGCATCCAGACTCGAGAATTCTGCAACCTGTAGTGCGATTCTCTAACTCATTTTTTGAGTTACCGACAAAAATCGTTAAAAATAACAGTGTTGTCAACTTTTATTTACACTTTTCATTCATAATTTTGCATTTTATTTTTACCGATTTTTGTCGGTAACTCAAAAAATATGTTAGAGAATCGCACTACTGGACTGGTTGCGCCCATAAAGAATCAGGAGACAGGTGAGTGGGGTTAGCTGGGCAGCAAAACAAATGCAGAGTGACGTGTGGTCCCAACCCGTATGCCGGGCATGTGTTGGGTATCGTGGCATCGATTCGGGCCCAATACGAATTGAGGCGGCTGCATCGTCCTGATCTTTACTGTGCTAAAATCACTCTTGTTTGCCTTGGCAGCTGACGTTCTTCTGCTGCGATGGATAAGGGGCATTCACACTGTATCTCTGTACTGCCTGCGCAACCATGTCATTTTAAATGCTATCCAAGCCTGCCTGATAGGTCCAAAGGTATAACAGAGAGGTTCTCCTTTATACCTTTAGACCCCTCTCTAGATCATGAAGATCTCTCCTGACGTGCCTGGACGGGGGAAGTTTATCCACTAAATCTTTATAGAGATGCTCATTGCGATAACACCCAAGCAGGTACTGCATCGACAACATTTTGTTGTGCTGACGTACCGGTAAAACCTCATCTCCTCTTGAAGATGGTCCACTGGTGTCATGAGGAGGCACCCTGTTGCAGTCGTCAAGGCGGCATTCTGGCAGGTTTAAATTTTCTTCCACTGTGTAGCGCTAACATTTACATACCACACTGGCGCCGCATAGCTTACCACAGATTGGCCTATTGCGTTGTAAGAGGTCAACCATAATAATAAGACCATTGGATCTTCCATAACAAAGACCATTGAGTCTTCCTTAAGAATACGTTTGGATCTTCCATACAAAGATCTTTGGGTCTTCTATAAAAAGACCTTTTAGTCTTCTGTAAAAAGACCTTTGGGTCTTCTATAGGAATACTATAGACCTTCAATAAGAAGAGCATTGGGTCTTCCATAAGAAGAGCATTGGGTCTTCCATAAGAAGAGCATTGGGTCTTCTATAAGAACACCATAGAGTGTTCCTTAAGAATACCTCTGGATCTTTTATAAGAAAGCCTTTGGGTCATGTATAAAAAGACCTTTGAGTTTCTGTAAGAAGACCTTTGGGTCTTCTATAAAAAGACCTTTGGGTTTTCTATAAAAAGTGCTTTGAGTCTTTTATAAGAAGACCTTTGGTTCTTCTATAAAAACCCTTTGTGTCTTCTATAGGAAGACCTTTGGGTATCCTATAAGAAGACTTCTTTTGGTCTTCTATAGGAATACTATAGACCTTTAATAAGAAGACCTTTGGGTATCCTATAAGAAGATTTCTTTGGGTCTTCTATAGGAATGCTATAGACCTTGCATAAGAAGACCTTTGGGTCTTCTATAGGAATACAATCGACCTTCCATAAGAAGACCATTGCGTCCACTATAAGAAGGGCTTTGGGTCTCCTTTAAGAATACTTCTTTGGCTCTTCTATAGGAACACTATAGACCTTCCATAAGAAGATCATTGGGTCTTCCATTGAATACCTTTGGGTCTTCTATAAGTAGATCTTTGGGTCTTCTATAAGAAGATCTTTGGGTGTTCTATAAGAAGAACATTGAGTCGTCCTTAAGGATACCTCTGGATCTTTTATAAGAAAGCCTTTGGGTTTCTATAAGAAGACCTTTGGGTCTTCTATAAGAAGACATTTGGGTCTTCTATAAGAAGACCTTTGGGTCTTCTATAAGAAGACCTTTGGGTCTTCTATAAGGAGACCTTTGCGTTTCTATAAGAATACCTTTGCGTCTTCTATAAGAAGACCTTTGGGTCTCCTAAAAGAAGACTTCTTGGGGTCTTCTATAAAAATACCTTTGGGTATCTATGAGAAGACTTCTTTGGGTCTTCTATAGAAATACTATAGACCTTCCATAAGAAGACCACTGAGTCTTCCTTAAGAATGAATACCTTTGCGTCTTCTATAAGAAGACCTTTGGTTATTCTATAAGAAGTACCTTGGGTCTTCTATAAGAAGACCTTTGGGTCTTCTATAAGAAGACCTTTGGGTCTTCTATAAGAAGACCTTTGGCTCTTCTATAAGAATACCTTTGGGTCTTGTATAAGAACACCTTTGGGTCTTGTATAAGAAGACGTTTGGGTCTTCCATAAGAAGACCTTTGCGTCTTGTATAAGAACACCTTTGGGTCTTCTAAAAGAAGACCTTTGGGTCTTCTAAAAAAGAAACGTCTTCTATATGAAGAACTGTGGGTCTTTTATAAGACCACCATTGGGTCTTGTATAGGAAGACCTTTGGGTCTTGTATAAGAACACCTTTGGGTCTTCTATAAGAAGACCTTTCTATAGAAATACTATAGACCTTCCATAAGAAGACCACTGAGTCTTCCTAAGGATTAATGAATACCTTTGCGTCTTCTATAAGACCTTTGCGTCTTCTATAAGACCTTTGGGTCTTCTATAAGAAGACCTTTGGGTCTTCTATAAAAAGACCTTTGGGTCTTCTATAAAAAGACCTTTGGGTCTTCTATAAAAAGACCTTTGGAATACTATAGACCTTCCATAAGAAGGCCATTGGATCTTCCAAAAGAAGACCATTGAGTCTTCCTTAAGAATGAATACCTTTGCGTCTTCTATAAGAAGACTTTTGGGTCTTCTATAAAAAGACCTTTGGGTCTTCTATACTTGCTTATGCTGATGATATAGACATCATAGGCCGATCAGTAAAAGAAGTAACTGATACCTTTATGAAGGTCGAAGGAGAATCTGCTAAAGTGGGTCTGGCGGTAAACGGTGAGAAGACCAAGTTGATGGTGTCGACGCGCAATGCGTCCATTGAGCTCGGACCGACTGTGGAAGTTGGTTCCTATAATATTGAGGTAGTAAAAGACTTCGTCTACCTCGGCACCTCCGTAAACACAACAAACGACATCAGTTGTGAAATAAAAAGAAGAATTGTATTGGCCAACATATGCTACTTTGGTTTAAGTAAGCAGTTTAAAAACAAAGAAACATCTCGTCAAACAAAAATAACGCTCTACAAAACACTGATACTACCCGTGCTGATGTATGGCTCCGAAGCCTGGGTACTTGCGCAAGCAGACATGGCAGTGCTTGGTGTGTTTGAGAGAAAAATTCTTCGAAAGATCTACGGACCAATCTGCGTTGACGGTGAATAACGACGTCGCATGAACCACGAGCTGTATCTGCTGTACAACGACATCAATATTGTTAAACGTATCTAGATGCAGCGATTGCGTTGGATAGGCCATATCATAAGAATGAGCGATGATGACCCCGCTAAAAAGGTGTATAAACACGGACCGCTTGGCGGTGCACGCAGAATTGGCAGGCCAAGGAATAGATGGCGCAAACAAGTGGATGATGAGATGAAAAGGCGCGGAATTCCAGAAAGCAAAGCGACAAATAGAGAGAATTGGAGATCTTTTCTTAGTTCGGCCTATAGAACAAATGTTCTGTAATGGGCCAGCTAAGTAAGTAAGTAAGAAAACCTTTGGGTCTTCCTTAAGAATACATATGGATCTTTTATAAGAAGACCTTTGTGTCTTCTATAAGAAGACCTTTGGGTATTCCTTAAGAATACCTTTGGATCTTTTATAAGAAAACATTTGGGTCTTCTATAAGAAGACCTTTGGATCTTTTATAAGAAGACATTTGAGTCTTCCATGAGAAGACCATTGAGTCTTCCTTAAGGATACCTTTGCATCTTTTATAAGAAAACCTTTGGGTTATAGTACTTTACATAAAAACATAAGCGCGAAATTCCGAAACGTCGTCCTAGAATTTTAAAAAATCCGGCTAACCCCTGTGCACAAAAATCTGTACTATTTAGTACTTTTCTTAGTATGCATTTCCAAAACCATATCCATATCTTAACCCTACATACCAACTGTGACTCTAAGAACAAATTTTAGAATTCCACCTCTGCTCCTACACCCGATACAACATTTAGACCGTTTTAGTACTTTTCTTACACACCAATAGATTCGTTACACACCAATCAACACTCATCCAAATTGAGTACCAATTAGCAATTTTCGTATACTTATGGTACATATTTCGACAACCACGTATCTCAACCCTACCCTGACATTAATACACAATTAATTCCATATTTCAGGATTCCAGCTTTATCCGTTCATCCAAATTGTACCATATTTAGTACTAAATAAGTACGAATTTTCAAAACTTCCTCAGTTCCACCATTCGTTCACCCAAATCCAAATTGTACCATATTTAGTACTAAACAAGTAGATATTTTCAAAACTCCCTCAGTCCTATACTCCAACAGTAATTTTGATTCCAAATTTCTGGTTTATGGGTCTATCCGTTCACCCAAATTCAAATTATACCAAATTTAGTACCATTTAGTACTTCTCGTACACTTCCCAACCTTATTCAAATTTCAAAATTCTAGCTATAACCGTTTAAAATATACAATTGGTCTCAAAATTAGTAACTTTCAGTACGTTTCGTAAACTTATAGGTCGAATTTCCAAAAACCCGTTCTAACTCTTTATCAGTGACCCACATTCCAAATTTCAGAATTCTAGCTCTTCCCGTTTGTCTAACACAAAGGGTACCATATTTGGCACCTTTCAGCACTTTTCTTACCCTTCTAGTTCCAATTTTCCAAAAACTCAGTCTTATCTCATGCCTACACACCAAGAGCAACCCACACTCAAAATTTCAAGCTTCTAGCTTTAGCCGTTTCGTCTGGACGATGATCTGTCAGCCTCCCGATTTCCCGTATTTTGAAGGTTGTGGCCTCAATATCTCACCGAAATGACTGAAATTTGGCATTTTGTCTTCGTTGGTCCCGGTCCACACTAGCGTGAATTTCATTAAAATATTTCATGAAATTAGGTGTTCTTAAATCGAATTCCCCACTACAGCAATTTTGTGATTTTACTCTACTATGGACGTCGATCTAGAGACGCATAATTTCATATCAAAATTTCAGTGAAATTACTGTAGTGTGGCCTGGGACTTGGTGGTATAAAACTTTCCACCTGAAATTTCTCGGTATTTTGAAGGTTGTGGCCACAATATCCCTCCGAAATGGCTGAAATTTGGTATTAAGTCTTCGTTGGGATTACAAAACTTTCCACCTGAAATTTGTCGGTATAGGTCCACGTCTTCATATAGCCCCCATAGAACGGCACCTCCCGATTTCCCATATGTTGAAGGTTGTGGTCTCAATATCCCACCGAAATGACAGAAATTTGGCATTTTGTCTTCGTTGGAGGTATAAAACTTTCCACGTGAAATTTCTCGGTATAGGTCCACGTCTTCATATAGCCCCCATAGAACGGTACCTCCGTATTTCTGGTATTCCGAAGGTTGTGGCCTCAATATCCCTCCGAAATGGCTGAAATTTGGTATTAAGTCTTCGTTGGGGGTATTAAACCTGCCACCTGAAATTTGTTGGTATAGGTCCACGTCTTCATATAGCCCCCATAGAATGGTACCTCCGGATCTGTGGTATTTTTAAGGTTGTGGCCTCAATATCCCTCCGAAATTGGTGAAATTTGGTATTAAGTCTTCCTTGGGGGTATAAAACTTTCCACCTTAAATTTGTCGGTTTAGGTTCAGGCCTTCATATAGCCCCAATAGAACGATACCTCCCGATTTTCGGTATTTAGAAGGTTGTGGCTGTGGTTATACATTTGCATATGCGAAAATTTTTACATTTTGCATAATTTTGCATATGTCATATGTTTTGATTGCAATTTAATCAGAAGCCAAAAAATAGGCCCAGTCCCAAAATTTGGCATTAATAGGACCAAAAATAGGGGCTGCATAAAATTCCGCTGTCTACTTATCACTAAGCTCTTTTATATTAAGATAAGAAATTAGAAGGCCTCTCCTCATTCCGACTTCCTGACACGATTTATGGTAAAATAAGAAAATTCAAAAAAAGTTAAGGCCACCTACTTTTTTGTGATACCTTTCAGAAGTTTCAATCCTCTTTGTTTGCATCTTTAGTAAAATTCTAGACATTCTTGTTTGCCTTTTATTAGTTTCACTAATAGTTGGCATCGTTTTTCATGCCCCCTTGTATCTTGTCTACCATATCTGGAGTTTGTTAATGTTGTCTCTTTTTCTGTTATCTCCTGGACAAAGACAACATTTTTTGTTAAGTGATAATACCTTTGAAATGGTCGACAACTTTGTCAAAAAAAAAGAAAGAAGAAAAGAATTTTCCAACATTTCGGTCTCTGTTACCATTTCCTTTTTTTGCATTATTTTTCTTGTATCTCTTCTTCTTTTATTTTTGATTTACATCGAATTGTTGAGGTTTTTTTTGCTTCCTACACATGGCTTATTAGTTAGTTAGTTGATTGTGTTGTTGTTGTTTAAAGTCTGTTGGTTTCTCTGGCATAATTCGGCCAATATGTTGGTGTTGCTGTTGTCATTGCTGTCTTAAATGTGTTGCAAAGATGGATGCCAACCAACTCGCCAGTCAGTCAGCCAGGCAGGCAGCCAAGCGTCGATGTTGCCATTCACCTCGTCGCCATCATTTGTGTAACAACCTATTGTACACAGTGTGTACCACGCCATGTTCCACCATTGTAATCTTAAGAATTTTTTGTTTGCAAAACTATTTTTTTCTACCGGCTTTTTCTTTTTTCTTCTTTTGCAATTTTTGAGCCGCATGCCAATCATTTGCTTTTCCTCGGAACAGTTTGAAGCTTTGTAAATTCTTTTTCTTGTAACTTTTTCCTCTACTTTTTGTCGGTTGTTGTTACTTTTTTATTAATCCTTGTGTCATCTTTACAGTGTAGCTTCACTCTCCCTTCCCTCCCCTGCCCCCCACCTCACTAAATGGTATAACATGACATTATTTACAAATTCTTTTCATTTTCATTCATTATGGTACTTCAACAACAAACAACCGGTGTTATTGTTAGTACATATTACTGTTGTTGTTGTTGCTGCAGTATCCATTGCAATTTTGTTTGTTGTAGCTGTCCATTTCTTGTGCAACTAATTTTCTTCCAAGAAGAATAGGAAAAATCCATTGGCTTTGTCACTTTCTTTCTTTATTTTTTATTTTACAGGAATGTCATAGACATACCGGACATGTGACCAACCGAAAGACCCTAACGAACGTTCATTCTACTCCACCTACTCCTTCTCCTCACTTCGTTTTATAAGTCTTGGCTTAAATATTTCATTAAACAAATAAACCATTGTCCTACTCCACCCCCTCTTTTGTTGTTATTTATTGAATGCAGCAGCATGTCTTTTACAAATTGGAAATCTGCATTATTGTCGTCTGCCTGTGACAAAGACTTTAGAATTTGAATGCCTTAAAATAAGACGATTATGCAGAGGACATTACGTCTATTAAAGGGAATAAATAAAATAACCAAGTTACTTTACATCAGTCTTCCTCATTTAGTAGTGTGGATGGAGCTTCAGATGTAATTATCATTACATGAAGTTAAGATTGCTGCCAAATGAAAGCAAGAGAAGTCTGATTGTGATAGACGAAAGGTCCTCACATAGAAGACCAAAGGTCTTCCACATAAGGGACAAACGCCTTCTTATACAACACAAAATTCTTCCCCTTCTTCGGTCTTCTTATAGAGGACCTATGGTTATTTTATAAAACACCTAGGGTCTTCCCATATAGAAAGATTAAGGCCTCGGTACATAGGCGGCTGGCTTTCTTGCTTATGTTCTTTCTGGTAAAAGACTAAATGGCAAAGGAGAAATTTGAATTGTAGAAGACCTAGGAACTTAATAATTAGGCCAAGAACAAAAATCCTTTTGTAGGAGAACAAGGATCATCATGTAGAAGGCCAATGGTCTTTTTATAGAAGACCAAGGGTCTTCATATAGAAGACCAAAGGTGTTTGCATAGAAATCCTAGTGTCTTCATATAGAACTACAACCCTTTCTGAATGAAAGGGCGTTTCTATATACCCTTTCTAAAAGAAAGTGCGCATCTATAGACCCTTTCTTTCGGAAAGAAAGGGTGCTTCTATAGACCCTTTCTAAGCGAAAGGGTGGTTCTAAAGACCCTTTCTAAGAGAAAGGGTGTTTCTATAGACCCTTTCTAAGAGAAAGGATGCTTCTATAGATCCTTTCTAAGAGAAAAGGTGCTTCTATAGATCCTTTCTAAGAGAAAGGGTGCATCTATAGACCCTTTCTTTCGGAAAGAAAGGGTGCTTCTATAGACCCTTTCTTTCAGAAAGAAAGGGTGCTTCTATAGACCCTTTCTTTCGGAAAGAAAGTGTGCATCTATAGACCCTTTCTTTCGGAAAGAAAGGGTGCTTCTATAGACCCTTTCTTTCAGAAAGAAAGGGTGCTTCTATAGACCCTTTCTTTCGGAAAGAAAGTGTGCATCTATAGACCCTTTCTTTCGGAAAGAAAGGGTGCTTCTATAGACCCTTTCTTTCAGAAAGAAAGGGTGCTTCTATAGACCCTTTCTTTCAGAAAGAAAGGGTGCTTCTATAGACCCTTTCTTTCGGAAAGAAAGTGTGCATCTATAGACCCTTTCTTTCGGAAAGAAAGGGTGCTTCTATAGACCCTTTCTAAGCGAAAGGGTGCTTCTATAGACCCTTTCTAAGCGAAAGGGTGGTTCTAAAGACCCTTTCTAAGAGAAAGGGTGCTTCTATAGATCCTTTCTAAGAGAAAAGATGCTTCTATAGGCCCTTTCTAAGAGAAAGGGTGCTTCTATAGATCCTTTCTAAGAGAAAGGGTGCTTCTATAGATCCTTTCTAAGAGAAAGGGTGCTTCTATAGATCCTTTCTAAGAGAAAGGGTGCTTCTATAGATCCTTTCTAAAAGAAAGGGTGCTTTTATAGACCCTTTCTAAGAGAAAGGGTGCTTTTATTGACCCTTTCTAAGAGAAAGGGTGCTTTTATAGACCCTTTCTAAGAGAAAGGGTGCTTTTATAGACCCTTTCTAAGAGAAAGGGTGCTTTTATAGACCCTTTCTAAGAGAAAGGGTGCTTTTATAGACCCTTTCTAAGAGAAAGGGTGCTTTTATAGACCCTTTCTAAGAGAAAGGGTGCTTTTATAGACCCTTTCTAAGAGAAAGGGTGCTTTTATAGACCCTTTCTAAGAGAAAGGGTGCTTTTATAGACCCTTTCTAAGAGAAAGGGTGCTTTTATAGACCCTTTCTAAGAGAAAGGGTGCTTTTATAGACCCTTTCTAAGAGAAAGGGTGCTTTTATAGACCCTTTCTAAGAGAAAGGGTGCTTCTATAGACCCTTTCTAAGAGAAAGGGTGCTTTTATAGACCCTTTCTAAGAGAAAGGGTGCTTTTATAGACCCTTTCTAAGAGAAAGGGTGCTTCTATAGACCCTTTCTAAGAGAAAGGGTGCTTTTATAGACCCTTTCTAAGAGAAAGGGTGCTTTTATAGACCCTTTCTAAGAGAAAGGGTGCTTTTATAGACCCTTTCTAAGAGAAAGGGTGCTTTTATAGACCCTTTCTAAGAGAAAGGGTGCTTTTATAGACCCTTTCTAAGAGAAAGGGTGCTTTTATAGACCCTTTCTAAGAGAAAGGGTGCTTTTATAGACCCTTTCTAAGAGAAAGGGTGCTTTTATAGACCCTTTCTAAGAGAAAGGGTGCTTTTATAGACCCTTTCTAAGAGAAAGGGTGCTTTTATAGACCCTTTCTAAGAGAAAGGGTGCTTTTATAGACCCTTTCTAAGAGAAAGGGTGCTTTTATAGACCCTTTCTAAGAGAAAGGGTGCTTTTATAGACCCTTTCTAAGAGAAAGGGTGCTTTTATAGACCCTTTCTAAGAGAAAGGGTGCTTTTATAGACCCTTTCTAAGAGAAAGGGTGCTTTTATAGACCCTTTCTAAGAGAAAGGGTGCTTTTATAGAGCCTTTCTAAGAGAAAGGGTGCTTTTATAGACCCTTTCTCAGAGAAAAGGGTGCTTCTATAGACCCTTTCTCAGAGAAAAGGGTGCTTCTATAGATCCTTTCTCAGAGAAAAGGGTGCTTCTATAGACCCTTTCTCAGAGAAAAGGGTGCTTCTATAGACCCTTTCTCAGAGAAAAGGGTGCTTCTATAGATCCTTTCTCAGAGAAAAGGGTGCTTCTATAGACCCTTTCTCAGAGAAAAGGGTGCTTCTATAGACCCTTTCTCAGAGAAAAGGGTGCTTCTATAGACCCTTTCTCAGAGAAAAGGGTGCTTCTATAGACCCTTTCTCAGAGAAAAGGGTGCTTCTATTGACCCTTTCTCAGAGAAAAGGGTGCTTCTATAGACCCTTTCTCAGAGAAAAGGGTGCTTCTATAGACCCTTTCTCAGAGAAAAGGGTGCTTCTATAGACCCTTTCTCAGAGAAAAGGGTGCTTCTATAGACCCTTTCTCAGAGAAAAGGGTGCTTCTATAGACCCTTTCTCAGAGAAAAGGGTGCTTCTATAGACCCTTTCTCAGAGAAAAGGGTGCTTCTACAGACCCTTTCTCAGAGAAAAGGGTGCTTCTATAGACCCTTTCTCAGAGAAAAGGGTGCTTCTATAGCAGAGGAAGGCATTGTGACTCACAAGAGAGCCAATGTGCTCTAAGTGAGCGTAAATTGGCTATCGCTCACAGCCTGTGTAGATGCTAACACGTTGCGAGCAACAACAAATTTACGCTCATTGAGAGCACAAGGGAGATCCAAAAAATTTTTCTGCCTCACTCTGTTCTATAGACCCTTTCTAAGCAAAAGGGTGCTTCTATAGACCCTTTCTAAGAGAAAGGGTGCTTCTATAGACCCTTTCTAAGAGAAAGGGTGCTTCTATAGACCCTTTCTAAGAGAAAGGGTGCTTTTATAGACCATTTCTAAGAGAAAGGGTGCTTTTATAGACCCTTTCTAAGAGAAAGGGTGCTTCTATAGATCCGTTCTAAGAGAAAGGGTGCTTCTATAGATCCGTTCTAAGAGAAAGGGTGCTTCTATAGATCTGTTCTAAGAGAAAGGGTGCTTCTATAGATCCGTTCTAAGAGAAAGGGTGCTTCTATAGACCCTTTCTAAGAGAGAGGGTGCTTCTATAGACCCTTTCTAAGAGAAAGGGTGCTTCTATAGATCCGTTCTAAAAGAAAGGGTGCTTCTATAGACCCGTTCTAAAAGAAAGGGTGCTTATATAAACCCTTTCTAAGAGAAAGGGTGCTTATATAAACCCTTTCTAAGAGAAAGGTTGCTTCTATAGACCCGTTCTAAGAGAAAGGTTGCTTCTATAGACCCGTTCTAAGAGAAAGAGTGCTTCTATAGACCCTTTCTAAGAGAAAGGGTGCTTCTCTAGACTCTTTCTAAGAGAAAATGTGCTTCTATAGACCCTTTCTCAGAGAAAGGGTGCTTCTATAGACCTTTTCTAAGAGAAAGGGTGCTTCTATAGACCTTTTCTAAGAGAAAGGCTGTTTCTATAGACCCTTTCTAAGAGAAAGGGTGCTTCTATAGACCCTTTCTAAGAGAAAGGGTGCTTCTATAGACCCTTTCTAAGAGAAAGGGTGCTTCTATAGACCCTTTCTAAGAGAAAGGGTGCTTCTATAGACCCTTTCTAAGAGAAAGGGTGCTTCTATAGACCCTTTCTAAGAGAAAGGGTGCTTCTATAGACCCTTTCTAAGAGAAAGGGTGCTTCTATAGACCCTTTCTAAAAGAAAGTGTGCTCCTGCGGGCACATATATAGAACAGCAACCCTTTCTGAATGAAAGAGCATTTCTATACACCCTTTCTGAAAGTAAGGGTGCTTCTATAGACCCTTTCTTTCAGAAAGGATGCTTCTATATAGACACTTTCTTTCAGAATGGGTTCTTCTATAGACCATTTCTAAGAGAAAGGGTGCTTCTATAGACCCTTTCTAAGAGAAAGGGTGCTTCTATAGACCCATTCTAAGAGAAAGGGTGCTTCTATAGACCCTTTCTAAGAGAAAGGGTGCTTCTATAGACCCTTTCTAAGAGAAAGGGTGCTTCTATAGACCCTTTCTAAGAGAAAGGGTGCTTCTATAGACCCTTTCTAAGAGAAAGGGTGCTTCTATAGACCCTTTCTAAGAGAAAGGGTGCTTCTATAGACCCTTTTTAAGAGAAAGGGTGCTTCTATAGACCCTTTCTAAGAGAAAGGGTGCTTCTATAGACCCTTTCTAAAAGAAAGTGTGCTCCTGCGGGCTGTTACTGGAAGTAAGTGTGCTTCTGTAGACCCATTCTGAAAGAAAGTGGTTTCCTGTGGTCACCTCGTTGTCTACTGATAACCTTAACTAACGTGTGAAATTACGTATACGCAGTTTGTTCATACAAACGACAGAAGTCCATTGAACTAGACGGTGAACTAGGTCGTTCAATTGAACTATATTGGCACAATTGTACTAACCATGTCTCTTTGCAGTTTTTGGTGGCAGTTACATCTCCAAATACGTAATCCAGTGTTTTTTTATTAGATTATTCCGCCCGATAGTATGCCTGTCACTTTTTCTTTCAAAAGATTAATCGTCATGTACTAAATATAAAATTCGATTGTAGATGGCGTCGTGTCAGAGTCTTTCAGTTCTTACCACTTTTTATTCGTAAAGTATTTCCTTATGGGTACTTTACACGATATGTTTTTTTACATATGAGTTGTCACTTTTTATATACAAAATGTATACGCAAAGTGACAACACATATGTAAAATAACATATCGTGTAAAACACCCATTACTTCAAAAAGCATAGAGTTTATACGAGAGCTGTTCACAACTTCTAACATTTTTTTCCACGTTTACTATTTAAAGAGTAAAGGAGCAAAAATTGTATTAGAAATTTCGGATTAGTGAGAAGTGTTCATAAATATTAATTTTAAAATCAAAATTGTTTAAAATATCTGCGTTTAAATAAAAGATCTTGCCTTGATATCTGTAAAAAGAGAAGTTTTTTGGTAGCTCTAAATCCTGTCTGCAATTTTTTGCTATTATATCCAGACTTCTTTCATCTTCTTTTCATTAATTTTTTTTTTTTTGCGCCATAACAAAAGATTTTTGTAATCCAAATTACAAACACCTTATTGTCTTACTTCCCTTTTGTTTATTTGTAAACGGCTTTTGGTTATGATTTCGAGCATATTTTTTTTCATTCTTCTTTTAGCTGAGGCATGCATATTTGTGCTTTGGTCTTTTTTTGTTTTCTCATTCATATTTATTTCATTTCTTGTGTTTTTTTTGTTTGTTGTTACCTTTTGAATATAATTTGCAAAATAATATGGTAGACCACAACAACAAAAACAAACAACAAAAACTATTGTCGTCGTCGTCGTGAATGGAAAGAAGGTGTTGCTTTGGCGGTTCATATTTCATTTGTGTTTTCTTTTTCCCCCCAGAATGTAGTTCCTTTTCTTCTTATTTATGGCCATCCCAAAATGTATTCATAGAATTTTGTTTTATAGAATTTGTTTTCCTTGTTTCTGGGTTTCTATGTTTGTTTTGTTTTTAAAAGAAAGAAAAGTTAAATTATTCACTTGTATTATGAGTAGTTTATTTTTGTTGTTTGTTCTTATTGTACCTAAACTAGATGTTGTAGAGTAATAATTAAAACAAGTAAGAAAGTATCAGTAAGCTGTGCCGACGGAGATCCCGTGTCGACCAAAACTAAAAAACCTCCTTAGTACATTTTTTTCAAATGATAATTTTTTAAGAAAATAAAGTTGTTTTTTGTATTTTTCTTTTTATTTATTTCTCCTTTTTTTGTCTCGAAAAACAAAAATTTAAGGATTTCAGAATTTAATAAAAAAAATTAAGGAGTAGATTATGGATGGCAACCCTACTTCAGTTGCGTTGCAGACTGCAAATTTAATAATAGAAAACTCCATTTCAAAATAGACATGCAAAGCTGAATTTTGGTGGAAAGCTACGGTTAGAAGTAACGTCCTAAAAGTCCCCATCGATCCCATGTGTGCAAACGAAGTTATTCAGGGTCAAAGGTCATTTTTGGTGGCCTTATATAGTTGTTTGACTTTTTCTTAAAAACGGTAAGACCTATCAGAAATCGACTAAAGTAAAAGTCGTAAGCTTAATAATTGTCTACAAGAATGATCTTTATGACTATTCAATAGGAGTTACCATTCTTGTGATATCGTGATATAAGTGTCAAATTACACATAAGTAAGCTGTGTAAGAACATCATGAGGGGGCGTACCGGTTAAAACAACAACCCCATGTGTTAGGTATTTCCATAAGCCTTCATACGATACCCACTTTGCAGAAATCGGTAAAGTAGAACTGTGTCACGGACCCTTAACCGGGTTGCTCTGTTTATGAAATATCACGCGTACTATTTTAGCTAATGTTTTCGAATTTTTGTGGGGGATGTACCGGAAGTGGACCGACAAGCACCACCTTCGAATTTCATCTAATATTCGAAGAAATATTACGATATGCAAAGTGTGGATCAACTCAGTATTTGGTTCGAGAGTTCTAATGCTCTCCAGCCACTTTATGGTGCCATAGAGGGTTTTTACACTTTTTTGGCTGTTTTTTCAAGAAGTATGGACTTGCCCCTGAAAAAACTTTTACCGTCGTAATTGAGGCAGCGAATAAAAGTTGCTTCAACAAAAATCAAAGTGATTCAAGAGTAGTTATTAAAGTGAACTTATCCAAAATTTTGTGTGGGAGGTACCCGAAGGAGTGGACAAATGTAGTCCACATTCGAACCTGATATACATTTGGTAGATATATTGGGATATGCAAAGACCAAATCGGTCACTACCATCAGGAGTTATCATGCGCACAATTTTTTCATAAATTTTTTTAACTCTTGGGGGGGAGGTACCTGATATGGCTTATCTTCGAACTTCAACTAAGTTTGGACAAAATATTACGAAGGCCAAATTTTGGACCGAATCGGCAGATCCGTTCAAGAGTTATCTCACGCTCCAAACACTACACACGATGTCATAGGGGTTTTTTTTTGCACCTTTCAGGCTATTTTCTCAGGAAGTATGAACGTGCCCCTGATAAACTTGTACTGTCGTATAGAGGACAGTGAATAGAAGTTGTTACAACAAAAATCAAAGTGATTCGAGAGCAGGTCCTAAACTGAACTTTTCCGAAATTTTGTGTGGGAGGTACCCGAAGGAGTGGACCGATTGAGTCCATATTTAAACCTCATCTAAGTCTGGTAGAGGAAAGAGGACACTTTCGCGCATCTTTCTGTTTGTCAAAATCTTGTTTCATGTTGTTCCCTAAAAGTACTCCACTAAAGTTGGAATCTCACTAAACTTTAGTACCTGAGGAAATATAAAATAGCTCACTATGTCTAAACGCTACGGTATTTTATTACATTTTTTGAACACAATATCTGTTATAGTTTCCGAGAAATATCTACATCTTTCTCCAGAAATTTGCAAAAGGACCCATCAAAATGTTTGGTGCCATTCAATCATGGGTGCAAGTGATCTGGCATGCCATCTTTTTAGCATCTTTATCGATGAATTTTATATGAGCGTGAACCCCAAAAGATGCTATTCATTTTTGGATCCAAAGCATGTCACTTACATCAATGCTTTGACATGTCATTTTCATCAACCCTCTGCAATGACATTATCATTACGACCGAGTTTTAACAACGTTGATTGTGATTTCGAGTCTCCGACAAATTGTAAATAATTAATCATATATATATATATATATTTAGAAAAATGTGTATAAATAAAAACACAAAATTCATCTCTATTGGATCGATGGAATGGGTTCAAATGCTGATGAAAAGATTAGATCTTTCACGACTTCCTTTGCATGGGGTCAAATGCTGATGAAAAGATCGGCTCTTTCACGACTTCGTTTGCCTTGGTTCAAATGCTAATGAAAAGATCGGATCTTTCACGACTTCGTTTAAACCAATGCAAAAGATGCCATTCCTTAATATTTCGCTGGGGAAGGCATGTCCCCATCCTCTGCTTTTTGCAAGCATCGGAACGTTAGAAGCTACAGGTGACGGAGAACATAGTTTTCTGCATCACGAAAACCATGAGTCGTATTCCGAAATGTCTGCTCCGAGCTCTTTTGGTCCATGCAGGAACAGAGAAGAACCCCGGGCCAAGGATATGTTCCGTTGTTAATATCGACCATATGTAATTGATGTAGGGAATAGGAGCATTTCCGAGGCTGCTCTGACCTTAGCCGCCTCCAGGACTAATGCAATAGAAGTTATGTTGCTACTCAGAAACATCTTCCAGCGTGTCTCCAACTTCGTCGTCGTCGAAATATGAGACACCTTCCCAGTCTCCCCAACAACAACAAGGGCAGCATCTTACACTAATTGTGTTGTTCAGCACCCCGGGAATACATTGTACCTGTAATTAAATTTCAACAGTCTCTACAACAAAGTCAGCGAAGTTGTAGACTTTGAGTCGGAGAAGCATCCTCTGCTTCTTTTTTGCAAGCATCGGAACGTTGGAAGCTACAGGTGACGGAGAACATAGTTTTCTGCATCACGACTCATGGTTTTCGTGATGCAGAAAACTATGTTCTCCGTCACCTGTAGCTTCCAACGTTCCAATGCTTGCAAAAAAGCAGCAGAGGATGCTTCTCCGACTCAAAGTCTACAACTTCGCTGACTTTGTTGTAGAGACTGTTGAAATTTAATTACAGGTACAATGTATTCCCGGGGTGCTGAACAACACAATTAGTGTAAGATGCTGCCCTTGTTGTTGTTGGGGAGACTGGGAAGGTGTCTCATATTTCGACGACGACGAAGTTGGAGACACGCTGGAAGATGTTTCTGAGTAGCAACATAACTTCTATTGCATTAGTCCTGGAGGCGGCTAAGGTCAGAGCAGCCTCGGAAATGCTCCTATTCCCTACATCAATTACATATGGTCGATATTAACAACGGAACATATCCTTGGTCCGGGGTTCTTCTCTGTTCCTGCATGACCAAAAGAGCTCGGAGCAGACATTTCGGAATATACTGTCGACAAAAAAAAAAAAAAAAAAAAAAAAAACGATCTAAGACCTGCTCTCTGCAATTTTGTGAAAAAAAAATTAATTTTGTGTGTGGGACATACCCGAAGGAGTGGATCAATACGAGGGTCACTAAAAACCTTCTGGCCAGGCGTTATTTGACATTTTTTGGGAAGTTTAACAGTTTTTGGCCTAAGTGTACTCAGAACAGTTTGACATACGACCATGTGTTGGGTTGTTTACAGTGGCTTAATTGAGACACCTCCAAAACATGGTTTTTGAACGCTTTTACAGCATCTACTGACGATTGCTGCGATTTTCGGGCTCATACGCATAGTTTCATGAATCGTCACCTGGATCCACCTTATAAACTTCTTTTGAAGCACCGTCTTTGAAGCACGGCGTATTTTTTTCGAAATTTCTTGCACCGACCAACACTGGATCCAACGAGAGAACCCCCATTTTTGGTGCCAACCGCTCATGCAATATCAAATGTTAGTTGGTGGAATAAATGCCCAAGGATGCCAACATCTCACGGTACCTAACATGGCGATTTTGCATTATCCGTTCACGCACGGCTTAATTTTGCCTGCACAACGACCGTTTTTGGACGACCCTCACGAACTTCGTTTTTTTGGCAAGTCTCGGCCACGAATGATTTCATTGAACCACTTTTTCATAGTGCTATAGGATGGTCCTTTATCGACATACAAAGTTTTAATTTTATCGATCCACTCTTGCCGTGATTATCCATGTCGAAATTGTGAAAAATTATCGGACGAAAATGTTCACCATTAAATTCACTTTTTTATGCAAAGTGATTTTTTCAAGTCACTGTAAACATCACAACAAATGGTCGTATGTGAAACTGTCCTGAGTACGCTTAGGCTCAAAACTGTCAAACTTTCAAAAAAATGTAAAATGACTCCTTTAGTGACCCTCGTATAGACCACCTTCTAACTTAATGTAAGTTTGGACAAAAATATTACGGTTGATCGGTTTGAAAGCTATGCACGATAGCACGATAGCTTTCAAACCGGTGCGCACGGCACCTGTCAGCCAGATAGACCGACATACGAGCAGCAACCCCGCGACAGCCGGTTATATGCTTCAAGAGTTAGTTCCCTAACTCTTGGGTCTTTAGGTTTCGTACGAGGAAGCTCATTTGCTAGTTCCGTCGCCTCTGCTGAGAATTTTTTGCCTAATTTCGGGTATTGCACCAGCAGGTATGTTGTGAGCTTCTTCAGCTGTGATGATGTCTCGGCAAATTCTCTCAGCTGCCCGATGCTCTAAGGAAATGGCGCGCTCTTTGAAGCAGTGAACCTTGCCAATCAGATTTTCCATGGTTCAGAAAAGTACTGCGTTGAGCGGTTATAAAGTCGAGTGGCCTATTAAGGGAGACGTGATAGGAAGGTGATCCGAGACATTTATCAGATCAGGTGACACAAGGGTGTTTTCTGGTGAGCTTTGAGGATCCCCTCTTGTCCTCGTAGGAACGTCTTTGTTCACCTTGCAAAATGTGGAGCTCTTGATTTGCTTAGGCGGTGCTGTACCCCTCTGGCCATTGCCTAGGTCGGAATACCAAAGCTCATGATCAGCATTGTAGAACCCTTGTCCTCCAAAAGCGAACTATCATTTATTCGTCTGCCTAGACGGACAGCAATCCTACGACAGCCGGTTGGTTATATGCCCCGGCTGTCGTGGGATTGCTGTTGTGCATCTCTCGGTCTGTCTGGCAGGCTGGTGTGCACGAGCCATCTTCATATTTTAGATCAAATTCGAACCACTCCTTCGGCTACGTCCAACACACTCAAAATTTATGTTCTTTTTACAAAATTGCAGTTTAGGGAATTTTTTGTTGCAAAATTTTCTTCAAATTTCATTTATTTCAATTTTGGATGTTTAATTCTTCCTCCTACCTTTTAATTTAAATTGAATTCCAGATTCAATTCTTAACCAGTTGCATTGGTGCAACCCTCTCATAGATTTGATATAGTTTTGCTTATAACTCAATTTGAATTTCCCGCAAAACCCTTAGCAAGCGAAATTAGAATCTTTCTCTTGGAAAAGTAAGAACTTTTCCACCGAAAATTTCAACCAAACTCTGACACAAAAAGCAATCGGAATATAAACGGAGCAGAAAAAGTTAAAGTGCCACTGAACCATAACAATGACACCGAAAACCAACATCGCCACCGCGCGGCACATCAAACCTACGAGTACATACATACACACAGGCACACACACACATACAACAACAGACAGCATCAGCCATTCAGTCATCCAGTAGAACCACCTGACTTAACTTTTGATGATGACGAATGAAAATGCTTATCAAAACTGACAAAATGTAGTTATTTTTTTTTTTTGCTGTTGTTGTTGTTGTTCTCGGTAAAAGTCCCAGTAAACACAACAAACTATTCCTGAAAAGTTATACTAGCAAAACACATCCGCACGAATGCGAATATCATTCGATGTTCGCCCGCCAACAATGCAAATATCATTTCACATGAAGAAAGGGAAGGGAGAGGGAGTGATACAGAGAGGGAGTGGGGATTATAAAACCCAACCACAATCCAATCCAGCTTACCAATCAGGAAAATTTTCAAATCCATTCATTCAAAGGATATATACAGAGATGTAGTGCATCACAGGCTACAATGTATCCTTACAGCTTTATTGCATGTCATTTGAAATTCGTCCTGTTTTTTTTTTCTTCATTTGTGTGCGTGCGTTTGTGTCTGTGTTTGATGAAATGAATGCAAAATGTAAGAATCTAATCTGTCTCTGCCAGAGTAAGTTGGGGGTAGGTGATATAGAATATCCATGTCCTGATCATCATCATAAAAAAAGAGTTGTAATAGGTGTTTGTGAAGCAATAGATCCGCCGGAGGCCACATCTTGCAACAACTGGCAAATGTGAATGATTGCTATTACTATCCTGATAAGGATAAAGAGAATGCTTATGACGAGGAGGAGAACGATGCCGATTGCTTTCATTCAAAATTGTCATAAATAATTTATCAACACTTAAAGAAAGGAAGCTCTTCAAATGGAAGTACAACAAGTTGCTGCTGCAATGCTATTTAGTTGCAATTGAAAATTGTTGTAGTAAGATGAGTGTTTGTGTGCGTGAACACATCTTTCAATTGCCTTTCATGAAATGACTTATTTAAATGGATGAAAGCACATTAAACTCGAATCTAAATGGGCCATAACATGAAAAAAGCTTTTAAAAACAATTTCTCCATTTAATCTTCTGAAAAGAGGTTTTGTGGAAGACTGCAGATACAGTAGAGCCGGATTTTAATGACCTGAACAGTAAAAAGTTGATACACATTAATCTGTCCAAGTGGTTCCTGCTTCAGTTTTTCCACTACTTTTTAGTCCGGTCAAAATAGACATGCGTATAAGGGGGAAATAGCAAAAATTCCCACAAAGCTGAATTTTGGTGGAGAGCTAGGGTTGGCCATTAGAAGCAACGTCCTAAAAGTCCCCATCGATCCCATGTGTGCAAAACAAGTTATTCGGGGTCAAAGGTCATTTTTGGAGGCATTATTCAGTTTTTTTAATTTTTCTCAAAAACGGTAAGACTTAGAAAAAGCCGACTAAAATAAAAGTTGTAGATTTAATAATTATCTATAAGAGCGGTCTTTACGATTTTTAAAAAAGACTTCCCATTTTCGAGATATCGCGATCTAAAGGTCAAATAAAAAATTAGCCGCGTAAGTACATTATGAGGGGAACCGGTTAAAGTAATGACACTATGTGTTAGATACTTCCATAAGCTTTCAAACGATATCCACTTTGCAGTAATCGGTTCAGTAGAACCGGGTCTAACCCGGTTTTTAAATTTGGCCTTTCGGGTCGAATAACCGGCGAACCGGATCCGCAACCGTTGAAAATTATACATTTCCGTAATCAGCGCAACAAACCCTACCTTCTAACAAATCTTGAAAAAAATCGGGGAGTTTTCGTTGGGGTCGTTCCCGTTGGGCTAACAATTATACATGTGGGTTAAATGGGCTATTTTTGCATAAAATGACTCTAACATTGAATCACTCTACTAAACACGCTCCGATTTTGTTGGAATTTTTTTTTAAAGATAGCTATAATTTCTCTCTTCAAGAAAATATATTTTTTTTGGGGTACAGACCCGGTTACTTCGCTTATTTTAGTCGGTTCGTATGAATATGTGCATATTTCCCCTATAAGTGCATAAAAATCATGTGTTTTTTAGAACAGCTATATCTCAAGAATGGTTCCTTCTAGGAAAAAAATTATAAATATCAAACTTGTAGATAATTTTTCTGTCTACAATATTTACTTCAATCACTTTTTGATTAGATCAACCGTTTTCAAAAAATAAATCCGAAAGCATAAAAACCATTAAAATTTGACCTTTGACCCCGAATAACTTTTTTTGCACACATGGGATCGATGGGGACTTTTAGGACGTTGCTTCTAACGGCAAACCCTAGCTCTCCATCAAAATTCAGCCGTGTGGGAATTATTGCTATTTCAATGTCTATTTTGACCGGACTATTTGTGTTGGGCGGAATTTTTTCCATCCTAGTCCAAAATCTGTGGTATTCCTGCCCTGAGTGTCTAATGACACTCTGATAACAAGACCTCCATTCTCCGGACTGTGGGTAACCAGTTTTCATGAGCTTGTCCGGAGATTGCGATTTTGCCTACGGGATATTGTCAGTATTCGTGCAGGATCCACAGGGGCAGGCGATCACCTTCACACTATCAATCTCTAGTTGGCCTACTTGCCAGAGTTCGCCAAGGTCATCTATTGTTGAAGGAAGAACTTCCAAGATCTGCTGGTCTTCCATAAAAAGTCTCCTTGTGTTCTATAAAAAGATCTCCTGGTCTTCCATAAAAAGTCTCCTTGTGTTCTATAAAAAGATCTCCTGGTCCTACGCAAGAAAACATGTTGTTCCTTCCGACCTTCTATGAGTAGATTTGTGTGACCTTCTATTCTTCTATAAGAAGATCACCTGGTCTTGTATAAGAAGACCTTCTCGTCTTCTATGAGAATACCTATTGGTCTTCTATTAGCAGACCGCATAGTCTTCCGCGATAAGACCTCCTGGTCTTCCATGAGAAGACCTCCTGGTAGTCCATGAGAAGGCCTCCTGGTCTTCTATGAAAAGACCTTCTTGCCTTCTATAAGATCACCTCCTGGTCTTCTATAAGAACAAATCCTGGTCTTCTATAAGAAGACCTTCTGGTCTTCTCTAAGAGGACCTCCTGGTCTTCTATAAGAACACCTCCTGGTCTTCTATAAAAAGACCTCCTGGTCTTCTATGAGAAGACCTCCTAGTCTTCTATGAGAAGACCTCCTGGTCTTCTATGAGAAGACCTCCTGGTCTTCTATGAGAAGATATCCTGGTCTTCTTTGAGAACACCTTCTGGTCTTCTATGAAAATACCTTATTGCCTTCTATAAGAAGACTTCCTGGTCTTCTATGAGAATACCTCCTGGTCTTCTGTGAGAAGACCTCCTGGTTTTCTATGAGAAGACCTCTTGGTCTTCTATGAGAATACCTCCTGGTCTTCTATGAGAAGACCTCTTGGTCTTCTATGAGCAGATCTCCTGCTCTTCTATGAGAATGGCTCCTGGTCTTCTATAAAAAGACCTCCTGTTCTTCTATGAGAATACCTCCTGGTCTTCTATGAGAATACCTTCTGGTCTTCAATGAGAAGACCTCCTGGTCTTTTATGAGAAGATCTCCTGGTCTTCTATAAGAAGACTTCTTGGTCTTCTATGAGAATACCTCCTGGTCTTCCATGATAATACCTCCTGGTCTTCTATGTGAAGATCTCCTGTTCTTCTATGAGAATACCTCCTGGTCATCTATGAGAAGACCTCCTGGTATTCTGTGAGAATACCTCCTGATCTTCTATGAGAAGATCTCCTGGTCTTCTATGAGAAGACCTTCTGGTCTTCTATGTGAAGACCTTCTGGTCGTCTATGAGAAGACCTCCTGATATTCTATGAGAAGACCTCCTGGTATTCTGTGAGAATACCTCCTGATTTTCTATGAGAAGACCTCCTGGTATTCTGTGAGAATACCTCCTGATTTTCTATGAGAAGACCCCCTGGTATTCTGTGAAAATACCTCCTGATCTTCTATGAGAAGGTCTCGTGGTCTTCTATGTGAAGACCTCCTGGTCTTCTATGTGAAGACCTCCTGGTCTTCTATGTGAAGATCTCCTGTTCTTCTATGAGAATACCTCCTGGTCTTCTATGAGAAGATCTCCTGGTCTTCTATGAGAAGACCTCCTGGTCTTCTACTAGAAGACTTCCTGTTCTTCTATGAGAACACATCCTGGTTTTCTATGAGAAGACCTCCTGGTGTTCTATGAGAATACCTCCTGGTCTTCTATGAGAATACCTCCTGGTCTTCTAAGAGGAGATCTCCTGACCTTCTATGAGAAGACCTCCTGGTCTTCTATGAGGAGACCTCCTGGTCTTCTATAAGAAGACCTCCTGGTCTTCTATTAAAAGACCTCCTGGTCTTCTATAAGAAGACCTCCTGGTCTTCTATAAGAAGACCTCCTGGTCTTCTATAAGAAGACCTCCTGGTCTTCTATAAGAAGACTTCCTGGTCTTCTATAAGAAGACTTCCTGGTCTTCTATGAGAAGACTTCCTGGTCTTCTATGAGAATAGTTCCTGGTCGTCTATGAGAAGACCTCCTGGTCTTCTATGAGAAGACCTCCAGGTCTTCTATGAGAAGACCTCCATGTCTTCTATGAGAAGACCTCCAGGTCTTCTATGAGAAGACCTCCTACGCTTCTATGAGAAGGTCTCGTGGTCTTCTATGAAAATACATTCTTGCCTTCTATAAGAAGACTTCCTTGTCTTCTATGAGAATACCACCTGGTCTTCTATAAGAAGACTTCCTGGTCTTCTATGAGAATACCTCCTGGTTTTCTATGAGAAGACCTCCTGGTCTTCTATGAGAATACCTCCTGGTCTTCTATGAGAATACCTCCTGGTCTTCTATGAGGAGATCTCCTGGCCTTCTATGAGAAGACCTCCTGGTCTTCTATGAGAAGACCTCCTGGTCTTCTATGAGAATGCTTCCTTGTCTTCTGTGAGACGGCCTCCTGGTCTTCTATGAGAAGAACTTCTGGTCTTCTATGAGAAGAACTCCTGGTCTTCTACAAGAAGACCTCCTAGTCTTCTATGTGAGAAGACCTGCGGGTCTTCTTATGAGAAGACCTCCGGGTCTTCTATGAGAATGCCTCCTCCTCTTCTATGAGAAGACCTCCTGGTCTTCTATAAGAAGGCCTCCTGGTCTTCTATCAGAAGACCTCCTGGTCTTCTATGAGAAGGCCTCATGGATTTCTATGAGAATACCTCCTGGTCTCCTATGAGAATACCTCCTGGTCTCCTATGAGAAGACCTCCAGGTCTTCTATGAGAAGAACTCCTGGTCTTCTATGAGAAGAACTCCTGGTCTTCTATGAGAAGACCTCCTGGTCTTTTATGAGAAGACCTCCTGGTCTTCTATGAGAAGACCTCCTAGTCTTCTATAAGAAGATCCCCTGGTCTTCTATGAGAAGACCTCCTGATTTTCTATGAGAAGGATTTCTATGAGAAGGCCTCATGGATTTCTATGAGAAGACTTCCTGGTCTTCTATGAGAAGACTTCCTGGTCTTCTGTGAGAATACCTCCTGATCTTCCATGAGAAGTCCTCCTGATCTTCTATGAGAAGACCTCCTGATCTTCTATGAGAAGACCTCCTGATCTTCTGTGAGAATACCTCCTGATCTTCTATGAGAAGACCTCCTGATCTTCTGTGAGAATACCTCCTGATCTTCTATGAGAAGACCTCCTGATCTTCTATGACAAGACCTCTTAGTCTTCTATTAAAAGACCTGGTCTTCTGTGAAAAGATTTCCTGGAGGATCTCCATTAGCAGACCTCCTGTCTTCCATTTTCACAACAGATGACCTTTACTCCTCTTTATGGGTGTATTTGGGAGGTAGCGCTTCGGCCAGAACGCATACAAACTTCGGTAAGCTATCGATTATCACTGATCCTTCCAGTAGCAGCAGCTTCGTCGATGATTGCTACTCCAAGTTCCTCTGGAGCGATTGGTCTACTGGTTTTCTTTTCTGTGCTGTCAACCATGAGAGGAGATCCGAAAAAATACCTTGTGGCTCAGCTTAGCTTAGCTTGTGAGGCTAAGATGACAGTGGTATCTTTCCTGCTCTCAGTCGTTTGGCAACAGGCAGAGCAAGTGGGAGGTTTGGGTTTCTGAATTAAGTTCTGTCTCTTAGCCGTGGCGTGTGGTTCCATTGATTACCGTTGGTATTAGTAGGAACCACACCCTCATGTGCAGAGCCCGGTTCCAGGTCAGACTTTCCAGCTTTCTGCATTTCTGGTTTAACCTGTTTTTGATTCATTGTCTTTGATTTAGCATCCTTTGACTTTGAGGGTTATCTTGTCCGTGTGGTGGCAGGGCCTCCCTTTGAAAGGGGGTGCTGTGGTCAATAGAATTGAATCTTCAACAAGTCAACATCGCTCCTAATTTGGCCTATGGGGGCAATAATAGTCGATAATGGAGCACCCGAGCTCCACTAGAACTAGACGTTTTCTGCTTTTTTCAGCCAAACTATACCTCACAACTTCTATACTACCGTCCCGTCCACCGTATGCTGGGTTTCTCCAGACGTGGGTTTACCTGAATTATTTATCATGGGCGTTGCGTTCTTGCCATCATTGGAATTTGGGGTTTTTTACGTCATAACTTAAAGGGGACCCTCCAGTATTATGGCAAGGACTTCACATGACATGCTCATTGAGACGCCCGTTCTGCAAATTGCAAACCTTACAACACCGATCGGCACGAATTCGTCTGACACCGAAGGAGATCTCTAATTAGGGGATCTCCAATTCGTAGGAGTCACTACGTTGATATCCTTTGGATGGTCACAAGTTCCCCCCACTCAGAATTTCCATTGTGGCTTTATACCTCCGCATTGCGCCAACATTGTTATCCCTGGCGGGGTGATTAACCGAGTTAGGACAAATGTTATAAATTGTTTTAAATATAGACCAAGTTCATAAGTGGACTATATCGGCCCCTAACAAAACTTCAACAATGTTAGACTATGTTTAATTTAAGGGCTGACATTTTAGGAAATTTTCTCCTTCTAACACTTTGGACTACACCACCCCTTGAAGGGAAACAGTTTCCCAGTAGACCAAAATTCAGAAATAAGGAGTCTAAGACCCGTAGAGTAAGACAAGCCGTTTCCAAAGGCGGGGTGATATCTTCGAAACTGTTTAAACTCTAATTTTCTGAAAATCCACACTCTTCAACATTCAAGATTTTTTTGAATATACCCGCAGGAGACCACATATCTTGGTTTTAAAGAAAATTATTTCTCAGGTCCCATTGATATTTCAATTTATTTTTCCCTCTTCTATAGTTTCACATAATAATAATTCCTTTTTTCTCTTCCTCTTTTTAGCATTGCTGAAGAAAAGAAAAAACTTGGCAACGACGATTACAAGGCACAAAACTATCAGTCAGCTTTGAAATTCTATTCAGATGCCATTTCACTATGTCCGGATTGTCCAACATACTATGCCAATCGGTCGGCATGTTACATGATGCTTTCGAACTATACGAATGCCTTGAACGATGCTCGTACCGCTGCACGTTTAGATCCAGCATTCGAAAAGGCCTATGTGCGTATTGCGAAATGTTGTGTGGCAAAGGGTGATATTATTGGTGCCGAACAGGCTATAAAGAAAATCGAAGAATTGGATCCTCAAAGTAATTCGGTCAATGCTGAAAAACAGGCCACACAACAACTGCGGCAACTGGAACAGACTGTACAATCCAATTATGACGCCAAGGCATATCGCAATGTAGTTTTCTATTTGGATTCGGCCATTAAATTGGCACCAGCCTGTTATAGGTAAGTGGAGCTAATGTCTTCCGGAAGGAAATGTATTAATCTCTCTTTCTGTCTTTTAGATACCGCCTACTAAAGGGTGAATGTTTGGCCTTGTTGGGCCGCTGTGATGAAGCCGTTGATATTGCCATTAGTGTCATGAAATTGGACAGTACCTCGGCCGATGCCATCTATGTACGTGGTCTATGCTTCTATTACACCGACAACCTGGAAAAGGGTATCAAACATTTTGAATTGGCATTGCAATTGGATCCCGACCACAAAAAAGCCAAGGAAATGCGTACAAAAAGTAAAACTCTCAAAGATATGAAAGAAAACGGCAATGTGCTCTTCAAAACTGGCCGTTATCGTGAAGCTCAAGCTGTCTATACGGAAGCCTTAAAAATCGATGAACTAAATAAGGACATCAATTCGAAACTTTTATACAACCGTGCTTTAGTCCATTCCAAGCTCAATAATTTACGTGATGCCGTAGCCGATTGTTCACGTGTCTTAGAGATCAATGATAAATATCTAAAAGCATTGCTGCTGCGTGCCCGCTGTTACAATGATCTGGAGAAATTCGACGAATGTGTCAATGATTATGAGGCTGCTGTACAAATACAGAAAACACCAGAAATCAAAAAACTTTTACGTGATGCTAAATTTGCATTGAAGAAATCGAAACGTAAGGATTACTACAAGATATTGGGTGTTTCACGTAATGCCGGTGAAGATGAAATTAAGAAGGCATATCGTAAGAAGGCTTTAGTCCATCATCCAGATCGTCATGCGAACAGTTCGCAGGAAGAGCGTAAGGAGCAGGAGTTGAAATTCAAAGAAATTGGTGAAGCCTATGCGATTCTCTCGGATCCTCGAAAAAAGATGCGTTACGATAGTGGTCAAGATATGGAGGAACATGATCAAGGTAAGAAGAAACTATATAAAAAAACAAGGTCACAGCTTTGTGTGGAAAAATTTGATTCCGCTTGGCAGATTTGTTGGTTTTCTATGGGAAGGACCTGTTGGGGTATACTAGCGGTCAATTGGAATTTCATGAGAAGACCTTATTATATCTTATAGAAAGAATTTTGATTTTTTAGAAAGACTCGTAACCTTCTATGGGAAGACGCTTCCATTTTCCACGAGAAGACCCTTTAGTCTTCTATGAGAAGACGCTTTGGTCTTCTATGAGAAGACGCTTTAGTTTTCTACGAGAAGACCATAAATCTTCTATGAGAAGACCTTAGATCTTCTACGAAAAGGCCTTGGATCTTCTATGAGAAGACCCTTTGGTCTTCTTTGAGATGAGCCCTTGGCCGTCTTTGAGATGACCATCTTTTGTTCTTCTATGAGAAGACTTTGGATCTTCTACGAGAAGGCCTTGAATCTTCTATGAGAAGACCTTGGATCTTCTACGAAAAGGCCTTGGAACTTCTATGAGAAGACCCTTTGGTCTTCTTTGAGAAGAGCCTTTGGCTCTTTGAGATGACCATCTTTTGGTCTTCTATGAGGAGACCTTGTATCTTCTACGAGAAGGCATTGGATCGTCTATGAGAAGACCTTGGATCTTCTATGAAAAGACGCTTTGATCTTTTTTGAGATGATCCCTTGGCTGTCTTTGAAATGACTATCTTTTGGCCTTTTATGAGAAGACCCTTTGGTTTTAATGAGAATATACTCTGATCTTCTATGAGATGTGCTTTGATCTTCTATGAGATGACCCTTTAATATTCTATGAGAGGACCATATGATCTTCTATGAAATGACTTTTTGATCTTCTAAGAGAAGACTCTTTGGTATTCTATGAGAAGACCCTTTGTTCGTCTATGTGATGACCCTTTGCTTTCTTTTAGATGACAACCCTTTGGTCTTCTATGAGACCCTTTGATCTTCTATGAGATGACCCTCTGGTCTTTTATGGGAAGAAATTCTGGTCTTTTATGAGAAGACCCTTTGGTAGTCTAAGAGAAGACCCTCTGGTCTTTTATAAGAAAACGTTCTTGTCTTATATGAGAAGCCCTGTGGTCTTCTATGAAAAGACCAGCTGGTCTTCTATGGGAAGACCCTGGATCTTTTATGAAAATCCCCTTTGGCCTTCTGTGAAAAAGATCCTCTGAACTTCTATAAGAAGATTCTTTGATTGCCTATGAGAATACCATTTTGTCTTCTATGAAATCATCCTTTAATCTTCTATGAGAAAATCCTACGATCTTCCATGACCCCTTTGTTTTGTTTGAGATGGCCCTTTGATCTTCTATGAGAAGACGTTCTGGTCTTCTATGAGAAGACCCTTTGGTAGTCTAAGAGAAGACTCTCTGGTCTTTTATGAGAAGCACCTGTGGTCTTCTATGAAAAGACCAACTGGTCTTCTATGAGAAGCCCCTTGATCTTTTATGAAAATGCCCTTTGGTCTTCTGTGAAAAGATCCTCTGAACTTCTATAAGAAGATTCTTTGATTGCCTATGAGACGACCATTTTGTCTTTTATGAAATCAGCCTTTGATCTTCTATGGGAAGATCCTTTGGTTTTCTATGAGAAGGCCATTTTGTCTTCTACGAAAGTACCCTTTGATCTTCTCTGAGAAGATCCTTTAGTCTTCTATGAGAATACATTTTTGTCTTCTATAAGAAGGGCCTTTGGTCTTCTACAAGAAGATTGTTTGATCTTCTCTGAGAAGATCCTTTGGTCTTCAATGAGAAGACCCTTAGGGCTTCTATGATAGATCCACTGGTCTTCTGTGAAAAGATCTTTTGGTCTTCTATGCGAAGAGTTTTGGTCTTTTATGAGAAGATCTCCTAATCTTCTATAAGAATGTCCTTTGGACTTCTGTAAGATGGCCCATGAAAACCCCCTTTTTGGAGAAGGCCCTTTGATCTTCAATAATAAGATCCTTTCGTCTTCTATGAGAAGACCCTTTGATCATCTATGAGAATACTCTTTGGTCTTTTATAAGAAGACCTTATTGGGTTTCCATCAGAAGACCCTTTGATATTCTATCAGAAAACACTTTGGTCTTCTATTAGAAGAACCTTTGGCCTTCTGCGAGAAAATTATTATTCTTTGAGAAGACCCTTTGGTCTTTTATGAGAATTTCTTTGGTTTTCTATGAGAATACCCTTTGGTCTTCTGTGAGAAGACCCTTTTGTCATCTGTTAGGAGACCTCTTTTTATTCTGATAGAAAACCATTTGGCTTTCTGTGAGAAGCCCTTAGGTCTTCTATGAGAAGACCCTTTGATGATATATAAGAACACCTTTTTGTCTCATATTAGAAGAACGTTTGGTCTTCTATGAGAAGGTCCTTTGGTCTTCTGTATGAAAATCCCTTTGTATTCTTCGAGAAGACCCTTTTGACATCTGTTAGAAGACCCGTTTGTCATCTGTTAGGATACCCCTTTGTCTTCTGATAGAAAACCATTTGGCTTTCTGTGAGAAGCCCTTAGATCCTCTATGAGAAGACGCTTTGATCTTCTATGAGAATATCCTTTGATGATATATAAGAACACCCTTTTGTCTCATATTAGAAGATCGTTTGGTCTTCTATGAGAAGGTCCTTTGGTCTTCTGTATGAAAATCCCTTTGTATTCTTTGAGAAGACCCTTTTGACATCTGTTAGAAGACCATTTGGCATTCTGTGACAAGCCCTTAGATCCTCTATGAGAAGACCCTTTTGTCTTCTGTTAGGAGACCCCTTTGTCTTCTGATAGAAAACCATTTGGCTTTCTGTGAGAAGCCCTTAGATCTTCAATGAGAAGACCCCTTGATCTTCTATGCAAATATCCTTTGATCATATATAAGAACACCCTTTGATCTTCTATGAGAAGGTCGTTTGGTCTTCTACGAGAAGGTCCTTTGGTCTTCTGTAAGAAAATCCCTTTATATTCTTTGAGAAGACCCTTTGGACATCTGTTAGAAGACCCTTTTGTCTTCTGTTAGAAGACCATTAGGCATTCTATGAGAATCCCTTAGATCCTCTATGAGAAGACGCTTTGATCTTCTATGAGAATATACTTTGATAATCGATAAGAACACCCTTTGGCCTTCTGCGAGAAAATACTTTGTTGTTTTAAGAGAAGACCCTCTGGTCTTCTGTGCGAAAATCTTTTTTCTTCATTGAGAAGACCATTTGGCCATTTTGGTCATCTGAGAGAAAATCCTTTAGTATTCTTTGAGAAGACCCTGGGTCTTCGAAAATAACATATTTTGGTCTCTTATGAGAAGTTTTTGTTGTTGTAACAGTGTTTTATTATTATGTTTGTATGTTCGTTCTCCTGTTCAATCTGGCTCTGGGCCTATCTCCAGTTCCAGGAAAGTGGCTACTTCGATGGGTTGTAACCACAGATCCACTGGAGTTAGATGGGTAGGTTTGGCGGCACAGTTAAAAAGGTGTTGTGTGTCGTGCGGGCCCATGCCGCATACTGGGCAGATGTCTTGCACGGCGCGATCGATTTCCGCCCAATAAGAATTTAGGCGACTGCAATATCCCGAGCGTAATTGAGCCAAAACTACTCTGGTTTGTCGTGGCAGCTGACGCTCTTCAGCTGCGATAGATGGGGGATGTACTCCGATGACTGCATTGACACTATAAGTCCTTTGGTCTTCTGTGAGAAGACCCTTTGGTTTGCTGTGAAAATATCCTTTGGTCATCGATAAGAACAGCCTTTGTTTGGACTTCTGTGAGAAGAAACTTTTGTGTTCTATGAGAAGAATTTTTGGACTTCTGTGGGATAATCCTTTGGTCTTCTGTGAGAAAATACTTTTGGTTTTTTATGAAAAGACCCTTTGGTCTTCTATGAAAAGACTTTCTGAATTTAAAATTCCACTAAATAATCATTTTCTTTTATTTATTTTTCAGCTGACATTGATCCATCCCATGTATTCCGGCACTTCTTCCAATTTGGTGGTGGCCCCGGTGGTCAGTCATCCTTCAATTTTGAATTTTAAAAGCGGATGAAAAAACTCAAAAGAAGAATGTTGCGTTTTTTGTAAAAAATAGCGAAAGAAAGGAAACAAACCCAAGACTCAAACACAGCCAATAACTACCACCACTCTAGAGAAACACACACACACACACAAACAACTATATCCACATCCATATGGATCATCATTTGTGGGGAAGTCCTGCCAACCAAACAGTCAGAGTAGTCAATAAATCAGTCAGTCATATGATCAAGTCAACAAAATATCATTGCGAAACGCAACAAACGAACAGAACAAATGATGATGAAGAACTCTTCTGCAAAATGGAAAAAATACTTAAGAAGAATAAGAATAGCATGGATATTATTCTAATACAAATAAATACAAATGATGGAAAATAAAAAACACAAACAACAAATTAAATTTTATAGATTTAAAAACCCCTATTAACTAATAATAATAATAATAAATAAAACAATAATTATTATTTAATGAAATTACAAACAAACAAAATATAAAACAAATTCTATATTCCAACAAGTGATGAAAAAGGAAAAGGAAGGAAACAAGGAAGGCAACAAGCCTCTGCAACAACTTTTCAAAGGAAAGATGATTGTAGCGAGGCGTACGAAAGTTTTGACGGAGCTGGATATTATATTTTTGTTTTTTTTTAAGTAATTTTTATTGTTGTTGTAAATGTTTTGTGTTACACATAACAAATACGATAAATAATAATATTTCTTAAAAGCTTTAACATTGATGTTTACACACATTTGTTTGTTTTTGGTCTCAAAATCAACCATTGTCCGATAATTGAAAGCGTTTTTTAAAATTTTGAAAGAAAATATCTTATAAGAAATTGTTTTTTAAAAATATATAAGTTTTACACAAAACCACTTAAAATAAATAAAATATTTCTCTTTATTGATGGCGATTCGTAAAATGGGAATCGATATTCTATATCCTCTTGTTTTTGTAGGAAACCTTGTTGTATAATAACTGAACCTATTATACAACAAGGTTTGCTTAGTCGTTAGCCAAGTGACACTGAAGGTAGCGAAAATATATTCTTCTTTTTAAAGATTTTTTTATTGTCTTTCATTGAAGTAATACAACAATTTTCTTATATAAAATGAAATATTTTGAATACAATCACAATAAAAATTGTAAAAAAAAAATATTCGTTTTAAACAAATTATGAAATTGTATTAATCAATTTAATGGACTTTGGGAAAATTTATAGCGTTCAGCTTTAGATGGTGAATTTTTATCTACAAAAGAATGAGAACTACCCGAGAGTTTTTTTCACTTTTTCCTTTAAGTTAAAACAGCAAAGAGACAAAACTCACGGGGAGTTTTCATTCAGAATAACCCCAAAGGTCTCTAAGGCTGAGCTAACAATGCCTAAATTAATACTAATTTTGATGAAAGAACAGAAATTTTTTACAAAAATTTGGTTATTATTTTTTACAGTGTTTTATTTAACTTGTAGTAAGTTTACATTTACGAAATCCACTCGATTTCAACTGCCAACTCCATTGCTTAAACGTCAAATGAAATCCAATGGATTTCAGATGAGTTTTCATTTGACGTATACTCAAAGGAATTGACAGCTGAAATCGTGTGGATTTCGTAAATGTAAACCAACTATTACTTTGTTGTCCGTCTGTTTAGTTCAAATCTAGTAACTAATTTTTAACACAGTTGTAGTTGACAAATCGAATGAAAACTTTGCACACTTTTCTGATTTGGATGACAATACATGAATATGAAACCAACATGACCCATTTGTTCTATAACCCGATATAGCGGTACCACCCCATTTCAATTATTTTTAAGATTTTATTTTCATTTGTAGCCCGAATTGGCATTTGGAGTTCCCAATGGTACATATATTTCCCCACCAGACACTGTGCAACATTTTTCAATAAAGTACCGAAAGTAGCTTAAGGTTTGATCTATCAGATAAAAACAAATTCTTCTAAAAAATTTGGTAGATTTCTTGTAAAAAAATCAGGAAAAATGTAATTTTTCGTGCTCAATAAGTGACCATAACCCCTTAAGGTACATTTGTGAAACACAGGTGTTTTTTACGACTTTTGGCCTCACTTTCGAATTATATCAGGTGTAAATGTTCATTTAGGATTTTTAATGGATGAACAATCTTGGGAATGGGAATCGTATTTATATCGCTGTGAAAATAAGACCACAAGATGACGTTTTTCAGCTTCGAAATGTTGTGCAAAAATGTCCCTCAGAAAATTTTAGGTACGGCTCTCATTGACAACTAATCGATTTCGTTGCGTTTTCGTGGTCGTTTTGTGTAATTACCCTCTTTTTGTTCAGAAAAAGACTATATTTTGTTTTTTTTTTGTATATTCGTTACAGAACATTCAAAAACACAAAACACAGTTTTTTCTGTGCAAACAGGGGTAAATGCAAAAAATGACTATGAAAAAGCGACAAAATCGATTAGTTGTCAATGAGAGCCGTACCTAACATTTTCTGAGGGACATTTTTGCAGAACATTTCGAAGCTGAAAAACGTCATCTTGTACTTTTATAGCGGCTCTTAAAATAAAGGACCAAAAGGGCATTGAAGGAAGCGAGTTAGAAGGTCGAAGTGCTCTACAAAAATAATCCTCATTCGATTTGACTGAAGACGTGTCATCTCAAAAATAAGATAAAGCAACAGTGAACAAAGATAAAACGCTAATTCCTGATGGCCCACAGGGTCTCTAGCAAAAACTTCATCACGTCATAACGCGGAAGTTCGACTCACGGCGGATCTGTCCTTCGGGGTTCTTAATATACTCACCAAGGGCTTTCATCTCCAAAAGTAATTATCTCTGCCCCAGAAATTGTGTTCACAGTGTAATTGGTATAGCCCCTATATAACGCTACAAACCGATTTCAGTCATTTTAAAGTTTTTATCTACATTTTCGGCCTAAGTTAGCTGTAATTTGGTTATGGAGTTCTCAGTGGTCACAATTATTTTTTTTTTAATTTAAAAATAAAAAATAATAAAAAAAAGTTACAGTGTTTTATTTATAAATGTACTTAAAACTAGAAAATAATTTTTCGCTTAGCCTCAGTAAGCATATTTTTCTACATGAAATAAAACGCTGGAATTTAAATTAAAAATGGTGACAAAATTAAACGGCAAGCGTTTTATTTGAGAAATTCCATCATAAAGAAGAATATACTTGAGGCTAAGCTAAAAATTCACCCTTATTGCGTTTGGTGCTGTCGTATCCAAAATTGAAAGTAAACGTGTCGCAACGACTAATTGGTGTTATAAATTATTATTATTTGTACTAAAAAGCAAAAATATTAATTTTTAAAGAATTCCTTTGTTAACAAATATTAGTAGAGTTGTTAGTAGATCATTTTTGAACTTTTAATCTACACCATTTTCACATGTAATTCGAAGAATCTCAGTTGCAATTTGATTATTTCATTTAAAATTCGAAACATTTCACTTGTAATTTGAGAATTCCAATTGAATTTCGAATTATTTCATTTGTAATTTGAGAATTTCATTTGAAATTCGAATTTATTAATTTGTAATTTGAATTTTTTCATTTGTAATTCGAATTATTTCATTTGAAATTCAAATTTTTCCATTTGTAATTTGAATTTTTCTATTTGTAAATCGAAGGTTTTCATTTGGAGTTTCAAATGAAAAAAATGCAAATTGAAAATGGAAAAATTCGAATTACAAATGAAAAAATCCGAATTACAAATGAAACAATTCGAATTACAAATGAAATAATTCGAATATCATATGGAATTCTCAAATTTTCAAATAAAATAATTCGAATTGCAACTGAAATTATTCGAATTACATGTGAAAATGGTCTAGAAGGAAAACAAACCCTACAGTTTTTAAAATCAAAATAATTGTTTGGCGTAGACGTTTTTGTGGTCGTTGGCGTAGTCGTTGTCCCCACTAGGAGTAATTTCACTGAAATTTTAACATGAAAATAAAAGAAAATGTAAAATAAGAGGGACTGTTTGTTTCATTCGAATATTGCAACAAAGCAAAAACCGTGTACACTGATTTCTGGAAATCATGAGTTTTTCCAAAAAAAAAATAACGCAACATTTCATGTAAAAATTTCAGAAAATTACTCTTGTGTGAACCGAGACATAACTTTTTCACGCTTGAGAGTATTGCGCCCCTAATTTGTTTGTGAAACGGGGAAGGTGTGAGCAATCACTACAAAATGTTGCCTATAATAGGGAGAAAGGTGGGATATTGAAGAAAGAACTAATGGGTCTATTCCGTATTGCGACAAACGTCGAGTCGCGTTGCCAGTTGTCACTGCGACAAAATTTAAAATTTGTATTACCTAAAGCGATCGATAATAATTGGCAACGTAACTGGGCGTTTTTTGTTTTGATTTGAATAAATAAAAAAAATGTCAGAACAAATTGCAAAAAAAGGTATTGAACCACAAATATTGCTTCGCAACATCCTTACATATCTCTTTAAAAGTGGCCTTAAGTGTATTCTACACGGTATGTTTTTTACATATTTGTGCATACCAACTGCCAATTTTTACAAATCTGAATTTTGTACACATGCACTATAGGTAATTTGCCCAGTTTTTGAGGCAAAAAGTCGATTTTACAACTTTTAATAATAATAATTTTTTAGTTGGCATTGAAAAAAGAACATGTCAAAATTTATAAATATGAATGATATTTTTCAAAATAGCGTCATTATCGCGGTTTAAACTGCAGTCAAAGTGAGAATTTCGAAGAAGAAATAAAAAAATATATATTGAAAGGCATATTTCAATGTATTTAAAACCGCGGAAAAATAGACCAAATATAAATATATGTAAAATGGAATAGATTGGCAATTGCGAGAGGAATTTATTTAGGGGTCGATTATGGATAGCAACTCAACTGTAGTTGCGTTGCAGGATGAGAAAATCATACAATTAAAAAACGGAAACGACAGAAATTTTTGTTAAATCCATTCAATATCAGTGTTTTGAACCTTCAGCTATTAATTTAATTGTAAAAAAGTATGAATTTCAATGCGGAAATTAAAATTTCAATTATAAAATTTGCTGTCAGCAACGCAACTGGAGTTGGGTTGCTATTCATAATCGACCCCTTAATTTATAATATAGCTTAAACATTTTGTGTAGCGACCAAAAAACACAAAAAGTCAGAAATAAATATTTTATTTTTCTTAAACTCACTTCATATAGACTTATACTAAATTGGCCGTGTTTGGCCGTGATTTTGCCACCTAGAACACATTACTGAAAGTCTTCTGCATTGGTATTACTAGGTTTCAAAACCCGATTTTGCCCGTTTTTGGAAATTTATGAGATTTTATTAGGTTACTTCTCAATAAAAAGTCTTAAAATTGTGGAAGTTTGGTTTGAGGAAATAAACAATAAATGTAAAAAATATTGGTGTTTACAATTTCATTGCAAGTAAAATTAGTAATGGCGACAAATTGTTCGATATATCCGTGGTTTGCTATAAACGGTGAGGCAGTAGTAAGCTTTATTTTATCTCTCTATTACATATTAATCATTGATACGGTTTAAGGGAGTACTGAACTCGTCGTTATTAAAGTATATTCAAAAAATATACAAAACTGTAGTAACAATTCGTTGGAAAATATGCTCGCGGGGGCAAAATTTGTTTTACTTACTACCGTGATCGTTTTCATCAGTTTGTTGTGTATAAGAAAACTAATAAAAATGGCATTAGGAAAAATAGCTTTGTTCGTTATATACGTAGTTGCTTATAACCGTTGTTCCTTATATCCGAATTTATCTGTAAAAATCTTTGTTTTTTATCACTTTTACATATAAATAATTTAAAAAGTTAAAAAATCCTTTAATTCCGCTGTTATTAATTTTTGTCTCAAAAACAGGGCAATTTACCTATAGTGACATGGTGTGAACCATACAGAAATTTCAATGCATCAAAGTGTTATGTGCATACATATGTATAATTTTCGAATAGAACGCGCTCTATTCTCGTCTGTACAAACAAAGGTAAACAGCTGTTTTGTTTGTACGCGATATAAATAAAGAAAACAACAGAAAACGAATGAAACGAATGAAATTTTGCCGTGCAGAAGGAATTACATATGGGCAAAAAAAGTGACAGTTGATATGCATGAATATGTAAAAAACATACCGTGTAGAAACCCCATTAGTTTCGCCAAAACGTCTGACTCCACGAGGTACGTTTGGGTGGTGTTCCATTTTTTCAACCAGCATTTCAAATTGCTGTTTTTAATTTTTACCGTTTTATGTACTCTAACATCATAAATTAATATAATATTAAACAAATTCTCTTAAAAATAATAAAAATGTTACTTATGTTTCAATTTCTCGTTTTATTCACTTGTAAACATGTACGGCGACAGCTAATTTGTTGTCAACCGAAAATGAACTTTATGGCGACAGAATTTGACGGCGTCAGGCGACTGTTGCCATCCGTAATGTAATAATTGTAAATACCAAGCCGACTCGACGATTGTCACAATACGGAATAGACTCATGAAATTCTTGTGGTTGGCTTCGTTTTATGTAATGCCAGCGCGATAAAAATCAACAATACAAATAAAATATATCATAGTGGTTCGGTTTCCGATATTTAAATCAATTTCTTGTGAAACAAAATTCAGGGCAATCATGAATATTTTCCTCGGAATTTTTCCATACAGAAAACAATTTGAAATGGTGAAATTCTTTAAAAATCAATATTGTGGAAAACTACTAAAATCGCCTACACGAACACAAACACATACAGCCTAATCATGAATGTAAACTCCCCGTGAGTTTTGTCTTTCTGCCGTTGCAACTTAAAGGAGAAAGTGATACAACTCACGGTGAGTAGATAATCATGATTGGCCACCTGGTCGAAGATTCCTCCGAGTCAATCAGGTGCATAGAACCGGCCGCCGTGGTATTATCCAAATGTTAGCGCTATACAGTGGAAGAAAATTCAAGCCTGCCAGAATGCCGCCCTAAGGACTGCAACAGGAGGCACCCTGTTGATACCAGTGGACCATCTTCATGAGGAGGCGAAGGTTGTAACCGTGCGTCAGAACAACAAGATGTTGTTCATGCAGTACCTGCTTCTAGAGCTGGCAAACTATTGATATCCGCAACATTTGATATTTTCGATACACACATTGGAAAGAGGTGAAGAAAATATTTCTAAATCTGAAATTTCCAGTATTGGTTCCTGGTGAAGTAAACCCATTAAAGCTGTAGGTCCGATTTTATTGTAGTTCCCAAATAATGATTCCACATGCTATAGGGTATTTTGAGATGTCTAGACACATTTGCATTTTCTAAAAATATGTCTGTTCAAGATCTTAAAGAATCTATTAATTTTTACTATTTTTTCGATATTATAAAGGAGAAAAATGTTCTCGTAGTAAAAATTAGTAGCTTCTTGCAAGTTCTGAGGGAGGCATAATGATACCCATTCTTTGTCTGCTCCACTATTTTGAAAGACAAATTAGTCAATTCAGTTTTATCCAGTAATATCGAATGAAAAAACTATCAATCAATAGTGACATTCAAAATAAAGTATCGATAGTGCCATCGATTGTTTGCCAGCTCTACCTGCTTGGGTGTTATCGCAGTGAGCAGGGGCCTAATTCTCGCATCCGTTATCGAGCGAGTTTTTGTTTAAAGAAAAAATACGGACGTTCGAAATTTTTGGATTCCCTTATACGATCGAAATTATTTAAAAGAGTTATCGATACATACGGTTATCGAACGGTGAAAACATATGGTGAACACAAAAGCTCTGTTCCTTTACGTGCAAGAATCTTCAAGTTTTACCACTTTTTACTCGAAAAGCGTTCTTTTACTTCAGACACCATAAAATTCATATGGAAGCTGTTTAAAACTTTTACTACTTTTGCCGGTTTTACCATTTTCTAAAGTAAAGGAACAGACCAAAAATATTACAATCAAACAAGTAGTTGTGCGGCAAGTTTCTTTTAAATGAAATGAAAACATGAAAATTAAAAGTAATAGTGACAAGAAATAAATTCCACTATGTAAAAATATAAAAATCGCATTCTGGCATTGGAAAATATATTTTACAAAAACGTAGAGAAGTAAAGACTAGAAGAAATACATTTTCCAAAAACATATGCTAATAGTTCCACATTTTGGTTACAGATGGCTACACAACTCACTGGAATTGATAACAGCAATGCCAATCGTTTTTGATTCCCATTTCTCGCGGCAGAAAACATAAACGTCGTGTTTTGTGGCTGAAATTTATTTCTTCACTATTTTTTATTTAATATAAAAACAAAAGTCAACGCCGTAAATTTTGAGTTTTAATGTTTCCCAGCAAAAAGTTTGCATCCACGGAAGCAGTTAAATCACTGGTGCAAGTGTCACGAAGTGCTTCTTTTTCTATGAATTCCTCAGTGAATTTTACAAGGGAGCGCGCAGAAAGGAAGCACTCCATTTTGCTTCCGCAGCACGCAGTTAGGAAGCACTCCATTTTGCTTCCGCAGCACGCAGCTAGGAAGCACTCCATTTTTACAATTTTTACCACTTTTACGAGTTTTGCGTTCCCGTACACAAAATTTGTATGAAAATCGTTTACGACTTTTACCACTTTGTAAAGTACGGGAACAGGCCATTAATAAGACATTTTAATTTTATTCTTATAGGCCGTTTATATATAACAAGGTTAACCCAGTGGGTCTGGGTTTCAAATGTCATTTCCATTGTATATACTTCAAACAAATCCTCATAAAGAAGGTTAACCCTGCAAAAAACTATAATATAAACGCCGTATTACTTTAATTTCATTTGTTGAATGAAAATTGAATTTTTTATCGTTTATACATAAAAGTGCTTGTTGGATGTAATCCAAATGTGAGGAAAAGGATTGCCTTTTTCATTAGTCCACTGGAATCGCATCCATGCATGTAATGAAATCCTCACTCCAACTTGCACCACTTCCATTTTTTTTTTTGCTGGGTTTTTCTTGTCAATATTCCAATGAGTAACAGTTTTCGTTTAACAGAATGTTGCTATGCTATCGTAGCAACAGAGGTTAACTCCCTCTACAGTTAATTTTTCACAATTGGCTTTTCCTATCTTATAATGTTGACATCTTTGTATTTTAATTTTGAAGAAACAGCCCGTTTTGTCTATTTCTTTTATTATTTTATTTAAAAAATTCATTAGTATTATTAGTTTTATTACAAAATGTTCCATTAAAGTTCGTTTTATGTCAAAAAATAATCATTTCGAATCGAATCAATCAAGATTCCACTCGAAAGTGTATTCGATAACGGATGCCGTAATCCAAATACTGAAAATATCGATCGAAATAACTCGATCATGTATGCGAGGAGTAGGCCCCAGCCCTGTCACGATTTAATGGACAGGCTTCCCCCACCCAGGCACAACAGGAGAGATCTTCATGATCTACCCAGCTAACCCCACTCACATGTCTCCTGATTCTTTATGGACGCAACCTGTCCAGGGGCCTAATTACGTGATTCGATTCGATCGAGTATTTGCTCGTGAAAAAGAAAACCTATGTGTACTATAGGGAATATTATGAAGGAAGATGTAAAAAATGGTGTTTGTTTAAAAGCAAGAACTATAAAAACAAAATTATGAATGAAAAATGTAAATGCTTGTTTAACAATACATTGAATAATAATTTCTGAATGAAGTTGTGCTAAGAAAAAAAGAAAATGATTAATTCTTGCAAAATCTTTTTGACATTGTAGTAACAGATTGCTAGTACATCTACCTTAATAATCCTCTCTCAAAATAAATGAGAGAGAGTTTGGTGGGTGTTTTGCATTAGCCTCTCTGAGAGAATATTTACTTTGGTGAACAACGGGGGATGATATGTTTATAATGCACTTCACTTATGAAATAAAGGCTATTAATAGTTGTGTCTTTTTACCTTTTCAGTAATAATTATTCAGTAACTTGTTTTCAGAGAGTAAGAGAGATTTTACTGTTTGGTACGAAAATAGAGAAAAAAGTAAAAAGACAGCATTTAGTAAATTTTAGCAAGATAACAGTTGATAACCAAAACAAAAATATTGGCGCCAATGCATGAACGAAAAAATAACTCCAAAGCAATGAAAAAGTTCTTCAGTTTTAAGCAAAATAAATAATAAATAATTAATATATTAATAAAATAAACAATAAATAAGCACGAGTCGTAATATTTATAGTATTTTTCCACAAAAATAAGATAAACATTGAGCATCTGACCATTAGCAGATGATTAAAAAACAGCTGATCGAACTTGCTAAATGTTGCTGGGAAAAATTCTTTCAGCAACTTTTAGAAATTTCTCAGCAAACAACTGTCAAAATTGTTCTCTCACTTCGCTCTCTTTTACTGAACTTTTGTGTAAAAAGACAGCATTTAGTAACATTTCGTAATAATTATTACGAATTATCACGTAAAAAGACACACCTAATATTAAATATTTTTTTCTGTTTTGCAAAAATGCTTATTTTTCAACTTTTTTTAATGACTGCAAAACTAATGGTTAATGATTGCTTGCATTTTGATTCTAAATCTATCACAATTTCTAAAAACGACTACAAAGGATTTTTAGCAATTTCTCTTGTTATATTGTCTAAAAAATTCTGCCAATTATTTACTAACATCGTTTTTCTTCTATAAAACGACAACAAACAACAATTTTTACATTTTAAACAAAAAGACAATAAAAAATCTTTCATTTTATTTGTTTACGATAGGCAATTTGGCCTCGAGAAATTACTCGCAAATTTATGCTCAATTATCCGATAATTTTACTCGATAACGAGTGTTGTCATCCCAACTTTGAGTACTCAGGTCGAAACAACTCGATATCGAATCACATAATTAGGCCCCAGGTTGCAGAGTTTTTGAGTCTCGATACAGAGGAACCAGAGTGTGTTGCTACAACAACAACTAGAAGCGCTAACTTATGGAGTATTCTCACCTAATCGGCAAAAATATTCAGTTTTTAGAAACAAATACGGAAATAAAAAATTGGGAAAAGAGAACAAATTCCGCACGGAAGTTTTATTCATGATTGTCCTGATTGTGTGAACAGCGTGTTAAATAAAAAATTGTGAAATTGGGAAAAGAGAACAAATTCCGCACGGAAGTTTTATTCATGATTGTCCTGATTGTGTGAACATCGTGTTAAAGCTCATTTGGTATTGCCAAGAACGTTTTATTATTTTGAATTCTTTACTATAAATTGTTATTAAGTTTTGTTAAAAAAAATATTTTTTTTTAATATTTTCTTATTTAAATTTTCTTAATTTATAATAATTTTGAATTTCGTATATCTCTTTTTTAGTTTTTCCTTTAAGTTAGTTAATTATTTAATTAATCTAGATCTATTTCTTAATGCCAATATGAAAATGAACGAAACGAACAACCAAAATATAGTTTTCGAAATATTATTGACATTTTCAATACAATTACAATTTTTTACATTAAATAGAGTTTGGTAGTTTTTTTTATTCGCATTCGTTTTCGAATCAAAACAGGCTGTATGTTAGATTGTTCTCTGTGGGAGAAATTACATTTGTTATTAAGTCACGGTCCACACTAGCGTGATTTCATTGAACAAATTTCATGAAATTAGGCGTTCTTAGTCCCGGTCCACACTAGAGTGAATTTCATTATAAAATTCCATGAAATTAGGTGTTCTTTAATCGAGTTCCTCACAAAATCCTCATAAAATCACATTACTATGGAACTCGATCAATGTCCCGGTCCACACAAGAGTGGTTTTATTGAAAAAATTTCATGAAATTATGCGTTTCTAGATCGAGTTCCATAGTAGAGTAACATCATGAGATTGCTGTAGTGAGGCATTCGATCTAAGAAAGCCTAATTTCATGGAATTTTATAATGAAATTCACTCTAGTTGGACCGGGACTAAAAACGCCTAATTTCATGAAATTTGTTCAATGAAATCACTCTAATGTGGACCAGGACTAATTGATTTTGAATCGACATCCACAAACTAATGTTCGATATTTCTTATAACTCTTAAGAAAATGTTTCCTATTTTTTTTACTAAAACTATAACCACTGTTGCAAACACAAATACTTTTTTTCTAAATAATAAAAAAGTTTAATAAAGTAACAATAAATCCAATACTTGTATAAATCTATAATAACTAAAGTTGATTTTTTTTTATTTAAAAGTAATTTGAAACAAGTAAAAAAGTGTCAGTCGGCTTTGCCGACAGATATATACCCTCAGCCAATGTGAAGTGAAACTTTTACCTACGGACAGATCGAATGTATTTAAGGTTTCTTCAGAATTTTGTGGCCCTTTTTGGACATTTGAACTTGCCGACAAAAATGTGGATTTAGAATTAACTGCACTAATATTGAACTTTTGTGGGGGAGGTACCCTTAGGGAGGACCAATGTGGGCAATTTTAGAAGTTAAACTAAATTTTGACAAAATATTAGGAGATCCAAAGTTTGGACCAAATTGTTTCAGGTGATATCGTCCTAGCATTTTAGTGACATTTTTTAAAGAAGAAGTACCGGAAGTTGTGGACCGGTATTGCCCATGAAACTAAGTTTGGATATAATATGACGAAGACCAAATGTTGGGCCAAATCGGTTGAACAGTTCGAGAGTTATCGTGCTCTCCGAAAGCTACATATGGTGACATAGGGATTTTTTACACCTTTCGGGCTGTTTTCCTAAGAAGTATGGACTTGCCCCTGAAAAAAACTTTTACCGTCGTACTGGAGGTAGTGAATGCAAATCGCTTCAACAAAAATTAAAGAGATTCGAGAGCAGGTCTTAAAGTGAACTTATCCAAAATTGTGTGTGAGAGGTACCAGAAGGAGTAGACAAATATAGTCCATATTCGAATCTGATCTATATCAGGTATATATATTATTATGTGCAAAGTATGGATTACATCGGTCACTCCCTTCAAGAGTTATCTTGCGCACAACTTTTCCGAACATTTTTGAACTTTTGTGGGGGAGGTACCTGAAGGAGTGGATCGATATGGCTTATTTTCGAATTTAAATTATGTTTGGACAAAATATTACGAAGGCCAAATTTTGGACCGAATCGGCGGATCCGTTCGATAGTTATCTTGCGCTCCATCCACTACACATGATGTTATAGGGGCTTTTGCATCTTTGAGGCTATTTTCTCAGGTAGTATGGACTTGCCCCTGATGAAACTTGTACCGTCGTATGGAGGGCAGTGAATACAAGTTGTTGCAACAAAAATCAAAGCGATTCGAGAGCAGGTCCTAATCTCAACTTTTCCGAAATTTTGTGTAAGAGGTACGCGAAGGAGTGGATCGATTGAGTCCATATTGGAACCTCATCTAAGACTGGTAGAAATTTTACGATGTGCAAAGTATGGATCAAATCGGTTACTTCCTTCAAGAGTAATCGTGCGCACAAATTTTCCGAATATTTTCGAACTTTTGTGGGGGAGGTACCGGAAGGAGTGGACCGATATAATCCATCTTTGAACTTGAAATAAGTTTGGACAATATATTACGAAAGCCAAATTTTGGACCAAATCGGAAGATCCGCTCGAGAGTTATCTTGCGCTCCAACCACTACACACGGTGTCATAGGGTTTTTTGTAACTTTCAGGCTATTTCCTCAAGAAGTATGGACTTGCCCCTAATGAAACTTACAGCGTCGTATAGAGGACAGCGAATACTACTTGCGTAAACAAAAATCAAAGCGATTCGGGACCAGGTCCTAAACTGAACTTATCCGAAATTTTGTGTGGGAGGTACCCGAAGGAGTGGACCGATTGAGTCCGTATTGGAACCTCATCTAAGTTTGGTAGAAATTACACGATGTGCAAAGTATGGACCAAATCGGTTATTCCCTACAAGAGTTATCGTGCACACAAGTTTTGCGACAATTTTTGAACATTTGTGGGGGAGGTACCTGAAGGAGTGGACCTATATGGCCCATCTTCGAACTTAACTCGAATCTGGACAAAATATTTCGATACCCAAAATTTGAACCGAATCGATTGATCCGTTCGAGAGTTATCGTGCGCACCAGCCAGCCAGACAGACAGACAGACGGACGGACATTGCTAGATCTACTCAAAATTGTCTGAAACGGATATCGTACAAACATACTTGGGGTCTAAAACCATTATTTCGATGAGGCACATTTTTGGTCGTATCAAAGTGTAAATACCCTCTTTAGCCTAAAGGCTGAGGGTATAAATATAACAAAATGAACAAACAAACAGCAACTATGAGAAACATGCTGCAAACAAAACTACCAACCAATTTAGTCATTTATATAAACAACACAACTACTCAATACTTATGGTTTTAAGGTATAATTAATTATTAGATTACCAAAAACAACACATATTCTATTAACTTTTCAAATGAACAATTGTAAAACCAACCAACAACCAACCAATCGTAAGAACCGCCAATAAAATTATACAAATTATTGTGGTGACTTGAAAAGTCTTACGAGTGGTGTTTTTCTTTTCGATGGGTTTATCTTGGAAATGGAAGTTCATCTGTGATGCATTTCTTTTACGAATCCAATATAAACATTTCTATTATTAGCACAGTTTATACAGTTGGCCATTCAGCCCAAACTAGTTAGCCCTGACTATTTAGTTTGCTGTCAAATAGATAAAATACAAAGGAAATCAAATCACAATAATGAACAATCTATTATGTTTGTTGTCAAATGTTGTTAACAGAACTCTGAATGGCCAACTGTATAAACTGTGATTATTAGTTTCACTCATAATTCAAGGGATTTTATAAATTGTATTTGGGACTTTTTTGAGACTTTTGACTGATTTGTCAATAATCAGTTCGAATTTTCAGTTGTCGAAATTTCACAAATAAGCAAAAAAACCAACTGTGAAAACATGTCACCACCCTTAATTGGCAGGTGTTGCTCAAAGGTAGCAAAGTATTTTCAACAACGTCAAAGACAAAAATGAGGGGGTTCAAACATAGAAGAGATCTTCGATGACCGTGTCACTTTCTCCTTGGCGCATTTGGTGGATCTACATTGCATACATTTCTGTGGGTTATTTTCATTGTTGGCACTTCGTCTGCAGATCATTTCCATATTTTAATCTAGCATTTTATTATACCCTCAGCATTTATGCTAACGAGGGTATACACTTTCATACGGCAAAATGTGCCTCATCGAAATAATGGTTTTAAACCCCAAGTATGTTTGGACGAAATCCGTTTCAGACAATTTGGAGTTGATTTAGCCATGTCCGCCCGTCTGTTTGGCTGGCTGGAGCGCACGATAACTCTGGAGCGGATCAAACGATTTGGTTCAAATTTTGGCCTTTGTCATATTTTATCCAAACTTAAGACCATAAGAAGCATGGCATTCTTGCTTAAGTCGTATCTGATAAAAGACTAAAGACCAAGTTCGACCTAATAAAAAGATTTCAGAATCACATTTGAATTAGGTCGAACTTGGTCTTTAGTCATTTACCAGATTTGACTTAAGCAAGAATGCCATGCTTCTTATGTGTCGAGGCCTTACCTGTCCACAAATACCGATACTTCCCCCCAATCACTAAAATGCTATGCACGATATCTCTTGAACGGGCTGAGGGTATATCTCTGTCGGCAAAGCCGACTGATACTTTTTTTACTTGTTTTCATTTTTAATTTAAGTAGCTATGCATAATATATTCTAAAATGATTCGTTTCATACCAAAGTCAAATGTTAAAATTTCGCATATGCAAATAGAAATTTAAAGGTAATCTGGAATTTCTATCGCTCGGGATCATAAATGAACATACAAAGTGAACTTCTAAATTAGTTGTTTCGTAAATTCATCAAAGAGAAGTTTGAAAAAAATTGCAAAAAAATAAAGAAATGCGGACCTTAAAGTTTATTATACTATTTAGCTGCATAATTTTATGGGCGGTAAGTATAAAATCACAAATTACCAGGTTTTATTTGAGATTGACAGAAGGGGCAATTTGGACAAAGTGGCGTTAGTTTTAAAACAATTTTTTGATGCGTTAAATGCTTACATTGCGTAAATAATAACCATCTATGGCGCTATCCTTGATCGGTCTAAACATGGAATTGATGAGTCATCCACCGTACCGCCCTGACTTGGCCCCAATGACTTCTTTTTATTCCCGCACATGAAGCAAAAAATCCTGTTAACGATTTTCGTAGGCGAAATATGTTGTTGAACCGTTGAAACCCCATTTTTGGATGTGTCTCAATCGGAGTGAATAAAGGGCTTAGGAAATTGCTTTGAGCGCATGAAAAAGTGTATAAATTTTCTATAGACAACAGAAAACCTGTTAAGGTCTTTCATATGCGACAGGAGACCTCTTGGGGTCTTCTAAAGGTGGGAAAAGACCTCTGGAGGCTCCTCCAATACAACATAAGACCTCTAGAGGTACCCCTCTTAAGGTCTTCAATAGGCAACGGAAGACTTCTTAAGGTCTTCTAGAGGCGCCAGAAGACTTCTTATGACCTCCTAGAGGCGCCAGAAGACCTTTTAAGGATTTCTATACGCGACAGAAGACCTTTTAAGGTTTTCTATATGCGACAGAAGACTTCTTACGGTCATCTATGTATTAAACCAGTAAGGAAAGGATCAAAGTCGGGCGGGGCCGACTATATGATACCCTACACCACTGTGAATATGTAAAATATAAATCGGAGCTATATCCAGATCTAAATCGATTTTGATATAATTTGGCACATTTATTTCCAGACCGAATTCAGTCACACATTCCAAACATCTATCTTTGAAATCGGACTTATATAGCGTGTTTGGAGCAGCAAATACGCGAAATCGGCCGATAATATGTATGTATATATGGGTGCTATATCCAAATCTGAACCGATTTCGATATAATTTGGCACATTTATTTCTAAACTGAATTCAGTCAGACATTCCAAATTTCATCGAAATCGGAAATATATAGGTGTGGTACAGAAAATACGTGAAATCGGCCGAAAATATATATGGGAGCTATATCCAAATCTGAACCGATTTCTATATAATTTGGCACACTTATTTCTAGACCAAATTCAGTCACACATTCCAAATTTCATCGAAATCGGACATATATAGGTGTGGTACAGAAAATACGTGAAATCGGCCGAACATATATATGGGAGCTATATCCAAATCTGACCCGATTTCTATATAATTTGGCACACTTATTTGTAGATCGAATTCAGTCACACATTCAAAATTTCATCAAAATTGGACGTACATAGCGTGTTTGGTGCAGCAAATACGTGAAATCGGGCGAAAATATATATGGGAGCTATATCCAACCGATTTTTACCAAAAGCAATAGAGTTTTTCCTATGGCTAAGAAAGTTGTGGTCCCTAATTTTCAGCTGAATCGGACAAAAAATGCGACCTGTACGTTGCGAAAATTGTAGTCCCCAATTTTCAGCTGAATCGGACAAAAAATGCGACCTGTACGTTGCGAACAAAAATACATGGACAGACATGCATAAATCGACTCAGAAAGTGATTATATGTATATCCCCAAAAGGAACTATGGGCCTATTTCGTTTCCTTTTGTATGTTACATACAAATGCACAAAGACATAATACCCCTGGGTAGGGTATAAATAGTAAAAAATTAGTAGTTTCTTGTAGTTCTGGAACAGACCAATCTTTTCAAAGGCCAAAATCTACTTTTATTAATAAAAGAGTGAAGTGATTGACTCACTGAATGACTGACTTTATGATTCATCAACGCCCAGACGAAACGGCTGAAGCTAGAATCTTGAAATTTTGTGTGAGGGTCAGTCTTGGTCCGAAGGTGTCAGATAAGGCTGGGTTTTTGGAAATTCGTACGGGAACCGTACTAAATATGGTACCGTTTGTATTTGGCGAACCGGTAGAGCTAGAACTTTGAAATTTGAATGAGGGTCACCGATAGAATGTATGATAGATGTACCAACGGGTTTTTAGAAATTCGACTAAAAGTGTGCGAAAAGTATTAAAATGTACTAAATTTGGTTCCATTTTGTATTATGTAAACGGATAGAGCTAAAAACTTGAAATATGGAATGAGAATAAAGATTGAGATGTAGGTTTGACATAAAGTGGTGGTTTTGGAAATGTATACACATGTGTGCGAAAAGTACTAAATGGTACTAAATTTGGTACGACTTGAATTTGGATGAACGAACAGAGCTGGAATCCTGAAATTTTGAATTAAGATTACTGTTGGGGTGTAGCATTGAGATATAGAGGTAGTTTTGAAAATTCATATATGAGGCGCTCAGCGCCAAAACGGCCTAACCCACATAGAGATGGTTTCGAGAAAAACGAAGTTCAAAGAAAACAAGTTTTTAAAATATTTTTATATTTTTTTTATTAATCATAAATGCATATTAGTTGTAATATTTGTTTTAGGTTAATCATTACGTATTAGTTTACATAGATAAAAACTGTTTTAATCAGTTAATAAAAAAATTAAAGTGGCTTAGGCCGTTTTGGCATCCATTTAAAAAAAATATATTGATAGGAACTGAGGGTTAGGCCATTTTGTCCCCATTTATTAAAACAAAAGTTATGCAGATGAATAATAAAAATAACTGTGAGCATTTTAATTGCTACATATTAATAAAAATTATTGGTCTTCTTCCTGGATATCTTCATCTTCGGCTCTCGAATTTGTTTTTAAATTATTATAAAATGCATGATTTACCCTTTGAGTTTCTGTAAATCCTTAAACTTTGTAACTTCAATGAATCTTCCTCCCGGATAAGGCGGTTCCAATTCAAAATTTACGTACTTGCTGGAGTTCCTTTTTGAAATATTAACTTCTTGAAATAAAACATTTTTGTCATTTGAATATTTGTATTGAATTGTAAATGGCTTCGCATTTTGGAATCGATTTTTCTGTTTGATACTAGTTTCTCAATTGAGGACATTCTTTTTATTTCATCTGTCGTCATCTTTACCAAGTGACATGGTTCCCTTTTAGCCGTGAGGATTAACCGATCCCAATCATCAGGCGTACAAATGCCCTTATAAATTTTTTTCCTTTTCAATGACCAAAATCTTGATCGCATGGTAGGCATGAATGGCCAAACACTAAAAATTTGTGGTCTATCCGTTCCACTGAGAAGGTCGAATTATTGACTATGAATGTGCAAATATTGTTCATTCTTATGTTACGGTTTTGGCCACCACATTGATCGCGATACATTATTAACTTCTTACATTGTACACTGACGCCAGGGCGTAAGTCAACTTTATTACATAACCTTTGGTTTTTACTTACAAAATCTTATCGAAAATTTATTTTTATATTATTTTTCAAATATACTCCTGACTAAAACGTAACATGCCCAACCCACACGTATTTTTTCCAGTATTCGATTTTGACTATGTGGCTTAGGCCATTTTGGCGTCCACATTTTTTCAAACTTTCAGTAAAGGAAAAACGGGTTTCGGCATGTAGAATAACATAGGGTTAATCTATGCAATTGGGGATTTTTTTAGTATGTATTACAAAAGGTTCCGGTTCGTCCAGCATAGTCAGTTTGATTTTTTTGAAAATGTGGGTTAGGCCGTTTTGGCGCTGAGCGCCTCATATATATGTAAGAAAAGTACTAAATGGTACTAAATTTGGTACAATTTGGATTTGGACGAACGGTTAGAGCAGGAATTCTGAAATTTGGAATTGATATTACAGTTGGAGTGTGGGATTGCTGTTGTTTTGGAAATTCGTACTACTTATGGGTACGAAAATGGTACTAAATTTGGTACAATTTAGATTTGGATGAATAATTTGAGGTGGAATCCTGAGATTTGGAATTAAGATTACTGTTGGATTTGTTTGAACGGTTGATCTTGAATCCTGACATTTGGAATAAGAATTACAGTTGGGTTGTAGGTTTGAGATAGTTTTGGAAATTCCTACTTATGGTTACGAAAAGTACAAAATGGTACAAAATTTGGTACAATTTGGATTTGGGTAAACGGATAGGGCTGGAATCCCTATGGGTACGTAAAGTACTAAATTTCACCAAATTTGATGCAATTTGGATTAAGGTGATCGGATAGAGCTAGAATTCTGAATTTTGGAAATAAGAGTACTATTGGATTGTAGGTTTGAGGTAATTTTGGGAAATTCGTATTGATGGATACGAAAAGTACAAAATGGTAGTAATTTTGATCAAATTTGGGTTTGGGCGAACGGGTCGAGCTGGAATCTTGAGATTTGGAATTAAGATTGTAGGTTTTAGGCAGTTTTGGAAATTTTGGTAGAGAAATGGAGCTGGAATGTTGAAAATTGGAATTAAGGTTACTGTTGGAATTTGGGATTGAGGTAGGTTTGGAAATTCGTACTAAATTGTACCAAATTTAGTACAATTTGAATGAATGGATGGAGCTAAAATCCTAAAATTTGGATTTTAGATTACTGTTGGAGTGAAGGAATGCGATATGGAGGTGGTTTTGGAAGTTCTTACTTATGTGTACTAAATGGTACTAAATTTTGTAAAATTTGAATAGAACTAAGTCCTGAAATTTGGAATTAAGATTAATGTTGGAGTTTGGGGTTGAAATATGGAGGTAGTTTTGGAAATTCATACTTATGTGTACGGAAAGTACTAAAGGGTACTAAATTTGGTATTGGTGGCAAGGAACTACATTTTGCGTAGGGTAAAGAAATGGAGGTGGTCTTGGAAATACGTACACGAAAAGTACTATCTGATACTAATTTTCGTATATGTTGTAGGAACAGAGTTGTAATTCTGAATGAAGATCGTTTGCGTAGGGTTGATATGTAGAGATGGTTCTACGAAAAGTACTAAACGGTACTACCGGTACTAAATTGGTTATTGGGTTTAGGTATATAAAAGATTTTCTGAATTTTGTCATTAGGGTCACAGTTTGTGTGTGGGTTTGTGACATGGAGTCGGTTTTTGGTAATACATTCTATAAGAGTACGTAAGGTATCAAATAGAGTTAAAATTCTGAGTTTTCATATTAGGGTTTTTTTAATATTGAATTTAAGAAATACGTACCGTAAGTATACTAAACTTATTAAATGAGATGTGTTTTTGGAAATACCTGCTAGAAGTATACGAAGAATACTAAATGCTACTTAATTTCGTATTCGGCGTAGTATTCCGAAATTTGGTACTATGGGAACTTTTGTGTGTAGTTGATTTTTTTTTAAATAATTTAGTACATACAAAAGATACTAAATATTGACTTGGGTCTAGGCGTAGACTTTAAATTCGGGCGTTTGGGACTGAGGTCAGTGTTGCTGTGTAAGGATCGTAGATAAACCAAAGATACAAAAACTTGGTAAATGGTACTCCCAGTACAAAAGGTGTACGGATAGAGTTTGAATTCTGAATTTTGGTAATAGGGGCAGTGTTGATGTGTACGGTTGAGATGTGGAGGTGGTTTTGGAAATGCGTAGTATAAGAGTACGAAAGGTACTAAATTTAGAATTGGAAAAAACGTTAAGTTTTATATGAATGGTTAAGATACTAAATTTAGTATTGGGTACAGGAAGCTACTTTTTACTATGATAACATTTTTGCTTTTAAGTTATCGAAAAAAAATTTGTAGATTCTTGCAGTACTGGAACAGACCACTTGTTTGTCTTTTTTGTGTTGACCATATGTGTGTTCCCGTACTTTTGTAATGGTAAAAGTAGAAAAGAGCGAACTGTGAAAAAATGAGAGACACACTCAACTTTGTTTAAAAATACGGGAACGGAAAACTGGAAAAAATGTCAAAAAAAAAAAATAGAACAAATGTCAAAGTCGACCTACCAGCCAATCAGAAGGCGGCAACCATATTACTATTTTTTACACGCTAAAATTTGTCGTGTAAAACGTTTTTAAAGAGAGCGTCATTCAGCTCCACTTTTGTGATAAAATTTGTAAAAGTGGTAAAAATTGCAGAAACTTTTTAGTTCTGGAACAAAGCTCATATGTTTCCATCGTTCGACAACCGTATGTATCGATAACTTTTTTAAATAAATTCGATCGTATAAGAAATTCAAAAATTCCCAACGTTCGTAAAGTGCAGTACACATTCGGGTATGTGATGAAAACCGAATCGACTCGATTTGCAGAATCGAAAAGGTATATAATTGGAGTGCATTTGATGATATAGATGATTTTGCTTAGCAAATGCCCCTTATTTGAATAATATTTTTAATATCCACTTTCAATTTTATTAAAATATTCACCAAAGTTAGGGATATACGATTTCGATTTATGGCAAAACGAGTCGAATCGTTTCCCATCACATGCCTGATTGTCAGTTTTGAATGACGATTTTTTGCAATTATCGATAACTGTCCAACAGTCCAGCAACCACAAAACATTTTGTGGTTGCATGATGAATGACAAAAATGAACGGTCACACTAGCAAGCAACAACAAAACTGTCATTCAAAACTGGCAATGTGTACCCAGCTTAATTTGTCTTCGAACAAAAACTCACTCGATAACGGATGCGAGAATTAGGCCTCTGATGTCAATTCCCTCAGTTAAGACTGGCGCTAATGCACACGACGGCTCTTGAGCAAGATAACGCACTCTGTTCTTATGTTCTGGCCCACGACGGCTCTTGAACAAAATTCGATCCCTTTTCCTTCTTTTCTGGCTCACGACGGCTCTTGAACAAAATGCGATCACTTACTTCATAAGTTCAGACCATGGCACAATTACCCAGGTAGTGGTATCACACCAACTGATCGAATATGAAAAGTCAAATCTCTTTATAAAAAAATATTTTTGTTGTAATTTCCCCAACAACATAAATAAAGTTTTGACAGAACATATTCAAAATTTTACGATGCCACTACCTGGGTAATTGTGCCATGGTTCAGACCAACGACGGTGCTTGATCACTTAAATTCTTAAGTTCAGACAGTTCTTAACCTACGCGGGAAAATCAATCAGAAATCACTTAGATTCTTCAGTTCAGACCAACGATGGTTTTTGAACTTCGCGGCAAAATATAAAAAAATAAGTAAAAAAAGTATAAGCCGGCTTTGCCAACAGAGATAGTTAGTCACCATATAATTTAGAGATTTTGGACCATTATATCAGGAAACATGTACTTGCCCAAGAAATAATATCGGTGTAAACAGGGTCAAAGGATCCTCGAACAGACCCTTAACCGTACAAAAATATTGAACATTTGTGTGAGTGGGACACCACGGAGTGGATCGATAAGGCCCACTTTTGAACATAAACTAAGTTCGGACAAAATATTTCGAGAACCAATATTTGGAACAAATCGGTTGGTCCGTTTATGAGATATCGCGCGTACTGTTTTAACGAATATTTGCGAACTTTTGTGGGAGAAGTACCGGAAGGCGTGGACCTATAAGCACCACCTTCGAATTTCATCTAATATTCGTAGAAATATTACAATATGCAAAGTGTGGACCAAGGCAGTATTAGGTTCAAGTGTTGTCGTACCCACCAGCCAACTACACATGCTGGCTGTAGGGGGTTTTTTACAGTTTTTGGGTCATTGTCTCAAGAAATATGGACGTGCCACTGAATAAACTTGTACTGTCGTAATAGGGGCCTTGAGTGCAACCTGTTGCAAGAAAAATCAAAACGATTCGAGATGAGGTCCTAGCCTGCACTTTTTCGAAATTTGGTGTGGGAGGTATCCGAAGGAGTTGATATAAACAGCCCATATTCCTGATCTATGTATCGTAGAAATATTACGATGTGCATGCGCACCATTTTAGCGAAAAGTTTGCAACTTTTGTGAGGGAGTTATCCGAAGAAGTGGACCAATATGGCCCATCTTAGAACTTGTTTAAATTTTTCGCAAAATATTACAATTGTCAAATTTTGGACCGACTCGGTTTATCTACTCGAAAGTTATCGTGCTCTCCATGCACTACACATGGTGCCATAGCGAGTTTAAACAGCATTCGGGCAATTTTATCACGAAGTGTGGACATTGATTTCCATCAAATTTTACTTTCAGAAATCCGAAGATACTCAACATGTTGAGAATTACCAAAAAATGTCCATGGAAGTGGAGAATCTTAAAAACTCTTTGGATATGTTGAAGCTGAAAGTAGACCAAGGATTGTAAGTATAATCGGGATTTGGATTTACAAGGATTATCAACTACTGATGTACACACTTATTGCTTCCCTATAGGAACACCCACACAATGTCAGCTTCAAGAAAATATGCCGAACGAAATCTATATCGAAATCAAAGTAAACCCATTTTTGATGTTCGCATTGACGCATTGCCCACAGAATGCCAATCGAATCCAGGGACGTTCCTACCCTCAAATTGTGCCATGGCAACGGAATGTACAGAAACCAGTGGCTATTATAATATAACAGTATCACGCTATCGCGACCATACTTTCCAAGCATTTTGTGATTATCGCACCAAAGGAGGTGATTGGTTGCATATTTTACAACGCATTGATGGTTCGGAAAATTTCAATCGCCCTTGGACGGATTATGTTAATGGATTTGGTGCAGTCGATGGTGAATATTGGATTGGTTTGGAAAATCTCTATGCATTGACCAATTATGATGGACCGCAGGAACTTTATATCTATATGCATAACTTTAGTGGTTCGACGCGTTATGCACGCTATGATCATTTTGTCATTGGCAGTGCAGAGGAGAAATATAAGTTGAAATTATTGGGTAAATATTCTGGTAATGCTGGAGATAGCTTGGGATATTCGCTGGGAGCTGCATTTAGTACCTACGATCAGGATAATGACAATCATACACAGAATTGTGCTACAGTCCACAAGGGTGGTTGGTGGTACAGGAGTTGTGCACGCACGTGAGTTTTGAATGGAAGCAAGCAAATATTGAATATTTGGATATTGTAGTTTTTTGTATCGTAGGGTACCCACGGGCTTCTATCACCAAGGCAAATACAAAGGTGAATATGCTGATGGCATCTACTGGCGAGATTGGCTGGAGTTGTGGAATTCAATGAAATATTTCGTTATGATGATACGACGTCAACGAATTTTTGTGGATTAGAGGATAAGTTTTGTGGAATGTTTGGAAATACTGATCTGTGTTGTGGTAATAAAAAATAATTGCTATGATCAATATTTAGGTGTTGCCGAACCGGGAAGCTCCTCCAAAGGCACGTGTTTTTTAAAAAAAATATTTGTAGGGAGCCTTCTTCTAAAGTTTGCGGATTTGTAGGAATATTTTTGCGGAGCTTCATACGCAGGCTCGTGGATTTTAAGAATATTTTTCCAGAGGCTCCTACAAAGGCTCGTGGATTTTTAAAAATATTTTTCCAGAGCCTCCTACAAAGGCTCGTGGATTTTTAAGAATATTTTTCCAGAGGCCCCTCAAAGTCTCGGGGATTTTTAAGAATATTTTTCTAGAGGCTCCTACAAAGGCTTGTGGATTTTTAAGAATATTTTTCTAGAGGCTCCTACAAAGGCTCGTAGATTTTTAAGAATATTTTTCTAGAGGCTCGTGGATTTTTAAGATTATTTTTCTTGAGGCTCCTGGATTTTTAAGAATATTTTTCTTGAGGCTCCTACAAAGGCTCGTGGATTTTTAAGAATACTTTTCCAGAAGTTCCTACAAATGCTGGTGGATTTTTAAGAATATTTTTCTAGAGGCTCCTACAAAGGCTCGTGGATTTTTAGGAATATTTTTCTAGAGGCTCCTACAAAGGCTCGTGGATTTTTAAGAATATTTTTCTAGAGGCTCCTACAAAGGCTCACCGATTTTAAAGAATATTTTTTAGAGTCCCCTGCAAAGGCTCGTAGATTTTTAAAAATATTTTTCTAGAGGCTCCAACAAAGGCTCGTGGATTTTTAAGAATATTTTTCTAGAGGCTCCTACAAAGGCTCGCCGATTTTAAAGAATATTTTTTAGAGTCCCCTGCAAAGGCTCGTGGATTTTTAAGATTATTTTTCTAGAGGCTCCTACAAAGGCTCGTGGATTTTTAAGAATATTTTTCTAGAGGATCTAACAAAGCCTCGTTGATTGTTAAGAATATTTTTCTAGAGGCTCCTACAAAGGCTCGTGGATTTTTAAGAATATTTTTCTAGAGGCTCCTACAAAGGCTCATGAATTTTTAAGGACATTTTTAAAGAGGCCCCTACAAAGGCTCGTGGATTTTTAAAAATATTTTTCTAGAGGCTCCTACAAAGGCTCGTGGATTTTTAAGAATATTTTTCTAGAGGCTCCTACAAAGGCTCGTGGATTTTTAAGAATATTTTTCTAGAGGCTCCTACAAAGGCTCGTGGATTTTTAAGAATATTTTCCTAGAGGCTCCTACAAAGGCTCGTGGATTTTTAAGAATATTTTTCTAGAGGCTCCTACAAAGGCTCGTGGATTTTTAAGAATATTTTTCTAGAGGCTCCTACAAAGTCTCGTGGATTTTTAAGAATATTTTTCTAGAGGCTCCTACAAAGGCTCGTGGATTTTTAAGAATATTTTTCTAGAGGCTCCTACAAAGGCTCGTGGATTTTTAAGAATATTTTTCTAGAGGCTCCTACAAAGGCTCGTGGATTTTTAAGAATATTTTTCTAGAGGCTCCTACAAAGGCTCGTGGATTTTTAAGAATATTTTTCTAGAGGCTCCTACAAAGGCTCGTGGATTTTTAAGAATATTTTTCTAGAGGCTCCTACAAAGGCTAGTGGATTTTTAAGAATATTTTTCTAGAGGCTCCTACAAAGGCTCGTGGATTTTTAAGAATATTTTTCTAGAGGCTCCTACAAAGGCTCGTGGATTTTTAAGAATATTTTTCTAGAGGCTCCTACAAAGGCTCGTGGATTTTTAAGAATATTTTTCTAGAGGCTCCTACAAAGGCTCGTGGATTTTTAAGAATATTTTTCTAGAGGCTCCTACAAAGGCTCGTGGATTTTTAAGAATATTTTTCTAGAGGCTCCTACAAAGGCTCGTGGATTTTTAAGAATATTTTTCTAGAGGCTCCTACAAAGGCTCGTGGATTTTTAAGAATATTTTTCCAGAGCCTCCTACAAAGGCTCGTGGATTTTTAAGAATATTTTTCCAGAGGCCCCTCAAAGTCTCGGGGATTTTTAAGAATATTTTTCTAGAGGCTACTACAAAGGCTCGTGGATTTTTAAGAACATATTTCCAGAGGCTCCAACAAAGGCTCGTGGATTTTTAAGAATATTTTTCTAGAGGCTCCTTCAAAGGCTCGTGGATTTTTAAGAATATTTTTCTAGAGGCTCCTACAAAGGCTCGTGGATTTTTAAGAATATTTTTCTAGAGGCTCCTACAAAGGCTCATGGATTTTTAAGAATATTTTTCTAGAGGCTCCTACAAAGGCTCGTGGATTTTTAAGAATATTTTTCTAGAGGCTCCTGCAAACGTTCGTGGATTTTTAAGAATATTTTTCTAGAGGCTCCTACAAAGGCTCGTGGATTTTTAAGAATATTTTTCTAGAGGCTCCTACAAAGGCACGTGGATTTTTAAGAATATTTTTCTAGAGGCTCCTACAAACGCTCGTGGATTTTTAAGAATATTTTTCTAGAGGCTCCTACAAAGGCTCGTGGATTTTTAAGAATATTTTTCTAGAGGCTCCTACAAACGCTCGTGGATTTTTAAGAATATTTTTCTAGAGGCTCCTACAAAGGCTCGTGGATTTTTAAGAATATTTTTCTAGAGGCTCCTGCAAACGCTCGTGGATTTTTAAGAATATTTTTCTAGAGGCTCCTACAAAGGCTCGTGGATTTTTAAGAATATTTTTCTAGAGGCTCCTACAAAGGCTCGTGGATTTTTAAGAATATTTTTCTAGAGGCTCCTACAAAGGCTCGTGGATTTTTAAGAATATTTTTCTAGAGGCTCCTACAAAGGCTCGTGGATTTTTAAGAATATTTTTCTAGAGGCTCCTACAAAGGCTCGTGGATTTTTAAGAATATTTTTCTAGAGGCTCCTACAAAGGCTCGTGGATTTTTAAGAATATTTTTCTAGAGGCTCCTACAAAGGCTCGTGGATTTTTAAGAATATTTTTCTAGAGGCTCCTACAAAGGCTCGTGGATTTTTAAGAATATTTTTCTAGAGGCTCCTACAAAGGCTCGTGGATTTTTAAGAATATTTTTCTAGAGGCTCCTACAAAGGCTCGTGGATTTTTAAGAATATTTTTCTAGAGGCTCCTACAAACGCTCGTGGATTTTTAAGAATATTTTTCTAGAGGCTCCTACAAACGCTCGTGGATTTTTAAGAATATTTTTCTAGAGGCTCCTACAAAGGCTCGTGGATTTTTAAGAATATTTTTCTAGAGGCTCCTGCAAACGTTCGTGGATTTTTAAGAATATTTTTCTAGAGGCTCCTACAAAGGCTCGTGGATTTTTAAGAATATTTTTCTAGAGGCTCCTACAAAGGCTCGTGGATTTTTAAGAATATTTTTCTAGAGGCTCCTACAAACGCTCGTGGATTTTTAAGAATATTTTTCTAGAGGCTCCTACAAAGGCTCGTGGATTTTTAAGAATATTTTTCTAGAGGCTCCTACAAACGCTCGTGGATTTTTAAGAATATTTTTCTAGAGGCTCCTACAAAGGCTCGTGGATTTTTAAGAATATTTTTCTAGAGGCTCCTACAAAGGCTCGTGGATTTTTAAGAATATTTTTCCAGAGGCTCCTACAAAGGCTCGTGGATTTTTAAGAATATTTTTCCAGAGGCTCCTACAAAGGCTCGTGGATTATTAAGAATATTTTTCTAGAGGCTCCTACAAAGGCTCGTGGATTTTTAAGAATATTTTTCTAGAGGCTCCTGCAAACGCTCGTGGATTTTTAAGAATATTTTTCTAGAGGCTCCTACAAAGGCTCGTGGATTATTAAGAATATTTTTCTAGAGGCTCCTACAAAGGCTCGTGGATTTTTATGAATATTTTTCTAGAGGCTCCTACAAAGGCTCGTGGATTATTAAGAATATTTTTCTAGAGGCTCCTACAAAGGCTCGTGGATTTTTAAGAATATTTTTCTAGAGGCTCCTGCAAACGCTCGTGGATTTTTAAGAATATTTTTCTAGAGGCTCCTACAAAGGCTCGTGGATTATTAAGAATATTTTTCTAGAGGCTCCTACAAAGGCTCGTGGATTTTTAAGAATATTTTTCCAGAGGCTCCTACAAAGGCTCGTGGATTTTTAAGAATATTTTTCTAGAGGCTCCTACAAAGGCTCGTGGATTTTTAAGAATATTTTTCCAGAGGCTCCTACAAAGGCTCGTGGATTTTTAAGAATATTTTTCTAGAGGCTCCTACAAAGGCTCGTGGATTTTTAAGAATATTTTTCTAGAGGCTCCTACAAAGGCTCGTGGATTTTTAAGAATATTTCTGTGGAGGCTCCTACAAAGGCTCGTGGATTTTTAAGAATATTTTTCTAGAGGCTCCTACAAAGGCTCGTGGATTTTTAAGAATATTTTTCTAGAGGCTCCTACAAAGGCTCGTGGATTTTTAAGAATATTTTTCTAGAGGCTCCTAAAAAGGCTCGTGGATTTTTAAGAATATTTTTCTAGAGGCTCCTACAAAGGCTCGTGGATTTTTAAGAATATTTTTCTAGAGTCTCCTACAAAGGCTCGTGGATTTTGAAAAATATTTTTCTAGAGGCTTCTACAAAGGCTCGTGAATTTTTAAGAATATTTTTTAGAGGTTACTACAAAGACTCGTGGATATTTCAGAATACTTTTCTAGAGGCTCTTATAAAGGCTCGTGGATTTTTAAGAATATTTTTCTAGAGGCGCCTACAAAGGCTCGTGGATTTTTAAGAATATTTTTCTAAAGCCTCCTTACTTATGCCCTTTACCTAGCAACTGTTCCGACATTGCATTCCAAGTTACTTATTTTACTTCTGAACGTCATTAGCCCCATAATTTATCAATGTCATACAAAAGCGGCTAATTATTTCCACATTAGATTACAAACTTAGTATACTCATTAAAATTAGCCGATAACTAGCAATTCCATGGCATCTGCAATCATCCTAGGTTAACAATAAGTTTTGTATATAAGGTAAGTAATTTTGAACAATATTCAAATCAAAATTTAATCTCAACTTGAAAATACAACATGAAGTTTCTAGCTATCTTTTTGTTCTTTGCTTTGGTGGCCCTTTCTATGGGAAAGGTAAGAAGATGAAAAATATTTCCTTATGGCAAAAGTGTATTGCAATGATAAATTTTTATTCGTCCTTATAGCCTCAACCACCTGCTGAAAATCCTCAGCCGGAGGCCCATTCCGAAGATTCTAATCCTTCCAACCCCTCAGCTGACGCAGAAAACCCTGTACGTTTTGGAGCTGAACCTTATCGTACAGCCGATGGTACATGGGGTATTAAATTTACTTTCTAACAATCGAATGGTTCCTATAAATTATTTCAATTTATAGCAAATGTCAATGTGTAAATAAATTTAGTGTTGCAGCAAACTTAAGCAGGGATTTATGGGAATTTGGGGGAATTTTTTTTTTGTTATAAAATAGAACAGCGTAAAGTCCGTTACTTTTTGGGTAAAATTGATCAGAAAATGGAACATGATTTTTAGGGGAAATAGGACAGTGTATATTCCATGAGTTTTCGGTAAAATTGGTCAGAAAATGGAATACAATTTTTTTTATATTCCATGATTTTTGTTTAAAATTGGTCAGAAAATGGAACATGATTTTTAGGGCAAATAGGACAGTGTATAGTCCATGATTTTTGGGTAAATTTTGTTAGAAAATGGAAAATGATTTTTAGGGCAAATAGGACAGTGTATAGTCCACGATGTTTGGGTAAAATTGGTCAGAAAATGGAAAATGATTTTTAGGGCAAATAGGACAGTGTATAGTCCATGATTTTTGGGTAAAATTGGTCAGAAAATGGAACATGATTTTTAGAGCAAATAGGACAGTGTATATAGTCCATGATTTTTGGGTAAAATTGGTCAGAAAATGGAACATGATTTTTAGAGCAAATAGGACAGTGTATATAGTCCATGATTTTTGGGTAAAATTGGTCAGAAAATGGAAAATGATTTTTAGGGCAAATAGGACAGTGTATAGTCCATGATTTTTGGGTAAATTTTGTCAGAAAATGGAAAATGATTTTTAGGGCAAATAGGACAGTGTATAGTCCATGATTTTTGGGTAAAATTGGTCAGAAAATGGAACATGATTTTTAGGGCAAATAGGACAGTGTATAGTCCATGATTTTTGGGTAAAATTGGTCAGAAAATGGAAAATGATTTTTAGGGCAAATAGGACAGTGTATAGTCCATGATGTTTGGGTAAAATTGGTCAGAAAATGGAAAATGATTTTTAGGGCAAATAGGACAGTGTATAGTCCATGATTTTTGGGTAAAATTGGTCAGAAAATGGAACATGATTTTTAGAGCAAATAGGACAGTGTATATAGTCCATGATTTTTGGGTAAAATTGGTCAGAAAATGGAACATGATTTTTAGAGCAAATAGGACAGTGTATATAGTCCATGATTTTTGGGTAAAATTGGTCAGAAAATGGAAAATGATTTTTAGGGCAAATAGGACAGTGTATAGTCCATGATGTTTGGGTAAAATTGGTCAGAAAATGGAAAATGATTTTTAGGGCAAATAGGACAGTGTATAGTCCATGATTTTTGGGTAAAATTGGTCAGAAAATGGAACATGATTTTTAGAGCAAATAGGACAGTGTATATAGTCCATGATTTTTGGGTAAAATTGGTCAGAAAATGGAACATGATTTTTAGAGCAAATAGGACAGTGTATAGTCCATGATTTTTGGGTAAAATTGGTCAGAAAATGGAAAATGATTTTTAGGGCAAATAGGACAGTGTATAGTCCATGATGTTTGGGTAAAATTGGTCAGAAAATGGAAAATGATTTTTAGGGCAAATAGGACAGTGTATAGTCCATGATTTTTGGGTAAAATTGGTCAGAAAATGGAACATGATTTTTAGAGCAAATAGGACAGTGTATATAGTCCATGATTTTTGTTTAAAATTGGTCAGAAAATGGAACATGGTTTTTAGAGCAAATAGGACAGTGTATAGTCCATGATTTTTGGGTAAAATTGGTCAGAAAATAGAAAATGATTTTTAGGGCAAATAGGACAGTGTATAGTCCATGATTTTTGGGTAAAATTGGTCAGAAAATAGAAAATGATTTTTAGGGCAAATAGGACAGTGTATAGTCCATGATTTTTGGGTAAAATTGGTCAGAAAATGGAACATGATTTTTAGAGCAAATAGGACAGTGTATATAGTCCATGATTTTTGGGTAAAATTGGTCAGAAAATGGAACATGATTTTTAGAGCAAATAGGACAGTGTATATAGTCCATGATTTTTGGGTAAAATTGGTCAGAAAATGTAACATGATTTTTAGAGCAAATAGGACAGTGTATATAGTCCATGATTTTTGGGTAAAATTTGTCAGAAAATGGAACATGATTTTTAGAGCAAATAGGACAGTGTATATAGTCCATGATTTTTGGGTAAAATTGGACAGAAAATCAAACACAATTTTTTTTGGCAAATATGACAGTGTGTAGTCCATGATTTTTGGGTAAAATTGGTCAGAAAATGAAACACGATTTTTGGGACGAATAGGACAGTGTATAGGCCATGATTTTTGGGTAAAATTGGTCAGAAAATTTAACATGATTTTTAGAGCAAATAGGACAGTGTATAGTTCATGATTTTTGGGTAAATTGGTCAGAAAATGGAACATGATTTTTTGGGCAAATAGGACAGTGTATAGTCCATGATTTTTGGGTAAAATTGGTCAGAAAATGGTAAATGATTTTTTTGGGCAAATAGGACAGTGTATAGTCCATGATTTTTGGGTAAAATTGGTCAGAAAATGGAACATGATTTTTAGGGCAAATAGGACAGTGTATAGTCCATGATTTTTGGGTAAATTTTGTCAGAAAATGGAACATGATTTTTAGGGCAAATAGGACAGTGTATAGTCCATGATTTTTGGGTAAAACTGGTCAGAAAATGGAACATGATTTTTAGGGCAAATAGGACAGTGTATAGTCCATGATTTTTGGGTAAATTTTGTCAGAAAATGGAACATGATTTTTAGGGCAAATAGGACAGTGTATAGTCCATGATTTTTGGGTAAAATTGGTCAGAAAATGGTAAATGATTTTTTTGGGCAAATAGGACAGTGTATAGTCCATGATTTTTGGGTAAAATTGGTCAGAAAATGGAACATGATTTTTAGGGCAAATAGGACAGTGTATAGTCCATGATTTTTGGGTAAACTTTGTCAGAAAATGGTAAATCATTTTTTTGGGCAAATAGGACAGTGTATAGTCCATGATTTTTGGGTAAACTTTGTCAGAAAATGGACCCCAATTTTTGGGAAAATAGGACAGTGTATAGTCCATGATTTTTGGGTAAAATTGGTCAGAAAATGGAACATGATTTTTAGGGCAAATAGGACAGTGTATAGTCCATGATTTTTGGGTAAAATTGGTCAGAAAATGGAACATGATTTTTAGGGCAAATAGGACAGTGTATAGTCCATGATTTTTGGGTAAATTTTGTCAGAAAATGGAACATGATTTTTAGGGCAAATAGGACAGTGTATAGTCCATGATTTTTGGGTAAAACTGGTCAGAAAATGGAACATGATTTTTAGGGCAAATAGGACAGTGTATAGTCCATGATTTTTGGGTAAATTTTGTCAGAAAATGGAACATGATTTTTAGGGCAAATAGGACAGTGTATAGTCCATGATTTTTGGGTAAAATTGGTCAGAAAATGGAACATGATTTTTAGGGCAAATAGGACAGTGTATAGTCCATGATTTTTGGGTAAAATTGGTCAGAAAATGAAACACGATTTTTAGGGCAAATAGGACAATGTACAGTCCATGATTTTTGGGTAAAATTGGTCAGAAAATGAAACACGATTTTTAGGGCAAATAGGACAATGTATAATCCATGATTTTTGGGTAAAATTGGTCAAAGAATGGAACATGATTTTTAGGGCCAATAGGACAGTGTATAATCCATGATTTTTGGGTAAAATTGGTCAGAAAATGGAACACGATTTTTAGGGCAAATAGGACAGTGTACAGTCCATGATTTTTGGGTAAAATTGGTCAGAAAATGGAACACGATTTTTAGGGCAAATAGGACAATGTATAATCCATGATTTTTGGGTAAAATTGGTCAGAAAATGGAACACGATTTTTAGGGCAAATAGGACAGTGTACAGTCCATGATTTTTGGGTAAAATTGGTCAGAAAATGAAACACGATTTTTAGGGCAAATAGGACAATGTATAATCCATGATTTTTGGGTAAAATTGGTCAGAAAATGGAACATGATTTTTAGGGCCAATAGGACAGTGTATAATCCATGATTTTTGGGTAAAATTGGTCAGAAAATGGAACACGATTTTTAGGGCAAATAGGACAGTGTACAGTCCATGATTTTTGGGTAAAATTGGTCAGAAAACGGATCATGATATTTTGGGCAAATATGACAGTGTATTGGTCAGAAAACCGAACATGATATTTTGGGCCAATAGGGCAGTGTATAGTCCACGATTTTTGGGTAAAATTGGTCAGATAACGGATCGTGATATTTTCGGCAAATAGGACAGTGTACAGTCCACGATTTTTTGGTAAAATTGATCAGAAAACGGAACATGATATTTTGGGCAAATAGGACAGTGTATACTCCACGATTTTTGGGAAAAATTGGTCAGAAAATGAAACACGATTTTTTGGGCAAATAGGACAGTGTATAATCCATGATTTTTGGGTAAAATTGGTCAAAGAATGGAACATGATTTTTAGGGCAAATAGGACAGTGTATAGTCCATGATTTTTGGGTAAAATAGGTCAAAGAATGGAACATGATTTTTAGGGCAAATATGACAGTGTATAGTCCATGATTTTTGGGTAAAATTGGTCAAAGAATGGAACATGATTTTTAGGGCCAATAGGACAGTGTATAATCCATGATTTTTGGGTAAAATTGGTCAGAAAATGGAACACGATTTTTAGGGCAAATAGGACAGTGTACAGTCCATGATTTTTGGGTAAAATTGGTCAGAAAATGAAACACGATTTTTAGAGCTAATAAGACAATGTATAATCCATGATTTTTGGGTAAAATTGGTCAAAGAATGGAACATGATTTTTAGGGCCAATAGGACAGTGTATAATCCATGATTTTTGGGTAAAATTGGTCAGAAAATGGAACACGATTTTTGGAACACGATAGTCCATGATTTTTGGGTAAAATTGGTCAGAAAATGGAACATGATTTTTAGGGCAAATAGGACAGTGTATAGTCCATGATTTTTGGGTAAATTTTGTCAGAAAATGGAACATGATTTTTAGGGCAAATAGGACAGTGTATAGTCCATGATTTTTGGGTAAAACTGGTCAGAAAATGGAACATGATTTTTAGGGCAAATAGGACAGTGTATAGTCCATGATGTTTGGGTAAAATTGGTCAGAAAATGGAACATGATTTTTAGGGCAAATAAAAATGGAAAATGATTTTTAGGGCAAATAGGACAGTGTATAGTCCATGATTTTTGGGTAAAATTGGTCAGAAAATGGAACATGATTTTTAGAGCAAATAGGACAGTGTATATAGTCCATGATTTTTGTTTAAAATTGGTCAGAAAATGGAACATGGTTTTTAGAGCAAATAGGACAGTGTATAGTCCATGATTTTTGGGTAAAATTGGTCAGAAAATGGAAAATGATTTTTAGGGCAAATAGGACAGTGTATAGTCCATGATTTTTGGGTAAATTTTGTCAGAAAATGGAAAATGATTTTTAGGGCAAATAGGACAGTGTATAGTCCATGATGTTTGGGTAAAATTGGTCAGAAAATGGAACACGATTTTTAGGGCAAATAGGACAGTGTATAGTCCATGATTTTTGGGTAAAATTGGTCAGAAAATGGAACATGATTTTTAGAGCAAATAGGACAGTGTATAGTCCATGATTTTTGGGTAAAATTTGTCAGAAAATGGAACGTGATTTTTAGAGCAAACAGGACAGTGTATAGTCCATGATTTTTGGGTAAAATTGGTCAGAAAATGGAACATGATTTTTAGAGCAAATAGGACAGTGTATATAGTCCATGATGTTTGGGTAAAATTGGTCAGAAAATGGAACATGATTTTTAGAGCAATAAGGAGAGTGTATATAGTCCATGATTTTTGGGTAAAATTGGTCAGAAAATTTAACATGATTTTTAATGCTAATAGGACAGTGAACAGTCCATGATTTTTGGGTAAAATTGGTCAGAAAATGGAACATGATTTTTAGAGCAAATAGGACAGTGTATAGTCCATGATTTTTGGGTAAAATTGGTCAGAAAATGGAACATGATTTTTAGGGCAAATAGGACAGTGTATAGTCCATTTTTGGGTAAAATTGGTCAGAAAATGGAACATGATTTTTTGGGCAAATAGGACAGTGTATAGTCCATGATTTTTGGGTAAATTGGTCAGAAAATGGAACATGATTTTTTGGGCAAATAGGACAGTGTATAGTCCATGATTTTTGGGTAAAATTGGCCAAAAAATGGAACATGATTTTTTTTTGGCAAATAGGACAGTGTATAGTCCATGATTTTTGGGTAAAATTGGTCAGAAAATGGAACATGATTTTATGGGTAAACAGGACAGTGTATAGTCCATGATTTTTGGGTAAATTTTGTCAGAAAATGGAAAATGATTTTTAGGGCAAATAGGACAGTGTATAGTCCATGATTTTTGGGTAAAATTGGTCAGAAAATGGAACATGATTTTTAGGGCAAATAGGACAGTGTATAGTCCATGATTTTTGGGTAAACTTTGTCAGAAAATGGACCCCAATTTTTGGGAAAATAGGACAGTGTATAGTCCATGATTTTTGGGTAAAATTGGTCAGAAAATGGTAAATGATTTTTTTGGGCAAATAGGACAGTGTATAGTCCATGATTTTTGGGTAAAATTGGTCAGAAAATGGAACATGATTTTTAGGGCAAATAGGACAGTGTATAGTCCATGATTTTTGGGTAAACTTTGTCAGAAAATGGAACATGATTTTTAGGGCAAATAGGACAGTGTATAGTCCATGATTTTTGGGTAAAATTGGTCAGAAAATGGTAAATGATTTTTTTGGGCAAATAGGACAGTGTATAGTCCATGATTTTTGGGTAAAATTGGTCAGAAAATGGAACATGATTTTTAGGGCAAATAGGACAGTGTATAGTCCATGATTTTTGGGTAAACTTTGTCAGAAAATGGTAAATCATTTTTTTGGGCAAATAGGACAGTGTATAGTCCATGATTTTTGGGTAAACTTTGTCAGAAAATGGAACATGATTTTTAGGGCAAATAGGACAGTGTATAGTCCATGATTTTTGGGTAAACTTTGTCAGAAAATGGAACATGATTTTTAGGGCAAATAGGACAGTGTATAGTCCATGATTTTTGGGTAAAATTGGTCAGAAAATGGTAAATGATTTTTTTGGGCAAATAGGACAGTGTATAGTCCATGATTTTTGGGTAAAATTGGTCAGAAAATGGAACATGATTTTTAGGGCAAATAGGACAGTGTATAGTCCATGATTTTTGGGTAAACTTTGTCAGAAAATGGTAAATCATTTTTTTGGGCAAATAGGACAGTGTATAGTCCATGATTTTTGGGTAAACTTTGTCAGAAAATGGAACATGATTTTTAGGGCAAATAGGACAGTGTATAGTCCATGATTTTTGGGTAAAATTGGTCAGAAAATGGAACATGATTTTTAGGGCAAATAGGACAGTGTATAGTCCATGATTTTTGGGTAAACTTTGTCAGAAAATGGAACATGATTTTTAGGGCAAATAGGACAGTGTATAGTCCATGATTTTTGGGTAAAATTGGTCAGAAAATGGTAAATGATTTTTTTGGGCAAATAGGACAGTGTATAGTCCATGATTTTTGGGTAAAATTGGTCAGAAAATGGAACATGATTTTTAGGGCAAATAGGACAGTGTATAGTCCATGATTTTTGGGTAAAATTGGTCAGAAAATGGAACATGATTTTTAGGGCAAATAGGACAGTGTATAGTCCATGATTTTTGGGTAAACTTTGTCAGAAAATGGAACATGATTTTTAGGGCAAATAGGACAGTGTATAGTCCATGATTTTTGGGTAAAATTGGTCAGAAAATGGAACATGATTTTTAGGGCAAATAGGACAGTGTATAGTCCATGATTTTTGGGTAAAATTGGTCAGAAAATGGAACATGATTTTTAGGGCAAATAGGACAGTGTATAGTCCATGATTTTTGGGTAAAATTGGTCAGAAAATGGAACATGATTTTTAGGGCAAATAGGACAGTGTATAGTCCATGATTTTTGGGTAAATTTTGTCAGAAAATGGAACATGATTTTTAGGGCAAATAGGACAGTGTATAGTCCGTGATTTTTGGGTAAAACTGGTCAGAAAATGGAACATGATTTTTAGGGCAAATAGGACAGTGTATAGTCCATGATTTTTGGGTAAATTTTGTCAGAAAATGGAACATGATTTTTAGGGCAAATAGGACAGTGTATAGTCCATGATTTTTGGGTAAAATTGGTCAGAAAATGGAACATGATTTTTAGGGCAAATAGGACAGTGTATAGTCCATGATTTTTGGGTAAAATTGGTCAGAAAATGAAACACGATTTTTAGGGCAAATAGGACAATGTATAATCCATGATTTTTGGGTAAAATTGGTCAAAGAATGGAACATGATTTTTAGGGCAAATAGGACAGTGTATAGTCCGTGATTTTTGGGTAAAATTGGTCAGAAAATGGAACATGATTTTTAGGGCAAATAGGACAGTGTATAGTCCATGATTTTTGGGTAAACTTTGTCAGAAAATGGAACATGATTTTTAGGGCAAATAGGACAGTGTATAGTCCATGATTTTTGGGTAAAATTGGTCAGAAAATGGAACATGATTTTTAGGGCAAATAGGACAGTGTATAGTCCATGATTTTTGGGTAAACTTTGTCAGAAAATGGAACATGATTTTTAGGGCAAATAGGACAGTGTATAGTCCATGATTTTTGGGTAAAATTGGTCAGAAAATGGAACATGATTTTTAGGGCAAATAGGACAGTGTATAGTCCATGATTTTTGGGTAAAATTGGTCAGAAAATGGAACATGATTTTTAGGGCAAATAGGACAGTGTATAGTCCATGATTTTTGGGTAAAATTGGTCAGAAAATGGAACATGATTTTTAGGGCAAATAGGACAGTGTATAGTCCATGATTTTTGGGTAAATTTTGTCAGAAAATGGAACATGATTTTTAGGGCAAATAGGACAGTGTATAGTCCGTGATTTTTGGGTAAAACTGGTCAGAAAATGGAACATGATTTTTAGGGCAAATAGGACAGTGTATAGTCCATGATTTTTGGGTAAAATAGGTCAAAGAATGGAACATGATTTTTAGGGCAAATATGACAGTGTATAGTCCATGATTTTTGGGTAAAATTGGTCAAAGAATGGAACATGATTTTTAGGGCCAATAGGACAGTGTATAATCCATGATTTTTGGGTAAAATTGGTCAGAAAATGGAACACGATTTTTAGGGCAAATAGGACAGGGTACAGTCCATGATTTTTGGGTAAAATTGGTCAGAAAATGAAACACGATTTTTAGGGCTAATAGGACAATGTATAATCCATGATTTTTGGGTAAAATTGGTCAAAGAATGGAACATGATTTTTAGGGCCAATAGGACAGTGTATAATCCATGATTTTTGGGTAAAATTGGTCAGAAAATGGAACACGATTTTTAGGGCAAATAGGACAGTGTATAATCCATGATTTTTGGGTAAAATTGGTCAGAAAATGGAACATGATTTTTAGGGCAAATATGACAGTGTATAGTCCATGATTTTTGGGTAAAATTGGTCAGAAAATGAAACACGATTTTTAGGGCAAATAGGACAATGTATAATCCATGATTTTTGGGTAAAATTGGTCAGAAAATGGAACACGATTTTTAGGGCAAATAGGACAGTGTACAGTCCACGATTTTTGGGTAAAATTGGTCAGAAAATGGAACACGATTTTTAGGGCAAATAGGACAGTGTATAGTCCATGATTTTTGGGTAAAATTGGTCAGAAAATGGAATATGATTTTTAGGGCAAATAGGACAGTGTACAGTCCATGATTTTTGGGTAAAATTGGTCAGAAAATGGAATATGATTTTTAGGGCAAATAGGACAGTGTATAGTCCATGATTTTTGGGTATATTTTGTCAGAAAATGGAAAATGATTTTTAGGGCAAATAGGACAGTGTATAGTCCATGATTTTTGGGTAAATTTTGTCAGAAAATGGAAAATGATTTTTAGGGCAAATAGGACAGTGTATAGTCCATGATTTTTGGGTAAAATTGGTCAGAAAATGGAACATGATTTTTAGGGCAAATAGGACAGTGTATATTCCATGATTGGTCAGAAATGGAGAATGATTTTTAGGGCAAATAGGACAGTGTATAGTCCATGATTTTTGGGTAAAATTGGTCAGAAAATGGAACATGATTTTTAGGGCAAATAGGACAGTGTATAGTCCATGATTTTTGGGTAAAATTGGTCAGAAAATGGAGAATGATTTTTAGGGCAAATAGGACAGTGTATAGTCCATGATTTTTGGGTAAAATTGGTCAAAAAATGGAACATGATTTTTAGGGCAAATAGGACAGTGTATAGTCCATGATTTTTGGGTAAAATTGGTCAAAAAATGGAGAATGATTTTTAGGGCAAATAGGACAGTGTATAGTCCATGATTTTTGGGTAAAATTGGTCAGAAAATGGAACATGATTTTTAGGGCAAATAGGACAGTGTATAGTCCATGATTTTTGGGTAAAATTGGTCAGAAAATGGAACATGATTTTTAGGGCAAATAGGACAGTGTATAGTCCATGATTTTTGGGTAAAATTGGTCAGAAAATGGAACATGATTTTTAGGGCAAATAGGACAGTGTATAGTCCATGATTTTTGGGTAAAATTGGTCAGAAAATGGAACATGATTTTTAGGGCAAATAGGACAGTGTATAGTCCATGATTTTTGGGTAAAATTGGTCAGAAAATGGAACATGATTGTTAGGGCAAATAGGACAGTGTATAGTCCATGATTTTTGGGTAAAATTGGTCAGAAAATGGAACATGATTTTTAGGGCAAATAGGACAGTGTATAGTCCATGATTTTTGGGTAAAATTGGTCAGAAAATGGAACATGATTTTTAGGGCAAATAGGACAGTGTATAGTCCATGATTTTTGGGTAAAATTGGTCAGAAAATGGAACATGATTTTTAGGGCAAATAGGACAGTGTATAGTCCATGATTTTTGGGTAAAATTGGTCAGAAAATGGAACATGATTTTTAGGGCAAATAGGACAGTGTATAGTCCATGATTTTTGGGTAAAATTGGTCAGAAAATGGAACATGATTTTTTTGGGCAAATAGGACAGTGTATAGTCCATGATTTTTGGGTAAAATTGGTCAGAAAATGGAACATGATTTTTAGGGCAAATAGGACAGTGTATAGTCCATGATTTTTGGGTAAAATTGGTCAGAAAATGGAACATGATTGTTAGGGCAAATAGGACAGTGTATAGTCCATGATTTTTGGGTAAAATTGGTCAGAAAATGGAACATGATTTTTAGGGCAAATAGGACAGTGTATAGTCCATGATTTTTGGGTAAAATTGGTCAGAAAATGGAACATGATTTTTAGGGCAAATAGGACAGTGTATAGTCCATGATATTTGGGTAAAATTGGTCAGATAATGGAACATGATTTTTAGGGCAAGTAGGACAGTGTATAGTCCATGATTTTTGGGTAAAATTGGTCAGAAAATGGAACATGATTGTTAGGGCAAATAGGACAGTGTATAGTCCATGATTTTTGGGTAAAATTGGTCAGAAAATGGAACATGATTTTTAGGGCAAATAGGACAGTGTATAGTCCATGATTTTTGGGTAAAATTGGTCAGAAAATGGAACATGATTGTTAGGGCAAATAGGACAGTGTATAGTCCATGATTTTTGGGTAAAATTGGTCAGAAAATGGAACATGATTTTTAGGGCAAATAGGACAGTGTATAGTCCATGATTTTTGGGTAAAATTGGTCAGAAAATGGAACATGATTTTTAGGGCAAATAGGACAGTGTATAGTCCATGATATTTGGGTAAAATTGGTCAGATAATGGAACATGATTTTTAGGGCAAATAGGACAGTGTATAGTCCATGATGTTTGGGTAAATTTTGTCAGAAAATAGAAAATGATTTTTAGGGCAAATAGGACAGTGTATAGTCCATGATTTTTGGGTAAAATTGGTCAGAAAATGGAAAATTATTTTTAGGGCAAATAGGACAGTGTATAGTCCATGATGTTTGGGTAAATTTTGTCAGAAAATGGAAAATGATTTTTAGGGCAAATAGGACAGTGTATAGTCCATGATGTTTGGGTAAATTTTGTCAGAAAATGGAAAATGATTTTTAGGGCAAATAGGACAGTGTATAGTCCATGATGTTTGGGTAAAATTGGTCAGAAAATAGAAAATGATTTTTAGGGCAAATAGGACAGTGTATAGTCCATGATTTTTGGGTAAAATTGGTCAGAAAATAGAAAATGATTTTTAGGGCAAATAGGACAGTGTATAGTCCATGATTTTTGGGTAAAATTGGTCAGAAAATAGAAAATGATTTTTAGGGCAAATAGGACAGTGTATAGTCCATGATTTTTGGGTAAAATTGGTCAGAAAATAGAAAATGATTTTTAGGGCAAATAGGACAGTGTATTGTCCATGATTTTTGGGTAAAATTGGTCAGAAAATGGAACATGATTTTTAGAGCAAATAGGACAGTGTATAGTCCATGATTTTTGGGTACATTTTGTCAAAAAATGGAACAGGATTTTTAGGGCAAATAGGACAGTGTATAGTCCATGATTTTTGGGTAAAATTGGTCAGAAAATGGAATATGATTTTTAGGGCAAATAGGACAGTGTATAGTCCATGATTTTTGGGTAAATTTTGTCAGAAAATAGAAAATGATTTTTAGGGCAAATAGGACAGTGTATAGTCCATGGTTTTTGGGTAAAATTGGTCAAAAAATGGAACATAATTTTAAGGCAAATAGGACAGTGTATAGTCCATGATTTTTGGGTAAAATTGGTCAGAAAATGGAACATGATTTTTAGGGCAAATAGGACAGTGTATAGTCCATGATTTTTGGGTAAATTTTGTCAGAAAATAGAAAATGATTTTTAGGGCAATTAGGGCAGTGTATAGTCCATGATTTTTGGGTAAAATTGGTCAGAAAATGGAACATGGTTTTTAGAGCAAATAGGACGTTTTTTGGGGTAAAATTGGTCAGAAAATGGATTATGAGTTTTAGGACAAATAGGACAGTGTATAGTCCATGATTTTTGGGTAAAATTGGTCAGAAAATCGAACACGATTTTTTGGGCAAGTGTAAAAGACCCTACAAAATGTAATCTCCTATTTAATAAAAACCTTTCTTTCTCATTTCTAAATAAAACAATTGTAATATTTATAAGTTTTTTATGTTCCACACACATAATATTTTATTTAATATTTTATATAGATTTTTTCCATTTTTATTTTAGTTTTTTTGGTAGGTACACATTTATTTCAACGAATATCATCCAAATCTTGGTTTTGGTAATGAGTCAAAAATATTACTCTGGGATAAAGAAAAATAAAATAAAATATAAAAATTTGTATAAAAACCATTTTTTGTGAGTTTTGTTTTGAAATTTCATGTAATTACATCAAATAGTTTTCATTGGACTAAAATTTTTATTTTGCTAACTAGGATGTTTATTTTGTTTTTAAGTTCATGTACATAATGGTGTTCTTTACAAGTTATTTGCTATATTTACATATTTTTATTATTGGTCTATTGCTCTGCAAAAAAACCACAAAACATAAAATAAAATAAAAAAACTAATTAAACAAATAAATTAAATAGTTTTATTTTAATGTTTAACATTATTTCAAACCTTATTGACTACCAAATAAAAATAAACGACTGCAATAAATGTTGTATATTTATATATAAAAACTTAATTTCAAAAATATTTATTTTACCATTTTAATTAAAACAATATTTTGCTTATTCTTTTCTTAAAATAAAACTTATAATTTAGTGTATTTTTTAGTGTTTCTTGTGGTATTTTTTTCCATTGGATTTCTTAATTTTATCATTTATAATTATTTTATTTTGTTTCATTTACATTTATAAAAAAATCCTGTTTAAAAAAAGGTACATTGATATTTCTTCTTCTATCTCTCCACATCTGTTTGTTGTTTTTTATAAATATTTTTTGTTGGTTTTTTATGTTTTTTGTTTTTCAATTCAGCTTTTAAAGTTTAACAGTGATTTCAAGTTTGTAAACCTTGTCATCGTCACCTTCACAAGGTTTTAAGGGGGGAATTGCATACATATTAGCGCCAGTTTTTTTTTTTAATTCTGATGTAATTATATTACATATTAGATTTATCAAACATGGAACATGATTTTTAGAGCAAATAGGGCAGCACTTTTGGGTAAAATTGGTCAGAAAACGGAACACAATTTTTTGGGCAAATAGGACAGTGTTCATGATTTTTGGATAAAATTGGTCAGAAAATGAAACATGATTTTTAGGGCAAATATGACAGTCTATAGTCCATGATTTTTGGGTAAAATTGGTCAGAAAATGAAACATAATTTTTAGAGAAATAAGACAGTGCATAGTCCACGATTTTGGGTAAAATTGGTCAGAAAATGGATACATACATATTAGGCCAGTGTTTTTAAAAATCTAATGTAATTAGATCAGATATTACTAATCAGTGGGCCTAAGGAAAAAAATCGTCTTGTAATTGTTTTTCGCTAGAAATATCAAGAATGACAAGCAATTGATCAAACGAATACAAGTAACAGAAAATGAGTAATGGTAATAGGTTTTGCCTCGTCTCACATAGGGAAAACATATGCCAAAAGTTGCTCAAAATTTAAAAATCGCGTTCTTTAAAACAAGCCTGACCTTTTTCCCAATTCGCTATGACAACCCGCAATTTTCTGCCGTTAACCAATGCAACGCAGAAGTCGATTGAACTCATCTATAATGAAATCAAAAAAGTACTACAGAACAAGTAACAAAGTATCAGTCAGCATTGCAGACAGTGGTATACCCTCAGTCTGCACAGAAAAAATTTTAGGCATTTGATAAAAAATTCAAACATTCGATCAAAAATTTATCGATTTTCCGGCGATAATAAAAATATTTTCATATTGACAAAATTCGATAAAATTATTTGATCAAAAAGTAAAAATACAACTGATAAAATAGTTCACATATTAGCAAAAATATTTATCAAAAGTGGAATATTTTGTGCTTGACAAAAACAAAATATTTTCTTGATGAAAAAAAATGTTGAATACATTTTTTTTTCAATCGATAAAAAAAATGTTGATAAGCCAAATTGCTCGAAAATGGTTCGCTATTGATTTTAAATTAGATTAAAACTATTAATAAGGTACTACGGAAAGCGTATATATCATTTTAACAAATAAAAATAAATAATGCATTACTGAATTTCAATGCATTTGGTGCGGAAACTTTTTTCGCGATAGAGAAAAATTACACCGTATTTCATAGTAGTTTTTCGTGCTCTACGCGGCTATGCGGTGGAAATTTTGATATTTGCAAAAAAGTTATAACCCTAATGTTTATTGGTAGCTATTCTAACAACCACTGAATGCTGATACAAAATTTGGAATATTTTGATACATATTTTTGTCAATATCTGAAATATTTAATCAGTTCAATATAAAACAAGTAAAAAAGTATCAGTCGGCTTTGCCGACAGAGATATACCCTCAGCCTGTGTATATTGAAACAATTTTGGGCGTTTGAACAGACAAACATTTTGATAAGGATTAAAGATCAAAAGTTTTGCGGAGGAGATACTAAAAGGAATGGATCGACATTGACCGTTATGGAAGTGGATCTCCAGCCGCAACATATGGTGCCATAGGAAGTTTTTACACTCTTCGGTCTGTTTGCTCAAGAAGTATGGACTTGCCCCTAAAAAAACTTTTACCATCGTAAATGAGGCAGCGAATGCAAGTTGCTTCAACAAAAATCAAAATTATTCGATATCAGGTCTTAAAGTGAACTTATCCGAAATTTTGTGTGGGAGGTACCGGATGGAGTGGACAAATATAGTCCATATTTCAACCTGATCTATATCTGGTAGATATATTAGGATGTGTAAAGTATAGACCAATTCAGCCACTCCCTTCAAGAGTTACCGTACGAACAATTTTTCCGAACATTTTTGAACTTTTGTGGGGGAGGTACCTTAAGGAGTGGACCGATATGGCTTATCTTCACACTTAAACTATGTTTGGACAAAATATTACTAAGACCATATTTTGGACCGAATAATCAGATCCGTTCGAGAGTTATCTTGCGCTCCAACCACCTTATACGGTGTCATAGGGGTTTTTTGCAGCTTTCATGCTATTTTCTCAGGAAGTATGGACTTGCCCCAGATGAAACTTGTACCGTCGTATGGAGGGTAGTGAACACAACTTGCTGAAACAAAAATCAAAGCGATTGGAGAGATGGCCCTAAACTGAATTTTTCCGAAATTTTGTGTGGGAGGTACCCGAAGGAGGGGACATATTGAGACCATATTGGAACCTCATATTACTCTGGTAGAAGGTTTACATTATACAAAGTATGGACCAAATCGGTCACTTCCTTCAAGAGTTATCGTGCGCACAAAGTTTCCGAACATTTTCGAACTTTTGTGGGGGAGGTACCGGAAGGATTGGACCGATGTAGCTCATCTTCGAACTTAAACTAAGTTTGGGCAAAATATTACGAAAGCCAAAATTTGAACCGAATCGGTTCATCCGTTCGAGAGTTATCGTGCGCTCCAGCCAGCAGGACAGACCGACAGACAGACAGACAGACAGACGGACGGACATCGCTAGATCGACTCCAAATTGTCTGAAACACATTTCGTCCAAACATACTTGGGGTCTTAAACCATTATTTCGATGAGGCACATTTTCATCGTATCAAAGTGTATATACCCTCCTTAGCCTAAAGGCTGAGAGTATAAATATCGATAAATGTTTTAGTCAATATGTGAAATATTTTATCAGTTGTATTTTTACTTTGTGATCAAAAAATTTTATCGAATTTCGTCCATATGACAATTTTTGTTTATCGCACGAAAATCGATAAAATATTTTTATGTGTGTGTGAATTGAAATACATTTTTCCCAAAAAACGTCTGTATTTAGGGAGGTCTTTAGAATTTTGGGCATAGGAACTTGCCGAAAAAGATATGAATTAGAATAAAATCTCAAAAGTTTTTCGGGGTACACAGAAAAAAATTTAAGCCATTTGATAATAAAATTCAAAGATTCAATCAAAAATTAAGCGATTTTTCCGGCGGTAAAAAAATTTTCATATTGACAAAATTCAATAAAATTATTTGATCACAAAGTAAAAATACAAATGATAAAATACTTCACCTATTGACTAAAATATTTATCAAAATATTCAAAAGTTTGCTTGATATGTCAATATGTGAAATATTTTATCAGTTCAATATAAAAAAAATTGATAAATATTTTAGTCAATATTAAAATTTTATTGTATCAAATGACTTTATCGAATTTCGTCAATATGATAAATATTTTTTTGTCGCCGATTTTTTTTCTGTGTAGGTACCTAAAGGAATGGACCGAACACAAACACATACAAATATTCGACGATATAGAGAAGACTACTTACTCTCCAGCCATTTTTGAAACGTTGGGTGATCAACTATATGTGCGGACACCTGTCGTTTGTGGAATTCAGAGACAAGAAGACCAAACTCCTTAGAGTGAAACTGGGAGTTTCCAAGGAGAGGTTATATCTTCGGAACAATTTAACCTCTACCCCTCTGAAATGTCACACCCTCCAGACGGCATAGAGATCGTAATGTATGCGGATCATTATACGATCTTGGCGTCGGGTCCTACCGTCGATATGTATGATAGTTTAAATGTCTACATAGCTGACCTAGTGCAATTCTTACATCTGAGGAATATGAAAATATCCGCCGCTAAATCCACTGCCACACTTTTCACCACTTGGACGGCTGAAATGAGGCTCCCACTGAACATATTAGTCGATGGTGTACTGATTCCGAGCACTAACTATCCCAAAATATTGGGTGTAACGTTCGATAGCATGTTTGAGTCAGCCAGCCAGACCCCCGGAGTGTGGTTTTTTCCATAGAAAAAATGTTCACACCCTCGGAACTGAGGTTTTTTTTATAGAAACAATTCTCACACCCTCAGGACTGAGTTCCTTTCTATACAAAACATTCTTAAAGCCTCAGGACTGCGGTTTTTTCTATAGAAAAAATTCTCACACCCTAGGGACTGAGGTTTTTTTTCTATACAAAAAATTCTCACGCCCTAAGGACTGAAGTTTTTTTTATTTTATACGAAAAATGTCCACAGCATCAGGACTGAGGTCTTTTCTAAAAAAAAATCTCGTACCCTCACGGCTGTGAGAAAAATACTCAAAATACTCTTATAAAAAATTCGTAGGACGTCAGGAGTGCGGGTTTTTTCTATAATTTTTTTTTTCACACCCTCAGGACTGAGTTTTTTTCTATAAACAATTCTCACTTGCTCGGGACTGAGATTTTTCCTATAGAAACAATTCTCACATGCCTCAGTACTGAGTTGTGTTTTCTACACAAAAAATTCTCACACCCTAAGGACTCTTCTATACAAAAAAATACTACACCATCAGGACTGAGGTCTTTTCTAAAAAAATGTCAAGGCCTGGGTAGATAAGCTGCCTCGCCTGGTTGCTTTCCTTTCTCCCTCTATAAGACCTGTAGGTTTTCCATAGCAGGCCTGTCTGTAGGCATTGCGATAGAAGTCTTTTTGTAGATCTTCTCATAGGTCTATCCATAGAAAACCTGAAAGTCTGAGTATTTTTTTCCTTAGAAAAAAGCCTCAGTCGTGAGGATATGAAGGACTGAGCACATAAGCTACCTCGCCTGGTTGCTAGATCTATGGGTAGATCTATGAGAAGATCTACAAAAAGACTTTTATCGCAAAGCCTACAGACAGGTCCGCTATGGAAAACCTACAGGTCTTATAGAGGAAGACCTACAGGTCTCCTACAGAAGAATAAGACCTACGGGTCTTCTAGGGACATAGAAGGCCATAAGGTCTTCTATAGGAAGATTTACAGGCTCTTACTCTAGAAGACCTGTTGATCTCCTCCAGAAGACATGCAGCTCTTCTTATGTATGGACACCCAGCGTGGTATGCAAATGTTAAGGTAGAAACAGAATCAATTGTCGCTTGCTTGGCTTGCTTCCCAAATGTCAAATTATAAAGGAATGCCAGAGCCTCCTAAAGAAGAACGCAGGCGGATTTGCAAAGAGACTCTGGCATTCCTTTCTAATTTGACATTTGGGGAAGCAAGCAAAGCAAGCGACGATTGATTCTGTTCTGGCCCTTAGGGCTACGCATTGGAAGAAGATTCAAACCTGCCAGAATGCCTTTCTGAGCACTGCAACAGGTTGCCTCCTCTTGACACCAGTGGACCATCTTCATGAGGAAGCGAAGGTTTTACCGGTGCATCAGCACAATAAGATGTTGTCGATGCAGTACCTGCTTGGGTGTTATCGCAGTGAGCATTCCTGACACGATTTAAAGGACAGGCTTCCCCCAGCCAAGCACGTGAGTAGTGGAATTATCTAACGCATTTTTTGGTTATCGACAAAAATCGGTAAAATTAAAATGCTTATACTTTCGGTAATTAACGAAATTTGTCGATAAGTTAACAACCAAAATAAAGTTGTCGGTAAGTCTTACCGATAGCAAAGGTGTTGCCAACGTTTATTCACACTTTTCCTTTATAATTTTGCGTTTTAATTTTACCGATTTTTGTCGGTAACCAAAAAATGCGTTAGAGAATCCCACTACAGGAAAGATCTTCATGATCTAGAGCAGCGTCGCCCAAGAGAATTCCATCAAACTAAAGCAAGGGTTTCTGTATAGGTGAATAAACAACAACCAAATGATGTTTATCATGCATTTTTGCACACGTACACTGTGAATGAAATAGAATAGTAAATGCAAAACAACTCAGTGGGCGCCCTCAGTATAGAGATGGGCGACCCTGATCTAGAGAGAGAGGTCCAAAGGTATAAAAGATAACCTCTAGATCAACGAGCCTATCAGGCAAGCTTGGATAGAATTCACACTGACATGGTTACGCTGGCTGTACAGGGATACAGTGTGAATGCCGTACTTAGAGACCACCCACCATCCATCGCAGCAGAAGAGCGTCAGCTGCCAAGGCAACACGAGTGGTTTTAGCCCAGTTAATATCCGGACGATGCAGCCGTCTCAATTCGTATTGGGCCCAACAAATGCCCGGCGTGTGGATTAGGACCACACGATACACTGCATCTGTTTAACTGCCCAGCTAACTCCACCCACATGTCCCCTGATTCTTTATGGACGCAACCAGCCCAGGTTGAAGAATTCTTGAGTCTAGATGAGAGACGGGCTTCTTTGCAAAGACAGTATAGTGAGGGCGCCCACTGAGTTGTTGTTGCATTTGCTTCTCTCTCTCACTTACAGTGTAAGTGAATGAAAACAAACAATAAACATTATGTGGTTGTTGTTTTCTTCACTCATACATACACACATACTAAAACATTGATGGAAATTCTTGCTACAACAACAACAAAGGAACGGAACGACATAGTCCATTTTGCAAGTCATTGCTCTCGATAGGACCATTATATCAAGAAACATGGGCTTGCCCACGAAAAACATCATATCGCTGTAAATAGGGCTACTAGGAGTACCTTCGGTAAAAATTTCCAAAAAATACTCGTACAGACCCTTAGCCGAACTTAAACAAAAAATTTTGATCATTTGTGTGGGTGGTACCCTAAGGAATGGACCGATAGAGTCCATCATTTTTTAAACATAATCTAAGTTTGGAGAAAATATTTCGAAATCCAAAGTTTGGACCAAATCGGTTGTTCCTTTTATGAGATATTGCGCTTACCATTTTAGCAAATATTTTCGAACTTTTGTGGGGGAGGTATCGGAAGGAGTGGACCTATAAGCAACATCTTCTAATTTCATCTAATATTCGAATAAATATTACGATATATTCCCCTAAAACAAAAAGCAAACATGGAAGGAGGAAGAATGAATGAAAAAGTTACGGTGCAGGGCCTAATAAACCCAGTACCGGCGGGGACTAGTGATCTGCCTACGAGTCACACCTCGTCGATATCATATTGGCATCTGTGGTCAAAGGTAATGCTACAAGCACACAACTTCGAGTTACAACGGAGGAGGGTAAAGGGCAGCACAGGGAGAGATTTAATTTGACCCAACCATCTGAGGATGGTAGCGACCCTGGATCCGAATCCGACAGCTGCGGCAAAACCAACATCACCGTTGTGGAAAACCCCATAAAAGAGGAAGTCCACAAGATGTTGGAGGAAGTGAGCGAGAGCATCGCTGAGGCAGCCATCGCAGCTACAAGGCTAAAGTCGATGAGCGAGTGGATTAGTAGAGACCACCAAACATACCACCAAAACATACTAAAGGTCACAACGGGTGAATCTATAAACCAAATAGTATCAGACCGCATACCTGAAACTGTGAAGTTTCAATACCAGACAGAGACATGTGGATAGATGGAACTCTAGCACAGATTCCCGCTAGAAGCTGCGTGTTTACGGATAGGGCTGTGCTAGAGAGGAGAACCGGACTGGGTCTATATATAATGGAACCTGAAACGAACATCTCCCTCCGACTGCCGGATCATAATACGATTCTTCTGGAGGAAGTCTGAGCGATAACAGAGTGTCTGAACTGGTTTGACACTCACACAAAGCCTACCACTGCGAACATCCTTACGGACAGCAAAGCAGCCATCACGGCTATGCTACAAAGAGAATGTAGTGGTCAAGGGCTCAAGTACAAGAGGAACCAGGCCAGACTAAAGAGAGAGCAACAGCGGGATGCTTCTTCGGAAGCGGCGAAGAGGATAAGGTCTCCTGAAGAGCACAACGCCATTAAACCCAGTAAGAAGAAAAAGGTCTTCCCACCTTCAAATGCCCAGGACAATCCCCATCAGGACGCGCATAGAGCTAAAGGCATTGGCAAAAGATGCACATATGGCGAAAACCAAAAATCCTTTGCAATTCCATTTGAAAAAAATTAAAAAAATATTTTGCGAGCACATCTACAATTTTTGGCATAGAGGTTAAGAAACTTAGCGGCCAAAGTGTGCCGTCAGTTGCATATCACAATGCTAAAAACCTTAAAGTGGGTAAAAGTTGCGCAATGTGCATACGATTTTGATGCGTATCCGGTTTCAGTAGCACCAATCAAAAATACGTGAGTAAACACCTATTTCAAATAGAATCTTCAAAAACCGCTGATGTGCCTCCACATTCTATTTTGAGTAAAAGACCCATATTACTCGCGTATCTCTGTAATTTATGACACGCGTTTTCTCTAATATTATAATCGCCCATAAAAGATTCCATCTATTTAAAAATTTTTAAAGAAAATCGCGATTTAGTACGCGGATTTGTCAAAATATATTTTTGCTGATTTTCCTATTTCCAAGGTATCTACATATATCAAAGAAGGGCTCATAAGATCCGTCGCGTAAAAAACTAAATACACGCGGGTACAAAGGAAATTGAATGACACTTGTAAATTTTACACGCAAAAATAGGTTTTTTAAGAAAATTCACGCATAAAAGTTTTTTTCTTTAGACTCCAATTACTAGATATACATTCATCGACGTAAAGTCACGAGTTTTATAATCCTATTATGAGTTTGGAATATTATATTGTTGCGCGTCCGGATTATTAAAAAAAAATAGGTGGATGCAGTGGATATATCGAAAAATCATACACTAGGATCTTGTTGCACATGGAGTATTCTGTGATTCTTTCTTTTTGGATGGGTCTATAAAATGTAAAGTTAAGCCAGAAATCGGAAGAGAACAAAAAAAAAACTTTTTTTCTACATTGATGCCAACACAGCTTCCACGAAAATTAATTTTAATGGTCGACATTATGGGATCCCTCCTAAAACACTTCATTTTAAAGAATTTCAATCATATTATATAGAATATATTAACAGTCCGCGAATTCTGAATGGGTGAAACTCGGATTCATCGATTGCAAAACATTTTTGGTTTTTACCATATACACTTTCATACGGGCAAAGTGTGCCTCATCGAAATAATGGTTTGAGACCACAAGTATATTTGGACGAAATCCGTTTCAGACAATTTGGAGTTGGCTTATCCATGTCCGTCCGTCTGTCTGTCTGGCTGGAGCCCACGATCCGTTCGAGAGTTATCGTGGGTCTAACATTTACCGATTAGGTCCATAATTTGGATTTGTAATATTTTGTCCAAACATAGTCTAAGTTTGAAGATGGGTTATATTGGTCCGCTCCTTTCGAATGTTCGAAAATTTGTACGGAGTAGCCGATTTGGTCCATATTTTGCACATGGTGAAATTTCTACCAGACTTAGATGAGGTTCCAATATGGAATCAAACGGTCCACTCCTTCGGGTACGTCCCACACAAATTTCGAAAAAGTTGTAACAACTTGTGTTCACTGCCCCCTCCTACGACGATATAAGTTCCTGAAAGGTGCAATAAACCCCTATGACACCGTGTTTAGTGGTTGGAGCGCAAGATAACTCTCAAACTTAGTTTAAGTTCGAAGATAAGCCATATCGGTCCACTCCTTTAGCTACCTCCCCCATAAAAGTTCAAAAATGTTCGGAAAAATTGTGCGCACGATAACTCTTAAAGGGAGTGAGCGAGTTAGTCCATACTTTACACATCCTAATATATCTACCAGATATAGATTAGGTTCGAATATGGACTTCGGGTACCTCCCACACAAAATTTCGAATAAGCTCACTTTAAGAACTGCTCTCGAATCACTTTGATTTTTTTGAAGCAACTTTCATTCACAGCCTCAATTACGATGGTAAAAGTTTTTCAGGGGCAAGTCTATACTTCTTGAGAAAACAGCCCGTAAGGTGTAAAAAATCCTATGGCACCATATGATAACTGTCGAACTGATCATCCGATTTGCTCCAAAAAATAGATTCAGTTCGAAGATGGGCAATACCGGTCCACAACATCCGGTACTTTCCCTGAATATTTAAAAAAAAATCACTAAAATGGTATGCACTATATTTATTGAACGGGTCTAATTTGGTCTAAACTTTTGATCTCCTAATATTTTGTCCACATTTAGTTTAACTTCTAAAATGGCCCATATCGGTCCTCTCCGTAGGCTACCTCCCTCACAAAAGTTCAACATTTGTGTGTAAGTGCAGTTTACGGTCTGTCCGAAGATCCTTTGGAAATGTATACTGATTCTGTTAGTTGTGGTCCTGTTTACAGCGATATTATGTTTTCCGTGGACAAGTCCATGCTTCCTGGTATACTGGTCCAAAATTTATACGATGACCCACTGAAATGACTAGTGGACGCGATATCTGTCGAAAAGAAATTACTCCCAAAATAAGATACACTTCCATAATGGACCAAGTCGGTCCATTCCTTTAAGTACCTCCTCCGCAACAATTTCGAACTTTAATCCTAATCCACCTTTCTGTCGGCAAGCTCAAACGTCCAAAAAGTGCCACAAAATTCTGAAAAGACCCTAAATACATTCGATCTGCACGGTGCGCCTTAACTAATTTTAAATGAAATGATGGAAGCATCATCTGGGATGTTTTTGCGGATTCTGAAACTACGATATTCATAGATGAAAAAATCGAAAAACAGACAAGTAAAAAAGGGTTAAGTTCGGCCGGGCCGAACTTTTTCTACTCTCCACCATAAAACATTCTGAACTAAAACGGAATAATTATTTTCTATCTTGTCCACAATTTGAGGCGGAGATATTCTGTGACCACTGATACCTAAATAAGGTAAAACAAGTAAGAAAACGTTAGTTCAGCCGGACCGACCATTTTGGTGGGATAATGAAGCTAAAATCTTCAAAATACCGAATATCGGGAGGTACCGTTCTATGGGGGCTATATGAAGGTGTGAACCTATACCAACAAATTTCAGGTGGAACGATTTTTATATCCTCAACGAAGACTAATTACCAAATTTTAACCATTTTGATGGGATAATGAAGCTAAAACCTTCAAAATACCGAATATCGGGAGGTACCGTTCTATGGAGACTATATTAAGGCGTGGACCTATACCAACAAATTTTGGGTGGAACGTTTTATATTCTCAACGAAGACTAATTACCAAATTTTGACCATTTTGATGGGATAATGAAGCTTAAACCTTCAAAATACCGAATATCGGGAGGTGCAGTTCTATGGGGGCTATATGAATGCGTGGACTTATACCAACAAGTTTCATGTGGAACGTTTTATATCCTCAACGAAGACTAATTACCAAATTTCGACCATTTTGATGTGATAATGAAGCTAAAACCTTCAAAATACCGAATATCGGGAGGTACCGTTCTATGGGGGCTATATGAATGCGTGGACTTATACCAGCAAGTTTCAGGTGGAAAGTTTTATACACCCAACGATAACTAAATACCAAATTTCAGCCAACCTTAAAACCTTCAAAATACCGAAAATCGCTAGGTACCGTTATATGGGGACTGTACCAAAACATGGACCTATGTTGACGACTTTTGGTGGAGAAATTTCATGACCACTGAGAACCTTAAATGTCAAATTACAGGTAGTTTGGTTAAAAATTGTAGCTAAAATTCTAAAAATACCGAAAATCGGGAGGTACCGTTATATGGGGGCTATACCAAAACATGGACCTATGCCCATATCTTTTGGAATATAAGTTTGTTGATCACTAGGAATATTAAATTATAGGTAATTCGGTTAGAAAATGTGACTAAAAACGTAAAAATACCTGAAATCGGGCGGTACCGTTATATGGGGGCTATACCAAAACGTGAACCGATATAACCCATCATCGAACTTGATAACCCATCATCTTTCCAAAATTTCAGAGTCCTATATCCATTTTTGTGGAGTGATTACCACAGACGGAGGGAGGGATGGACACGCACAGATCGACTTAAAATTTTATGCTGATCAAGAAAATATATACTTTATAGGGTCGCAAATGATTATCTCAATGCGTTACAAACGGAAAAACAAACTTAATATACCCTCAATACTATGGTGAAGGGTATAAAAAATCGCCGGAGAGATTTTCAAATAAATCGCGGTCAAAGTTCACATTTTTAGGTTTTTTTTGGGTTTTCACGATTTTGCTTGGAAACCGTAAGCCCTATCGAAATGGGATTAGAGAAAATGTTGTAGCAGTGAAAATTCTCTTCAAGATTAACCTTAATGGTATTTTCGTAGGTTGTACCATGTTTGAGATATAGAAGCTCAAATTGGGACAATGTACTGACTGTATCGCCTCCTTATAAAACAATGTCATGCAGGGTGCACAGCAATGTTCATAGATGAGAACAATCCAAAAACAACAAAAAAATCGCTGAAGGGATTTTAAAATAAATCACGGTCAAAGTTCACATTTTTGGTTTATTTTAGGTTTTCAGGATTTTGTTTGTAAGCGGCAAGTCGTATCGAAATGGCACTAAAGAAAATTTTGTAGCGGTGGAAATCCTGAACAACATTTTCTTTTGTCCCATTTTGATAGAGCTTGCGGTTTCCGAGCAAAATCGTGAAAACCTAAAAAAAACCCGGAAAATGTGAACTTTGACCGCGATTTATTTGAAAATATCTCCGGCGATTTGTTTTTGTTTTTCGATTTGTTTCTTCTATGAATATTGTAGTTTAAGAATCCGCAAAAACTTCCCAGGTGTAAGCAGCTTTCATTTAAAATTAGTTAAGGCGCACCGTGTCTGTCCGTCGATGCAAGTTTCAATTCACATAGGCTGCGGGTAAATTTCTGTCGGGGAAAGCCGACTGATATTTTTTTACTTGTTTATATTTCAATAGAATAAACGTCACCTTAGTGATTAATAGACAAAAGTTCATTCATCCGTTCTACAGGAAATAATTTCTACGAAAAGTCATAACCCTAATATACACATACATATCTCCCCTTTTTAATGTGTTAAACCTATACAAATGACTTGTTTAGATTTTTGGTGATTGTTGTTGGTTTTGTTTTTGTATTTTTGTTGTGTAATTTTAATTATTCATATTGTACATAATTTTTTTATTTGTTTCTTTTTCAAAACTTAATTTCTAAATGTTGTTGTTGTTTTTGAAACAATTAAATTCTAAAAAAAATCTTTCTCTCATTCCTTATAAAGATTAACAAAGTAGACACACACACAGATACAGAACCCTAGCAAGCCTTACTTCATGACTTGCCGCCATAATTTCGGCATATCTTTGGTGTGTGTGATTTTTTTTACAATATTTGTTGTTGCTGTTGGTTTTTAAATATAATTTACATTATTCATGGACTTAAAATACTAAATAATTTCACTAAAAAAAATATTTATATATTATAAATTACTTAAAAAATAAAACAACTTAAGAAAAAAATATGATATTTGTTTTTTTGTTTTTAATTTAAATATTTTTGTTGGTTGTATAAGTTGTATATGTAATGGTGTTTTTTTGTTTTTCTTGTTTTGTATATAATAAAAAATAAAACACAAGACGACTGTTCTTAGTTATGACTTGATTTGTTGAACATTTGTTGGTTTTTGGGTTTTGTTGTTGTTTAGATTTTGTTTTTAAAAATAATGACTATTTTTTTTTAATATTAGCTATTGAAGTTTTGTTACCATTTTTGTAAAATGTGTTTTTTGTTTTTAATAAAATGACTGAGGTGTAGTTCTTAGTTGGTTTTTTTGTTGTTGTTTTTTTTTTTTATTTAATTGCAAAAAAATAAATGTGATTACAGTAAAAACTAACAGCGAGGTACTTTGTATTTCTTCATATCCACAAAAAAACTGAAATAAATAGTTTCGGTTTTTAGAATTAGTTTTTTTTCCTTTTTTTGGATTTTTTGTTGGTAGGAAGAAATCCCAACAAAATGTATTTAGTTCGAAATATTTTTATTGTTTTATGGAATATATAGTTGTATTTTGTTTTTGTTTTGTTTTGTAAAAAATAAACTTTGCATTTCTTTGGTTTATGTTTACAGTTTGTATTTTTGTTGTTGTAGAGTTTTATGGGGTTTTGAACTTAGCTTAGCTGCATAAAATTATTACGGACTAAATACAGTTTGTTGTTGTTTGAGGGAAAGTGTTTTCTTTCTTCAAATGTTGGGGATATTCAATGAGCTGGAAACAATAGCTAAAATTTTGAAACAACTGTCCGTTAATTTACTCAATTTTTAACGAAATATACAGAAACATTTTATTATATGAATATTTAAAGGGATATTCTTAAAGAAGTAATTTGAAAATGCAATACCCAGCAAACTAATCGTACCGATATCGTAACGAAATCGGAACAAAATTCGAACGCCAGGTCCGATGTCGAATCCGAAATCGTAGCGATATCTTAAGGAAAGTTGTATGAAGTGGTTGACATAATTTCGGAACGAAATGTCGGAGCGAAATCGGAGGAAAAACTTCCCCTTCGGAATTTCCCAAAGATTTTCTTCCGATATCGTTCCGACCATATCGGACCAACATTGGAAGAAAATCCTTGGGAAATTCGGAAGGGGAATTTTTTCTTCTTTTTCTTTTCTGAACGATTTCGGAATAATGTCGTATGAAAATCGGATATACCTTCCGAATCATCGTAAAGATTTCTGAACGATTTCGGAATAATGTCGTAGGAAGATCGAAGGAAAACCAATTTTCTCCGACGCCTTTTTATTGACCAATTTTTCTTTACGTTTTTTTTTATTGGAAGATTTTAATTTCAAACGCTGCAATGATATTTTCACTGTTGTTATTACCCAGCAAACCAATCGTAATGAAAGCGGAACAAAATTCGGACACTACATCCGATGTCGGATCCGAAATCGTAGCGATATCTTAACGAAAGTTGTATGAAGTGGTTGACATAATTTCGAAACGAATTGTCGGAGCGAAATCGGATCGATGTCAAAACGATATCGGAAGAAAATCCTTGGGAAATTCGGAAGGGGGAATTTTTTCTTCCGAATATTCTTACAGATTTCTGAACGATTTCGGAATAATGTCGTATGAAAATCTGAGTGACTTTCCGAATAATCGTAAAGATTTCTGAACGATTTTGGAATAATTTCATATGAATATCGAAGGAAAAAATGTTCTCTGACGCCTCTCTTTTTTATTTACCAATTTTTCTTTACGTTTTTTTTATTGGAAGATTGTAATTTCAATCGTTGTAATGATATTTCCACTGTTGTTATTACCCAGCAAACCAATCGTACCGACATCGTAACGAAATCGAAACAAAATTCGGACGCCAGGTCCGATGTCGGATCCGAAGTCGCAACGATATCTTAACGAACGTTGTACGAAGAGGTTGACATAATTTCAGAACGAAATGTCGAAGCGAAATCGAATCGATTTCGTTCAGAATTCGGAAGAAAATCCTTGGGAAATTCGGAATTCGTTTTCTCATCGTTGTGACCTGTTAGAGGTCAAAGAAATTTCAAAGGTCAACATTTTTCAAAAAAAATATTTTAAATACTTGTACTCGTCGTACGATGCCGGTATTGGTGTCATATAAAAAGGAGAGTATAGGCTTTATATAAAAATTATAAATTATTGCATTCCAGGATAAATAGGACATCAAAAATATCCTTGAAAAATTTAATCAAAAGTGAGCATTTTGGCAGGCGCATTTCTTCTAAACCGCGAAGAATTTTAATTTGCTCATGGAGGTAAGGTTGTAGCTCTTGTCATAAAGAATATAAATTCTGGACACATGAAATCCACCAAACCTCATCTTCATCATCTTCTATAACTTTTTCTAGGGGTTTGACCTTGAAAATGAGGTTTGGTGGATTTCATTTGTCCAGAATTGATGTTCTTTATGACAAGAGCAACAACTTTGCCTCCATGAGCAAATTAAAATTCTTCGCGGTTTAGGAGATATGTGCCTGTCAAAATGCTCACTTTTTATTTAATTTTTCAAGGACATTTTTAATGTCCTTTTTATCCTGGAATGCAATAATTTATAATTATTATATCAAGCCTATACTCTTCTCTTTAATATGACACCAATACCAGCATCGTACAACGAGTAAAAGTATTTAAAATATTTTTTTGAAAAATGTTGACCTTTGAAATTTGTTTGACCTCTAAAAGGTCAAAACGATGAGCAAACGAAAAATTGAAAATACCATTATACTCCATTTTGCCTATACTTCCAAACGTGTAGAGTCCGGTTCAAGTGAAACAAAATTTTTTGAAAATTGTCGGACGGTGTTATCGAAGGAAAAAAAATTTTTTCTGACGCCCCTCTTTTTTATTGATCAATTTTCTTTGTTATGTTTTTTATTGGAAGATTATAATTTCAAAGGTATCTAATGATTTTCACTGTTGTTATCATTTTGTAGTTATAGCAGAACAATGTAAACTTTGTGTACGAATATGTTGAGTCTATCAGCACTAGGTTGAATTTTTATATGTCGCATTTATATTTAAAAATTGTATATGCGAATTTTATAACCAACCATTTTGTTTTTTCGACAACAAACTAAAATGTTGCTTGTTAAATATATACAAAAGGTGGTTGTTGTGCGAAGGGAAATTTATTTTCGACATATCGATTCAAATTCGTAACGAAATCGGAAGAAAAACAATAGCATATTCGAAGGGAAATTTACTTTCGACATTCTCACCGAAATCTGAACGAATTCCCCTACGAAAAATCGTTTAGAAATCCGAACGAAATCTGAACGATTTTGCTTCCGAAATTGTTCAGATGTGTCGGACATCGGACATTTGCTTTGCTGCGTATTTCGTAGTTATAGTAGAATAATGTAAACTTTGTGTACGAATATGTTGAGTCTATCAGCACTAGCGTGAATTTTTATATGTTGCATTTATATTTAAAATATTTAAAAATTGTATATGCGAATTTTATAACCAATCACTTTGTTTTACGACAACGAACTAAAATGAAATTAACCCCTTTGCTGTTGGATACAAACAAAAGGTGGTTGTTGTGCGAAGGAAATTTGTATTCGACATTTCGCTCCGAAATCGGAAGAAAAACATTGATATATTCGAATTCCCCTACGAAAAACCGTATAGAAATCGGAACGAAATCTAAACAATTTTGGTTCCGAAATTGTTCAGATGTGTCGGACATCCGACATTTGGATTGCTGGGTTTTTCGTAGTTATAGTAGAATAAAGTAAATATTGTGTACGAACATGTTAGGTCTATCAGCACTAGCTTGAATTATTATATGTTGCATTTATATTTAAAATATTTAAAAATTGTATATGCGAATTTTATAACCAACCATTTTGTTTTTCGACAAGGAACTAAATTGAAATTAACCCCTTGCTGTTAGATACTTACAAAAGGTGGTGTTGTGCGAAGGAAAATTTGTATTCGACAATTCGCTCCGAAATCGGATTTCTGAACGATTTCGAAATAATGTCGTATGAAAATTGGATATACCTTCCGAATTGTCGTAAAGATTTCTAAACGATTTCGGAATAATGTCGTAGGAAGATCGAAGGAAAAAATTTTCTTTGACGCCTTTTTATCGAATATGTTTAGTCTATCAGCACTAGCTTGAATTATTATATGTTGCATTTATATTAAAAAATTGTATATGCGAATTTTATAACCAACCACTTTTGTTTTTCGACAACGAACTAAAAAGAAATTAACCCCTTGTTGTTAGATACATACAAAAGGTGGTTGATGTGCGAAGGGAAATTTGTATTCGACATTTCGCTCCGAAATCGGAAGAAAAACATTGATATATTCGAATTCCCCTACGAAAAACCGTATAGAAATCGGAACGAAATCTAAACGATTTTGGTTCCGAAATTGTTCAGATGTGTCGGACATCCGACATTTGGTTTGCTGGGTAATTACAAAATAAAAACACATCTAAGGCTTCAGAATGAGTGTACACAGAAAAAAATCCGGCGATAAAAAAATTATCATATTGACGAAATTCGATAAAATTATTTGATAAATAAATTATTTGATAAATAGTAATATGATAAATAAATAATAAAAATACAACTGATAAAATATTTCACATATTGACTAAAATATTTATCGATTTTTTTATATTGAACTGATAATATATTTCACATATTGACAATGTGGAATATTTTGATAAATATTTTTGTCAATATGTGAAATATTTTATCAGTTATATTTTTACTTTGTTATCAAATAATTTTATCGATCTTTGTCAATATGACAATTTTTTTATCGCCGGAAAATCGATAAATTTTTGATTGAATCTTTGAATTTTTTTATCAAATGGCTAAAATTTTTTGCTGTGTAGAGATTTTGGGAATTTTGGGGCTTTCCGATTAAAAAAAATATATTTCGTTGGTAAACCCGAAATGGTAATTTTTAAAACATTATTTGTACAAAATTTCAAATTTTGTCCATTGAACCTTTGATCTTGATTAAAATTGGAACGTATCCGTAAGTGTGTTCAAGTGTTATCGCGTACACCAATCATTTTAGTTCTTCAAAGATTAGACATAAGCTCCAAGGAGGTACTAAAAAATTTGACCTCAAGAAAATTTTAAGAGATTTTTAGAAGTGAAAAAGTTACCTGCGTTAAAAATTCAAAACGCTCCATAAAAATTTAAAGACTTTTTCTATCTTCGAAGGTGAAAAATTAAGAATTCGCATTTTCCTTTTGAGAGGTTTCGAACCACCTGTCAGCCAGGCAATCGGACACGACAAATTGTCTGAAATGGAATCGGTATTTACATGTATAACTGGGGCCTGTTCCATTTTTTTTTAAAGCAGACCGACCCTCGATCGAAATAAGCACGACGTTGTCAATTTGACAACGAGATGGTGTCAACGGTTTCAAGAATTGACAACATACCGTGGTCAAAGTCAGTACGATTGTGGTCGAAATATTAAAAATTGAGCACGCATGTGCTCATATTGATTTTAAATCGACTTTTTCTCTCTGTGTAAGTCATGACCAAGGCATATTTATAGAAGGTAGAAGTGACAATCAGCTGTATTCTTACTTTTTTTGTAAATTGGGGTTTCAAAAATGTAATATGAAATTAAAAACATCGAAATTCATGAAATACTCCTTTTCATCACAAACGTGTAATAAAAAGGATCTACGACAGTTCTGAATGTATGTATTATAGTATTTACATTTTGATTCAAATTTGTTCTATTTTAGAGGATTTTCAAAATGTTTTTATGGTTTTCCTGGGAAAATTTTAAGAATGACCTTCTATTCAATATTTTCCTTGACATTTAATTTTCAATACCAACAATGCTGTTTTTGTAAATTTGTTAGTTGTTGTAATTCATGCATCTACCTTATATAAATATCATGGCACAATTATCAAAGTAGTGGTATCACGCCAGCTGTTCGAATATTAAATGTCAAATCCCTTTTATAAAAAAAATATTTTTGTTGTAATTTCCCCAACAACTACGTTCTTAACGACATTTAGGTAACAATTCTTGGATAGTATTGAATTCTCCTAGAAACAAATGATCACCAGGACTACTTGAGAACTGGCCTAAACTACACAATTTTCATATGTAATTCGAAGAATTTCAGTTGTAATTTGATTATTTCATTAGAAATTCGAAACATTTTACTTGTGATTTGAGAATTACAAATGAATTTCAAATTATTTCATTTGTAATTTGAAAATTCCAATTGAAATTCGAAGTACTTCATTTTTAATTCGAATTTTTTCATTTATAATTCGAATTTTTCCATTTGTAATTCAATTTTTTTCATTTATAATTTCAACTGAAAATATCCAAATTTCAATTAAAAAAATTGGAATTACAAATGAAAAAAAATAGAATTTCGATTGGAATTCCCAAATTACAAATGAAATAATTCGAAATTCCTTTGGAATTCTCAAATTACAAGTGAAATGTTTCGAATTTAAACTGAAATTATTCGAATTATTTCAGTTGTTATTTGAATATTTTATTTGAAATTCGAAACATTTTACTTGTAATTTGAGAATTACAATTGAATTTCGAATTATTTCATTTGTAATTTGAGAATTCCAATTGAAATTCGAAGTACTTCATTTGTAATTCGATTTTTTTCATTTATAATTTATAATTCGATTTTTTCCATTTGTAATTCAAATTTTTTCATTTATAATTCGAATTTTTCCATTTGTAATTCAAATTTTTCCATTTGTAATTCGAATTTTTCCATTTGTAGTTTTAATTATTGAAGCATATCATTTTTAAATTTGAACAATAAATAAATATATTTCCCATTAACTTGCCCCAAGGAACTAGGGAAACTTGCCTTAGATCAATGATTGGACCTATTCGATTCATATTGACTTAATGATTTGGATCCTGCTTTTTATCATCTAGTCCGAACAGAGCGTCTAACGACACGAATTGAAGATAAGTTTTACATGGCTGACGAATACTCAGGAAAGGTAAACCAACATTAAGGACCGTTGAAAATTAATTTTTTTTTGATGTAGTCGTGTTTGGGAATCGTATCCGGAAATTCAGCGCCTTGAAACAAATTTTAACAATTTCATTTGTAATTTGAATAATTTAATTTGCCATAATTTAATTTTCCATTTAAATTCCAAGTTTTTCATTTTAATTAATTTCTCGTTAGAGTCGAGCTTAATTACCAATGATGCAAGTGAAAAAAGAAAGGCGAAGATTCGAACCCACACAACCACCACTATGTGACATGTTTCGCCTTTAGTAGAGGCTCATCAGACATATCGGCTGTGGAGCGGCTTCGCTATCATCTAACTTTTCCTCTTTCAAATGCAATTTGTTTTTTTTTTACAACGCTGAAAGTTATGAGTTTGGCTCTGAACGCCAACAACTTTTTCACTTGTAATTCAAATTTAAATTCCAATTATTTCATTTGATACACTAATTATGTTGTTAATGAATAAAGTTTCAAATGAAAATATTCAAAATACAAAAGAAATACTACGAGTTCTAGGAGAATATATTTGGAAAATCAAATGGTAAATTTCTAATTAAAAATTGAAAAATTTAAAAATTCAAATTACGAAATAAACAATACGATACGAAGAGAATACAACTCGAAAATCAAATTACAAATGGAAACTTGGAATTACAACTGAAAATAATTCGAATTTTAAATGAATATAATTGAAATTGAGAATTTCATGGATTTTTGAATTAATTCGTTTGACGTATTTGAGAAGACCAATTAAAAATTGAAAAATTCGAATTACGAAATAAACAATACGATACGAAGAGAATATAACTCGAAAATCAAATTACAAATGGAATGAATATAACTCAATTTGAAAATTTCAATTGATTTTTTAATTAATTCGTTTGAGATATTTGAGAAGACCACCTGAAATTCGAATACATTAATAATTTTTAAATTTGAAAATTTTCATTTATTTCCAGTACAAAATATTCCAATTATTTCAATTGACATTCCAATTACTTTTTTAATGTATAAAATTGAATAAATTTCGAATGAAAAAAATTCAAATTACAAAAAAATTCGAAAATCTAAGAGAACATAATTAACTTACAAATTGAAAAATTGGAATTTGGAATGAACAAATAAATAAATTTTGAGATCAAATTACAAATCGAGAATATAATTGGAAAATCAAATAGTAAATTTCTAATTAAAAATTGAAAAAAGTCGAATTACGAAATAAACAATACGATACGAAGGGAATATAACTTGAAAATCAAATTACAAATGGAAACTTGGAATTACAACTGAAAATAATTCGAATTTGAAATGAATATAATTCAATTTGAGAATTTCAATTGGTTTTTGAATACCACCTGAAATTCGTATACATTTATAATTTATTTCCATTTATTTCAATTGACATTCCAATTATTTCAAAATTGAATAAATTTCAAATGGAAAACAATTTAAATTACAATTACAAAATCTAAGAGAACATAATTGGAAAATAAACTTACAAATTGAAAAATTCGAATTTCAAATGAAAAAAAAAATTCAAATTAAAATAATTTTGAATTTTCGAAATCAAATCGATTTTTAATTTAATTTATTTTCTTATTTATTATCGAATTATATTATTTTTTAAATTTGCAAAATTTTATTTATAACGTGAAAAGTTTTGAGTGTCATTTCATTTCCATTTGTAACTCAAATTATTTCAATTTATATTCGATTTTTAAATGAATCAAATTTTTATGAAATTCAAATGTCAAAGGAAAAATTCAAGGTATAAAAGAAATAATACGAATCCGACATAATAATAATAATCGAAAATCATATTTTTAAAATTAACTAATTCGATTTTAGAATTTCTATTGGAATTTAAGTTAGTTAATCTGAAATTTGAGAACATCACTTCAAATTCAAATTTTTTTATTTATATTTTTTTAAGAAAATATTATTCGAAAAAAGCGAACAAATTATAAATAATTACAACTGAATTTGAATTTAAATTTTTATTCGATTCGATTTCAATTAAATTCTGTTAAACTTAATTTGAACTATACCAACTTTTAAATTTGAACAATTTCGCTTCAAATTTGAGATTTTTCGAGTGACACTTAATTTTCTGTCCATTTTAAGTTGGAGATATTCCACGTATTTCAATTGATATCAAAATAATCTTTAATGTAAAAAGTTGATTAAAAATTAAATAATACGAAATCGAAGAGAACATAATTCGAAAATCAAACAGACCATTAAAAAACAAAAAGGAATATAAAAAATTTGAATTTTGAAATCGAAAAATTTACAACCCCTAAGGAACTAGGGATTCGAACGAAATTGATTTCGAATATTTTATTTATTTTTTTCTAAGCCTTTTTCATGAAAGGAATTTCCAAAATTGTCGATTGTTATACGTCTGATTTTAATTGTAATTCAATAATTTTTATAGTTTATACATTTTTTATTTAAAATTTATATTATTTAATTCTTAATTCGAAGAATTTCGCTTATAATTCAAATTATTTAATGTTCAATTTTGTAATTTTTCAACTTGACATTGCATTATTTAATTTCTAATTTTATATAACCAAATCAAATACAAACAAAATTAAGTAATTTGAATGAAATTACAAACGAAATTATTCGAATTTGCAATGGAAAAATGACACCTTTTTCAGATGTAAATCGAATTATTTTAATTGTAATTCGAGAATTTTATTTGTAATTCGTAACATTTCATTCATTTCATTTCGAATTATTCCATTTGTAATTCGAATTATTTTATTTGAAATTCGAATTATTCCATTTGTAATTCAAATTATTTAATTTGTAATTCGAATTATTCCATTTGTAATTCGAATTATTCCATTTGTAATTCGAATTATTCCATTTTTAATTCGAATTATTCCATTTGTAATTCGAATCATTTTGTTTGTAAATTCAAATAAAATAATTCGAATTACAAATGGAATAATTCGAATTTCAAATGGAATAAATCGAATTTCAAATGGATTAATTCGAATTACAAATAGAATAATTTGAATTTTAAATGAAATAATTCGAATTACAAATGAAATAATTCGAATTACAAATAGAATAATTCGAATTACAAATGCAATAATTCGAATTACAAATGAAATGTTACGTATTACACATGGAAAAGGTGTAAAATTTCAAATGAAATAATTTAAATTATAAATGGAATGTTTCGAATTAAAAATTAAATAATTCAAATTTTAAATGTAATATGACAAATTTCATTTGAAATTTCCAAATTATTTCGAATCACGAATTCCAATCCTTTAAATGTTGTAAAAAATGTGTATTCGAAATATGCACAAATAAATCCAGTTGATCCCCTCCTTTTTGAATTAAAATCCCGAAATTGAAATTCCCAAATTACTATCGAAACATTTCGAATTACGAATTAAATGATCGAATTACCATTTAAATGTTTTGAACTGCATGTAAAAAATGTGTATTCGAACTCAAGGCATATTTATAGAAGGTAGAAGTGACAATCATCTGTATTTTTACTTTTTTGTAAATTGGGTTTTCCAAATAGGTTTATTCATGAAATTTGAAATTTCTAATTTTTGTTACCATAAAATGCTTCTTTTCAGCTACGACAGTTCTTAATGCTTTATATTTGCATTTTGATTCGAATTTGTTTTATTTTAAATGACTTTAAAAATGTATTTATAATTTTCCCGAGAAAATTTAAAGAACGATCTATTATTCAATATTTCCTTTGACATTTTATTTTCAATAACAACAATATTGTTATTGTAAAATTATTAGTTGTTGTAATTCATGCCTTCTACCTTCTATAAATGTGTGTTTTTTTCGAAATATACACATGGAAAACCTATTGATCTCCACTATTTTGAATATCCCAAACTTCTCTTTGGTTTTGAAAATAACCAAACAGAGGGAATTATGGTAATACAGCCCTAATAGCGATAAATACAAACAAAAATTTAAGACACAAAGTCCATATTTATATTTTCCTTGCGGCAATTGTCAGTTTGATGGAGAGAGATGTGAGGCATATGGTAACCCTTTGCCTCTCAATACTCTCTCTCACCGACAAACTGACAATTGCCGCAAGGAAAATTGCCTAATGTAAATATGGACTAAGCAAAAATAGAACCAAAGTAATTAATGGCCTGTTTCCTTGGGACTATTTAAAACCGATTAGATTTGAAAAATATTTTAAACATTTTTGTTTTTAACTAGGCGTTTACACAAGACAGACTGTCAGTAAATACAGCTCTGATTCACTAACACATACATACATTTGTTGGCTGTCTCTCAGCTGTCCATAATTTTCTCACAGACAGTCAGGATAACAAATTTTTGACATTTTTGATAAAAGGAAGTGATATGATAATTGAAATCTGTTGAAAAAAAAAGAATATGAACAAAAACAAAATATTTGAACAGAAAATTAAAATAAATCGATGATTTTCATTCATCATTTTACAACTGTTTTACAAGTTTTGGGTTTTTGACTGTCCTGTCATGTGTAAACGCAGGGTAAGCAAACAAAAATGTTCGACAATTTCTCAAACGTCTTAAAGAAACTGGTCATTAGACTCAGAGTAATTGTGCTATCTCCATTTAATTGTCATGTATTTTCATACACTTTTTGTCAAATGTAGGACTATTGAGAATCTACAGCTAGTCCAAACGTCAGTTCCTCTTGCTTCATTCAACTTTGTGACAGTTATAAATTCGAATTTTAATACAAAAATTTACAACTCTGGCCAAAAATGTGATCTCAGTTTTTTTGGATATCTTCTCTTTGCATTCTCTCTACTTCTGGTGTGCTCTGACTTTGCAAAAATTCTATCTCCCATGCTCAAACACATGGGTATTTTGTTGTTGCACTGGAGATAGCGCTTTTGCAAAGTCTTGGACAGCACTGCTCTCCTTACCAATTAATATTGTAAGAGCTATGTCAGCCGTTGTTTAACAAAGGGACATTACTCTTCCATCAATTCTCTCTCATTTATTTTAGACACCAATGATGGGAAGAATAAACAAAAGAGAAATCGAAATTATTTCCAACTCAAAGAATATCCCTTTTATTTTATTCATACTTTTTCTTTGAAATTTCATTTCTTTATTTTTTTTTTTTACTTTACCTCCTCCTTCCACGTCGTCTCTCCTTCCAATTGAGGCGCAAAACATTTTTCCCTAACTTCCAATATTTCTTCAAAAAAACAAAATTTGTTGCTTTTTTCCACGAACTAATTCATAAAACGTGAACTTAAAAATTTCGTTAGGATGTGTCACTTGGGCTGTATTCGAGCGCTTCGCTCCAGCTCATTGAACTGACCATAGTAGAGTACCTCACTGATTAGTTTTTCAGCTATAATACGTTGTGTACGATCCATAGATCGTAGCTTAACGCTAACATTAGAACCTATAAAATCGCAGTCATCTTTATTCAGACTTTCGGCATAGATAGCAGCCGCCGCTGCTGCAGCCGCTGCCGATGAACTAGCATCCTGGGAATTACTTAGACCATTTGGACCACCACCACCACTCGACGATGAGGCCTTCAGCCGTTCGCTAATCGATGTATTATTATCCTCGGACATGCTTTCATTGGAGAGTAGGGAATTCATAAGCATTTGACCGGCAGCACTACTTGAGGCACTCGACGCTGTCAGCTTGCGCATGTTGAGCGGGGAGAATTTCTCATCTATGGATTCGGTGGAACGTCTAAGACTAGGTGGCAGGACAAAACGGCTAAAATCAAGACCTTTGGCGGCAGCCGCCGCGGCAGCACTTACCCTTAAATCTTGAGCAAAATCATCGGGACAATCGCCGGTGTGACGATGATTATCGTCGGCCGAACTATAGGAACGATGTGAACCGGGTGGTGGCGGCGGATGGGGAGCATGAAAATAATTCTCCAAAAGTTCCTGTTTTATGTCGAGATCATCTTGATCCCTTGACCCGCTGGCAATAGCGCCGCCCGGTATTAAGTGTCTTTGTTTATGAGCTTCAAAAGTGTTTGTATTTGGTATAGGACTAGAACCGGGATCAGTACCGGAGGCACCAGTGCTGTGACGACCACCAACACTACCGTTACCACCACCACCACCGCTACCACCACTGCCGCCAGCCGCACTACTCGTACCTCCACCCGCACTGCCTCCCCCACCACCTCCACCAGCATCGCTAATGGCACCCGGTGTACCACCGTTTGGTCCGGAACTTAAACGACCATCATTTGATGTTAAGGAGGTCTCATGAAGATTGGACGGTGTTGATGAGGTGCGTTCACATTTGGCTTCGGGTTCCTTGTCGTCGTTGTCATCGTTATCAATGTCTGTGGTATCCATGGGTTTTTGGGGACTTCCAGCAAAATCACTGTTACTGCTACCGCCAAACAGGCTATGGCCTCCAACTCCCATACCACCTGCACTACCACGACCTCCACTGCCCTGGCCTCCACCTCCTCCACTGCTGCTGCCGCCACCACCGCCTAAACTACCAGTGGCAGTATTATTTAAATCACTGTGCGAAGGGGTTGAGAATGGCATTGGCAAGGTTACATGCAGTTGGTGATTACGATCATTTACTTGAGGCGGGGAAAATGGACCGGATGGATGCCAAGAATCCAAGGGCGGATGATTGGCAAGAAGCATTGGCAGGTTTAGGCCCATCTGAAAAGACAAACAAATAAAAAAAAATAATTATTAGTGAAATCATTACAGATTTTGTAGGTAATGACATAGAATTCTGCACCTTCAACTAAACTGTAAAGTGTTAAAAACCCGAGTGTTTGTGAATGTCTGTTCATTGCCACTGCCAGAACAATCAACTGTTCTGTAGATAGAAAGAGACCCAAACACATAACTAGAAGGCATTAAACGCCGTAAATTTTTTTTATGTGGCGGCTTCACCGATTGCATCGCTGGCCGTCGCTCAATCTTTTAAATACACGATTGATTGTTGATTTTTTTTTAAATTCCTGATTATTGAAAAATTAATTTTTAAAAATGGCAAAATTATTGAAAATACAATATTTTAATCTATGATTATTGAAATATATTTTTTTAAATTCACGCATAAAAATCCAGGATTATTTAAACATTATTTTTGAAAAAAATCCACAACTATTAAAAATAATTTCTTAAAAGTCCACGATTATTTTAAAATAATTTTTTTGGATACACGCTTATTGAAAAACCACGACAAATCCACGAATATTTAAATATGTATTTTTAAAAAATCCTCGATTATTGAAAAAAAAATAAAAATCCACGATTTTTGAATTTTTTTAAAAAACCGCGATTTTTGATTTTTTTTAAAAAATCCACGATTTTTGAATTTATTAAAAGTCCACGATTTTTGAATTTTTTAAAAAAACCGCGATTTTTGATTTTTTTTAAAAAATCCACGATTTTTGAATTTATTAAAAGTCCACGATTTTTAATTTTTTTTTTAAAAATCAACGATTTTTAAAAATATTTTTTTTAAAAATCCACGATTTTTGAATTTATTAAAAGTCCACGATTTTTGATTTTTTTAAATCCCTGGATTTGAATTTTTTTTTTTTAAATCAACGATTTTTAAAAATATTTTTTAAAAATCCACGATTTTTGAAAAATATTTTTTTAAAAATCCACGATTTTTGAAAAGTATTTTTTAAAAAATCCACGATTTTTGAAAAATATTTTTTTTTTTTAAAAATCCACGATTTTTGAAAAATATTTTTTTTTTAAAAATCCACGATTTTGAAAAATGTATTTTTAAAAAATCCACGATTTTGAAAAATGTTTGATATTTGAAATTTTTTTTTTTACGATTATTAAAAAATATTTTTTAAAAAATCTAGGTTTATTAAAAAATATTTTTTTTTTAAAAATCTACGACTATTAAAAAATATATTTTTTAAATCTACGATTATTGAAATACATTTTTCTTAAATCTACGATTATTGAAATATATTTTCTAAAAAATTCACGATTATTGAAAAATATTTTTTTTAGAAATTCCCATATTATTGAAAATAATTTTTTTTTTAGAAAATCCACTGTTATTGAATAAAATTTTTTACAAAAACTTACAATTACTGAAAAATTATTTTTTAAAATCCGCGATTATTGAAAAATTATTTTTTTTTTTTAAATCCACGAATATTGAAAAACTATTCTTGAAAAATCCGCGATTATTGAAAAATAATTTTTTAAAAAGTCCACGATTTTGAACAATATTTGATATTTGAAAAATTGTTTTTTACGATTATAAAAAAAATATTTTTTTAAAAAATCTACGATTATTAAAAAATATATATTTTTGTTATTGCTATTTTTACAAAATCCACGATTATTAAAAAATATTTTTTAGAAATTCCCAGATTATTGAAAAATATTATTTTAAGAAATTCCCATATTATTGAAATAGAAATTCCCAGTTATTGAATAACATTTTTTACAAAAATTTACAATTACTGAAAAATTATTTTTTAAAATCCGCGATTATCGAAAAATTATTTTTTTTAAATCCACGAATTTTTAAAAACAAGTATTTTTAATAATGTTTGTGTTTTTTTCAAGAATTATTTTTCAATAATCGCGGATTTTTCAAGAATAGTTTTTCAATATTCTTGAAAAATCCGCGATTATTGAAAAATAATTCTTGAAAAAAACACAAACATTATTAAAAATACTTGTTTTTAAAAATTCACGAAATTTCAAAAATTAGTTTTTAAAATTCACTATTATTGAAAAATATTTTTTGACTAATTTTTTTACAAATACAAGTTTTTTATAATGTTTTTTTAAATCCACCATTTTTTTGAAAAATTATTTTATAAAAAAAAATCCAAAAAATTTTAATTCATTGTTTTTGAAAAATATTTATTAAATATAAGATTATTGAAAATATTTTTTAAATCTACGATTATTAGAAATAAATTTATAAAAAATCTACGATTTATAAAAATATTTGTTAAAAAATACACGATTATTGAAATTTTTTTAAAATCCCCATTTATTGAAATCTCATGTTTTCTGTATTATTGAAAAATAATTTTTTAAAAAATCTATGATTATTGAAAGTTAATTTTTTATAAAATCCACGATTATTGATCGTCAAACCAAATCTACTATTATTGAAAATTTAAAAAAAAACGCGATTTGGAAAATTATGTTTTAAAAATGTCACTATGTGCAAAATATTTTTTTAAAAAAATCTACGATTATTGATATATATTTTCTAAAAAATCCACGATTAATGAAAAATATTTTTTACAAAATCCATGATTATTAAAAAATATTTTTTTTAAAAAATCCACGATTAATGAAAAATATTTTTTTAGAAAATCCACTGTTGAATAATTTTTTTTTTTAAAAATCTACAATTACTGAAAATTTGTTTTTTAAAATCCGTGATTTTTGAAAAATTATTTTTTAAATCCACGAATATTGAAAAACTATTCTTGAAAACTCCACGATTATTGAAAAACAATTCTTGAAAAAAAAAATTATTGAAAATACTTGTTTTTAAAAATGCACGGATTTTCAAAAATTATTTTTTAAAATTCACTATTAATGAAAAATATTTTTTTAATCCACGATTTTTGACTAATAATTTTTTACAAATCCATTTTTTTTACAAATATTTCTTTTTAAATCCACCCTTCCAAAAAAAATTTAATTCATTGTTTTTGAAAAATATTTTTTAAATCCAAGATTATTGAAAATATTTTTTTTTAAATCTACTATTATTAGCAATAATTTTAAAAAAATCGTAGATTAAAAATAAAAATATTTGTTAAAAAATCCACGATTATTGAAAAATATTTTTTTAAAAATCCACTATTATTGAAATCCTATTTTTTCTATATTATTGAAAAAAAAAAAATTATAAAATTTATGATTATTGGAAGTTTATTTTTTATAAAATCCACGATTATTGATCCTCAAACCAAATCCACGATTATTGAAAAATTAAAAAAAAACGCGATTTGAAAATATTTTTTTAAAAATTTCACGATGTGCAAAATATTTTTTTAGAAAACTCATGATTTGAATAATAATATTTTAGAAAATACGCGAATTGACAAATATTTTTTTTCAAATACACGCCACGCTTACTGAAATATGGGTTTTTAAATTCGCGCTTAAAAATTCACGATTATTTAATATTTTTTTTGAAAAACAAAAATCCACAACTATTAAAAAAAGAGTTTTTAAAAGTCCACGATTATTTAAAAAAATTTTAGATTGACGCTTATTAAAAAATCCACGATCCAAATTTCTTAAAAAAATTATTTTTAAAAAAACCTCGACTATAGAAAAAAATTTAAAAATCCACGATTTTCGAAAAGTAATTGTTTAAAAAATCTACGATTTTTGAAAAATAATTTTAAAAGAATCCATAATTTTCGAAAAAAAAGTTTAATTCAATTGTTTTTGAAAAATATTTTTTTAAATCCAGGATTATTGAAAATAATTTTTTATACCCTATACCACAATGTGGAAAAGGGTATAATAAGTTTGTTTTCCCAAAAATTCATGTAACGCCGCGAAATATTCGTCGTAGACCCCTCATGTGGTATACCAAACTTCATATCTCGACGAGATAAAGCGATTTAGCGATGTGTGTCCGTCCGTCCGTCCGTCCGTCTGTCCGTCCATTAAAAATTGTAATCAAGCTAGAGGCCGCAATTATGGACCGATTGTCACGAAATTTAGTATGGAGGTCGGGTTTGGACCAGAATAGAACTGATTAGTTTTTGGCGATGATCGTGAAATGTTAAAGGGATGAAATGGACCAAAAACAAAATTTTTGCTCGATTTTGTAGCCGCTCTGTAGGTCGCAATAATAGTCCGATCGGCGCGAAATTTTAAACGTAGTTTTGGTTTGAGATGAAGAAGTAGCGTGCAAGTCAACGGTATGATCGGATAATATTTAGCGGGTTAAATTGATCAAAACTTTTGTGTATACATTTAAATAAAAGTTATCATTTATCAAAAGCTAGCCCGGAAAGCTAGTGCACAGGGATAGTGGTATAGGGTATCACATGGTCGGCCCCGTCCGACTATAGTCTGTTCTTACTTGTTTTAATCTACTATTATTAAAAATAAATGTATAAAAAATCTTCGTTTATTAAAAATATATGTTAAATAATCTACGCTTACGAAAAATATTTGTTAAAAAATCCACTATTATTGAAAAATATTTTGTATTAATCGACAATTATTGAAATCTCATTTTTTTCTCTAGATTATTGAAAAAATGATTTTTTTTAAATTTATGAAAAATTGTTGAAAGATAATGATAATTTTTTAAAAATATCTATAATTAGTGAAAACTCATTTTTTTAAATCTACGATTATTGAAAAATCAATGATTATCGAAAACTCATTTTGTAAAAAATCCACGATTATTGAAAAATCATTTTTAAGAAAAAAATGCTTATGGGAACATAGAAAAATCAATTTTTAAAAAATGAATGAATAAATAAATGACCTTCGTCCTAATAAGACAACAATTAAATGAATGAATTTTTGAACAATAGTTTTTAAAAATTCTTCAGTTTTTGAAAAATAATTTTGTAAAAAAATCCACGGTTATTGAAAAATCATTAAAAAAATGATAAAGGAGCATAGAAAAATCATTTTTGAACAATAATTTGAAAAATAATTTTTAAAAAAATCCACAGTTTTCGAAAAATAATTTTTAAAAAATATTTTTTAAAAAAATCTGCTTTTGTTGAAAAATCAATTACTATCGAAAACTAATTTTTTTATTTTTATTTTTTTAAAAATTCATATTATTTTTTTTAAAAATTCATATAGGAACATAGAAAATATTTTTTTTATAATTTTTAAAAAAAAATCCACAATTTTTGAAAAATCCATAGTTTTTGAAAAATAATTGTTTGTAAAAATGCATTATTTAGGGGGTTTAAAAATTTTGGTCGTATGAACCGACAAAAATGTTGATTAGGATTAAAGTTCAAAAATTTTGGGGAAAACGTACTTAAAGGAATGGACCGACATAGACCATGGTGGTGCCATAGGGGGTTTTTGCACCCTTGGGGCTGTTTTCTCAAGAAGTATGGACTTGCCCCTGAAACAACTTTTACCATCGTAATTGAGGCAGCGAATGCAAGTTGCTTCAACAAAAATAAAAGTGATTCAATAGCAGGCCTTAAAGTGAACTTATCCAAAATTTTGTGTGGGAGGTACGGGATAGAGTGGACAAATATAGGCCATATTCGAACCTGATCTATATCTGGTAGATATTATGAGAATGTGTAAAGTATGGACCAAATCGGTCACTCCCATCAAGAGTTATCGTGCGCACAATTTTTCCGAATATTTTTGAACTTTTGCGGGGTAGGTACCTGAAGGAGTGGACCGATATGGCTTATCTACGAATTTAATGTAAGTTTGGAAACAATATTACGAAGGCCAAATTTTGGCCGGAATCGGCATTTCCGTTCGAGAATTATCTTGCGCTTCCACCCATAAACATGGCGTCATAGGGTTTGTTTTTCAGCTTTCAGGCTATTTTTTCAGGAAGTGTGGACTTGCCCCTGAGGAAACTTGTACCTTCGTATAGGGGACAGTGAATACAAGATGTTACAACAAAAACCAAGGCGATTCGAGAGCAGGTCCTAAACTGAACTTTTCCGAAATTTTGTGTGGGAGGTAATCGAAGGAGTTTACCGATTGAGTCCATATTGGAACCTCATCTAAGTCTGGTGGACATTTCATAATGTGCAAAGTATGGACCAAATCGGTTACTCCCTTCAGGAGTTATCGTACGCACAAATTTTCCGAACATTTTCGAACTTTTGTGGGGGAGGTACCGGAAGGAGTGGACCAATATAATCCATCTGTGAAATTGGACTAAGTTTGGACAAAATATTACGAAAGCCAAATTTTGGACCGAATCGGCAGATCCGTTCGAGAGTTATCTTGCGCTCCAACCACTACACACGGTGTCATAGGGTTTTTTGTAACTTTCAGGCTATTTTCTCAGGAAGTATGGACTTGCCCCTAATGAAACTTACAGCGTCGTATAGAGGACAGCGAATACAACTTGCGTAAACAAAAATCAAAGCGATTCGATACTGAATCAAACTGAACTTTTCCGAAATTTTGTGTGGGAGGTACCCGAAAGAGTGGACCGATTGAGTCCATATTGGAACCTCATCTAAGTTTGGTAGAAATTACACGATGTGCAAAGTATGGACCAAATCGGTTATTTAAAATTTTAAATTTAAAATTAAAATAAAATGTTGTTTGACTCCTGTCCATAGGAGAAAGTCTCAAATCCCCGGCCGAAGGCCGGCCTTTAAATAGAAACTTACGATTTTTGAAAAAAGAATTTGCAAACTGTCGGCAAAGGAAATTTGTTTCCAATAATTTATAAAAATTACACAGATTTTGGAAAATAATTTTTAAAACAATCCACAGTTTTTGAAAAATAAGTTTTAAAAATTCCACAGTTTTTAAAAAAATCCATAGTTTTTAAAAATTATTTTAAAAAACCCATGATTTTGGAAAAATAATTTTTTTAAATACAGGTATATTGAAAAATTATTTTTAATATGACCTCAAACCAAATTATTTTGAAATCCACGAACTTTTGATTAAAAAATATTTTAAAAAAAATCATGATACGCGAAAATTAATTGTAACTTTTAAAGGTCTAAAAACAGAATTTTTGAAGACATTATTCAAGGATATGTCCTTGAAGACAGATTTACGGGACCCAATATATGTACATACTTCTTTTTTTACATTCCAATAAGCGAAGATGGTCTCAAAGCACTTTGCGGCCACATAGCACACCTCCAACTGGGAGTAGGAGATTTTACGAGTCTTACAAATAAACAACAACAGCCACTTACGGACAAAAATGCGTAAACAAACGCAACATCTACGCCAGCATCGACGCACTCATAAAACTGTGGCGTGAGCGTTGCTTAAATGCGGTTGATGTTGTTATTGGCCTTATTCGATGTGTCGTTGTTGTTGTATTTTTCGATTGTTTTGTTTATAAAAATAAAAACGCAAATAACAGAAAAAAGTGTGTCGGGCAAACAGGCAGTATATCTGGCTGGCAGAGCGACTAACTGACTGACTGGCAGACAGACATGAAGGAAGGAAGGCAACCAGCCACCACTTTGTTTTCATTGTAGCGCAAATAAACAAATATCTCACAAAAACAAATTGCAAAAATAACAACAACAACTAGGGAAAAAGTAATATAAAGTAAAGCTCAGAAAACATTTTTGTCCAATCTGTGTGGAGACAATAATATTTTGGCACAGTGGGTTATAGTAGAAAATTTGTAAAGTTCTCATCTAAAAAGGATTCACATACATTCGTAGTTGAAACAAATTCGTTCTTGATCTATAAGGAACCTACTAACTAACTGAAAGTAGACTGGTTTAACTGGGGCCGAATTTTAATGTGACCTTGTCAGAATTTGCAAGGCAATACGTGAACCACAGTCGTTCCTGCACTTAACTTATTTTTTTCGTATTTCTTTGTACCACTGTGCATGTTAATCAAAACAAATGTGAATTATAATACTTTACATATTTGGTGTACCAGAAAAAGAGACAAACAACTGAAATGATGGCATTCAGTTGGTCAGGCAAAAGGCCACCATCATGACCACACAACCAACCAACCATTCGACTCGAGAAGACAATAAATACAAAACCTAGACATGAAGTCAGTCATCGGCCGCTTGAAATGGCTGGCAGTATTGAATGCATCATCGTCATCAATGTTTTATTTTTCTTGTCCATGAAATTGTTTACCATTGAGGAAGGTTAACATTTGTCCAGTGAAAATAATACAATTGGCAAGCAATTTTCAACAATCTTGAAGGTAGATAGTATGTTTTTATTATGATGAAAGTGCTGTGGTTTCTTTTCCTTGCACGCGATGTGTCGATCACGATAGCTGGGATATTTAAAGAATATTTTTCAAAAATCGTACATATATTTTAAAATATTTTTTCAAAAATCCAAGTTTTTAAAAAAAATATTTTTAGAAAACCGGCGAAATTTATTCTTTTAAACAACCACGATTTTAAAAAAAAAAAAAATTAATATCCATTATTTTTTAAAAAAAAATTAAAAATCCACGAATTTCCAAAAATTATTAATGTACGATTTTTGATAAATATTAAAAAATATATATTTTTAAATGATTTTTAAAAACAATGACTTACTTTTTGAAAAAATTAACTCAAACAGTTTTTGAAAAAAATTAAATACTTATTTTTTTTAAATATCCATGATATTTGAAAAATATATTTTTTATATCTAACATTTTTGAAAAATAACTTTCTAAAAAATAAAAAAACCTCAATTTCTGAATAACAATTATTTAACAAATCCACAAATTAAAAAATAGTAAAAAATCCACGATTTTTGAAAAATATTTAAACATATACGAATTGTAAAAAATATTTTTTTTTAAATCTACAATTTTTGAAAAATTGTTTCTTTAAAAGTACTACGTAATGCTTTCAAAAATCCACGTTTTTTGAAAAGAAAAAATGGGTTGGATTTTTTACCACGATTTTTGAGAAGTAATTTCCTTAAAAATCACCGATAAATAATTTTCTACTTGATTTTTGAAAAATAATTTCAAAGTCAAAGACTTTTCAAAAAGTTTTGTAAAAAATAATTCTTTAAAAAATCTGCGAATTGTGAAAAATAATGTTTTAAATAATTTTTTGGGTGACGTAGGGGATGGAAAATACCAAGGAACGGTCCTGGCCGGTTTTAACATGGCAAAGCCCAGGATTTATCTTGGTCCCTCTTTCATCTCAAGTAGGCACTGACCTCCCCGTGGTGTCACCTGGGGAACAGCCTTTAACACCCGTTAAAGGTAGTGAGCTAACATGTGCCGCGCGTTCACCCATAAGAACGTTAAAAACTTGGGTTTGGGCGTCGGGTTATTAACCCTCCCCTACTATGAAAAAACGAAAGAAAAGAAAAACAAACCCCTCTAAAGTTGACGAACCCCGCAAACGTTTTAAGGACCATGATCTGCGAATCTGCACCTGGAATGTTCGCACTCTTTATAGAGAAGGCGCAGTCTTCGCATTGGCAGACGTACTTGAAAAGTACAAGGCCGATATTACCGCCATACAGGAAATACGATGGATTTGGGAAAGGCATCACAACAACACCTAAAGGTGACGCACTGTATTATAGCTGCCATGACGTAAAGCATGAGTTTGGTTGCGGATTCGTAGTTAGTCGGAGACTAAAACATCTGGTATTCAGCTTCACCCCAGTGAATGAAAGACTTGCTGCAATTCGAATAAAAGCTAAATTCTTCAACATCAGCTTTATTTGCGCTCATGCTTCCACTGAAGAAAAGCACGAACAGACCAAATATATATTTTACGAGCGCTTAGAAGAAACATATGACCGTTGCCCTGCCCATGACATTAAAATCATTCTAGGCGATTTTAATGCCAAAATTGGAAAGGAGATTATCTTTGGCCCAACAGTCGGGAAATTCAGTCTCCACAGTGAAACATCTGACAATGGTATGAGGCTGATAGACTTTGCAGCTGCAAAAAACATGGTAGTTAGCAGTACCAGATTTAATCATCTCGATATTCATAAGGGCACCTGGCTGTCGCCGGTTCAATGAATAAGAAATCAAATTGATCACGTTGTGATAGATGGAAGACATTCATCCAGCGTGTTGGATATACGATCGTTCCGAGGCGCAAACATTGATTCGGACCACTACCTTGTTGCAGCAAAGGTACGTACCCGTCTAAACGTTGCAAATAAAGCACGAACATACACAACGCGGAAGTTGGACATCAGTAAGCTGCAAACACAACAGATAGCCACAGCATATTCCACTCAACTAACCCAATTGCTTAACGCGAGCACTCCTTGTCCCGATACCATAACAACACAATGGCAAAATATTGCCCACTCCATGCAAACAGCCGCAAAATCCATACTTGGATTCCAGAGACCTCCACAAAGGAATGCATGGTATGACCAGGAGTGTCGTGCTGCTACCGAAGTGAAAAATGCGGCATATAGAGCTACTTTACAATCAGTAGCAACGCGTAGCGCACGAGAGAGATATCGGGAGAAAAGGAGAGAAGAGAAACGTCTTTTCCGCAAGAAAAAGAGAGAAATGGAAAAGCGGGAGTGTGAAAAAATCGAGATGTACAGGAGCCAGAATGAAGTCCGAAAATTCTACCAAAGAGTGAAACATCAAACAGATGGCTTTGGTACAGGCACATCCTCCTGTAGAGACCAGCAAGGTAATCTGGTAACAGATATAGATAGCGTGCTCAGGATATGGAAGGAACATTTCTCCAATCTGCTGGTATCCAATAGTAGCGAAGACGATGATACCACAGATCCAATCCCAGAAGATGGTATAGAATGTCTACCGCCCGGCCAAGATGAGGTAAAAACAGCAATCAACCGGCTGAAGAATAATAAAGCAGCAGGAGCCGATGGCTTACCAGTCGAGCTGTTTAAACCCGAAGGCGACGCGCTGATAAGGTGTATGCATCAGCTAGTTAGCACCATCTGGCAGGAAGAACGCGTACCCGACGATTGGAACCAGAGCATCCTGTGTCCCGTCCACAAGAAAGGAGATAAGACTGTATGCTCCAACTATAGGGGCATAAGTTTTCTCCCTATTGCCTATAAGATAGTGTCAGGGATAGTGTGCGAACGACTAAAGCCAATGGTCAACGAAAAAATTGGACCATACCAATGTGGCTTTAGACCTGGCAAGTCCACTATTGACCAGATTGACCTGCGGCAAATCCTAGACGAGACCCAAGAGATGCAGATCGACACATCACCTTTTTTTCGATTATAAAGCAGCACTCGACAGTCCCCTCCGATCAAAGGTAATCCATGCAATGTCTGAATTTGGTATCCCTGCAAAGCTCATCCGGCTTTGTAAGATGACTTTATCTGAAACTAGGTCCTCAGTTAAAATTGGAAAGAACCTCTCCGAAGAATTTTGTACCAAAAGAGTATCAGACAAGGAGACAGCCTTTCGGGTGACCTATTCAACATTTTGCTGGAAAAAGTTAATACGAGATGCAAATGTCAAAAGAAATGGCAGAATTTACACCAATAGCCGCATGTTACTTGCTTATGCTGATGACATAGACATCATGGGACGATCAGTAAAGGAAGTAACTGATACCTTTAGGAAGGTCGAAGCAGAATCTGCGAAAGTGGGTCTGGCGGTAAACGGCGAAAAGACCTAATTGATGGTGTCGACGCGCAAAGCGTCCGTAGAGCTCGGACCAACTGTGGAAGTAGGTACCTACAATTTTGAGGTAGTTAAAGACTTCGTCTACCTCGGCACTGCCATAAACACAACAAACAACATCAGTTGTGAAATAAGAAGATGAATTGTATTGGCCAACAGATGCTACTATGGTTTAAGTAAGCAATTTAAAAACAAAGCCACATCTCGTCAAACAAAAATAACACTATACAAAACGCTGATACTACCCGTGCTAATGTTTGGCTCCGAAGAATGGGTACTTGCGCAAGCAGATAAGGCAGTGCTTGGTGTGTGTTTGAGAGAAAAAATCTTCGAAAGATCTACGGGCCGATTTGCGTTGACGGTGAATATCGACGTCGTATGATCCACGAGCTATATCAGCTATACAAAGACATGAATATAGTTAAACGTATCGAGATGCAACAATTGCGTTGGCTAGGCCATATCATGAGAATGAGCGATGATGAACCCGCTAAAAAGGCGTATGAATACATGCCACATGGCGGTGCACGCAGAATCGGCAGGCCTAAACTTCGATGGAGCATACAAGTGGATGAAGAAATGAAAAGGCGCGGTATTCCAACAAGTCAAGCAAAAAACAGAGAGGAATGGAGACCTTTTCTTAGTTCGGTCTATGGAACAAATGTTCTGTAATGGGCCAACTAAGTAAGTAGGTAATTTTTTAAAAAAAATCTATGATTTTTCTATCGAAAAATCCAAGTTTTTTGAAATGTAATGTTTTAAAATATCGACGTTTAAAAATCCAAGTTTTTAAAAATATATACATTTTTGCAAAATATTTTTTTAATACACAATTTTTGAAATACATATTTTTAAAATCCAAGTTTTTTGACAAAATTAATTTTTTTACTAAGATTTTTGAAAAAAAAATGCAAAATATTAAAAAATTTATTTGAAAAACTCTTTTTTTAAAAATTAATGAGTGTTGAAAAATCTTTTTTTAATCCAAAATTTTTGAAGAATATTTTTCTAAAAAATCCATCAATTTTTTAAAATTGTTTTCTAAAAAATCCATAAATTTTTGAAAAATACAGCTTAAAAAAATCCACGATGCTCACAAAATACACAACTTTTAACAAATTAAAGATTTAAAAAAATCTAAGATTTCATGATTTTTAAAGAATCCACGATTTTTTAAAGAATCCATGATTTTTTTAAATCCACGATTTAAAAAAATCATTATTTAAAAAAATAACAATTTTTTTTTTTTTTTTTTTTTTTTTTTGTATATTATTGTTGACCTTTGATCTGTAGTTTCTTCTTCTGCTTATTTGGCTTGAGGTCAGTAAAATTGAAAAGACATGAATTTTTGTTTTTCAATTTTGTTTTTATTACCAATATAGACGATAGTCATCATCAGGGATTTGTGTTAATTGGATTATAAATCTTTCTTGTAGGTAACCGCGAGTTCCATCCTCTCCTCTTGACAAAGAATTTCCAATTGGAAATTGGAATTGGAGTTGGTGGGTTTTTTAAAGAATTATTTTTCAAAAATTGTTGATTTTTCAATTTATTTTTCAAAAATCGTAGATTTTTAAAAAAAAAAATATTTTTTTCAAAAATCATGAAAAATTTATTTAAAAATATTTTTCAAAAATCATGATGATTTTTTTTTTTAAAAATATTTATCAAAAATCTTAATTTTATAAAAAATTGTTTATCAACAATCTTGGATTTAAAAAAAGTGATTTTCAAAAATCGTGGAGTTTTAAAAAAATGAGTTTCAAGGATACAAATCTCCCTTGTCCCGTATGGGATGTTGTGGAACAATGTTTTTTTTTGAGTTTCAAAGATCGTAATTTAAAAAAAAAATGATTTGCAAAAATCTTAATTTTTTAAAAAAATATTTTTTGTTTTTCAGAAATCGTGGATTTTTAAAAAAATAGCTTTCCAAAAATAGTGGATTTAAAAATAATGTTTTTCTAAAATCGTAGATTTAAAAAAAATTAAAAAACATTATTTTCAAAGAAAAAAAAAACAAAAATCAAAATTTTGTAAAAAATCAAAGATGTTTGGAAAATAATTTTTTTTATATCTTCTATTTTTCAAAAACGATTTAAAAAAACACGTTTTTTGAAAAATAATTTTTACAAAAAATTTTTAAAAAAATCCACGATTTAAAAAAAAATCAAAATCCACGTTTTTGATGTATTTAATTTTAATTTTTGAAAAATATGTTTTTAAATCCACGATTTCGAAAAATTATTTGCCAGGTTAAAAAAAATATTTCTTTTTTTTTTATTATTTTTATTTAATTCATAAAAAATTCATTACAGTTTATTATGTTGCCCCAGCGTCTTTAAGACTTTATAGGGGCTAATTGGTTTACAAAATATACGAACGGTATTATTTTAAAATTTCAAAAAAATATATTATCTATTATATAAATCTACGTTTCAAAAAAATATTTTTTAAAAATTAACCTGTGATAAAGAATTTTTTTTAGAAAACCTGTTTAACAAAAAAATAATAATAAAAATATTGATTTTTCAAAATAGTCTGGCTTAATCCCATTGTTGTTGTTTTAATATTTAAAACAACTAATTTATTAGTGGATAAGGTTTAACATTTTTCGCCAAGGGGTAAGGCAGGGAAGACTAGTTTCGATCCTCGCCACAGGCTCTCATCAGTTCCCTTGTTTCTTGTTTGTGGATATTCTCCATCGAAGTTATTTTTCAATAACTTCTTCAACAAAAAACTTTTTATACCCAAACATCAATCGTCAGCTCTAAGTATAAAGGTGAACCAAGAAAAAAGCTTCAATGAGAACAATCTATACCTTCTCCACTAATAAATTAGTTGTTTTAAATATTAAAACAACAACAATGGGATTAAGCCAGACTATTTAGAAAAATCAAAATTGTAACAGCTATCCCAATAAAAAACGCCACCAATGTTCTAAATAACAAAAATATTTTTGTGACAAAAAAAAAAAAAAATTAAAAATCCACTTTTTGAAAAAGGTATATTTTTAAATCCACGTAGTGATAAAAATTTTTTTTTTTTTATAAATCCACGTTTTGATATAAAATATTTTTTATATCAACGTTTAATAAAAAATAGGTGTTAAAAATACACGTTTGCTAATTTGTATTTTAATCCACCTTTTTACAACGTCATATTCCAGTATCATAGTTTTGCCTAAGATTATATAAAATCTAAATTATAAGGTGATATGATAAAAAAAGCTTCCTCACAAAAAGCTCATGTTTTTATTTCTCAAAACTTTGGTAAATTTTTTGATATCACTGTTGCAGATATATCCCACATAAGCAAAATGACATAACCGTTTGATTCCCTAATTTTATTCTACATTGAACAGCTTTAGAAGTCTTCTATTAAAATGGTTTCCTAAATATATAAGACCCTTTTGGATTTTTTTTTATGTTTCTACCTATAGACAACTCCTTTCAAAAAACGTCTGCCTATAGCGAAGATTTTTAAGAATAATTGTTGAGGAGGGGTACGTAATGTTTCAATTTTTTTTTTTTCAAGGACAATCACAAGTCTTTTTATATATAATAACAGGAAGAATCATTGGTGTTCCAAGCCTATGACCAATATTTCGAAAGGCCAAATGTTCAATCCTACACAAATATCCAGACACATTTACATTCTGGAATTGTTTTTGATTCATTTCGCAATAAAAAAGAAAGTGGTTGGGGTCTCCTTTGTTGTGTTTGTACAGTATGTGACAAGTTATTTATTTATTTGTTAAAAAAAAACACTGCAAATAAACAAATATAGGAAGAATAACAAGAAGAAATAACATACATAGGTACATACATATATACATATGTATAAAGTAAATACAAGTATTTGCAAACTGCAATAGAGGAGAAATATTTACAAAAAAAAAATACAAAACAAAAACTACTTTGAAAGAAATATATAAAAACAAATACGATTTATAAAATGAAGGTGAAACAATACAGAAAAACAAATTAAATGAAAACAAAATAAGAAAAACAATAACAACAATAATAATAATAATATGAAAATGGAAATAAAATATTTACATACATTTTCCTTGGATAAATTCATATTTCCGTATTGTTTTTCGAGAATTCCTCCTTGAATGTTTAGAAATTCGTATGTGTGTGTGGATATGTGAAGGAAACTGGGTGCTATTTGGTGGTTAAGTTGTCCAGTTAGAATAGCGCCAATAATGCTTAGTTGACAATTATTGTTGTTGTCGTTTTTTTAATTTATGTGGTTAAGTGGGAAACCAAACAAATTTCACACTTTGGTACCCACTTATTTTGGTTTTCAAGTCTCCCAATGTTTGTGTGTGAGTGATTTTTGTTGTTTTTTAAGTTTATTAAAAGTAAAATATGACTTATGAAAATGAAACAGTATCCGTATATCCGGTAGTAGGTTGTTTTAAGTGTTGAAGTTCATTTTCTTAGGCGGGGGTTTTGATAACATTTTGTTGTTTTTTTTTGTTTTGCTCGCTAAGCACAAAGTCCTTCCTTTGAAAGTGTTTTAATTACTTGTTATTTACGAATATGTATTTTGATGTCAATTCGCATTATCGTATTTTGTTAAAACGTAATTGCATTTTAATTTAAACACGTCTACATTGTATTTTAATATGATCGGTTTGTTGGTATATTTGCAGAATTGAAATGTTTGCAATTCAAATAAATTGTTACTGTTATGAGGGGTTATCGCTAGTTAGACCAAGAAAAAAAACTATTTTCTAATTTTTCATTTTCCATTTTTTCAAGGAAGCTATCAATATTTTTAAATATTTATTTCATTCATCTGAAAGAGCACATCCAATACTACACACACATCTAACACTAACGGTTGCAATTTAAATAAATTGTTATAGTTATTAAGGGGTTATCTCTAGTTATGTAGTCAGACCAAAACACTCATTTTTCATGAATTTTTTTCCAAAGAAACTATCAATATAGTTCTTTCTTTCATCTGAAAGAGCACATTTGATACTACTTTTGAAAGTTTTGTTGGTAAAAAATATTGCAAAGTTTTGTGGTAAATGGCTGCCTGCGAAACCCTTTTTTTAAAAGCGCTTTGCGATACCAACGATTGAAAACGGCTGGACCGATCTTCGTATATTTTTGTGGGCGTTTTAAGAACCTAATAATCTTGTCTTTAAGCGATACAGATTTAAAAAAAAGTATTTAAAAAATATTCTGAACTCTCAAAGTCAAAATTTCGATTTAAACGAAAAAATAGACCGTGTTCTATCAAAAAATCGGCAAAAAAAAAAAATAAATAAATAATAACTTTCTCGCTTAAAGACATGTTTTTAATTTATTTAATTAGCTCACCAAACCATATGGATGCCACCGTGGTGCAATGGTATGGCCACCCGCCTTCCACGCTAAAGGTCGTGGGTTCGATTCTCCGGTCAGGCAACATCAAAAAATTTTCAACGGTGGCAAAATACCCCTCAGCAATGTTGGCGACATTTCCTGAGTATTTCAGCCATGTAAAACTTCTCTAGAAGTGGTGTCTTAGGCCACGCCGTTCGGACTCGGCAATAAACAGTAGGTCCCTTATCATTGAGCTAATATGAATCGGGGTGCACTCATTGATGTGAGAGAAGTCTCCCTTGTCCCGTATGGGATGTTTGTGGAACAATTTTTATAAACCATATGAAGATTGGTCAATTCATTTTCGAGCTATCGTTGGCACCGACTTCAAAAATGCCATTTCAGGAAAAATCGTTTAAATTTGTTATGCTACATACAAATCATCATAAGTTGTGTCCTTCCAATGCCTTTATTTTATTCAACTTTGCGACTTGACATTTTTCCGGCATATTCTAAACTACGTCTACTTCCAAAAAAGCCAATGCAATTTTTTCGATTTTTTGAAATTGATAAGTAGATGTAACCCCTTGAGCAAAGCTTTGCTGTAGTTTGAGCAAAAAAGAAAAACACAGAATCCTCCATTATTGACGAAGGTCAAGTCAAAGTCATTTCTAGAATTATTTTTTTTTTCAATCGAATTTTAATTTACTCCCTGAGGGCAAAGGTGTAGCTCTCGTTATAAAGAAAACTATTAACATTTTAACATTCCTTTACAGCCTAAAAATATACTACATTTGAAATTTACAAAAATAGAAATTGGTTGCCCTTTTTGCGATTTAGACTTTGAAGTTTGTACTTTGGGTGCGATAATGATGTGCCTATACGAAATAATGGTTTTGGATCCCAAGTATATGTTTTGTTGAAATTCGCTTCACACCATTTGAAGTCAATTCAGCCATGTCCGTCCGCATGTGTGGCTAGTGTGCAAGATAACTCTCTACAGGAGTAACCGACTTAGTCCAAACTTAGTCAAGTTCGAATATGAAACCAAACAAGAAACAAGTAAAAAAGTATCAGTCAGCTTTGCCGACAGAGATATACCCTCAGCCTATATGAATAGAAACTTTCATCTACGTACCGAATTTTGTGGCTCTTTTTGGACATTTGAACTTGCCGACAAAAATGTGGAATAGGATTAAAGTTCAAAATGTTGCGGAAGTTGATCATATTTTGGGGGTCATATCTTTTCGATTAATATAGCGCCCACTAGTCATTTTAGTGGGTCATAGTATAACTTTTGGATCAGTATGCCAGGAAGCATGGACTTCTCCACGGAAAATATAATCTCGCTGGGACCACAACGAACAGCATCGGTATACATTTCCCAAGGATCTGCGAACAGACCCTAAATTGCAGTTATACATAAATGTTGAACTTTGGTGGGGGAGGTATCCTAAGGAGAGGACCGATGTGGACCATTTTAGAAGTTAAACTAAATGTGGACAAAATATTAGGAGATCAAAAGTTTGGACCAAATTCGTTGCCCCTTTCAGGATATATCGTGCATACCATTTTAGTGAAATTTTTTAAATATTGGAGAAAATACCGATATTGCCCATCTTCGAACTGAAACTAAGTTTGGACAAAATATGACGAGAACCAAATTTTGGACCAAATCGGTTGATCCGTTCGGTGTCATAGGGGTTTTTTGCAACTTTCAAGCAATTTTCTCAAGATGTATGGACTTATCTCTGACAAAACACTTGCCGACGTAAAGGAGGCAGCGAATGCAAGTTCCTTAATAAAAATCAAAGTGATTCGAGAGCAGGTCTTAAAGTGAATTTATCCAAAATTTTGTGTGGGAGGTACCCGAAGGAGTGGACAAATATAGTTCATATTCAAATCTGACCTTTATCTGGTAAACATATTAGGATGTGTAAAGTATGGACCAAATCGGTCACTCCACTCAAGAGTTATCGTGCGCACAATTTTTCCGAACATTTTTGAACTTTTGTGGGGGAGGTACCTGAAGGAGTGGACCGATACAGCTTATCATCGAACATAAATTAAGTTTGGACAAAATATTACGAAGGCCAAATTTTGGACCGAATCGGCAGATCATTTCGAGAGTTATTTTGCGTTCCAACCGCTACCCACGGTGTCATGGGGGCTTTTTGCAACTTTCAGGCTATTTTCTCAGGAAGTATGGACTTGCCCCAGATGAAACTTGTTCCGTCGTATGGGGGGGCCGTGAATACAAGTTGCTACAGCAAAAAGCAAATCTATTCGAAATCAGGTTCTAAACTGCACTTTTCCGAAATTTTATGTGGGAGTTACCCGAAGGTGTGGACCGATTGAGTTCATATTGGAACTTCATCTAAGTCTGGTAGAAATTTCACGATTTGCAAAATATTCACCAAAACGGTTACTCCTTTCAAGAGTTATAGTGCGCACAAATTTTCCGAACTTTTTCGGACTTTTGTGGGGGAGGTACCGGAAGGAGTGGATGGATATAACCCATCTTCGAACTTAAACTAAGTTTGGACAAAATATTACGAAAGCCAAATTTTGGACATAATCGCTTGATCCGTTCGAGAGTTATCGCGCGTTCCAGCCGCTACACATAGTGCCATAGGGATATTTTAAATCTTCGGACTATTTTCTGAGGAAGTGTAGACTTTCCCCTAAAAAAAGTTTTGAGCAGCAGGCCTTAAACTGCACTCTTTAAAAATGTTGTGTGGGAAGTACTCGAAGGAGTGGACCTATATAGTCCATATTCGAACCTGATCTATGTCCCGTAGAGATATTGCGATACGAAAAGTGTGGACCAAATCGATTATTCTTTTCAAGAATTATCGTGCGCAAAATATTTCCGAACATTTTCATACTTTTGTGGAGGAGGTACCTGAGGATCTGATATGGTCTATCTTCGAACTTATACTGAGTTTGGACAAAATATTATGAACGCCACATTTTAGACCGAATCGGCTGATCCGTTCGAGAGTTATCGTGCGCTCCAACCACAACACATGGTGTCATAGGGGGTTTAAACCTTTCGGGCTATTTTCCCAGGAAGTATGAACTTGCTCCTAATAAAACTTGTACCGTCGTAGTGGGGACAGCGAATACAAATTGTTACAACAAAAATCAAAAAGAGTCGAGAGCAGGTCCTAAACTGAACTATTCCGAAATTTTGTGTGATGTACAGGAAGGAGTGGATCGATAGAGTCCATATTGTAATACAGAGAAATGTAGGCAAATAATAACAATTCTATGAGCATATTACGACTAACTAATTTTCATATTGTGTGCAGGAACTTTTAGGTTACTTGATTTAAATACAAAAGAGATTGTGGGAGGTACAGAAAGGAGTGGACCGATGGAATCCATATTGTAATGCAGAGAAATGCAGACAAATAACAATAAGAATTCTATGAGCATATTACGAGTAACTAATTTTCATCTTGTGTGCAGGAACTTGATTTAAATACAAATGAGATTGCTTACATCTATTTTTAGAATTGTAGTAAATTGGCCAAATAAGATATTTATTTGTCTGTAGAGAAATAAGGGAATGTTTAAACATTTATTTTGTATACAATTTATATATATGTTAATGATAATTAATAATTATAAATTATACTTTTTCGTCGACGTGCAAATTTCAAAAAAAAAAAATACTGCAGTCTGTCATCAAAGGAGCCTATCATAAAAAAGTGTTTACTAGATGCCGAAAATGTGGCAAAGGATTACATGCAAAATGTTTTGTTTCGTATCACACACAGTATATCTATCATGTTTCCAATGTACTAGGACGGCTTCAAAAACCACTTTTTGCCAATAAATGTTTTTATTTCTCATTTACTTCTAAAATTATATAAAAATACTTTTGAAATCATCAAAATCTAGAAATTGACATATATGGCCGCTAGAAAAAACCTACTGAAAACAGAATTTGAACCAGTAAGGAAAGGATCAAAGTCGGACGGGGCCGACTATATGATACTCCACACCACTGTGAATAGGTAAAATATATATGGGAGCTAAATCCATATGTAAACAGATTACGATATATTTTGGCACATATATTTCTAGACCAAACACAGTCACACATTCCAAACTTCATCAAAATTAGACATACATAGCGTCTTTGGTGCATCAAATACCTTAAATCGTGCGAAAATATATGTATATGGGAGCTATATCCAAATCCGAACCGATGTCGATAAAATTTGGCACACTTATTTCTAGACCAAATTCCGTCACACATTCCAAATTTCATTGAGATCGGACATATATAACGTCTTTCGTGCACCAAATACCATAAATCGACCGAAAATAAATGGGAGCTATATCCAAATCTTAACCGATTTTCACCAAAAGCAATAGCGTTCTTCATTAGGCTAAAAAAATGATCTTCCCCAATTTTCAGCCAAATCGAACAATAAATGCGACCTGTACGTTGCGAACGGACGGACATGTATAAATCGACTCAGAAAGTGATCCTGTGCATATCCCTAGAAGGAACTATGGGTATATCTATTTTCCTTAGGCATGTTACATACAAATGCACTAACACATAATACCCTTGCCACAGGGTGGTGTAGGGTATGGCAATGCGAGAGGAGCTCTTGAACTTCACCTTCACCGATATAGTCATATTCCAAACTGATACATGACTGGATGAAATAATACGATGTACAAAATTTTGGGCAAATCGCGATAATTTAGCGCTTATTTCTACATAAATAAATTATATCTAAAATGTTTATTCAAAAAATTAAATTAAAATTTGTTAACAAAGAAAAAATTATCTAAAGTTCCGAATCCGAATCGAACTAAAAACGCTTTTTCGTTATCAGGACAATTTTTCGCACATGGTACTGACGTGGTATTTTTTGGTTGTAGTCCCAGTGTACAGCCTATTTTTGTTAAAATTTCTGTAACCAGACCTTAAAAAACTAATTTAAAATGCAATTAAAACAGTTTTTTAAACAAATTGACAATCAATTACATATTCTCCATTTAAACAACAAATTCTTTTGTTTATTACAAACTAAATTAGTTGTTGCTGTCTGTGATTAAAAAACACTTTGTTTTTATTCTTCCGCATTTTCCATAAATTTACAACATCGACAACACATTCGGCTACATAAAACCGTCAGTCATATTACATTACGTTTTAACATCAACCCTGAATTTCAAATAAAATGCGAAAAAAGAGACACAAAACTGGAGAGAGTGTTTTTTTGTACTCTCCCACTTGTTTTTTCTTTTTAATATTTTACAACCCGAGCACACAACAAACTAGTTTTGGCGCGAAAATGAAATCATATCAAACATAATTTTTTGTAACGGTTTTTCCTCCCTTGCGTATATTTGCAATCAAAACAACTCAAATGAAATCGATAACATTCCGAATTAAACGAATTCGTATATCATTCGTTGCGACTTAATGCAATCGTTCGAAACGATGAGCGCAGATGCGAAACAAAAACATTGGCATTAAAAAACGCGTCGATTCGTCCGCACGATCCACACAAATCCGTATGAAAAAACAAACTAAATTCAAAATAATAAAAAAATGAGTGAACCGCAAATGCAAAAACGACGATGGCGACGCACAAAAACTAACAACAACCGTTAACTGCGACAATTTACGATAAAATGAGAGACGACGACAACGTGTTGAAGATTTTGTTTTGTGGATTGTTTTTGTTTATTTTGTTTTTACACACAAAAGCGCGAGAGATAAGCCCGCAAGAAGAACAGCAAAAAAATATTTTATTTGAAAGGAGAATAAGAAGATTCAATGTGCTCAACTTCGTTAAAATGTTGCCAGATAATTTTGTGTAGAGGGAAATCAACGAGGAATGAGGCAAATTCCCGAGTTGTCGGGATATTTTGACTTCACAGTGAGACAATCGGCAATTCTCATTTATTAAACAAATATATTTTCCCCTTTTTATACCCTCCATATTTATATCCTCCATTATACCCTCAGCCTTTAGGCTAGAAAGGGTATATTTACCAATGTCCGTCTGTCTGTCTGGCTGGCTGGAGCACATGATAACTCTCGAATGGATCAACCAATTCGGTCCAAAATTTGGCTTTCGTAATATTTTGCCCAAACTTAGTTTAAGTTCGAAGATGGGCTATATCGGTCTAATGCTTCCGGTACCTCCCCCACAAAAGTTAGAAAATGTTCGGAAAATTTGTACGCACGATAACTCTTGAAGGAAGTAACCTATTTGATCCATATATTACACATCGTGGAATGTCTACCGGACTTAGATGACATTCCAATACGGACTTAATCGGTCCACTCCTTCGGGTATCTCCCACACAAAATTTCGGATAAGTTCAGTTTAGGGCCTGCTCTCGAATAGCTTTGGTTATTGTTGCAACAGCTTGTATTCACTGCCCCCCATACAAAGGTACAAGTTTCATCAGGGGCAAGTCCATACTTCCTGAGAAAATAGCCTGAAGTATGCAAAAACCCTATGACACCGTGTGTAGTGGTTGGAGCGCAAGAAAAATCTCGACCGGATCTGTCGATTCGGTCCAAAATTTGGCCTTCGTAATATTTTGCCCAAACTTAGTTTAAGTTCGAAGATAAGCCATATCGGTCCACTCCTTTAGGTACCTCCCCCACAAAAGTTGAAAAAATTTCGGAAAAATTGTGCGCTCGATAAATCTTGAAGGGAATGACCGATTTAGTCCATACTTTACACATCCTAATATGTCTACAAGATATAGATCAAGTTCGAATATGTACTCTATTTGTCTACTCCTTCGGGTACCTCCCACACAAAATTTCGTATAAGTTTACTTTAAGATCTGCTCTCGGATCACTTCGATTTTTATTGAAACAATTTGTATACGCTGGCTCCTACGATGACCCACTGAAATGACTAGTGGGCGCGATATCTATCGAAAAGATATAACTCTCAAAATAAATTCCACTTCCATAATGGACTATGTCGGTCCAATCCTTTAAGTACCGGCTCCGCAACACTTTTGAATTTTAATCCTAATCCACATATTTTCGGCAAGTTCAAATGTCCAAAAAGGGCCACAAAATTCTGAAAGTGGCTTAAAAACATTCGATCTGTCCGTAGAAGAAAGTTTCAATTCACATAGGCTGAGGGTATATCTCTGTCGGCAAAGCCGACTGACTCTTTCTTACTTGTTCTTGTAACAACTTGTATTCGCCGTCTCCTTTACGATGGGGAAAAAAGGCCCTGAAAGCTGTAAAAACTCGCTATGGCACCAGGTGTAGTGGATGGAGGGAACGAACGGATAAACCGATTCGGTTTGGAAATTTTTGCCGAGGGTACTACTCCTAGTGTCCCTGTTTACATCGATAATATGTTTTTGGTGGGCAAGTCGATGTTTCCTGATATAATGGTCCAAAGGTCTAAATTATATGGTGACCAACTGAAATGACTGGTGGCCGCGATATCTATCGAGAAGAATGTCTCCCAAAATGAGACCTACTTCAAGAATGGTCTATGTCGGTCTATTCCTAGCTCTCCCGCAAAACTTTGAGCTTTGTTCCAAATCCATATTTTTGTCGGTAAGTTCATACTCCCAAAATTCGGAGAACCCTCTAAATACATACATACGTTTTTTTGGGAAAAAAGTGTTTCAATTCACACAGGCTGAGGGTACATCTCTGACGGCAAAGCCGACTGATACTTTTTTACGTTTTTTTAAATTCATTCAAGACGGCAATGCTTACCACAATGCAGCGGTGCTCCGGGACACCAACTGTTCCGAGGTAAAAATCGCTACAGACCATCAAAGACCATAGTTCTAGTCACACCATTTATCTCGAAGCAATTGACTTCCCTGCTTAAGCAGTGTTTTTTACATCAAAAATCGCCGCAAGTAGCGGGAAAACCACCAGCTTGGCATCCCTGGCGGTACTGTATTTTTTTTAAATAACAAAGAGAGACACAGAGCTAATGCGTGCAATTGTCAGAGTATTCTCATGTCGACCAAAGTACATGCATCAACGGCAATAAACAAACCAATGGACGGATAGGAGCCATGAAAAAGCTGCAAAATACACTTTACTAAAATACCTACTTTGATTGTTGTTGTCGATGTTATTTGTTTATATTTCATAGCAGGTAGGTAAACTACACTAAATGAGGGCATATGTAGAGGGGTTGCCGATACAAAGTGTGCTGGGGAGTCAGTGCATCATGGTGTATTATTACTGTGAAGTGTAAACAATGTGGCGTGGACACAGTGGCCAACATTTAAATTTATTTAAAAATAATAACTTTTAATAAATATGTACCTCTATTATTTAATTTATCGCAAATTTAATTTTTTGGAACTTTTTCAAAGGAATAAATAACGGATTTTACGGAACCCACATTACATTACATTAATAGTAGAAATAAAATCTTGATAATATGAATATTTAAATAAAATTTTATATTGCTAAAAAATTTTCGTAAACTATTGCTAAAAAAATTTCGTAATGTAACCCAATGTGCCTAAATGAAAGTTTTCGCAACAAAAACAAGTGTGAATGGCGTCGTCGGTTTGGTTCATCTTCGTCGTCGTTTCTGCTTTTGCGGAGACAATAAACTCATCGTATTTACGTAGTATTTAATTTTTGTTTACGCTTTTTGGGTACAACTACGACGACAACAGATAACAACAACAACTGCAACAACACAGCCATTCACAATCAAACCACACAACAACAAAATACAAAGGCAAAATTAAATATTAATTTTTGTTCTTGTTGTTGTCTGCGTTTTGTTTGTTTTTATTTATAAACAAGCGACTTGAAAAAATGTGGAATGAATTAAACAAAAAAAAAAAAAAAAAAAAAAATGCCGACACCAACAAAAAAAAACTATATTGAATGCTAAAGAAGTTTTCAATGAAATCAAGTTTTCTAGAAAGTGTTTTGTTTTTCTTTTTAATAAAATTACACTTTGCAAGACAAAAAATAATTACAAGCGATCTTCGTTAGGTTATTAAAGAAGGGCTTATCGGCGTGTAGAGCCAGGTCAGGCAATGTGCGCTTACTGAGAGCAAGTGAGCGAAAACTTCAATGTAAAATGCATTGAAATGTATGCTCACTTGCTCTCAGTAAGCGCACATTGCCTATCCATGGTGTAGAGAGATTACCTCGATAGGTAAACTACAGTGCTTCACAACACTGTAATGATTACACTGTAATGATTACTGTAATGATTACAGTTTGTTTCATTAAAACTGCGATTGCTAAGAGTAAATTAATGAAAATGATTCTAGTCTTTTTATACCCTCCACCATATGGAGGGTATAATTAAATTTGTCATTCCGTTTGTAACACATCGAAATATTCGTCGGAGACCCCATAAAGTATATATATTATTGATCAGCATAAAATTGTATGTCGATTTAACCATGTCCGTCCGTCCGTCTGTCTGTCTGTTGAAATCAAAATAGAGCTCGCAATTTTAAAGATAGAAAACCAATATTTGGTACAGAAGTTTTTATTACCTGCAGGATGGTTGGTATTGAAAATGGGCTATATCGGTCCACGTTTTGATATAGCCCCCATAGAACGATACCACCCGATTTTCGGTATTTTCAAGGTATTAGTTTCATTATCACACCGAAATGGCTGAAATTTGAATCGGTATTGGTCCACGCCTTCATATAGCCCCCATAGAACGGTACCTCCCGATTTTCGGTATTTTGAAGGTTTTAAATTCATTATCACACCGAAATGGCTGAAATTTGGTACTTAGTCTTCGTTGGGGGTATTTAACTTTCTGCCAAAATTTTGTTGGTATCGGGCCATGCCTTCATATAGCTCCCATAGAACGGTACCTCCCGATTTTCGGTATTTTGAACGTGGTGGCCTTAATATTCCACCGAAATAGCTGAAATTTGGTATTTAGACATCGTTCAGGGGTTTTAAACTTTCCTCTTTAAATTTGTCGTATAGGTCCACGCCTTCATATAGCCCCCATGGAAAGGTACCTCCCGATTTTCGGTATTTTGAAGATTGTTGCTTCAATATTCCACCAAAATGGATGAAATTTGGTATTGAATTCTCTTTGAGACTAAAAACTTTGCGTCAGATATTTGTCGGTATAGATCGACGTTTTGAAATACCCCCGATAGAACGGTGTTTCACATTGTTTTACCGAAATTGCTGAAATTTTGTATTACAACTCGTGGTGGAGGGTATAACAAGTTCGGCCGGGCCGAACTTAACGCTGTTCCTACTTGTTTATATTTTTACATTAGTGTCTTAACTTAAAATCAATAAAATAAAATTGCATAGCGGTTGATGTGTGTGTAGGAGGACAATTTAATCTCCTTAGGTCATATAGCTCGATTAATTAAATTAATTAAAATCTCACAAATAATGGCCTTCGCCCTAAAAAGGCAAAACTTAAAAAAGCAAGTAAAAGAGGGCTATAGTCGGACAGGGCCGACCAAGTGATACCCTACACCTTTCCCCTGGGCACTAGTTTTCCGCGGAATTTATTTATATGATTGCCATGCCTCTCTCCCTTGTTCCTTTGGGGATGTTGTGGGAATATACATATGTACAGTATGCAAAGTTCATATTCGTACACCCCTAAAAAAATAATTAAATCGTTATTAATTCCATATTTTATGTGTAAATATGAAACAATTGATGGGAATTACTATACCAAAGAAAGATTTAAGACTAACAAAAAGAATTTTTAATTTTAGTCGTTTAGGTATAGAAGGCGCCTGTGTGGTTGGCAAAGTTCGTATTCGTACACCCATAAGAATAATAATAATTTGTTTTGTTATTCTTAAATCTTTCTTCGTTATGGTAATTCCTATCAATTATTTCATATTTGCACATAAAATATGGAATTAATAACGATTTTATTCATTTTTTAGGGGTGTACGAATATGAACTTTGCATACTGTATGTTGGTTTTGAGCAAAAAGTCGAAATGTGACCTTTCGGTGTAGAGAATCTTGTCATTATCTAAGGAATTATGGATAAGATGTGATATTTAAACATTTGGCTTAACTCTAGTTTAGTAAAAACTCTCCGATTTTTTTTTTTGAAATTTTTCCAGAGGTAGATATTGTTGCGCTGATCACGGGAATGTAAAATTTTATTGGGGGACGGACCCGGTTATTTGACCCCAAAGTCTGGGTACAAAACACGAGTTAGACCCGACTTTACTGAACCGATTGCTACAAAATCATTATCATTAGAAAGCTTATGGAAATACTTATCCAACGACCACTTGTTGGATAAGTTTTTCCATAAGGTTTCTAATGATAATAATTTTGTAGCAATCGGTTCAGTAGAGACGGGTCTAACTCGTGTTTTGTGGGGTCATTTTCAGTTGTTCAGGTGATATAGCCCAAAAACCGAATTTTGGACTACAATGTCGTAAGTGGTTAAACAACGAATATATCGCAATAGTTGCTAATGAACCCGAACTTTTCATTTTCTCGATTTTAATTATAATGACGAATATCACAACTTTGGCTGGATACCCTCCAAAAGCATAGCATAGAGAATCCCATCTTTACAATCATGGAAAGTAGGTTGGCGTAGGTGGCCAAATAACGAAGATATCGAAATAGTCGGCAAAACATCCCAATTTTCCATTTTTTGAAATCACGCTGCAGGTCGAAATTTTGATCGGATCGTTATTTTGGGGGTTAATGGGGGTCCCGGAGAGGTAGAAGCCTTTTGATTTTATTTTGGTGATGGTCAGATAATATTCAGGGGTCGGAATGGGGAAAAACTAATTTCAAAGCGAATATCTCTGCTTCTATAAGAGGTATACCAAAAGCAAAACCTGGCAAGGAAAGAAGAAAATATCACCTTTACAACGATGTAAAGTAGTTTGTCGTAGGTGGTCGGACTATGAAAGTAGCAAATCCCACCTTTACAATAATGCAAAGTAGGTGGTCAAACAACTGAGATATCGCAAAAGTCGACAATGCATACCATTTTTCCATTTTTTGTAATCATGCTACAGGTCGCAGTTTTGATAAGATCGTCACGAAATGTTTAAAGTTTTATTCTTATGCGAATATCTCCGCTTTTAGTAACGATTTTCCAAAAGGAAAGCCTGTCAATGTACGAGGACAATATTACCTTTATTATGAAGCAAAATAGGTTGCATATATCCCACTTTCCCATTTTTTTATTTTATGTGTACTGACGAGTATCAGCTTTGGTTGGATGCGTTTCAACTATAAAGACTTTCTGGGATTTAAAATGGTCCCAATCGCTTTAAAATTGGTGAAATGCTTGTGATGTTGAAAAAGACGCTGGAATTATGGAATTTTATTTAATTGGCTGATATATCAGCTTCTGTTGGGCATATTCCAAGAAGAGAGATTGATAATGAATCTAAACCATCTGAGATTTAAGCTGGGTACACATTGTCAGTTTTGAATGACAGCTTTGTTGGTGCTTGCTAGTGTGGCCGTTCATTTTTGTCATTCATCATGCAACCACAAAATATTTTGTGTTTGCTGGACGGTTGGACAGTTATCGATAATTGCAAAAAAAATCGTCATTCAAAACTGACAATGTGTACTATACTTTAAATTAATACAAAATGTGACATTGATGGTAGAATATCAGAGTTATTGCAAAAGGCAGTAAGCATTTTACATGTTTTTAATACACAAATAGCAGAAATAATCAATATTACTCAATTACAAACAAAATGATTCGAATTACAAATGGAATAATTCGAATTACAAATAAAATAATTTGAATTATAAATGGAATAATTCGAATTACAAATGAAATGTTACGAATTACATCTGAGAAAGGTGTAGTACAGAATATTCCTCAAAAAATTCATTTCGGTCGGAGCTAAATTGGCCGAGATGTGACAGTTCAAAGCGATAGCTCGAAAATGAATAGATCTATCTTCATATATTTTGGTGAAATCATTAGATTTTAGACAGTTTTTTTTTAAAAAATTGTTTCCTCGATTTTTGGACAAAAAAACGGTAAATTTTTTTCATTAAAATCGAAACGTTGACTTTGACAGTTCACAAGTTTTTTTAAAATACATTTTTGAATTCTGTTTTGCTTAAAGACAAGATTATTAGGTTCTTAAAACACCCACAAAAATATACGAAGATCGGCCGCGCATCCGTTTTTGATCGTTGGCGCCGCAAAACATTTTTACAAAAAAAGGTATTCGATGGTAGCCATTTACCACAAAACTATGGAATATTTTTCAACAACAAAAATTCCAAAAGTAGCATAGGTTGAAAGGTTGAAAGAAATACTTAAAAATATTCGCAGATTTTTTGGGAAAAAAAAACATGAAATATTACCCCTTAAACGAGAGATTTTTCATTTTTTAAGGGATGTATGGCGAAAAACTATTAATGGATAGTTTTTAATCTCGTTTCGCTTAGTGATCCCAAAAAAATATATGCTGTTCGGTTTATTCGTTTCCGAGCTACAATGGGCACCGCAAACTGCTTTATTAAAAACAGTGTTTCTTAGGCTTTCTTTTGTCACAAAACTATGTAATATTTTTCAACAAAAATATCTGAATATAGCTCAAGGTATGAAAGGTCAGAAAAAAGGATAAACATCTTCTAAAAAAGTTTGGTAAATAGAGAAAAAATTCATGAAAAATGTTATTGTTTTTGTACTCAATAAGGAGTTAAGAGTTTTCGTGTAACCGACTGGTCAAACAGACACGACTAAATCGACTTCAAATTGTCTGAAACCGATGATTGACATTATTTCAGTGTCGCATATTTTTGCCACCAGATCTTTGAGAATCTCACCTTATATCTAATAAATTTATAATAATGAATTTTCGTAGAATATTATTATTATTATTAATCATGCGGCATATATTCAACGGTTGCAGAAAAACGAGGAAAGATACTTTGATGTCGTTTTTGTTGTACAGCAAATCATACGCAACCATGCACTTCTGTTCTATTTCTACAAAGTATACGCTTCATTTCACCCTTATAATTTTCATTGATCATACGCACCCATGTACACTAGGGCGGCCCAAAAACGACCTTTTTTGAAACGCCTAACCCCTAATTATTTTCCATTTGATCCGAAAACCTTATATGAAATTTTATGGCGATCTGTTAACGTTAACCCGTGTCACCAGAGGGATCTTGGTGCATTTCACAAAAAAGATCTAAAATCCGCATTTATGGATGAATCGATGAAATTTTTACCAGTTCATTGTTGTGGCTAAAAAACGAATCCTAAAAATTTGTGAAAATTGGATCCGGAAGGAGTGGACCTATACGCACCACCTTCGAATTTCATCTAATATTTGAAGAAATATTACGATATTGAAAGTGTGGACGAACGTAGTATTCTGTTCGAGCTCTCCAGTCACTATGTACGGTGACATAGGGGTTTTTACACCTTTCGGGCTGTTTCCCAAGAAATATGGACTTGCCCCTGAAAAACTTTTACGGTCGTAATGAAGGTAGCGAATGCAAATCGCTTCAAGAAAAATCAAAGTGATTCGAGAGCAGGTCTTAAAGTGAATTTAAAAAATTTGTGTGGGAGGTACCCGAAGGAGTGGACAAATATAGTCCATATTCGAAGCTGACCTATATCTGGTAGATATATTAGGATGTGTAAAGTATGGACAAAATCGGTGTCTCCCATGGAGAGTTATCGTGCGCACAATATTTCCGAACATTTTTGAACTTTTGTGGGGGGGTCTTATCTTCGAACTTAAACTAAGGTTGCACAAAATATTACGAAGGCCACATTTTGGACCGAATCGGCAGATCCGTTCGAGAGTTTTCTGGCGCTCCAGGAAGTATGGAATTGCCCCTCATGAAACTTGTACCGTCGTATGGGGGGCGGTGAATACAAGTTGCTACAACAAAAATCAGAGCGATTCGAGTGCAGGCCCTAAACTGAACTTTTACGAAATTTTGTGTGGGAGATACCCGAAGGAGTCGACCGATTGAGCCCGTATTGAAACCTTATCTAAGTCTGCTACACATTTCACGATGGGCAAAGTATGGACCAAATCGGTTACTCCCTTCAAGAGTTATCGTGCGCACAAATTTTCCGAACATTTTCGAATTCCAATTACAAATGGAATAATTCGAATTACATATGGAATTCTCGAATTACAAATGAAATGTTGCTAATTACAACTTAAATGTTTCGCTGTTTCTGATTGAAATATTGGTCCACTGCAGACAATTTGGAATCGATATATGTATATTCGCCTGTCCGTCTGCCGGTTTGGCTAGCTGCCTGGTTAACACAATAAATCTAGAATGGACTAACCGCGTTGGTCCAAATATGTACTTCGAAATACTTCTTCCAAACTTTGATCAAACTCGAAAATGGAATATCGTTCCACTTTTTCGGGTAACTCCACAAAAAAAATGTGAAAAATGTTTGATTAAGTGCAGTTTAAGGGCTGTTCTAGAGTCGTTTTGGAATTTTAACCAAAAGTAGTCCTTATTACATTTTTTCAACGTCTAGGTTTCGCCTAAGTGATGTCGAAGTGGTGAAGGATTATAGATTTGTGTTTATTGGTGGGTTTTTTTTCTTGAAGATTTTTAGGTAGAGTAAAATAGATTTTTTCTGGAAACTTCCTTTAGTAAAGTTAATAAACCTTTCATTTTCTTATCCCTCTCCTAAAGCATACATTTCTTTATTTTTCTTGAAAGTGGTTTGTCAATGGAATGTTTTGGTTGTTTAGAATAATACCCAATAATCCAGTATGTATGTCCCAAACATTCCACACATGTAATGCAGATAATGAGGTGACGGCTGTCAGTCTATGTATGTGGATCGAACGACACAACAAAATTTACGCGCAGTACACACAACAATGCGAATAATGACAATTGTAAATATTCATCAGTCATTTTCAAATAAACAACAATAATAGAAGCAGCAGTGGGGATAAGTCAAGCCTTACTCACTCTCTCTCTATCTCTCGCTCATTCACCTGTACATTGAATACAGGTGTGGAGATACAGTTGTGAATTGGTGGTATCTATTCCACAAATATGCACCTCATTTCAGTCAGTATGTATTTTGTTTTTGTTTGCATGCATGCTTTCACACATACACGCATACGCATGTCAGTGATAAATGCAAGTAAATTTCAAAGTTACTTATCCCTGTAGGCATCAAGACTAAAATGCAATCAACATCGCTATTAAAATGCCAAGACGATTCGAGATACGGCTTAATAGGCCGTTTATATATAACAAGGTTAACCCAGTGGGTCTGGGTTTCAAATGTCATTTCCATTGTATATACTTCAAACAAATCCTCATAAAGAAGGTTAACCCTGCAAAAAACTATAATATAAACGCCGTATAAAAAGGGGATTTATGAGCAAAAGTGTTGAACTATTGTGAAGAAGATATCTTAAGGAATTTTCGAGTTTTTTTTAATAAAGATAGTACCTGAAGGAATGATTCAACTTGGTCTAAGTGATCATGACAGGATGATTTTTCAGACCTTTCGGGCCATTTTATTAGAGACTATGGATTTTCAGAAAATTAATATACAACGTTGTAATCAGCAGTGAAAGGAAACCCTTCCGTAAAGTCACCTAAAATAAAATACAGTCTAATATAATTTTTCCTGCAGGGTATTTATACGCGCCAAGCAAATACGATGTTTACTCGTGCATGTTTACGTTGTTTACAAAAATTGTGTTTTTGTTTTGTTCATTATTTTCAGAGTTTTATTTATTGTGTGATTAGCAAATGTTAGGGTTGCCCTAGTACAAAGAAAAAATATCAGCATTAACTTCGACCGAGAAGGTGAAGTGTATGAAAGTGACATGCATGTCCATGCATTTTCCATAGAAAAGTTTCCGATAGGAAAATTTCACATTGGTGAAGTTTTCCATTGGAAAATTTCACATTGGTGAAGTTTTCCATTGGCAAATTTCACATTGGTGAAGTTTTCCATAGCAAAATTTCACATTGGTGATGTTTTCAATAGGAAAATTTCACATTAGTGAAGCTTTCCATAGGAAAATTTCACATTGGTGAAGTTTTCCATAGGACCATTTCACATTGGTGAAGTTTTCCATAGGACAATTTAACATTGGAGAAGTTTTCCATAGGAAAATTTCAGATTGGTGGAGTTTGCCATAGGAAAATTTCACATTGGTGGAGTTTTCCATAGGAAAATTTCACATTGGTAAAGTTTTCATAAAAACAATTCACGTTGGTGAAGTTTTCCATAGGACAATTTTACATTGGTGAAGTTTTCCATAGGACAATTTCAAATGGGTGAAGTTTTCCATAGGACAATTTCACATTGGTGAATTTTTCCATAGGACAATTTCACATTGGTGAAGTTTTCCATAGGACAATTTCACATTGGTGAAGTTTTCCATAGGAGAATTTCACATTGGTGAAGTTTTTCATAGGAAAATTTCACATTGGTGAAGTTGTCCATAGGAAAATTTCACATTGGTAAAGTTGTCCATAGGAAAATTTCACATTGGTAAAGTTTTCCACAGGAAAATTTCACATTGGGGGAGTTTTCCATAAGAAAATTTCACATTGGTAAAGTTTTCCATAAAAAAATTCACGTTGGTGAAGTTTATTATAGGAAAATTTCACATTGGCGAAGTTGTCCATAGGAAAATTTCACATTGGTGAAGTTTTCCATAGGAAAATTTTACATTGGTAAAGTTTTCCATAGGAAAATTTCACATTGGTGAAGTTTTCCATAAGAAAATTTCACATTGGTGAAGTTTTCCATAAGAAAATTTCGCATTGGTGAAGTTTTCCATAGGAACATTTCACATTGGTAAAGTTTTCCATAAAAAAATTCACGTTGGTGAAGTTTATTATAGGAAAATTTAACATTGGCGAAGTTGTCCATAGGAAAATTTCACATTGGTGAAGTTTTCCATAGGAAAATGTTACATTGGTAAAGTTTTCCATAGGAAAATGTTACATTGGTAAAGTTTTCCATAGGAAAATTTCACAATGGTGAAGTTTTCCATAGGAAAATTTCACATTGGTGAAGTTTTCCATAAGAAAATTTCACATTGGTGAAGTTTTCCATAGGAAAATTTCACATTGGTGAAGTTTTCCATACGACAATTTCAAATTGGAAACATAGGAAATTCCTCAAGTTTTCGATAGAAAAATTTCACATTGGCGAAGTTTTCCATAGGAAAATTTCACATTGGTGAAGTTTTCCATAGGAAAATTTTATATTGGTGAAGCTTTCCATAGGAAAAGTTCACATTGGTGAAGTTCTTCATAGGAAAATTTTAAATTGGTGAAGTTTTCCATAGGACAATTTCACATTGGTGAAGTTTTCCATAGGACAATTTCAAATGGGTGAAGTTTTCCATAGGACAATTTCACATTGGTGAAGTTTTCCATAGGAAAATTTCACATTGGTGAAGTTTTTCATAGGAAAATTTCACATTGGTGAAGTTTTCCATAGGAACATTTCACATTGGTAAAGTTTTCCATAGGAAAATTTCACATTGGTGAAGCTTTCCATAGGAAAAATTCACATTGGTGAAGCTTTCCATAGGAAATTTTCACATTGGTGAAGCTTTCCATAGGAAAATTTCACATTGGTGAAGTTTTCCATAGGAAAATTTTACATTGGTGAAGTTTTTCACAGGATTTCGATAGGAAAATTTCACATTGGTAAAGTTTTCCATAGAAAAATTTCACATTGGTGAAGTTTTGCATAGGAAAATTTCACATTGGTGAAGTTTTCCATAAGAAAATTTCACATTGGTGAAGTTTTCCATAGGACAATTTCACATTGGTGAAGTTTTCCATAGGACAATTTCACATTGGTGAAGTTTTCCATAGGAAAATTTCACATTGGTGAAGTTTTCCATAGGAAAATTTCACATTGGTGAAGTTTTAAATAGGAAAATTTCACATTGGTGAAGTTTTGCATAGGAAAATTTCACATTGGTGAAGTTTTCTATAGGAAAATTTCACATTGGTGAACGTTTTCCAAAGGAAAATTTCACATTGGTGAACGTTTCCATAGGAATATTTCATGTAAGTGAACTTTTCCTTAGGAAAATTTCACATTGGTGAAGTTGTCCATAGGAAAATTTCACATTGGTGAAGTTTTCCATAGGAAAATTTCACATTGGTGAAGTTTTCCATAGGAAAGTTTCACATTGGTGAAGTTTTCCATAGGAAAATTTCACATTGGTAAAGTTTTCCATACGAAAATTTCACATTGGTGAAGTTTTCCATAGGAAAATTTTACATTGGTGAAGTTTTCCATAGGAAAATTTCACATTGGTGAAGTTTTCCATAGGAAAATTTTACATTGGTGAAGTTTTCCATGGGAAAATTTCACATTAGTAAAGTTTTCCATAGGAAAATTTCACATTAGAAAAGTTTTTCGTAGGAAAATTTCACATTGGTGAAGTTTTCCATAGGAAAATTTCACAATGGTAAAGTTTTCCATAGGAAAATTTCAAATTGGTGAAGTTTCCCATAGGAAAATTTCACATTGGTGAAGTTTTCCATAGGAAAATTTCACAATGGTGAAGTTTTCCACAGGAAAATTTCACATTGGTGAAGTTTTTCATTGAAAAATTTCACATTGGTGAAGTTTTCCATGGGAAAATTTCACATTGGTGAAGTTTTCCATAGGAAAATTTCTCATTGGTGAAGTTTTAGGAAAATATCACATTGGTGAAGTTTTCCATAGTAAAATTTCACATTGGTGAAGTTTTCCATAGGAAAATTCACATTGGTGAAGTTTTCCATAGGAAAATTTCACTATGGTGAAGTTTTCCATAGGAAAATTTCACATTGGTGAAGTTTTCCATAGGAAATTTTCACATAGGTGAAGCTTTCCAAAGGAAAGTGTCACATTGATGACGTTTTCCATAGGAAAATTTTAACATTCTCAAGAAAATCACACACCACATTAAAATTGCAAACATGGCAACTTTGAGCATATGAATTTAAGCGCAAAAAAACCTCTACAGTTGTTTGACAAAATACCCCTCTTCTCATTGCACTAGTTACTAATAGCAACAACTCCAACAACAACAGAAAAATACCGTCAACAATTACAACTTCGTTTTAGTAATTGTTGACGATGGCGATGATGATGATTGGGTTGTTGTTTTTGTTGGCGTTGATAATAATAATGACATGAAGACAAAAACTGACGACGATGATGATGATGAGTAAATATGCATGCCAAGCACCAAGCACAAACAAACAAAGGCATGCAAACTTCTTTGCGTGCATTCAGATGTGTGTGACGACAATGTTTTGCAAGCAAATAGTAGCAACAGCAACAACAACACAAACAACATTCAATGACAGACAATGACGACGAACATCAAAACATGCATGCAACCAACAAAACAACGACATGCATGCAGTTGTGTGTCATTGCAACTGCACTCGTATCAATGGTGCTGCACTGGGCAAATGGTTGTTGTAGTTGTTGCAAGTGTAGTATGTTAAAAATATAAAAACATGAGTATTTACAAATGTACATTTATATGTACATAGGTATGCGTATACATATCTATATTTAAACAAAAACAACAATGACCACACAAATAAATATGAACACAAATATCCATGAGATGGATGAACAGTTTGCTCTTCGTTGGCTCGATTTGGTTCGTTTGAATTTGTTTATGTTGCAACCACGACTATGTTTTATTGACTATGGTCAGGAATTTTGCGCACGATTCTTTAAGGGGGGAACAATAAGTGATAGTTGCTGAAATGTGGATTTATCATCTCGTTGGTCTTCCATGTTTAGAAGGATTCATTGGTCTTCTATGTTTAGAGGACCAATGAAAAGTTTTCTATAGAAAACTTCCTACTGAAAACATCACCAAACTTCACCAATGTGAAATTTTTCTATGGCAAACTTCACCAATGTGAAATTTTCCTATGGAAAACTTCACCAATGTAAAATTTTCCTATGGAAAACTTCACCAATGTGAAATTTTCCTATGGAAAACTTCACCAATGCGAAATTTTCCTATGGAAAACTTCACCAATGCGAAATTTTCCTATGGAAAACTTCACCAATGTGAAATTTTCCTATGGAAAACTTCACCAATGAAAATTTACCTACGGAAAACTCTACCAATGTGAAATTTTCCTATGTAAAACTTCACCAATGTGAAATTTTCCTATGGAAAAATTCACCAATGTGAAATTTTCCTATGGAAAACTTCACCAATGTGAAATTTTTATATGGAAAACTTCACCAAGGTTAAATTCTTCACTTACTTGAAATTTTCCGATGGAAAACTTGACTTATGTGAAATTTTCCTATGGAAATCTTTACCAATGTAAAATTTTCCTACGGAAAACTTCACCAATGTGAAATTTTTCTATGGAAAACTTCACCTATTTGAAATTTTCCTATGGAAAACTTCATCAATGTGAAAATTTCCTATGGAAAACTTCATCAATGTGAAATTTTCCTATGGAAAACTTCACCAGTGTGGCATTTTCCTATTGAAAAATTCACCAGTGTGACATTTTCCTATAGAAAACTTCACCAATGTGAAATTTTCCCATGAAAACTTCACCAATGTGAAATTTTCCCATGGAAAACTTCACCAATGTGAAATTTTCCTATTGAAAACTTCACCAATGTGAAATTTTCCTATGGAAAACTTCACCAATGTGAAATTTTCCTATGAAAAACTTCACCAATGTTAAATTTTCCTATGGAAAACTTCACCAATGTTAAATTTTCCCATGGAAAACTTCACCAATGTTAAATTTTCCTATGGAAAACTTCACCAATGTGAAATTTTCCTATGGAAAACTTCACCAATATGAAACTTTCCAATGGAAAACTTCACCAATGTGAAACTTTCCTATGGAAAACTTCACCTATGTGAAATTTTCCTATGGAAAACTTCACCAATGTGAAATTTTCCTATGGAAAACTTCGCCAATGTGAAATTTTCCTATGGAAAACTTCACCAATGTGATATGTTGCTATGGAAAACTTCACCAATGTGAAATTTTCCTATGGAAATCTTCACCAATGTGAAATTTTCCTATGGAAAACTTCACCAATGTGAAATTTTCCTATTGAAAACTTCAACAATGTGAAATTTTCCTAGGGAAACTTCACCAATGTGAAATTTTCCTATGGAAAACTTCACCAATGTGAAATTTTCCTATGGAAAACTTAACCAATGTGAAATTTTCCAATGGAAAACTTCAGGAATGTGAAATTTTCTTATGGAAAACTTCACCAATGTGAAATTTTCCTATGGAAAACTTCACCAATGTGAAATGTTCCTATGGAAAACTTCACTAATGTGAAATGTTCCTATGGAAAACTTCACTAATGTGAAATGTTCCTATGGAAAACTTCACCAATGTGAAATTTTCCTATGGAAAACTTCAATAATGTGAACTTTTCCTATGGAAAACTTCACCAAGGTGAAAATTTCCTATGGAAAACTTCACCAAGGTGAACATTTCCTATGGAAAACTTCACCAAGGTGAAAATTTCCTATGGAAAACTTCACCAAGGTGAAAATTTCCTATGGAAAACTTCACCAAGGTGAAATTTCCTATGGAAAACTTCACCAAGGTGACATTTTCCTATGGAAAACTTCACTAATGTGAAATGTTCCTATGGAAAACTTCACCAATATGAAAATTTCCTATGGAAAACTTCACCAATATGAAAATTTCCTATGGAAAACTTCACTAATGTGAAATTTTCCTATGGAAAACTTCCCCAATGGTAAATTTTCCTATGGAAAACTTCACCAATGTGAAATTTTCCTATGGAAAACTTCACCATTGTAAAAGTTTCCTATAGAAAACTTCACCATTGTGAAAGTGTCCTATAGAAAACTTCACCAATGTGAAATGTTCCTATGGAAAACTTTACCAATGTGAAGTTTTCCTATGGAAATTTTCCTATGGAAAACTTCACCAATGTGAAGTTTTCCTATGGAAATTTTCCTATGGAAAACTTCACCAATGCGAAATTTTCGTATGGAAAACCTCACCAATGTGAAATTTTCCTATGGAAAACTACACCAATGTGAAATTTCCCTATGGAAAACTTCACCAATGTGAAATTTTCTTATGGAAATCTTCACCTATGTGAAATTTTCCTATGGAAAACTTCACTAATCTGATATGTTGATATGGAAAACTTCACCAATGTGAAAATTTCCTATGAAAAACTTCACCAATGTGTAATTTTCCTATGAAAAACTTCACTAATGTGAAATTTTCCTATGGAAAACTTCACCAATATGAAAGTTTCCTATGGAAAACTTCAATAATGTCAAATTTTCCTATGGAAAACTTCACCAATGTGAAATTTTTCTATGGAAAACTTCACCAATGTGAAATTTTCCTATGGAAAACTTCGCCAATGTGAAATTTTCGTATGGAAAACTTCGCCAATGTGAAATTTTCCTATGGAAAACTTCACCAATGTGAAATTTTCCTACGGAAAACTTCACCAATGTGAAATTTTCCTATGGAAAACTTCACCAATGTGAACTTTTCCTATGGAAAACTTCACCAATGTGAAATTTTTCTATGGAAAACTTCACCAATGTGAAATTTTCCTATGGAAAACTTCACCAATGTGAAATTTTCCTATGGAAAACTTCAATAATGTGAACTTTTCCTATGGAAAACTTCACCAATGCGAAATTTTTCTATGGAAAACTTCACCAATGCGAAATTTTTCTATGGAAAACTTCACCAATGTGAAATTTTCCTATGGAAAACTTCACCAATGTGAAATTTTCCTATGGAAAACTTCACCAATGTGAAATTTTCCTATGGAAAACTTCACCAAGGTGAAAATTTCCTATGGAAAACTTCACCAATGTGAAATTTTCCTATGGAAAACTTCAATAATGTGAACTTTTCCTATGGAAAACTTCACCAATGTGAAATTTTTCTATGGAAAACTTCACCAATGTGAAATTTTCCTATGGAAAACTTCACCAATGTGAAATTTTCCTACGGAGAACAATACCAATGCGATTTTTTCCTATGGAAAACTTAACCAATTCGAAATTTTCCTATGGAAAACTTCACCAATGTGAAATTTTCCTATGCAAAACTTCACCAATGTGAATTTTTCAATGGAAAACTTCACCAAAGTGAAATTTTTCTATGGAAAACTTCACCAATGTGAACATTTTCTGGGGAAAACTTCACCAATGTGAAATTTTCCTATGGAAAACTTCACCAATGTGAAATTTTCCTATGGAAAACTTCAACAACGTGAAATTTTCCTATGGAAAATTTCACCAATGTGAAATTTTCCTATGGAAAACTTCACCAATGTGAAATTTTCCTACGGAGAACAATACCAATTCGAAATTTTCCTATGGAAAACTTAACCAATTCGAAATTTTCCTATGGAAAACTTCACCAATGTGAAATTTTCCTATGGAAAACTTCACCAATGTGTCATTTTCCTATGGAAAACTTCACTAATGTGAAATTTTCCTATGCAAAACTTCACTAATGTAAAAATATTCTATGGAAAAGTTCTCCAATGTGAAATTTCCTATAGAAAACTTCACCAGAGTGAAATTGTGAAGAGGGTATAATCGGTCTTCTACATTTAGAAGACCTTAGTGATGTCCTATGTTTAGAAGACCCCACTGGTCTTCTACACTTAGAAGACCTCGGCGTTGTTCTATGTTTAGCCATCCTCGTTGGCCTTCTACCTACAGGAGAATTGAACAGCCTATTTTAATGGAAATCGTTTCTAAAGAAATCATCAAAGCCACAAAAATCAAGCTGTCGTCTGTTAAAAAAAACCCCAGGTATTTACTACGACGCACATTCAAAATTGCATAGACAATGAATGAATTCTTTATTCCATTCACAAACCCTCCCCCTCTCTTTATGCGAAGACACAACAAGTGTTGCGATTTAAACGATACCATCGGTGCATTTTTCTGTCGTATTCACTACCTATCTTATGTTGTGGGCATGATTGTCACCCCCCACCCCCCCTGAGAGAGAAATAGAATGAAAGAGAGAACAGTGATTACCATGTTGTTGATGACAATGACGACGGTGTTGTTGCTGTTGTCGGTGATAATAATTATGTGGTGCTGTCGGCAATGCTTGCTGCCTGCATGACTGACTACTGCCCACTGCTGTTACGCCGCCTGCTTGTTTTTTTTTTTTCGTTTTTATGATGCCAATGCTCGCTCACTCGCCGCAATTTGTTTTGTTTGCATTTCATTGAAGCCGAGCCGAGTGCAGTAGTAATGACTGGCCATTTAAATGAAGGACAGACAAACAGACGGGCATTGCGTTGCATACAATTTCGTTTTGTTGGCTCGTTCGTTCTTTGCTTTGTTGTTTTCTTTCGTTTTTTTTTACGCGCGCCTTCATCAAGCTTATCAACGTTGTGTGACAGTCAAACGACGACGAAATGTGCGAACGAAAAATGTCAAGAATTGAATGAAATACGGTTTTTGCGCCGTTTTTTTATTTCTTTTGAATTCAGATTGCAAAATACGGAGAAATGTGAAGGTTTACTTACCAATGCAAAATACAAGAGTGCACAAGTAAAAAAATATAACAAAAACGTAATTCGTATACCTTGAAAGTAAAGCATTGGAGATAAAACCAACAACAATAACAAACCAAACATTCACACACACACCCTTCAATTAAGAAGAAATAACGAAATTAACGGTGATTTCCATTGAAAATTAAATGATTCATTCATTATTTTATTGTAATAATGAAACAATGAAACTTCTAAGGAAAATAAGTTTAAATGGTCTGAGTTCCGAAAGCTTAGTTGTCATATATCCTCACTGTGATTTCGGTTTCATTAGGGTTGTTATGTTGTATTTGAACATATACAGTGAGTCACTGTCAAAAGTATCCAGACAAGTTTCTTTAATTAAAACTGCGATTGCTAAGAGTAAATTAATGAAAATGATTTTGTTGTTTTTTATATTTTTACATTAGTTAAAATTAATAAAATAAAATTAGCAAAATTCAGATAAAACAAGTAAAAAATTATCAGTCGGCTTTGCCGGCAGAGGTATACCCTCAGCCTGTGTGAATTGAAACACCTTTTTCCCAAAAAAAAAAACGTATGTATTTAGGGGTTCTTCAGAATTTTAGGCATATGAACTTGCCGACAAAGGTGTAGGTTATGATAAAAGCTCTAAAGTTTTGTGGGAGGGGTGCCAAAAGGAATGGCACCTAAAGGAATTGGAAATGTGTCTTATTTTGGGAGTCATTCCTCTCGATAGGACACCTATATCAGGAAAACATCATATCTCGAAAACATCATCGCTGTAAACAGGCTACTAGGAGCACTTTCGGTAAAATTTTTGCAAACCAAAGGCGAAACATGTCCCATAGTGGTGATTGTGTGGGTTCGAATCTTTGGCTTAAGCTCGAATCCAACGAGAAATTAATTAAAACCAACAAGTAAAAAAGTATCAGTCGACTTGGCCGACAGAGATATACCCTCAGCCTGTGTATATTGAAACAATTTTTCCCAAAAAACGTATGTATTAAGCGGGTTTTAAACATTTTGAGTGTATGAATAGACAAAAATGTTGATTAGGATTAAAGAGCAAAAGCTTTGCGGAGGAAATACTTAAAGGAATGGATCGACATTGACCATTATGGAAGTGGATCTCCAGCCACTACATATATGGTGCCATATGGTGCCATAGGGGGTTTTTACACCCTTCGGGCTGTTTGCTCAAGAAGTGTGGATTTGCCCCTGGGAAACTTTTACCATCGTAATTGAGGCAGCGAATGCAAGTTGCTTCAACAAAAATCAAAGTGATTCGATAGCTGGTCTTAAAGTGAACTTATCCGAATTTTTGTTTGGGAGGTACTGAATGAAGTTGACAAATATAGTCCATATTTTAACCTAATCTATATCTGGTAGATATATTAGGATGTGGAAAGTATGGACCAATTCGGCCTCTGCCTTCGAAAGTTACCGTACGAACAATTTTTCCGAACATTTTTGATATTTTGTGGGGGAGGTACCTGAAGGGGTGGACCGATATGGCTTATCTTCGAACTTAAACAATGTTTGGACAAAATATTACTTAGGCCAAATTTTGGACCCAATCGGCAGATCCGTTCGAGAGTTATCTTGAGCTCCAACCTCCTCACACGGTGTCATAGGGGCTTTTTGCATCCTTCAGGCTATTTTCTCAGGAAGTATGGATTTGCCCCAGATAAAACTTGTACCGTCGTATGGGGGGCAATGAATACAAGTTGCTGCAACAAAAATCAAAGCGATTCGAGAGCAGGTCCTAAACTGAACTTTTCGAAATTGTGTGTGGGAGGTACCCGAAGGTGGACCGATTGAGTCCATTTTGGAACCTCATCTAAGTTTAGTAGAAATTTCACGATGTGCAAAGTATGTAAAGAGTTATCGTGCGTCTAAATTTTCCGAACATTTTCAAACTTTTGTGGGGGAGGTACCGGAAGGAGTGGACCGATATACCCTATCTTCGAACTTAAACTAAGTTTTGGTAAAATATTACGAAAGCCAAAATTTGAACCGAATCCGTTTATCCGTTCGAGAGTTATCGTGCGCTCCAGCCAGACAAACAGACAGACAGACGGACGGACATTGCTCAATCGACTCCAAATTGTCTGAAACACATTTCGTCCAAACATACTTGGGGTCTAAAACCATTATTTCGATGAGGCACATTTTGCCCGTATGAAAGTGTATATACCCTCGTTAGCATAAATGCTGAGGGTATAAAAACTGTAATTACTTTGGAAAATAGTATAAAAAATACGGTATAGAAAAATAAATTTAAAAAAATGTGTTAAACTGGGCTGAAAGAGGATACTTTCGGGCATCTTTCTGCAAATACAAAATCTTATTTCATGTTGTTCCCTAAAAGTTCTACTCCACTAAACATCTATTATCGATAAATAAATCCAAAAGTACCTCAAGGTATTTGGAAAAATATTCTAAACAAAGCTTGTTGGATTTCTTGTTAAAAATTCACGAAAAATAGTTTTTTTGGTGCTCAATAAGTGGCTATAATATCTACAGGGTTTTACTTTGTGATTTCACTACTTTCAAGCTAGATGCTAGTATTCTAGACTCCGTCTTAATTCAGCATGGTAGTATCAAAAACGAAAACATCGAACGCGTAAAATCTTTTACATACCTCGGCGTTTTAATTAACGACCAGTGGAACACATCAAACGAAATTAAGCGTCGAGTGGAGATGGCCAGAAATGCCTTTTTTAAATACAAAAAAACACTTACAAACCATGAAATTGGTCTCAAAACGAAGGCAAGATTTGTCAAATGCTACATTTGGTCTATACTACTATATGCAGTAGAAACCTGGACCCTAAAAAGTGCAGATGAGAAAAAAAATTGAAGCATTTGAAATGTGGGTATACCGAAGAATACTGAAGATACCCTATACATCGCATATTACGAATCAGGAAATTCTAAGACGAATGAACCTTGATAGACAACTTTTACGCACCGCAAAATCAAGGAAAATCGCATACCTGGGGCACCTGATGAGGAACCATAAATATAAATTTATACAAGCCATTATTAAATGTAATATAGAAGGACACAGAACAAGAGGCAGAAGAGAGACGTACTGGTTAAGGAACATCCAAGAATGGACAGGATACTGGGATGAAACGAATCTAATATATGCTGCGAAGAATCGAGAGCTGTCAATAATTTCATAACATAAAACATTAAAATATATTAATTTGTAATACATATAATATTGTATGATCGCTTATATCCGAATAACGGATCCGCAAATAAAGAAGAAGAAGTATCGGAATCCGGTGAACGATTTTGTACGTTATGTTTATGTTCAAAGGGACGTATGGGAGTTGGTAACACTCATACGCATCAGGTAATTTGTATTTTTACCCTTCTCCACAGTGTGGTATTAAGTCTTTGTGCATTTACGAGGGCTAATCGAAAAGTTTCGAACCTAATAATGAAAACGCGAATATTTAAAATAGCGTTTTCTTATACAGTCTCCAGCATGATTTATACACTTTTTCATGCGCTCAAACTAATTGTTGAAGCACTTCTTCTCTTCATCTTTATACATCCTGCTGACATGGCCCAGCCAACGAAATCGTTGGTACAGCTCTTGGTTCATACGACTCACTTTTGTTCAGGAATCAATTTTGCTGGCTCGATAGTAAACATAGGTGTGGGCGTGCTCCTAAATACAACAATTTCTTCCCAATTTTGGAAAATGCTTAATTTTTGCTCATTCCTGGATAAAGAAAAAGCTATTTCTCGGTAACTATAACAGATATTGTGTTCATTGTCTGTTGGCTTTGAGAAACGTTTCAATAAACTACCGTAGCGTTTACATGTAGTGAGTTATTTTATTTTTCCTCAGATACGAAGTTTTTGTGAAATTCCAACTTTAGTGGATTAGAACTTTTAGAGAAAAATATAACGCGTGATTTTTAATCTATTATCTTTTTGGCAACACTGGTTTAAACACTGGAGCTGACAGCTGACGCACGTTTCGTGTTTTGTTTCACTGTCAAACATCTTCAGTTTGGTCTATAATTTAACAATGAATAGTCTTACAAACGAACAACGCTTGCAAATTATTGAATTTTATTATCAAAATGCGTGTTTTGTTAAGAAAGTTCATCGCGCGCTTCTTCCATTTTATGGTCAGTTTGATCGACCCACCGGTCAATTGGCCGCCTAGGTCGTGCGACTTAACGCCTTTAGATTACTTTGTGTGGGGTGGGCTCATGTCTATACACACATGACCGCTTCAATTGACGCATTGGAAGACAAAATTGATGCATTTATTCACGAGATACCGGCCGAAATGTTGGAAAGAGTATGTCAAAATTGGACTAAGCGGATGGACCATTTGAGGCGCAGTCACGGTCAACATTTGCATGAAATAATCTTCAAACATTAAATTATATGGACCGTGCTATCGATTCAAATAAAGATTTCACGCATTTTTCTGAATTTTATATGTTTTTTTTTTTTTTTTTTGAAAAACTTTCCTATAGTTCTTAAAAAATCACCCGTTAGAACAAGGTTTGGTTTTCACAGGATGATGCCCGAGAGTGCCCTATTTCAGCCCATTTATACTTTTGTACCCGCCCCGTTCCGTCCGTTCAACATTTATTAAAATTATTGAAATTACATTCGTAAAAATGTGTGTTTTTTCCATACCGTTTCCCATATTAATTACAGTTTTTTTACACTAATCGACATTTAGTTATATGAAAACCCAAGGAAATTTTTTTACTTTTTGGAAAAAAACAAAAAAACACTCATCTTTTGATGAAGAATAGTAAAAAAACTCAGAAGTTAAACTTTGACCTACTGGACCGAATTGGACCGTTCGAAAAGCTGAAAGTGTTCTCTGTCGAACAAAAAAAGAATTATGAAAATATCTTTGTCCAATCAAAAGTTACAGAATTTTGACCAGTCCGTCATCGCATATTGGTCCATAAATCTTTCGACAATTTTTTCTCTCAAACACACCAAGCTCTGCTTCGTCTCTTTTCACAAGTACCCATGCTTCAGGCCTTTCTAGTGCCTAGTAGAGTGTAAGTTTTGTACTACCTCAAAATTGTAGTTTTGAACGTCCACAGTTGGTCCCGCCGCACAGTGTCTCAGAATCCTTTTTCCTGGTCAAAACTCTGTAATTTTTGAACGGATAGAGATATTTCCATATTAAGATATAACACTTTCAGCTTTCCGATGTATCCAAATGGATCAAATTCGGTCTATTAGTTGAAGAGAAATTCAAGGCCAAAGTTAAAATTTTGAGTTTTTTCATATTATGAATCAAAATATGAGTGTTTTTGAGCTATTCATATGTTCCAATCTATATCTAAATGCAAAGAAAATTAAATATTTTTTGTAACAAACTTTTATTTTTTTTTTCAAAAAGATTAAAATTTGTTCAAAAATTAAAAAAAAAAATAATCCTTGCGTTTTCAAAAAAAAAAAAAAAAAAACTTATATAAATTAAAAAAATGTTCATATGTGTAAAGAAGCTATAATTCATATGGGAAAACGGTAAGGAAAGCACACATTTTTGCCATTATAATTTCAAATTTAAAAAAGATTAAACGGACGGAACGGTATGTGTACAGAAATAGCCAGTAAGGAAGCATCAAAGTTGGGCGGGGCCGACTATATGATACCCTACACCACTATGAATATGTAAAATATATGTATATGGGGATATATATAAATCTGAACTTAATTCGTACACTTATTACTAGACCAAATTCCGTCACACAGTCCAAATTTCATCAAACATTGTCGGATATAAGGTGTTTAGTGCAGCCAATACGAAATGCATATACATACATATATCCGAGCTATATCCAAATATGAACCGATTTCGATAAAACTTAGCACAATTATGTCTAGGCCAAATTCAGTCACACATTGCAAATTTCATCGAAATCAGACATACATATATAGCGTGTTTGGTGCAGCAAATATGTGAAATCGGTCGAAAATATATATGGGAACTATATCCAAATCTGCCCACCTATTCAGTACCTTTTTAACAACTTTACTCATTGTTTATTTTACAACAATTTCATTTGTTTGTTTTGTAGTTGTTATAAAAACAAAAGAAATTGTAACAACTTTTCAATCGATAAAAATTACAGAATAGGCCTACTGAACTGATATCGATAAATTTTTGCACATGTATTTCTAGACGAAATTAAGTCACAAATTCCAAATTTCATCGAAATCGGACATATATAGGGTTTTTGGTGCAGCAGTTGCGTGAATTCGGCCAAACATATATGTGGGAGCTATATCCAAATCTGAGCCGATTTCGATAAAATTTAGCACATTTATTTCTACACCGAATTCGGTAACACATTGGTGCAGCAAATACACGAAATCGGTCGAAAATATATATGGGAGCTATATACAAATCTAAACCGATTTTCACCAAAAGCAATAGTGTTCTTCCTATGGCTTTAAAAATGATATTCCCCAATTTTTAGCTGAATCGGACAATAAATGCGACCTGTACATTACGAACGGATTCTATGTATATGCTTAGAAGGAAATTTGGGTCTATCTCGTTTCCTTTTGTATGTTATATACAAAGACATAATACGCCTTACCACAGTGTGGTTTATGATATTGAATTTTAATGTAAACATGAATTAAATCAATAAAGAATACTACTACTACTATGTGGTGTAGGGTATAAGTATTGGCTGAAAGAGGGCACTCCTAGGCTTCATTCTGTGAAAACGAAACTTTGTTCCATACTGTTCCCTAAAAGTTTTTATCCACTATATTTGGAATTTCACTAGAATTCAGTACCTGAGGAAAAATAAAATGGCTCACTTCTTGTTTCTTGTAAAGGCAACAATCCTACAATCACTTCTTGTTTGTTGTAAAGGCAACAAACCTACCTACCTAACAAAAAACAATGAACACAACATCTGTTACAGTTTCAACAAAAAAAAACAAATTCTTTCTCCAGAAATTTGCAAAAATAACGCATTTTCCAAAATGTCGAAAAAATGGTCGTCTTTAAACCCATTTCGATAAGAGTTTTCCAAGATAATTCGTGAAAACCTAAAAAACCCTAAAAATGTGAACTTTGACCGCGATTTATTTAAAAATCCTTCCTCCGTTTTTTATTTTATTTTTCCCATCTATGAACATTGTAGTTTCAGAATTTGCAAAAAAAACTTCTCAGGTGTAAGCTCCTTCCATTTAAAGTTAGTTCATACGCACCGTTTTTATGCGCTATGTTAAAGTTGAAAGAGCGTATGGGCATTGTTAACATCCATACGCACCAATTAACTTTTATATTTTCCTATAATCATCGAACAGTTGTTTAGTGAAGGAACATATAAGAATTAAAGAATAATTAAATACATTTGTTATGGATATATGTGTTGAGTTATTATTTTCAAAATTATAATTATTTAAATTAATAACAATTATCATTCTTTAATCATTCAGTCAAATTTAGTTTGTGTCGCAGTACAAACACCTTGTGAGGTTAACTTTTTATAAGTATAAAATACACACATTTTCTCTTACAACGACTAGATAGAATTCTGATTATTGAAGACAACGTAGTTGTATTTTTTGCGGAAGAAGAGTAATTTATCCATACCAAAAAAGTAAGCTTCTCATTCAGACATTCTGTAATGTTTTTACCAAAAGGTCTTGTGATACGAGACAAAAAGGTTTTATTATAGAAGATCTAAAGTTAGTGGCTCTTATGGAAGATCAAATATATTCTTATATAAAGCCAATGTTACAATGGAATTTGTATCTTAGCCATTATTTAACTAAGTTTATGAAAGAAATTCGTAGCGAAATAATCCTCCAAGTAGAAACACTGTGCACTAGGGTGGGGCGATTTGAACACCATCACGGGCGCCTGGAGTTTCTGATTCTAGGGATTGTACCGAGCAAAAAAGTCTACTAGACCCTATGTCTACGGTGAAAATCGAGACCCCGGATTTTGGCTTGAAGTTTTTTTCAAGGTTTTTTTTGGGGTATTTTGGCATATGACAGCCAAACCACTGAGATTTTCGATCCAACACAAATGCAAAAATTGTAGAGAAGACAATAATTAAGAACTCTCTAGTACATCGCAAAAACATTGGGACGCTCCTTCTGGCAGTTATGGACTCGATAGGGTGAACATTTTTCGGAAAATATAGATAAATGACACTGTGCTACAAAATGGGACTAAACGTCGTTGGCTGGAAAAATCCTTTTGGAGATGAAAGCCCTTGGTGAGTGTACTAAGAACCCAAAAGGAAATTTCCACCATAGGTCAAGTTGCTGAGATAATTAATGGTTTAATTTTGGCCCCTTAATTTGTGAGAAAATACCTTTATATCTGACTTTGAGCCCCATTTTGTAGCACAGTGTCATTTATCGATATTTTCCGAAAAAATGTGCACCTTCTCGAGGCCATAACTGCCTGAAGGAGTATTCCAATTCTTTTGCGGTGTACTAGAGAGTTCTTAATTATTGTCTTTTTTGTCAATTTTTGTCTTTGTGTTGGATCGAAAATCTCAGTGGTTTGGCTGTTATATGCCAAAATATCCAAAAGACCTTGTAAAAAATTTCAAGCCAAAATCCGGAGGCTCGATTTCCACCATGGTCTAGCAGAGTTTTTTGCTCAGTACAATCCCAAGAATCAGAAACTCCAGGCGCCCATTACCATTGCTTTTCTTCCATACAAATCGTCCCGGCCTACTGTGCACTACTCATTTCATTAGTAACACTCAATCTGTCATTGCTCTCTGGTAGGTATTTTTTTATTTTATCGTTTACTTTATTCTGTTGATGTTACTACTGTTTTGTTTTGATGATTCTGAGTAGTAGGTATGAAGTGTGTGGTCGACGCGTTACATTTTTTTTTTGTTGGTTTTTCTCATTCAATTTTATTTGAATTGGAATTTTTTTTTTTTGCTGCAACGTTGTTTGATGGTTGTTATTTTTTGTGTGTTCGTTTTTTTTTTATCACTCACAACCCAATTGCCGACCACGAACTAAATAATCAACAAACACAGGCAGGCATATAAACAGAACAGAACGCGAATGAACTCTCTTTGCTAAACGTTTCTGGGCTCCTGGTTATTGATGATGTTATTTGTCAACAACATTTGTGGTTTTCAGTGTGACTTTGTTTTGCATTCTTCTGCTTTTGCCTCCCTCCAAGGTATTTGTCATGCAAAATATGTGTAAATTGTTGTTGGTTGGAGTTATTTTGTTCCGACATGATTATTATCACCATTAGCATTTTTTAAAAGGGCGATAATAATCATTACAAGGCAATAATCATTATCATCAAAAGAGTAATACCACAAAAGAGGGAGAGAGGAGAGAGAAAGAGAGTGAGGATTAAGGAATGGAATATTTGAACAGTGAATGCGAAAAAGAAATGGGGTGTGTGGAAAATATGTGTGTATGTAGCAAGTCTTCGAGTTGCAATATTTGTATGTCCATTAAGTTAAATTCGTTTTTAATTAGCGAAGACACAAATCAATCTAGCGGAGACACAAAGAGCTCTGTTTGCTAACAGCGCGTTAGCAGAACAGTAAATATCGCGACATCGGGCAGTATTTTTTAATGATTTTATTAGCGCAGGGGATAGCTATCTCGATAAGCTTTCCAAAGGTGCCCATGTTGTCCCGGCATAATTTTCCTTCAAGAACCTAAAAAAGATATTTTTTACAAAGGAAACTATTTTAACATTAACAGTGCTCTGCTAACGCGGTGTTAGCAAAAGCTTTAACAGAGCGCTTTGTGTCTCCGCTAGATTGATTTGTGTCTTCGCTAATTAATACGAATTTATCTTTAATGATTTAGGGGATAGCTATCTCGGTAAGCTTTCCAAAGGCATAATTTTCCTTAAAGACCCTAAAAAATATATTTTTTACAAAGGAAACTATTTTAACATTAACAGTGCTCTGCTAACGCGGTGTTAGCAGAAGCTTTAACAGAGCGCTTTGTGTCTCCGCTAGATTTATTTGTGTCTTCGCTAGATTGATTTGTATCTTCGCTAATTAAATACGAATTTATCTTAATATTTTCTATATATTCAAGACCGACAGACGGTGTATAGAAGACCAGCAGAAGGTCTTCGGTGTACAGAAGACCTGTAAAAGGTCTTCGTTGTATAGAAGACCCGTAGAAGGTCTTCTCTATATAAAAGACCCATAGAAAGGTCTTCGATATATAGAAAACCTGTAGATGATCTTCGATATGTAGAAGACCTTCAGTAGGTCTGTTTAGGGTCTCCAATGTACAGAAGACCTATAGAGAGTATTTGATGTACAAATGTAGAATGACTTCTATGTATAGAGTACCATAGAGAACTTGACCACAAAACCAGCCCCGTCCTGGAAAGAACTGACTACCCGCCAGTCATTCGTTAGGAGTTCGTGGTTTTGTTTTCCCAGTAGTTTCCGTACCTCATCAGCCTACATTACTGGAGGCAGTACCCAGGCTGAAACTACGGATCTGCGTGGGATATCCGCAATAGAGACAGCGGGTAGAGAAGCACCCTCCCACCGGGCTTCAAAACCGTTCACTGTCTGAATGAGGAATTCTCTAAACTCTTCATCCCAACAGCCAATGACCTTAATTCCCCTGTGTGGAATCCTACTCCGCCAAGGCACGTCTTGCTTTTATCAACACTGTCAGACAAGACGACTTTCCTCAGAAGACCTTCCACCAGCAACTAATGTTCTTCGTTGATCCTCCCTTCTGGATCAGTTTTGTCAATGACCGCTACTCGAAGGTCATTTGGGTTAGTCGTCTTAGAAGGTCCAGTTCACGAATGGCCGGCACCACCAGATGAATCCAGTAAGGGAATTGTCTAAGATACATCCGTTGGTGGTGTCGCACATGATGCCCACCCAGTTCGCTGATCCATAGTCCTCTTTGGGGTCGGATGGGCCTCCTCAGATATAATACTCTTCACACTCGTCTGGTGTGAAGTAGGTTCTGGAGTAGGGCCCTTATTCATAGAAGAGGATGTCAAAACGGCTTGAATGACTGCCCACCTGATTCACTGCGGCACTGTCATGATTTATTGTTTGAGAGGATGTTACTACCATTGATGAGGCCGGCTTGGGTCCTAGCCTCGATAACAGAGATGCCTTTTTTGCTGGCCTCTGTGGTACCGTGGCCGGGGTACATGTCCACGTCAAGTTACTCCTAACAGCCTTGGAGTTTCAGGGCCCCGACCCCGTCGGAGCTACTACGGCTAGTTTCGACTTGGTCGGCGTCATCTTCTTCTTTGGCTTTACAGGTCCCACGATCTCAACAGCATTTTGTTGTTGAGGGTTTAGAGAGTCCTTCGGGGCCAGGGTACCAGGGGGTTCGGACTCGTCCTCTGTCAATATCCTCAATGAAGAGGCAGCCCGACTCACCTGAGATGCTGGGTTTGATATTAATGTTTTGCTCACCGACTTGCCAACTTCATCTTCCGATTTGTTGTCCGCCAGGTTGGAGGGAGGGATGCAGTCGATTGCAGAATTTTCTTGGGTATATTGAGATACATGCCCTCAAATTTCCTCATTAACCCAAGTTTCAGCCTAATCTCTGTTAGGGTCACTATCTATATAAATAGTTATATGATCGCCGGTAGGACTTTTTGTGGTTTTTCTCCTTGATGCTAGCCTCCCTTGAGGGCGAGGTAGGAGAGTTCTTCTAGCCTTCCACAATCACATCCGGCATTGCATTTTGCCTAGAGAGGGTAGGGTTCTTATCGGCAGTTGCCGATGTCGGTGATGGGATTCCTGTGACACAGCGGTCCCTGCGTCGCCCAGTGACAACACTTGCCTGTCGGAGGGAGTGTGGATCACTGTGTTGTTTACCTACTCGTCCGACATGGGCGTGTTGTCCCAGTATTTATCTGGGTCGCTGTCACCACTGAGGCCAATGGTTACACTTCTTTCCTCCAGAAGGTTCATTAGATCAGTTATAAGCTCCTCACTATGTCGCCTGAGTCTTAGGTTCAGCCAGCCAAGTGTTAAGACGTCCTCTCCCTGAATACTGGATTTAGATTCGTGTTTCCGTTCATTGTCCGTTTTCATAGTCTGGTCCTTCAGCAGTTCCCCAGGAGTTTTTCTTTGTTTGTTTTTTGTTTTGTTGTAATAATGAATACATGAGATATAGAATTAATGGGAGAAGAAAAGTCGATCGTGGCATAGCCCTCCTTACCATGACAGGGACTAGACAGCTTCGTTGAGGCGTCCGGGTGTCAACGAGCCTCCGTTATACTACGGTCGGTACTCTACTGCAAACCTTTAGAAACGCCGATAGACACGAGTTCGCCTGACGCCCCGGCATTAGGGGATCTCAATTTAGCAGGACATCTCTGCTGGACAACCCTTGGTTCACTCACAGCTTTCTTCATTCAAAGACAACGTGTTTGAATGAAGAAAGCTGTGAACTTAAGCCCTGACATTGCGTCAAGATTGTTGTCCCGGGTGATGTATAGAAGATCTGTAGAAGGTCTTCCATATATAAAAGATCTCCCATTAAAGGAAGACATGTGGAAGGTCTTTGACGCATGTAGATGTTCTGGAAGTTTGGGAAGGCTTATTGATGGTCTTCGATAAAAAAGACATACAGGAGGTCTTCGGGTACTAGAATATTCAGGAAGTCGTCGGTATATTAAAGACCTACAGAAGGTTTATAGAGCGTCGTATTTGGGCAAAAGCCCTATAAAAGGTCTATTATCTCCAGAATAAGGTCTATTATCCCCCGAATTACCATAAAGTGTTTGCCAGCTAGAAAAGAACCATGGAACCCATGTGTTTTCTTAAACCACCAACAGATTTTCTTCACTTCTAAGCAAAATAACTACTTGGAGTTTCCCCCCTCCAGAAACAATTCTTTAAAACTAATCCTCAATAACGGCCCTGAAATTAGCACCTAACCTTCTATCCGGACTTGTCGTTATTGTTGTTTATTCTTGTTTTTCAATGACTGCCTCAACAATGTTTTTGCGAATCGAAACAACACAACAAAATCCCACTTATAGCTACCTATACACACACACCCCAAGCACACAAACACACATACACTGCAGCACTAAAGTTCGCGTCCATTGTACATGAGTTTGTTTACATTTTTCAATGATTGGCATAAATACCTCCATATAGGATCCCTGCTCTTCCGCACTATTTGCAAACATTTGTGAGCCCCCGTTAATGGGGCGGTCGGGTTGGTTGACGCGTTGGTGGGTCAGGAGGGTAAGTAACAAAATAAAAAACGACAACTCTTCCTCTTTATTTGTGCTTGGGTTGTCTCACAACAATAAACAATACAACCTTCATGCGTATGTATGTATGTTTGTAGGTATTTAAGTACGTAAAAAACACAAATAAGCGTACAATTCGAACGAACGAATGCCAGTGTGTGTGAAATATATTTATGTTGATTCCTCTTCTTCGCCGACGTCGTCGTCGTTATAGTCTGTTGTTGTTTTTCTTTATCGGAAAAACAGCAACAAAATACCCTTACAATGCAATAAAAATAATAACAACAACAACAACCGTTACAAGAAAATACAGAATATTACCGGGTATGGAGGGAAAGTGACTTGTGGAGCGATGTTACTAGTGGAATTCACTAGCTGTGTAGCTAAAATAGGCTACATGTTCAAAACGATCCCGGAAACTTTTTAGAGCAATAACCTGTAGCTCGAAGTTCGGGTTGTTGTGCAGCAGTAGAACTGGCGGTAGTATTTTGAAAGTATAGGACCGCCGCAGTCATTGTGGGATGGAAGAAGTTGACCTATCGGAGTCAAAGGTTTTCAAATCAACTTATTTGTTAAGACCCTTTGTTATATGTGGTTGGTGTGGTACATATTCGAAACGTTAGCGAAACTGCAATAAAACCAAGTTTATACGTAGGCGTGAACTCAATGTGAATGTTGGAAATTAATAATTTGAGATTGCCAATGACTCTTTTCACTTCGATACCGCGCCCTTGCTATACCAAACCCCATAATAATATTCCCATGGTAACTGTTGCACATTCCCACCAACATAAATAGTTCCTGGCCCAAGTGAACACTCTCTAGTGGATTGCAAAAATACCAACGCATTCATTCGCTCACTCACTCACTTGTGTTCGACTGTGTAAATAATACTTGAATGAAATAAAAGCAAAACATTCATTCATTATGACCCCCCATCATTCGCCGCAAAAGAATTTTCCTCATTTTGCTGTTGTTGTTGCTTTTCGTAAAATTCACTTACACTGCCGAACACATGAGGCTATCTACTATATAAACCCCTTGCCCCCCATTCGATGGGATTAAGCACCTGTTTGTTTATTTTGTTACGAATCATTTGTTGTTGTTTTTTGTTTTCTTCTTTTTTTGTTTAACAATATCTCAGAGAGCATTAACTGTGAAAACCATCGATTATTGTTGTACTTAGGGGTGTTCGATTGGAAGAGGGTTGATATTTTTGAAATGATTTGGAAAGCAGAATTTTTTTAAAGAAATTACCTATTTTTCGAAAGTAAATTTGTTATATATTTTTTCGAACTTGAATCTCTTAAAAAAAGTTATTTTTCGATCAGGGATTTTTTAAAGAATTTATTTTTGGAACGTGGATTTTTAAATGAATTACAGTTTCGAACCTGGATGTTTTAAACAAGTTATTTTCCTAACGTGGATTTTTTAATTAATTTATTTTTCGAACATAAATGTTTCAAAGATTTTTTTGGAACATGGACTTTTTTAATTTATTTATTTTTCGAACATGGATTTTTAAAGATTTGATTTTTCGAACTTGGATTTTTTAAAGAGTTTTCTTTTTTGAATTTGGATTTGTTAAACAATTTATTTTTTGAATATGGATTTTTAAAGAATTGATTTTTCGAACTTGGATTTTTTATAGAATTTTCTTTTTTGAATGTGGATTTTTTAAAGAAGTTAAAGAATTTATATTTCGAACATGGATTTTTTATAGAACTTATTTTTCGAACGTGGATTTTTTAAAGAATTTATTTTTCGAACGTGGATTTTTTAAAGAATTTATATTTCGAACATGGTTTTTTAAAGAATTTATTTTTCGAACATGGATTTTTTAAACAACTTATTTTTCGAACGTGGTTTTT